>NC_083223.1:120658534-121306125 GCF_032191835.1 Heteronotia binoei
CATTGCCGTTTCAGTCACAGTGGTTAGATCTTTGCATTCCTAAACCATTAAAAAAAATCAGAATGCAGACCTCCCAGCTATAATGAAGTAAGAGCTGTTACATCAAATATAAGAGCAATAAAAGCCAAACTTTTAAATTAGAGATTAGAATCAAATATATTTAGCATCTGACACACCTACCTAATGATTCTTTAATAATCTTATGGAATGGCTACTGCATGTTTTCTCACAAATGTTAAAATCTCTGTAAAATCATGAAAGATGCAGGAATGGGTTAAGAACCTGAGGTTTCTTCCCATTCACCATAATATCAGAAGGGCCTGCTGCAGAATCAAGTGGAATTTTTTTTTAGTATATACACATTCTCCCCTATACATGTACACATTCTCACATGCCACAGACTAGAAGCAAAGACCATTTAAATATATGTGTTAAAATTCTGTTGTGCAGCGAAGATTCACATTTGGAAAGGAAACAATAAAAACTGTCCTTACATTAAGTCTCTTTTGCATGTTTTCTTGCTCATTAACAGAACTGCAAATTATGTTGACAATACAACTTTGGATGCTGTTAGTGCCACATTTAAATTTATATTTTAAAACTTTCCCTACACTGTATGATGGGGGAGGGGGGTTGCTTCTCATTCAAGTTCTAACTGGTCAAGATATGTACTAATACTACAATATGGACAAGACAACAGGACTAATGCAAAATTGTCCAATGTTATATTAGGGATAGTTGGATTTGCTCCCTATTGGTGAATGGGGATCATATGAGGACACTCAAGGCTTTCTGATCTACCCGTTCCTTCTCCTTCCAAAGTTTCTCTTAGCTGATAGTTCCTGAGGAACCAGATTATCCTATTACAAGGTACACGTATTCAGTATAATTTGAAAATGTAGTGCCCATGTACCAAATCTTTAATGGCATAACAATCACAAATGAGAATACACAGAATGTAAGAAGTTTAAACTTTGGAGATAAAATAAAAAAAAAACAGAGATTACATATGCATTCATACATGGTCAGATTTAAATTTAAGAATGTCACCCAAAAATTTTACCACAGCCTCAGTAACCTCCCACTTAGTATCATTCAGTAAATAATGGCAGGGTGGCAGAGTAGACTAATTGGGGACAAAAAAAGCTTGCAAAATAGTTCTTTACTTTGAAAAAGTGATGAAGCCTTGAATTTGACAATATGAGAAAAAGAAAGAAACATCTACAAAAATTAGAACTGAATGCACGCGGAATATTCCTGGCACTGGCACTTTAATTTACCCATGGGCGAATGGTTTAAAAGCGTATGAAGTCAACATCTGACATGATAAACGGGAAACAATTTTAAAAAGAAGATTTTTGAAATTTCTAATATTTTGTATCTTGCTGAGTGACATGTAGTTTGTGAAAATAGGTCTTGACTAATTAATATTGATAAATTAATTTTTAATATTGTTTGTTAATTTTCCATGGTTTTTTTTTTGTGGTTATATAAAAAGTCCCCAGGTCTGGGCAGGAAATCTCCTAGTTTTGCACGCTCCTCCCCACCCCAACAGCCACAATGTGCCTTTCTACCTTGGAAGGCTTAGAAGAAGCTTGGAAGGTGTGTGTGCCTTTAAATCTCACTAGAAGCAAGGCTGGCTGGGGATGGGGAGCAGAATCTTGTGGCTGTTCCCAGAGTCTATAAAAATATGAGAATGGAAGGAAAGACCGCCTAGATCCTCCATTTGTTTTACATTCCTTTCAGAAGTTCTTTGCATAGTAAAGGGTAAATGGGTCCTGGTAAACTAAAATCTTTTTATTTTTTAAATTCATTTTTATTACATTTAATTTAATTTTTTTATTTATATCCTGCCTTATCCCGTAAGTGGGCTCAGGGCGGCTTACAACATTAAAAACTTTACAGCAACATTAAATAAACCAGCTTAAAGACAGCAACGAGGACGCATTTCTCTCTTTTGAGGATTTACAAAGTGTCTTTGGGTTACCAGCTAACCAATGGCTGCAATTCCAGCAACTGAAGCATTCACTGTCTACTTCTTTTGGCATAGACGCCTTGGCGGTTCCGGATGCTCCGCCTCTCCTGCAGACCCTAGAACATGCAATTGAACAAAATAAGCCAGTCCGTGTTTTATATTTATGCCTGAAAAAAGATGTGCAATACTCTATGGAAGACTTGCGTTGTCAATGGAGCGAGGAAATTAACTGCCCTATTTACCCTTTTCAATGGGCAGCTATCTGTAGTGGTCTCCGCCATTGTTCGAAAGATCTTCGTTTGATTTTAATTCAACAAAAGCTTTTGTTCAGGATTTATTGGACTCCTCTTCATCTGTATAAGCACAATTTGGCTGAATCTTCGGCTTGTTGGTGGTGTCTACGCTCAGAGGCGGGCCTGGTTCATATGCTGTGGAAATGCCCGATGTTAAAATATTTCTGGGATGGGATTGCTCGATGGATGCAAAAGGTACTTAACATTGACCAGTCTATTTCTGCCATGCAGATATTACTGAATTACTTCCCGACGACCTGGTCACTGACTCGTTGGCAGCGAAGATGGGCGGCACGTGCGATAATGATTGCGAAGCGGCTTATCCTGCTGCAGTGGCGTGAAGGCTTCACCGGCACGATTATTACTTGGCTTGAGGGAATGTATGCTTTGGCTGTGCAAGAAAGGATAGCATATCGCCGGCAATGTCAACAACAACAATTTGAAGAGATTTGGTCCGCTTTTCTAGAAGCATCTAATGTTTAAAGCTCAGCATTTTGAAATCTGGGACTTGTTTACCCGGGGGCTCTCGGAATGGGGAACTGGCATGCCGGCATCTAATTAACTCGATCAGTTCAGGCAGTTTAGATTAGGAGAATATATGGTGGCGGTGCACAAGGTGTTGGATAAGTGCCTCCGTTCGTTCGACGGAATGAACGTCTGTGATATGCTTTATGAAAAACTTAATAAAGTATAAATAACAAAAAAAAACATTAAATAAACCACATCCAAACAAAACAATATCATGATTACAGAATTGTCAAATTAGATCAAAAACCCAGATCCACGTCATTGACTACAAGTCATAAAACCACATATAGGCTGGCGCAACCAGATCATAGAATCATAGAGTTGGAAGGGACCTACAGGGTCATCTAGTCCAACTCCCTACACAATGCAGGAAACTCACAAATACCTCCCCCTAAATTCACATGATCATTGCTGTCAGATGGCCATCTAGCCTCTGTTTAAAGATCTCCAAGGAAGGAGAGCCCACCACCTCCTGAGGAAGCCTGTTCCACTGAGGAATCGCTCTAATGGTCAGGAAGTTCTTCCTAATGTTGAGCCAGAAACTCTTTTGATTTAATTTCAACCCACTGGTTCTGGTCCTACCTTCCGGGGCCACAGAAAACAATTCCACACCATCCTCTATATGACAGCCCTTCAAGTACTTGAAGATGGTGATCATTAGGGGTGTGCATTTGGTTCGGCCGAACCGAATCAACCACCAAATCACCCCTGATTCAGCTGTATACGGAATTGCATACAGCCGAATCCAATTGGGCCCATTATGCGGGAGCCGAGTATGGCTCCCCGTATACTTCCGTATAGATATTCGGAAGTATACAGAAATCCATGGAAAAGGCGGGAAAGGGGCTTCTGCAGCCTCAGGGGAGCTGCTTGCCTCCTTTTCCGCCTTTGGTAGCCTTTTCCTGCCTCTCCCATAGCCTCCCTGGGATGGGGGGAAGGGGGAAGAGGAGCCCCAGCAGCCAATCCAAAGCATGCATTTGCAAAATGCATTGCAAATGCATGCTTTGAAGGGCTGTTGTGTAGCTGATCCCCCAGCCATCAGCAACATTGTTGTTCTTTTGATCTTTTGCTTACTTGGGTATCCAAGCACTGTTGTCTGGTCAATCACAGAGCAGTGCTATTTTTTGAAACTGCTCTCTGTAGGGCCAGAGAACCTTTTAAAGGAGTCTGCCTGGCTCCTCCATTGCTGCTGTGTTGGTGTGTGTTGGTGTCAGAGAGAGATTGTGCTGTGATGGCCCTTGGCCTCAGCTGCTGCTGCTCTTTCTCAGCCTTACCAGACTTGCCTGGAGTAGAGAAGACATCTAAGGTAAGACAGTCTTGGGGTTCTTGTTTTTATTTTAGTTGGTAAAAGGACTTTTTAAGACTCAGAGTCCCTTTACTTATCCAGATTTGGGTGGTGGGTAGCTTATTTGAGGTTAGGGTTAGGGGGTTCTGCTAAGGGAGGGGGCCTGTGGTGGGGTTTTTTTGCCAATTTGCCCATATCTTACTTTAGTGAGAGGACTTTTAAAAGTGCAGTGTCCTTTTACTTTTCCAGATTTGGGTGGCTTGGATTTCTTGGGGTTAGGGTGAAGGTTTTTTTGGAGCGGGAGGGGTTGGTAAACTTCCTGTATTGTTAAAAGTTAAGTTTTTTTACTGTTTTAAAAGGATTCTGTGTTTGATTTGTTGCTGCTGTGTTGTGCTGCTGTTGTTCCTTTTCTCTTTTGGTTCTGGTTCTTGTGGGGGGGGCTGTTTGGCCTACTTTTCATTGTTTAAAAGGCCACTTTTTAACAAGCCTTCTCCTGTTGTCCCTTTTCCTGGTTCCGGTTTTGGCGGGGGGGAAGCTGGCACCTGGGTGAGAGACCCAGAACCAGCAGGCTTGTTGTGCTTGGCCAGCTCTCCCCATGTTCTTTGGGGCAGGGCTGGAGAGCTGGCATCTGTAGATTGTGTGTTCTGAGGCAGGGAAGCTGGCACCTGGGTGAGAGACCCAGAGCCAGCATGCTTGTTGTGCTTGGCCAGCTCTCCCCACGTTCTTTGGGGCAGGGCTGGAGAGTTGGCATCTGGGTTTGCTGCAGCCAGGTCTGCAGAGCAGACTTTGAGCAGATTGTGTTTTGTGTGGCAGGGTTCATAGAGTAGATAGATGTATATAGTGCATATGGGCCCTATAGAGATTCTCTGGTGTGAAGTTAGGTTTGGCTTTGGGTGCCCCAGGAATTGGACCCCCTGGCCCAATCTTTCTGGGACTTGGGGGGTTTGTAGGGGAGAGTCCCCTGCAAATTTGGGGGCTCTCCGTCAAACCCCCTCCCCTCCAGGCAGCTTCAAATATACCCTATTTGCCATTGATTTCAATGGCCCATAGGGTATAATGGGGCCGTATATTCGGAAATAGCCGTGCATCTACCGTATATGTGGCTATTCCGACTATGGAATTCAGAAATATACGGGATTCCTTATTCCCCCCCCCCCCCCGGATATTTCCGAATCCGTGTTCTACCGAATTTTTTTTTTTTTTTTGCACATCCCTAGTGATCATATCACCTCTCAGCTGTCTCCTCTCCAGGCTAAACATCCCCAGCTCTTTCAACCTTTCCTCACAGGAAATTCTCCAGACCCCTCACCATCTTCGTCGCCCTCCTCTGGACTCGTTCCAGCTTGTCTATATCCTTCTTAAACTGTGGTGCCCAAAACTGAACACAATACTCCAGGTGAGGTCTTACCAGAGCAGAGTAAAGAGATACCATCACTTAACGTGAGCTTCTGTTGATACAGCCCAAAATGGCATTTGCCTTTTTAGCCACTGCATCACACTGTTGACTCATGTTCAGCACTAGGATTTTGACTGCATCCATAATGAGTTTCTGATCAACAGTGGCATGTTACCTAAGAAGTGACTTGCAAAGTTTCCCACTGACATCATGACAGTAGGGAGACATCCAGGGGAATTCAAGAAAGCAAAGTTTGTTGCTATTCTGAAACCTGGAAAACCACAACATCTGGTGGAAAGTTACAAATCTATTTCCCTTGTGAGGTCCTGTTATAAATTCCTCAGGAGACTAATCCTAAATAGAATGAGTGACAGAATTAACTAACGTTTCCCTATAAAGCAAGCAGAATTTCGACCCCATCATAGTTGTGAAGACCAGGTTCACAGTTTAACAACTTTCACTGAGGCAAAGTATCAGAAGCATCTTAAGACATCAGCAGTTTTTGTCACTCTGACTCCCGCTTATGGCACAGTCTGGACTGGAGGGATGGTTTGCTGTACAAGTTTTCCTCTGCAGAACATTATTTTGACTCCTAAATAACATGCTGAGGGATACAACATTCAGAGTAATTATAGATCAGTCAATCAGCAAGCAGAAGAAACTGAATAATGGTCTACCCCATGGCTTGGTCCATGCTCTAGTTTTGCTTATGCCAATAACATGGCAATTGCAGTAAGGCCCAAATCAAAGGACTGAGGAAATATTGACTAAGGACTACAAAATTTTGGCTGACTACTATTGTAAATGGTGCCTTATCCCAAGTTCACAAAAAACAGAATGCTCCTGTTTCCATCTCAATAACAACCTTGACAACTTGTGAACTGAATGTCTACCTTAATGGCGCCATTAAGGTAGACATTCAGTTCACAAGTTGGCAAGATGGAAACAGGAGCTCACCTCCTTGTGGTGGACCATGGACAACGCTAAAGAGTTAGAACTTCTGGCTGCCAGACAATCATAAGATCTCTTGGCTGCACTACACACATGGAAACAATCAACTAATCAAACTACTTGACAAGAGATATAGGAGACTAGGATTGTTTAAAAAACCCAGTATATTTCAGGTTTGGGTATACTGACCTCCAAAAATATCGGTATTTCCCAAAATTACTGAACATTCAGAAAATATTCTGGGGTCCCAAAATCCTTCAGAAACTCATTACATGAAGAAGGTGTTTAAACACCTTCTTGCTACTTGGAACTCACATGAATAGATTCCCAAGTGGAGTTCACTTGTGTAGCACAGCTTGCAAAAGGGCATATAAAGGACATATTCCCTTCAAATGCCATTTGCAAGCTGCACCATGGGTTAGCTGGGGTGGCATGGAGCTGAGAGATCCATGCGGCCTCAGCTGGGGCTGGCTTTCAATATAGCTGAACAGACTTGAATAAAAGCTTTAAAAACTGGCTTTTTTCAGGCACAGCTGTACCAGATGCTGAGTGCATATCTCTGATTTTGTGTATTTTTTCTTTTCAGTTATGCCGAACTCACATCCCTATAGGAGACTGCATCCAAATCTGCAAAATGACTATTGAGGGTAAAAGCAAGTCTAAATCCCAATACTTGTAATGAATCTTACTGATCAATAAAATAGATTTAGCTCTTGTTCTTCCTTGGAATCAAGCCAGCAATGCTGCCCATTGCCCTTATGGCATCCCCAGAGTCAGCTGGAATACTGGCATCCTTAAGTATCATTCTACATTGACTATATTGGCCTCATCATTCAAGCAAAATAAGCCAGCACATCAGTCAAAAAGCTCCAGGTGGGTGAAGTTTCTTTTCTGATTTGGGAGGAAACTGTCTGCTCAAACACAACAGAAAACAGGTAGGTGCAAGCCACATGCCAAATATGGAAGGCTCATGAACTGAGGGAACAGAAGATAGAAGAGTGCAGTTGGAATAGCTCTTATCCCTTCCTCCTGTCACTCTGCTGGAAAAAGGAATATGCCAACAGAAATAATACCTAGATTTTCCCTACATTTTCCTTGTTTTGTATTTCTATTGTAGGAGAAATAGCAAGGATGGGGGAAAAGCCAGTAATCCTATCCTATAGATCAGGGATGGCCAACGGTAGCTCTCCAGATGTTTTTTTGCCTACAACTCCCATCAGCCCCAGCCAGCATGGCCAATGGCTAGGGCTGATGGGAGTTGTAGGCAAAAAACATTTGGAGAACTACCGGTGGTCACCCCTGCTATAGATATAAAAGCCCTTTCATTTTGGCAAAATGGATATCTCCCATTGGTTAGGGGTGTGCTGCATCAATCTTAGGCCCATCAAACCATCAATCAAGAGTACTTGCATGCCATTGGTGGAGTCCACTCCTCTCTCCTGTCCAAGTGGCTGTCAGCAAAAGGCAACCAACTTTGGTTTTGTCAGCAAAAGGCAACCAACTTTGGTTCTGACAGTTTCTGGTTCTCCCTACTCTCCCATTGGCTGAGCTGCCTGTCACACTGCTTCGCAGGGAAGAGAAAGAAACCCTTCCCTCAATTGGCTGAGGAAGGGAGGAGGAGGGAGGGAAAGCGAGACAGATTGAAGTCCCATGCTTAAGACCAACAACATTATCACACAGAAAATGTAGGTCTGAAAGGTATCACTAAAGGCATCTGAGAGAACTCATTGGGCCAATCCTGACAAGGCTTACAGTTCCAGTTTGGTGGGAAATTCCTGGAGATCCTGTGGTGGAGTTTGAGGAGGGCATAGGAGTTAGGGCTTTAGAGCTGGGTCTGACATACCCAGATTCTTGCAGTGAAAGCTGACTGGGTGATTTCAGACCAGTCACAGATGTTCAGCCTAACCTACACAGGGTTGTTATGTAGATCAAAGCACGGAGAGGAGAACAGTGTAAGTTGCTTTGGTCCCCCCACTGTGGAGAAAGACTGTCCTTTTCCTATGTTGAGGCTGCAGGGATTGGGGAGGCAACAGAAAGCTGAAATCAGAGGGGCACATGAAGGAAAGGAGACAGGGTTGCCAATTCTAGGTCAGGAAATTCCTGGAAATTTAAGGGGTATAGCCTGGAGAGGGTGCAGTTTGAGGATGGGTGGGACCTCAAACAGGTACAATGTCATACTTTCCACCCTCCAAACCAGTCATTTCCTCTTGAGGAACCACTGCTGCCAATCTCCAGGTAATAATTACAAATTGCTCTCCAGATGGCAGACATCAGCTCCCCTTGAGATGGTGGTGGAAAGTGAATGCTTTCACTTGGGTGGTGGGAAGACAGAAAGGAGGAGGGGCACTTGCCCAGAGCCTCTTTTAGGGCCCATTGTATTTTTCCTCACAACAGGCCTTATTCCTAGTTAAATCATAATTTACTGAGTTTTAATTTTGGGGGGGAAATCCATTATAAGGATCTCTTTAAGAAACTTGTTTTAAATTAAAGCCAATTGTAATGCAAAGAAGGCTATGCATGTAGTGCTAATGTACAAAATATCATATATACATTCAAAAATGCTAAAATATCATTGGATACCACTTGCAGCTTTTCTATGACCCAGAAGTTAAGGTCCTTATCTGTATATCCCAAGGACATGAAGTGCTTCACAAGCAGAGTCCAAAAGGTTACTTCCCATGTAGCAATTGTTCTATTTGTGGCCTCTGCCTTAAAACCAATGTATTCCAAAATTCTTAAATGACCAGAAGTTACTATATTAGATCTTTTGTTAATGCAACCTCAGAAGGGTCATTTATTGTATTCAGTGCCCATGCCATTTGTTGTATGTAGGAATGACAAAACAGTTGGTTAAACTGAGGATATCTGAACATAGAAGCTGCATCAGACAGCAGAAAAAGAAGACGACGATGACGACGACATTGGATTTATATTCCACCCTCCACTCAAGAGTCTCAGAGAGGCTCACAATCTCCTTTATCTCCCTCCCCCACAACAGGCACCCTGTGAGGTGGGTGGGGCTGAGAGGACTCTCACAGCAGCTGTCCTTTCAAGGACAACCTCTGCCAGAGCTATGGCTGACCCAAGGCCATGGCAGCAGGTGCAAGTGGAGGAGTGGGGAATCAAACCTGGTTCTCCCAGATAAGAGTCCGCACACTTAACCACTACACCAAACTGGCTCTCAAAGATCACTGGCTCCACTTGTGAAGCACTTTAAACACACACATAGATAATTATTTCTCTCTGCCTCTCCTTCATTTTAGGTCCATTCTGTATATGATGCATTTTATGTATATTTTGTTAAATTTATGGAATGCTTAGTTTGAATTTTACCACTGAGGAAGGCTTTTAGCCAAAATGTGTTTGGTATTGGTACTTGTATATGGATATAATTTGTACCATTTGACTTGTATTTACGTGATTGGACATTTATCTTTATATTAGAAATAGGTACTTTTATGCAGAACCATAGAATTGTGATATTTTAGCACTTTTGAACATATAATTAAATTATATATGCTATTTTGTACCTGAGTACTAAGTGATGGCTATATTTTAGTTTCTTTTTTCTTTTTGTCTCAACCTTTTCAGTTACCATTCTCTTGTGGGGTTGTTTTTCCCCCTTTTTTTGGTTGCACTTCTAATGCCAACAAACAATGAATTCAGCCAAACAAGCCTACACTCACAATGCCTTAAAATTTAATGGTGGCCTTCTACCAGATTAAGTAAATAGTTGTTTTTCTATGTAAACTATGAAGGAATATGGCTTCCAGGTTAAGTTTTAAATGAAATAACGCCATGTATTATATGTATTAATGTGGTCTTCCTACTGGACCAGACAGTTGCAAATCAACACAGGTACTAGGATCCAGAAGATGCAACTTTTTCTGCAACCAGGATCATCTACAGATCTTGTGCTCCTATTTTATGCCTTCTACCTATTCGAGTTTTACAATGTATTAAAACTATTATTTCACAAAGCAAACAGCACAAACATCCTTGTGACTTGAAAGAATAGTGTGCAAAACCCTTCACCTGAAGGCTGCAATGGTGTGCATACTAAGTTAGTATGCACACCATTGCAGCCTTCAGGTTAGTGGTTTTGCACACCATTCTTTCAAGTCTTCAGTAAACCAAACAGAAATGTCTATCACCTCTAATTATATTAATTCTGCAGTGCCTGTAGGGTTACATGAGCAAAACTTTTGGGTTGTGCTCCTGGGTTGTATAAAAAGCTTTTCTTAATTGTAAAGTAGTATGTATTAATTGTTATAGTATCCATTTGCAGATATGCTTATTAAAATGAGAAACATAGTTTAAAGCAATTGGTCTTTTTCCTGTATACGGATTTCTACTGAATATTTTCTTATAGCTGGATTTTTTAAAAATAATAACATGGAATATTTTTGGACAAGTTACTCTCCCAATACGATGTCATATCTTGATTTTGCAACCCACAGCAACTGATGCCAAGTAAAGAGTAATGCTTGATTTAATCCACACCCTTGTATAATTTGGCTGACGATACTTCCTTTATCCCAAAGGCACAGCAGTAATTATCCTAACATATACCAATTTCACATAAATATGAGTTATGTTCATTTGATAAAGCTTTTGGAATCTTCAAAGTTTTGCTGCTATTGTGCTCAGTATTTCTATACCTTTCCAGTTAAATATTTTAATTAACATGCCTAGAAGTAACATGAAAAGGAACACATAATAGGGGAATCTGTGCAGTCTTGATTTCAATGTAAACAGAATCAAGCAAGCCAAATTTTTAAAAGCATACTGTCCTGACATTTGTATTATCACTTTTCACATTACTATGATCAATCAGCTAAGAGAAACCAGAGTCAGTCTTTAAATGCAAGGTAGCTAAACTGATGTAATTCTGGTAATAAAAAAAATCATACACACATTAACACATTTTTGTGATCACAGGATTCCATTTACTATTCTTTTTCCAAAACCAATCAGTTATGTTATTCCTTTAACAAAGAGAGTGCTATACTCTTATATAACTCTCCACCTGATTTCTGGACTCATACCACGGAGATGATCTTAGTTTCCGATGCACTCGTTTTGTGTCTTTTCATTGAAGCAAGATTCAATCAGCTTCTTGGGCATTAGCTCAATTGTCCTCAGGCAGCTCTAAATTATGCTTAATTTAACTGGCTTATACCAGCCCTAAGAATGAGGAAATTATTGAACATTAGTTCTGCCTGGGGAAATAATCCCAAATTTTTCAACAATCAATCCAGGGATTTATTTATTTGGGCATTTCAACCTGCTATTCTCTATTCAATGTGGAACCAAGGCAGCATAATGGCTCATATTCTACCATTCTGCTCATAGCAATGCTGGTCCCCAGGTAGGAGCAGGGGATCCCCTGATTTAACAGGCTCCAGCCTAGTGGCTGGTGGGGGAGTCCCCACCCCAAGCCTTGCCCCCAAGAGCAACCACCAGGTGGCCACCCCTCTGCTTCCCCTCCTGCAAGGAAAAAGAAAGGAGTGGGTGCTGCACTTGCCTGCCCTACAAGCAGCGAATTGCAGGGCAGGCATGCATGATGACTGCTCTTTTCCAGCCAGGACTGCCAGTTTCTGCCCTGCAAGAGACCAGCTTGCCTCTTGCAGGGCAGGAACACGCAGCACTAGCTCTTTCCAAGTGGGGCCACCAGCTCTTGCCTTGCAAGAAGCCAGCTTGCCTCTTGCAGGGCAGGAACACGCAGCACTAGCTCTTTCCAAGTGGGGCCACCAGCTCTTGCCTTGCAAGAAGCCAGCTTGCCTCTTGCAGGGCAGGCATGCATGGTCCTCACTCCCCCCTTCCAACAATTCAAAGGGAAGGTTCTCTTTAAATGGTTGGAAAAAAGCAGGGGCATAAACACATGGCATCTGGGATGTGTTTACGTACTGTGTGTGTCATCATCATGTCAGGGATGGCCATGCCCCTCCTGGAACACTCCCCAATCCCCCTGCCAGGGAGAAGATTGGACCTGGCAACCCTAGCTGAGCAAGTCTTCTTCAGACTTAAAGAGAATTCCTCCAAACAGTTCTTCCTTCAGCAGAAGAATCATGGAGGAAGGCTCCTTAGGCTTGACTAAGACTTCAAACTTTGCTGAGTGGACTGGTAGGATTCAGAACATTGAATGCAGAGTCAGACATACAGAGCCTATGCAGACAAAAAGTATGCATGGAGGGCATTGGACTTCCCCAGGCTATTAGTTCTGGGGGATTTCAATGTCCATGTTGATGACACAGCGTCTCAGCAGGCACAGGACCTGGTGTCGTTCATGGAGACACTAGAACTCAGCCAATTTGTATCGGCTCCCACACATCAGGCCGGTCACACGCCTGATCTTTGGGGCAGGTATATTACCAGATCTGGTGATGATGGAGCCAGTTCCATGGTCAGATCATTATGCCCTGAAAGCCCAGTTAGACCTGAAACTACCCTTCTGTTTAGGCAGTAAGCGGATTTATGCTCGCCAGCGGAGCCAAATGGACTCAGAGCGGTTTCAGGAGGCCCTGCAGGATCCAATGCCCCCTGGCAGGTCATTGAATGAGTTAGTGGAGGACTGGTACTCCTGGTTCTCCACTGCCATTGATGACATTGCTCCCCAGCACCCTCTTCATTGTCACACCAAAGCTGCCCCTTGGTATACCATGGAGCTGCTGAGGATGAAACGGCAGACGGCTAGAGTAAGTGTGGCAACAGGCTTGTGATGAGGTGTCAAGAACCTCTTATAGAACATTTATGAAGGTCTATGAAGGGGCTATGAAGTCCGTTAAGAAAGAGTTCTATGCGGCCTCCATAGAGTCTGCGTAGTTGAACCCAGCCCAACTTTTTAGAGTAATTTGGTCATTGGTCTTGTCATGAGGCAAACAAAATGGTAGATAATTGGATATTGGCTCTGAGGCTTTTGCAACATATTTTGCACATAAAATCCTGACTCTCCGCCAGGACCTTCTCGCCACAATTGATACAGTACATGAGCTGGAAGCCCCTTGGCCATCTTCTGGTCCTATATTGGACTGTTTCAGCAGGTTCTTACTGGAGGATGTGGACAGGATCCGGGTTGCAGTGAGGCCTATCACTTGCCCTCTGGATCCCTTTCCATCCTGGCTGGTGAAAGTCAGTTGGGATGGTATCAGGGACTCTCTGGGTGATATTGTTAACTTGCCACTTTAAATAGGGACCTTCCCAGAGAAATTGAAGGAGACAGTGGTTCGTCCGCTTTTGAAAAAACCATCATTAGACCCTGGGATCTTGGCCAGCTACCACCCAGTTTCACATTTACTGTTTCTGGGTAAGGTAGTTGAGAAAGTGGTGGTGGAGCAGTTACAGGTTTTCCTGGATGAGACATCCACCTTGGACCCATTCCAGTCCGGCTTTCGCCCGGGCCATGGGATGGAAACTGTCCTAGTTGCTCTCACGTATGACCTAAGACGGCACCTGGATCAAGGTGGGTCAGCACTGCTGATACTTCTCAATCTGTCAGCAGAATTTGACAAGGTTGATTATGACCTTATGACCCACCGCCTTGCTGTCGCTGGAGTTGGAGGGGGGGTGGCCTTACAATGGTCTTCCTCCTTTCTTCGAGGATGGGGGCAAAGGGTGGTGCTTGACGAACAGACTTCCTTGCGGCATCCACTTATATGTGGAGTACCACAGGGAGCAATTCTCTCGCCAATATTATTTAACATCTATATGTGCCCTCTTGCCCAGATTCCCCGAGGTTTTGGGCTGGGTTGCCCCCAGTACACTGATGACACCCAATTCTATCTGTTGATGAGTGGCCAGCCAGTCGCCACCGCTGACCAGTTGTATGAGGCACTGGAAGCTGTGGCTGGGTGGTTACAACAGAGCTGGCTGAAACTGAATCCAGCTAAGATGGAGGTCCTGTACCTGAGTCTGGGTAAGATGGGTATGGGCATCGAGCTCCCAGCATTGGTGTCAGCCCAACAGGTGAAGAGCTTAGGAGTGACGTTGGATGCCTCCCTTTCCATGGAGGCCCAGATCACGATGGTTGCCAGGTCTTGTAATTCCTTTGTAATCTTGTTTAGTTCTATTTTATATTCCTGTGTGGGGTCTGACTCAGGTACAATATGGATATTACAATTAAAGAGGCAGACAAAGTAGGAGCTGTTGTCATCATGAACATATCAGACTACATCAAGGAGGCTCAAAGACAACTCTCAAACTCTTCATTTTACAAACCACTGGACTCAGACCCCACACAGGAATATAAAAAAGAACTAAACAAGATTACAAAGGAATTACCACTGAGTATTTAGGAACAGATCCTGTCAGACACATCACAGGAACCTCAACCAGGTACTTTTTATCTTCTGCCCAAAATACACAAACCAGGCAACCCAGGATGTCCCATTGTGTCAGGGATAGGCACCATCACTGAGGGGGTATCTGGATATATGGACTCTATTCTAAGAGGGTGGCCAGACCGTCCCGGGCGCCCGGGAATGTCCCGGTTCTGGCCCCCTATTCCCGCCTCCCGGGCTGGCTATACCAGGACCATTTAGAGGTCCTGGTTTAGCCAGCCCCGGAGGCGGTGGGCCGCGGGCGCCGGCGGGGAAGGCGGCGAGGGAGGGAGGGAGCGTCCCTGCGCACGCGCAGGGACGCTCCCTCCCTCCCTCACCACCTTCCCCGCCCGCGCGGGGGGCCCGGCGGCGGTGGCCTCCCCGCGGCCTCCGCTGGTCGCTGGAAGCCTTCCAGAGACTCTGGAGGGCCTCCAGCGACCAGCAGAGGCCGCGGAGAGGCCGCGGAGCAGCTGGCGCTGGTCCCTGGAGGCCTCCAGAGGCCAGCGCCGGCAGTGGAGAGGCCCCCGCAGCTCCCTGGAGGCCCTCCAGAGGCCCGCGGAGGCCACGGAACAGCCGGCGCTGGTCCCTGGAGGCCTCCAGAAGCCAGCGCCGGCAGTGGAGAGGCACCCGCGGGTCCCTGGAGGGCCTCCAGAGGCCCGCGGAGGCCGCGGAGAGGCCCCCGCGGGTCCCTGGAGGCCCTCCAGAGGCCCACGGAGGCCGCGGAGCAGCCGGCGCTGGTCCCTGGAGGCCTCCAGAGGCCAGCGCCGGCAGTGGAGAGGCCCCCGTGGGTCCCTGGAGGGCCTCCAGAGGCCTGCGGAGGCCGCGGAGAGGCCCCCGCGGGTCCCTGGAGGCCCTCCAGAGGCCCGCGGAGGCTGCGGAGCAGCCGGCGCTGGTCCCTGGAGGCCTCCAGAGGCCAGCGCCGGCAGTGGCGGAGGCCTCCCCGCGGCCTCCGCTGGTCGCTGGAAGCCTTCCAGAGACTCTGGAGGGCCTCCAGCGACCAGCAGAGGCCGCGGAGAGGCCGCGGAGCAGCCGGCGCTGGTCCCTGGAGGCCTCCAGAGGCCAGCGCCGGCAGTGGAGAGGCCCCCGCGGCTCCCTGGAGGCCCTCCAGAGGCCCGCGGAGGCCACGGAACAGCCGGCGCTGGTCCCTGGAGGCCTCCAGAGGCCAGCGCCGGCAGTGGAGAGGCACCCGCGGGTCCCTGGAGGGCCTCCAGAGGCCCGCGGAGGCCACGGAGAGGCCCCCGCGGATCCCTGGAGGCCCTCCAGAGGCCCACGGAGGCCGCGGAGCAGCCGGCGCTGGTCCCTGGAGGCCTCCAGAGGCCAGCGCCGGCAGTGGAGAGGCCCCCGCGGGTCCCTGGAGGGCCTCCAGAGGCCCGCGGAGGCTGCAGAGCAGCCGGCGCTGGTCCCTGGAGGCCTCCAGAGGCCAGCGCCGGCAGTGGAGAGGCCCCCGCGGGTCCCTGGAGGGCCTCCAGAGGCCCGCGGAGGCCCTCCAGAGGCCCGTGGAGGCCGCGGAGCAGCCGGCGCTGGTCCCTGGAGGCCTCCAGAGGCCAGCGCCGGCAGTGGAGAGGCCCCCGCGGGTCCCTGCAGGGCCTCCAGAGGCCCGCGGAGGCCGCGGAGAGGCCCCCGCGGGTCCCTGGAGGCCCTCCAGAGGCCCGCGGAGCAGCCGGTGCTGGTCCCTGGAGGCCTCCAGAGGCCAGCGCCGGCAGTGGAGAGGCCCCCGTGGGTCCCTGGAGGGCCTCCAGTGGCCCGCGGAGGCCGCGGAGAGGCCGGCGCTGGTCCCTGGAGGCCTCCAGAAGCCAGCGCCTGTCGGTCACTTCCGGGTTCCTGTCCTGCATCTTGACCTGTGTTATTAATGACAGGCTGCTTCGACGTGCCGCTGCGCCGGTCCCCTGGGTCCCACAACGATGGGACCGATGCCACAGGGACGGGCTCAAAACACTCTATATCCCCTCAAAAGAACAGCAGTCTAGCTCGCTTCCCCCGAGCCCTGCCGCCATAAGCCTCAAGGGGGCTCATTTTGCGGCATCTCCTGGCGGGAGGGTGGCACCCACACGGGACACATATCAAATGAAAGAGGGGGCGCAGGGCTATCAGAAACAGCCAGCGGAGAGAGTCGGGAGACCACCCCACTGGGGGATCCACACCCCGAAAGTGATGAAGGTGGTGCAGATAGAGCCAACAGAGCAAACAGGACAAAATAAATAGGCTGCATTATGCAGCACAGTTGAGAAAGTGCCTTATCCCATATACTGATGAAGTATATACAGGATTTGAGAACAAAATTGTTTCCGGCGGTGATATTTGGGGGATTTTTGGGGACGTCACAGGAAGTGCTGTGGTGTCACTTCCTGTTTCCGACGGTGGCATGATGTCACCGGAAGTGACGTCACTTCCTGTTTCCGACGGCGCGCGCTTTGCGCGCGCGCACCCCTACCTTCCCCCCCCCCAAGGTGTCCCTGGCTGGCCTTCAGACATTATGGTCACCCTACCTATGCCACCAGTACTCCCAGTTATGTTCGTGATACTACAGATTTTCTGAGGCAAATACAATCTTTGAACAACCTTCCAGAGAACACTATCTTAGCTACCATGGATGTGCAATCTTTATATACCAAGATGGATTACAAACTGTAAGTAATATAATCTCTGATCAAAACATAGCTGAATTTGCCACCAAATTGTGCCATTTTGTTCTCACCCATAACTACTTCAGATCTGGCAATGAACTTTTCCTACAGATCAATGGTACAGCCATGGGCACCCATATGGCCCCACAATATGCTAATATCTTTATGGCTGACTTGGAGCAACGCTTCCCACCAACTCCTACCTACTTTATACCTGTATTACACTGATGACATTTTTATGGTCTGAACACATGGTAAAGAAGCCCTGGATACATTCCACCAGGCATGACTTTCACCCCATCAATCTGACAGTGAACCAATCTACGCAAGAAATACATTTTCTGGACACCAGTGTTAAAATACACAATGGATGCATTGACACTACCTTATACTGGAAACCTACTGATTGACAAACATACCTGCATGTCTCCAGCTACCATCCCAAACATACCAAATGATCCATTGTATACAGCCAGGCTCTATGCTACAGCCGCATTCGCTCCAATCCTGCTGACAGAGATTCTCACCTGAGGGATCTACAACAAACCTTTTTGGAACTACAGTATCCTCCTGATGAAGCCAGGACACAGATTAATAATGTCAGAATGATACCCAGAGAAAACCTGTTACAAGACAGACCCCCAAAAAGACAACAGAACACTACTGGTGGTCACACACAACTCTCAACTAAAAACAGTTCAATGTATCATCAACAACTTACAACCTCTATTGGATAGTGACAACTCCCTTTCAAAAGTACTGGGGGGTAAACCTTTTCTTGCACACAGACAGCCACATAATCTCAACTCCTCACCCACAACAATACAACATCTCATCTGAGCATGGACACTGGTACCAGAGCTTGCAATAAACCCAAGTGCCAACTTTGCTGCTACATACACCCAGACAACACAATCACTGGACCTAACAGCATTAACTACACCATCTCAGGCTCATTCACTTGTTCATCTTCCAACATTATATATGCTATTAAATGCCAACAATGCCCTTCAGTTCTCTACATAGGGCAAACAGGACAAACCCTCCACCAAAGGATAAATGGACACAAATCTGATATCAGGAATGACAAAACTGAGAAACCTGTGGGGGAACACTTTAACTTTCCAAAGCATCCAGTGGGTGACCTCAAAGTTGCTGTTTTAGTGATCCAGAGCTGTTCAGCCAGGCTTTTAGCTGAGGCTGTGGACGTCCCAGGCAGTGGTGGGATTCAGCAGGTTCGCACCACTTCTATGGAACCGTTACCTAATGCGCTATCGGTTCTATAGAACCGTTTGTTGGTCGGGCACCCTCGGATCAACGGGGACTTTCCCCTCTAAGTGCCTAAAACTCACCAGTTTATTTTCCCCACCAGACTGCAAAAAAGCCCAAGCGAACAAGTTAGACGCGCGCCCTGCCAGGAATTGCGTCTCACTCCCTCCAGCCCCTTCCAGCTTCACCACTCCCACGTGTGATTAAAACCCAGGTGCCGAGGAAAAAGCAGCTCAAGCTAACCACTGTGGCGCCTTCTGGGACTCGTAGTCCTTGCGCTCGGTAGCGCAGCAGGCAGGAGGCTCGAAAGACTACCAGACCCGTCATGCCCCTCGGCAAAGAAGGGCTCCGCTCGCTCGTGCGCACTCGTGGAGTCAGGAAGCCCCGCCCACTTTCATTCCTGGAAGGATGAGTAGGCGAAGGTCTGTGGGCTGCAAACGCTTGTGGGGGCGTCGGGCTTGTTTGGTTTTTTTGCAAATGGCAGTCAAATTAGGTGACAGATTTTTCTTTTTGCAGAGAGATAAATATTGGAGCGTGTTGCCATGTATGCAAGGCTTGATAGCTGGGCTTTTCCCCAGCCAACGGTTGATCTGTTCAGATGGGTTCTGTGGCATGCGTTTGGGAGCCCCAACTGTAGTAGCTTTCAGGTGATGGTAAAAAAACCCTCTGCCTGGACATGTGAGTCCTCCACCCGTGTTTGCTCAAGCTTGTATAACCAGCTTTGGTTGGCACACTGCTTTTTTAGGGAGGCCAGCCTTTTAAGCTCACATTGCCAGAGTGACACTTCGTTCTGCAAAGCCGGGGTGTCAACCATCTGACCTGGGGGCTGAACTCAAAGTTGAACTTGTTGATCTTCTGACAAAAATATGTAATCTTTCATTGAAATCTGCCTCCGTTCCTGAAAACTGGAAGGTAGCAAATGTCACCCCCATCTTTAAAAAGGGTTCCAGAGGATTTCCGGGAAATTACAGGCCAGTCAGTCTGACTTCAATACCGGGAAAGTTGTTAGAAACCATTATCAAGGACAGAATGAGCAGGCACATTGATGAACACGGGTTATTGAGGAAGACACAGGATGGGTTCTGTAAGGGAAGATCTTGCCTCACTAGCCTGTTACAGTTCTTTGAGGGGGTGGACAAAGGGGACCCAATAGATGTTGTTTACCTTGACTTCCAGAAAGCTTTTGATAAAGTTCCTCATCAAAGGCTCCTTAGAAAGCTTGAGAGTCATGGAGTAAAAGGACAGGTCCTCTTGTGGATCAAAAACTGGCTGAGTAATAGGAAATAGAGAGTGAGTATAAATGGGCAGTCTTCGCAGTGGAGGACGGTAGTGCCTCTCCCCAAAATACCCTCCCAGTTTCAAAAAGATTGGACCAGGGGGTCCAATTCTATGAGCCCCAAAAGAAGGTGCCCTTATCCTTCATTATTTCCTATGAAAGGAAGGCATTGAAAAGGTGTGCCATCCCTTTAAATGTGAGGGCCAGAACTCCCAATATGGAAATATCTTCAATAAATCTTTCTTTAAACATAATCTAGTTGTCTTTACCTCTTTTACTGTTCTTATTGCAGTATTTAATGCGTGAATTATTAAACTACCTTTCGGTATATCTTTTGATATAGTTAAAATGGTCATTAGGACATAGAACCTGTTGTTAATTTATTTGAATCCCACCACTGGTCCCAGGCCAGCACTGTCATCTGTGCTGGGAAATGGAATAAAAACTGCCATCTCTAGGAGATATCATTATGTGAGACGGATAGGCTGGGCAATATGTGATGACATGGTAATCTGAGTGCTGTTGAGTTGTCTGTTTATAGAATTTTTATTGTATTTTATTGGTTTATCATATGTTGTACTCCGTCCTGGGCCCTAGGGGAATGGGCAGAATAGAAATATACTAAAATAAAAATAATAAAATAAATAATACATATGTGTGTTACATGACATCAGGTTACTTCCAACATGGTATCCCTATGAATTAATGACCTCTAGAACATCCATCAATACCCTTGCTCATGTGTGGCAAAATGAGGGCCATAGCTTCCATGATTGCATCAATCCATCTCATGTTTGGTCTTCCCCTTTTAAGGGAGCTTTCAACTTTTTCTAGCATTACTGCTTTTTCCAGTGACTCTTGCCTTCTCATGATATGACCAAAGTATGATAGTCTCAGTTTAGCTTCTAGGGAGAGTTCATGCTTGATTTGATCTAAAACCCACTGATTTGTCTTTTTGGAGGTCCATGGAAACTGTAAAACTCCTTCAATACTACATTTCAAATAAACCACCTTCCTTTTGGAGGTCTTCAGTGTCCAATTTTCACGTTCATACATGGTAATAGGGAGTACTATAGTATGAATTATCTTGATCTTGGTTGCCGGCAACACATCCTTACACTTAAGAATCTTTTTTACTTCCTTTATGGTTGTCCCTCCTAGGACAGCGAATATACACAACCTGTGACTGTCCATTAGTCAGGTGAATGACATCTCACCATGATCCCCCCCACCTGCACATGTATTGTTCCTCAATTAGCTGTGTGAAAAGAACTACAGAAGTTGTGTGCAGGAACAGCAAAGTCATAATAGATATTAGGGTTTGTAGAATCTTTCGGGCTCAAGTGCCGTGTTCTATTGGAGAAAGTTTTCCTTCCAGACGTTTCGTTCTCAGCTGCGGAGAACATCCTCAGTGGGGTTGCAGCCAAAGCAGGCGCTCTAACCTTCTTGGCTGCTGTGCATTGAGTGGGGCCAGGGCTGCTGGAGAGCTGCTATTTCTAGGCTGGAGGGGGTGTGGTGAAAGGGCAATTGGTTTGTGGATGTGCCCATTGTTTGGTGGGGTTTCCTGGAAGGGTAGTGATAAGGAAACTGGCTGTTGAATGTGCCCATTGTTCTGTGTTAATTGCTGGGAGGGTTGGAAGGGGTGTGAAGATAAGGAAGATGGTTGTTGACTGTGCTGATTGTTCTGTGGAATGTTGTGCTGGTTGTTCTCCCTTTTCACTAGGCAGGGTTTACTTCACTAGAAGCTCAGTTCCTTTTCAGCTTGAATGGGGATCTTCTCTGATCCTCTCATTCCTCTTTGCCTCCTTCTCAGTCCTCAGTCAATGCTAAACTGTCTCTTCAACTGTCAGTTCCCAAATGTTATTTCTTAACTGACTACTCTCCACAGAATTCCTTTTGATCAGCCTGTCACTCAAAGGTGCCAGGCACTCTGTCAGGCATTAACTCCAGACAGTCCATCAGTTACACTTCCGTAAGAGTTAAAATTCATTTAATAAAAGTGGTCCTTTGCATATTCATCCAGCTAGCTATAGAAAAGAATAACATTTTACTGGTCTAGTCATTGGGGTTGAATTTTCTTGGCTGCTAAGACAAAAAGGGTAATCTTATAGGAGACTATTGGTTCCTCAACAGAGAGGAGGGGGAAAAAAACTTTCCCCATTGCAACCCCTGGGCCTAAACTAGCCAGAATAGTGGCTAAGAATTTTTGCCTGGGAGCTGAATAAAGCAGAGAGGCCAACAAGTAACTCAGTTACATTTCCATAAGAGTTAAAATTCATTTAATAAAAGTGGTCCTTTCTAGTTCTAAGACTGCAAATATAAAAACACTGATCAACTGTATAGTGTCCTGCAAACATGGCAGTTTGAATTGTTTGGGAACAAATAGATGTGATGACTGAGTGAAGTTTGTAAAAAGTAATTTTGGATGTTTGCCTTAAAAGGATCATTTCAAATAATTTAAAGCAGGAAGAGAATTTAGCACCTGAAATAACTTGCCTACTATAAGCAGTGTCATGCACATATATCCAGGCCCTACAATTGAAATCAGGCTGAGGGGGCACTACAAGCATCTGAAAGCTTATGCAGATGGAGAATTTTATTGTAATTGGTGGAATATGTAGAATATTTTTGAAATAGAGTGGAGGAAATTCTAGAGAGATGACTAACTGGAGCACTCCTCAATTTGTGCCAGTAATTAATTAGGGCTATGTGCCCATGAGACCAAATGGATGGAAGGCCCACTTCAGCCCTCAGCAAGGCAGTTGGAATACTTGTGGGTAGGGCCAAGATCTTTTTCAGGAAAAGGTTTTAAATTCTCTCCAGATTAAAAGATGCTATCATTCCAACCCCATACCTCAACACCAAAGAGGAGTTGGGCAATTACTTTGCTCTGGAAGAGTTTTATGGCAGGATCAGGATCTATCAGGAAGCCCCCTTTAGTGTGACAGAATTTTAGAATGTCCCCCATTACCTGGAGTGCTGTTCATTTCGTAATTTCTAAATGAGCCTTCCAAGAAAGTGTGTCACTAAATGTGGTTCCCAGGTATTTGAAGTTTCTGCACTAGTCAACTGGGAAGTTGTCTAGTGACCAACAGAGGTTGCATTGCCTTGTTCCAAAGACCATAACCTCAGACTTTGAATAGCTGATGTTTAATAGTTCTTCTTTACAATAATTGCTGAGCCTGGACAGTGACCTTCTCAAACCAATGAGTTAGAGACAGCAGAACCATGTCAGAATCTCTATTCATGTCATGGAAGCTCGCTGGGTGACCTTGGACCAACCATACCCTCTCAGTCTAATCTACATCACAGAGTTGATGTGAGGATAAAATGGAGGAGAGGAGAATGATGTAAGCCTCCTTGTGTCCTCATTAGGAAAAAAGGTAGGATACAAATGAAGTCAGTAATAAATTTTAGCCAGAGGTTAACATTTTTATGGCAGCTATATTAAACAATGATGCTCTTGCACATTCCAGATCTTCTAAATTTATTTCAAAAGCTGTCTTTTTAAATTCTCCATTCTTGTGTGCATTCCTCAAAGAATGTAAATGAGCACAAGTGAAAAAAGAGATACACTTAAAATCATGTTGAAAATTAATGGCTTTTAGGATGTAATCTTATCTTCACTTTCTTGGAAGTAAGTAGGAATTCCTTCAGAGTAGACTTAGATTGGGTTGCATATCATTCGCGGAAACAGGAATTAGGTCTGAAGATGCAGCAAACTGCTTGAACTGACTAAGTTCATGATCAATTGACAGTTCTATGTAACAGCAGTACTTTTTCTTTTTAGAGCCTTATTTTTAATTTTTTGTCTAGCTAAACTCAAAAAATGTCTTTCATGTTATAATGAGTTGATGACTAATTAATGTTAATGATGATTCTTAGTATGAGTTAGAATACTGTTGGAATTTGGCACCAATTCAAGTAAAATGGTGCCAATTTTTAATTCCCTTGTCTATCCGTTTCGAAAGGCATACCAAGGTATCTTAGATTTCCTTTTTCAATACAACAGACCCATTCAAGATAGTTTTGTAAATGAATATGTACAATAAATGTCTAAGCACAGTTCTGATCACCACATCTCAATAAAAATACTGACTGGAAAAAGTGCAGAAAAAGGCAACCATAACCTTTTAGGGGTTGGGAAGTACCTTCTCTTTGAGAAAAGGTGGAAGACTGATGCCTTTTAGTTCAGAGAACAAGTGATACACAGATATATGTAGACTGTAGAGAAAGGGGATTGAGAGAACTCCTCCCCCCATGGAATCACCTAATGAAATTGATGAGTTGATACATAAAAGACACAAAGGAAACATTTTAGCCCATACAATATTGAATTCACTTCCACAAGATATGTTTACTAGCTTAGACAAATTTTAAAAAAGATTAGACATTCTCTAATAGATCTAGCAACACATCTTAGCCATGATGACTAATTTTTTTTAAGCCAGAAGAAACAAGTGGCTGGAGTGCATCACTAATAAAGATAATCCTCTTCCATAACTGTAGCAGTAAATGACAGCACCTAAACATGATTCAGGGCTTCTTTTGGTGTAAGTCACTTTGTAACTCAATATTTAAAACGAAAACTTACAGTGGTCATAAGCACATTTAAATGATGAACACTGCTTCTATTTCACATTAAAATGGCTCCAAATTCACAAACCATCATACAAGAGGTTAAAAATGGGATTTAAGGCTCATAAATACAAACATAATTTATTCTGGAGTCTTCTTCACAAGTGTTGCAATGAGCAACATAATGTTTATCCAGCTTCTGTAGTTCTCTCCTGAAAAATCCCACGAGCTCATTCCTTTGCATTTCATCACAAATATTTGGATTTAGTGATTATCTTGACATGTTAGCTAACAAGTGTTTAAATGCTACCTGGATGGTGATGTAACTCCCAGCTCTATTTCTCAAGCAGGACTAGGCACAAAATGCAGTTCTCATATCGAAAGCCCTTTTTTACAGTAAAACTTTCTTATATGACCTAATCAAGTTTTTTTTTCCTCCTAAAGACTGGGAGGAATATTAATATGTGAGATATATAATTTGTAGGGATGGGCATGACCCAGCTCATAAAGTTAAGTTCATCACAATTTTTGGCTAGTTCATGATTTGCAAAGTGATGTTCATGGAAGGCAACCGGCACAAACAATGCACAAAATTTGGTGCTTGTCATGGCAGTAGGTGAACTGATACATTTCCAGACAGACTGTCTCCGCTCAATTAAACTGCTTACAAAACGTCAAAGCAATGGGGTGGGGGTGGGATTCTCTAGCCTTGGAAACACCAAAGCTTAACGTCTCCTCCAGAGCTCTTCCAAAGCTTAACAGGCACTGCTGCCTACCAATAAAAAAGTTCCCATTTTGCTCTATGGGAAGAGAAAGCTATATATCAGCTCAGATTCACACTCTCCCCTTTTGAGGCTTTTGGCAGTTAGACAGAGGCAGGGAACTTGTTAAAAGCAGACAAACAGAGCACATTCATTTATTTCCATCTGATTGTTAACTCCTCTCCCCTGCTTGGGTTTGGGTGTTAGGTGGACTCAGGACTCATGACTGAACTAGAGAAGTTAGGCCAGAAGACAACCTTATATGACCAGTACTTCAGGAGATCAGCATTGGTGGGCTCACTTCATGAGGTACTCCCTCATCATCCTCTGCCAAATCTTCTGCCCATTGCATGCCTGGTATTCCTGCTGCTGCTGACCTCCCAGTTCACTACTGACAATCAGTAGTGGGGGTTCTCCCTGGTTGGGCTCTTTGAGGAAGAGGTGCTGGGCTGCAGCTCCTTCTCCCCCTCAGCCTCTTCCACCCACTATGCCCTCTGGCCATGACTGTTGGCCATAGCCTCCACACTTCTTTGCAGAGCTCTCAGTTCCACTGCAGAAGCTTTGCATTCAGGAGAGCACTGCTGCCTTTTATCCTGGGGTCACAGATACAGGCCAGCTTGGTGGTAATGCTCACCTGCAGCTTCTCTGCCAAAGCCCTGATCTGTGGAAGAACAGATGACTTCAATGCAGAGGCCAGCGTACTGTCCATCTCTCAAATCAGGGAGATGACTTGCCCCAGGCTGGCTATATGGGTGCATAGCATGTAAGCGGTGTCCTGGAAGGACTTGAGGACACAAATCATTTGGAACAGGGTCAGTCACTCATTGGAGCTGATGCTGAGCTCCTCTTCCTAGTGCAGGACGGTCATGGAGGATTTGACATCCTGAGTGATGTTATGATCCACCAAATTCACAATCATGGCATAGGTGGAGTTCCTCATCCCCCTCCCCCTGCCTCTTGCACAGCAGACAGGAAACGTGATACTGTGCAATAAGTCAATGGCTGGCTGAAAACAGGTCTCGAGCAAGGATCACATCTCAAAGGGGGCAGTGTCCCTGGTGGTCTTGACAATGCTCCCCAGCTCCAGAGCACTCTTCACCACCAGCTGAAGCATGTGTGTGCCAGGCAGATGTTGCTCTTGACATGTACAAAGATCACCTCTGCCACTATGTTAGCGTCAGCATTAGTGACCATGTAGCCATGGATGATGTTGCTGCTACCCACCCACTCCCTCAGGCTACTCTGTATCACAGTGCGGTGATGTTTTGCACTATATAGTGTACATTCATCCCCCCGCCCACATGCACACAGAGCAGAACCACTTTGTAGCCTCAGGAAGAGATCACGGAAAGAGTGGTCTGAGATTCCTGGTGATGCCCGCTAGGGCCAGGCTCCAGTGGCCTGGCAGGATGGGTCTGATGTCCAGGGACACAGGGAGTGGAGGACTTCTTCCTTTTACAACAAGCACGCTTTGCACCCACTTTTACCCTCATGGCACACAGAGGTGTTCAGGAATGTGAAGCAAACAACTTGTTATGCATAAACTCAGTCAAATGGTACTAGTTTGGGTGGTATCAGGTCCTATCCCTGGCACACCCACATTATCCTGAAGTGATGCAAGCTCATCGCACCCCCCCCCCCCCCAATGTGCTTGTGTCACTTCTGGGTGGTGTTGGGCTCTATCTCTGATACACCACCCGAATTACCTGGAAGTGAAGCAGGTGCACCAGGGATGGTCCCAACGCCACCCAGAAGTGGCATGCTGAACCACGTGAGCTGAACTGAGCAGAAGAGCTTGATGAATGGGGCCTTCCCATGGGGAAGCTGCCTTCCTTGAACCTTGGTTTGTGAACTCCGATCCAGACAAAGTCTGGGCTGGACTCTGACTTAGGTTCATGTCTGGGCCCATCCCTAGTAATTAGTGCACTTGAGGAGTACACATCATCTGGTTACCGGACTTGCTGTCCTTGGAATGACCAGGTATGTCTGCAGTCAGTTTAAGCAGGGCTGCTTAAAGCCAACACAGGCCCCAATATTTTTATTCCTTCTGGGACTTCCCTTCCTTACCACCCAGACCCAACCCAAATATTATATAAAAACAAATTTCATTACTTGCCTGATTCCACTGAGATCTCAGGATGACCAGCCTCCCTCCATTTGTCCTTGTAATACTTCCCCTCAGCATTCCTTCTTTAAATACTCAACCAGCTTTCGGTGATATGTTTAGCTCACAATACATAGTATTATTTGTAACTACTGAATGTAAAATGAGAAGAATGACTAGAAGAATAAAAAGTATAAGAAAATGACAGACACAATAAATGTAGACTAAAAACCAAGAACCAGAGATGTAGCTTATCTAGCCCAACCTTCTCCCCTCATTCATACATTTCTGATTTCTCCAGCTGCCTCTTTTCTTAGGGTTCCTTTCTTCACCAATTCTTCTTTAGTCGCCTCTTTAATCTTTTACCCTAAGGACCTTTTCTGTAGCCTCTTATCCCTCAGCCCATTGCCTGCTCCTCAAGACTTCTTCAGAACCGTCTGTCCTTAAGCACCTTCATGTGTGGTCAACACTGCAAACGAATTCCTGCCAGAGATTTCACACAACCACCACCTCAATCCTTTATCACGTTACCAAACAGATTTCAGGCCAAAAGTTGCAAAATAGAGCCAAGTGGGTGGCATGTATTGCCCATTCCTACCTGGAAGGGTTTCTTTCATGCTTTTCATACCTAAGGATTTTTATTTTACTGTTTGCTTGCAACAGCAATTTTTTTTCCAAGCACTTAAAATATAATAGAAGGTTTTAATTGAAGTTCTTAGTCTCTTCAGAGGAAAATAAAATAAATCCCTTTGATGCTGCTTCACTTTCCTAGGATGGAAAGCCCCTTTTGACTATCAGCTGTGCTAAATGAATGAAGGAGTCTAATTGTTCTCAATTTTACCAAAGTGTTTGCTTTAGATACAAGAACCGTCATGTCCCTGAACCACTTTAGTTTTTAAACAGCTGGTATTCCATTCAGTGCCATCAAGACTTCAGTGCTTTAAATGTACAAGATGTTATATGAATAGTTCTGCAATAATTGCATCTTTATGCTTGGGGTATCGCACCAAACAGAGAAATGTCATTTCCCTGCATGAACAGCAGAAAGGTCTAAGAGTAAAGATGAATATTCAGACAACATCATGCCCAATTGGTGTATGACACATCTGACTCCCATTTCCCCCCTTTAACCTGGAGTAAATATAAACCTCATTTCCCATGAAGTAAAGGGAAACCTGCAATGTGACGGCTAACAAAACTACCATAGGGAGGGACCAAGCTAAGTTCTTTAGTTACATGAGTTTAGCTATTGTGCAGTACTTGAAATGGTAATAAATTATTGCTCCAGAAGAATGCCAGTTCATGCATTCTAGAAATAAGAGCCCCCTACAGGCCAGCTGCTTATGAAACCATGCACTGATGACATACTAAGAACCAATGAGATAACTCAGCATCTATTCCAAATACCTTTATGGTGTACGTGTCAATCAAGCAGGCAGAAATAAACACTATTCCTGGAAAAGTCTTTTTGGGCATGGATATTAAAATCCAGATTAAAATACTGACAGAGTCATTTCAATAAAGATTAAAGAAAGGCTCATCATTTTGAAAGACAATAAAATAATTCAGTATATAAAGTAAAAGAGGTGACACTGATAACTGCTGTGTATTCCTACTGTGAAATAAAGAAATAACCAAATCAAAACTAAAAATTCCTTTCTTCATAGTTTATAGTTATTGGTGAAAGATGTGCAAAATAAATGAATTTTTCCCACGTGGCTATAAAAACAACTCTTATGAGGCATTAAGATCATAACAATGCAGCCCGCAACCAAAGACAGGAAGTAAGTGTCACCTAAACTCTAAAACAGATTGTCTCGTGGGAAAATCTATAAAGCTATGTACCCCAAGAATACTGTATAGCATTTGTTTCCTGGAATCCTGGTTTTTCAAACTGTATTAGCAAGATGAGTTAAAAGTATATTTTTGAGATCCAGTTTAAGAGGTGCTGTTGGATAGACTCAGTTCTCACATTCATACATGCAGGAAATATCCCTGCATAGGAAACACACCTGGGTATAATTCCTAAATCAATCAATATTTGTTTCAGTCAAAGACCAGAACAGCAATAAAGTAAAACAACGAGACAACTCATAGGAGTACAGTCAATGAAATCAAGGCTCTTCCAAATATTTCCTCTTACAAATTGCAATGTAACAAAATTTTGCTACTGCCTGAGTTATTGAGCTCTTTGTATCTTCCAATAAAAATTTCTGAAGTACCTCAGTTCTAAAATGAGGTGTTGGTTTTATTATGATTGTTAGCTGCCATGAGTTCGTTTGGAATGGGCGGGATATAAATCGAAAATAAAAAAATAAAATAAATACAATTTATATAAAACTCCAAGGGTTTGAATTTAAATAAAAGTGGGGTAATTAGACACAATCTTTCCTCTTGATAAAGTTCACAGTGGAGGATATGCGAGACCGTTTCAACTACTTTTTCTGAACAAAGACAACATTTCTCTATTTAGTGAAATGTAATTAGTGAGAGCCAGTTTTGTGTAGTGGTTAAGTACAGTGGACTCTAATCTGGAGAACCAGGTTTTATTCCTCATTCCTCCACATAAAGTCAACTGGATGACCTTGGGTCAGTCATAGCTCTCTCACAGCTCTCTCAACCCCCAGGATGTCTGTTGTGGGGAGAGAAAGGGATTGTAAACCACTCTGACACTTATTTGGATAGTGAAGGGTAAAACCAACTCTTCTCTTTATACATGATCCTTGGATTTTTGCACTCATTCTTTCGTCTGACCTGCCTGGATTCCCTCCTTTACTTCCTCCTTTTTGGGGAATCATAGTTTGTCATTAGACTTGAACCAGGTAAACTGTGTGTTGTTTTTTAAACACAACTGATGGCTTGCCTGGTTTACACATGCACCAGCAAACGGGGGTTTTCTGAGAAAAGTAAAGGAGGGAGAGAAAAGGGAGAAGGTGTGGATGAGCTAACCAGTAGCTTACAATGCGAGTCCACTGAGGTCTACTTATGACTGCAGCCTTGGAAGATCAAGAATGTTATATTTCAACCACCAGTTGTGTTATTATCAACATTGCAGACACATGCTCTTCAGTTTCAGTGCAATATCTTAATGCAGAGTTACTCTAGTTAAAATCCATTAATTTCAATCTTCTTAGACAGGAGCAGGGGTGTCGAACTCATTTGTTATGAGGGCCGGATTTGACATAAATGAGATCTTGTTGGGCTGGGCCCTGCTGGGCCATGTGTGTACCTATTTAAGATAAGCCAGCACAGATATAAACTTTATAAAGGATACAGACAAACACAATTAAAAATTAAAACATGCTTAAAACATTAGCACTCTATAATATAGTGGGTTCTATGCATGGAAGAGTCTCGGAGTAAGTGATAACAAGCTCTTTAATAGGAATCACATAGTAAAAGGTTACAGTACAAGACTGGGGATGGGGCCTGCCAGCCCAACTTATATACATCTCTGGATTCCCGCGCTAGCACATCATTGGGTCATTCAAACTGGTGGGGCTTGTGATTGGTCTAGGGCTGCAGGGGTTTGAATCCTGCAGCCCTTTGTTCCCAAGTCCCCAAGCTCAGTCCGCCTGGCTCCAATGAGCCCAGCGGGACTATCCAAAGTCTTTCCTTGAGTCCACATATATAACATCCCTTCCCCCTTAGTTCACAAGCCCTAGTGAACATAGTTTTTAAGGTACGTGGGCTTGCGGTGCTTTTGCGTCGACCGCCTGAGCACTGGAGTTGGCGGTGACATGATTTCTGTGCCCGGCATTCCTTGTGGAGGTCCTGGTTCCGAGGGGAATTCCGCCGGCTGGACTGGGTCCTCTGAGGTCTCTGGTGCTGAGGGTGGTCCCAGCTGTTCCGCTGGAACTGGCACAGGTGTAGCTGCGGGCTCTTCTGCTTCCTCCGGCTCAGGGGTTGTTTTGCTTAGAGCAGGCACCGGGGTGGTTGTGCTCTTGTCCTTGCCCCTCCCCCCCTGGGTGCTACGCGTGCGCATAATTGGTTAATGTGCTGCCTTATTGTGAATCCTCCTTCTGAGATGGCTTCATACATGACGGCCCCTAGTACACGGGATACTCGTACTGGCATCCATGCTGGCCCTCCCCCAAAGTTTTTGGCAAACACCAAGTCTCCTGTGTCGAACCCCTGGGGGTCTCGGACCGCCTCTGGCACCTCTTGCAGGTCGGGCACGCGGTCTGGGTGCACGCGATCCAGGAGAGTTGTCAGCTGCTGGCCCATGAGGAGCTCTGTTGGGCTGCGGCCGGTGACCGTACTGGTGGTGGTATGTTGAGCCAGGAGGCACTCGGCAAGGCGTGCTTCCCACTCCCCATATATGATGGGGCAGAGCGTTTCCTTTGTAGCCCGCACCATTTTTTCCACTTGGCTGTTTGTGGCTGGGTAAAAGGGGGCTGACCTTATGCGTTTTAATAAATTCCGGCCACAGAAATCCTGAAACTCGGCTAAGGTGAAGGCCGTCCCATTATCAGATACCAACGTATCTGGAAGGCTATGTGTGGCAAAAACTCTGCGGAGCGCCCCTAACGCCACCCAAGAGGAGGCGGAAGCTACTGGCACTACCTCTAACCATTTGGAGTAGAAGTCCACAATGAGGAAGAATATATGCTCCTGGAAGGGCCCCACAAAGTCGAGGTGCAGGTGGGACCAGGGGTTGCGAGTAGACTCCCACTGTTAGGCCGGGGTGCGAGGTGGCGCCAGACGTGTCTCCTGGCATGGCTGACATTGGGCCACCCAGGATTCAATGGCGTCAATTCCTGGCCACCATACATAGCTGCGAGCCAGTGCTTTCATGCGTACAATCCCCGGATGGGTTTCGTGCAGCGCTATTAGGACTCACTGCTGCAGTACTGGGGGCAGCACCACTCTACTTCTCCACAACAGGCACCCCTTATGCACAGACAGTTCATTCTGGTGGGATGGAAACACCAAAAATGCTGAGCCCACCTGTCCTTCTGGCCACCCCCTCCACACCCGCTAAGGATGCTAATATGTGGCTCACCACCGGGACGGGGTATGCATGGCCTTGCAACGCCTTATTAATCGTGAATTTATAGTCAGCGCAGATGCGTACGCTGCCATTGGGTTTGATTGGGGTTACTATGGGAGTCTCCCACTTTGCATTAGTGACTGGTTCCAGAACCCCTTGGACCACAAGGCGGTCAAGCTCCTCTTCGATCCTGGGCCTAAGAGCTAGTGGCAGCCACCTGGCCTTCAGCCGTATGGGCTGCATGTTGGGAGTTCAGTTGTAAGGCTATGGGAGCCCTGGTGTATGTCCCCAGCGTTCCGTCGAAAACTGCGGGGAACTCTTCGCACACCTTTTGAAAATCCCTTTGAACGGGGGTGTAATGGATCCCCGTCACTTGGAGGCCCAGGGCCTGGAACCAGGATCGACCTAGAAGGATGCACAGATCGCCCTCCACCACGATGAGGGGTAGCTTGCCCTTGAACTTTCCGGACCTAATGTGGACCAGGCCTACTCCCAGGACTGCAACCTCCCACTTTTGAAAGTCCCAGACAATGAGTGAGGTTGGTTTTAACTGAGCTTCCCTCCCCGGGGCACATCTCCCTGAACGTATGGGCCGAAATGGCCCACCCTGGAGTCTACCTCCATTTTGCAGGGCTTGCCTTCCATGAACACAGTCATGTAATATTTATCCAGGGAGGGAATAGGCAGCTGGCATACCTGGGTCCCCGAAGTAATGAGTGCCTGGATGTCGTCCACTAGTGCGACCTCGTGGCAGCAACCATTCTGCTGGTGAGAAGTTTTCCTTGGTGCAGCACCTCCGACCAGCACACCCGAGCTATGTGCCCAGCCTTCCTGCATGTATGGCAGGTCGTGCTCCTGAACTTGCATGTGCGCTGCTTGTGTGGCTCCCCACAGCTGGCGCAGGTTTTGGGGGTGGTCAATTCTGTTGCTCATGGCCTAGGCTTTTGTTGGGTCGCCTGATGCAGCTTGAGGGCGTCGTCCCTGTCTGAGTTGTCTGATTCTGCGGCTGGTCACAACTGGTGAGCGCTGGTCTCTGGGTGGCGGGCCTTCTCTTTGTGCACATCCTCGGTGGCGGTGGTTATTTGTAGGGCCTTCTCCAAGGTTGGCTTTGATTCCGTCGCAATTTTCCAATATGCATTTTCGTCTCTGAGGCTCTGAGTGAACTTCACGAGCAGGGTCTCTTCCAATTGTGTGCCGTATTCCGTCTTCCTGCCCAAGTCTCGCAGGTGGGCTAGGAAGGTTGCTACGGTCTCGTTCGGCTCCTGGTAGCTGTCCAGAAACTGTAGATTCTGGGTGAGGAGAGTAGGCTTCGGGATGAAATGGCTGGTCAGCACCTCGATGATCTTGTCGAAGGAAGACATCTTGAGCGTCTCTGGCGTGACCAGGCTCTCCGCTAGCTGTAGCGTGGCGATGCCGCAGTTGCTCAGTAGGATGGCCTTCTTGATTTCAGGTTCATCATCCTTGATTCGCTGTGCCACGAGGTGGTACTTGAGTCTTTTGACCCAGGCTTCCCAGGCCTTGGGCTGTGCCATGTTGAACTCCGGAATGGAGTTTTGCGATCCGGATGCAGCGGCCAGGATCGGACTGGGCAGCAGTGGCACAGGAGCTCAGTGCGCTTGGCAGTGCCGGGTGCCCTGGACCTCGCTCATCCAGATCCCATCCTCGTCACCACTGTAATATAGTGGGTTCTATGCATGGCAGAGTCTCGGAGTAAGTGATAACAAGCTTTTTGATAGGAATCACATAGTAAAAGGTTACAGTACAAGACTGGGGATGGGGCCTGCCAGCCCAACTTATATACATCTCTGGATTCCCGTGCTAGCACATCATTGGGTCATTCAAACCAGAGGGGGCTTGTGATTGGTCTAGGGCTGCAGGGGTTTGAATCCTGAAGCCCTTTGTTTCCAAGTCCCCAAGCTCAGTCCGCCTGGCTCCAATGAGCCCAGCGGGAACATCCAAAGTCTTCCCTTGAGTCCACATACATAACACACGCATTGGTCTTAAAGATGCTTTCTTTGTGTTTCTCCCATGGTATCTAGGGAACTGGGAAAAGGAAGCTGTGGCTCTTTTGTTCCTTCTCCAGGGTACTGCGGGGTGGGGGGGAGAGCCTCAGCCAATAGAAGGAAGAGAGGCTTGGCTCAGTAATTTTGCTGTGCAATTGAGAGAGCCTGGAAAAACAAGCTCTGCCTCCCCACCCCTTCCTTCCCGAGAAGCCTCAGCCTATGGAGAAAATAGAGGTTTTGCTCTGTGGCTCCTGTACAATTGAGCAAGACTTGCAAAGCAAACTGTTATGCAGAAAGAAGCAAGAGAGAGGGAGAAGGAAGCAGATGACAGCCAGGTGCCCAGGAGCCTGATAGGAGACCGGTGAATGTTGAATGTTGATTTTAAAATTTGTTGTATAACTTATTGTACAGATTGATTATGTTGTTAGCCGCCCTGAGCCTACTTCGGCGGGGAGGGCGGGTTATAAATAAAATATTATTATTATTATTATATCTCTGGGGTCCTGATTTGGCCCCCGGGCTGCATGTTTGACACCCCTGGACTGGAGTAACTTTGTATATAAAATTGCGCTGACACACCACAGGTTCATCCTTTGAAACTGAGCTGATGTCAATAATGTTATCTTTGGCCCCATCTTTAAAATGCCAAATGATATTTCACCTTGTGTTGAAGAATTTCACATTATTATCAACCATTCTGATATATTTTGCCCAAATACACAATTAGTTTTCCAGGGAATTTTAAGCACGTAATTTTACTGAGCAAAATGCTTTTATTCAGTTGTTCTTTACACTGGTAAGAATTTTGCATTCTTCCCTTTTAGTGACACAGTAGGGAGAAAAACCCAAAAGATATTCACTGGGGCTTTATCTGCTAGGGTTGCCAACAGCCTGGAGTAAAAAATGTCCTGCCTCTTTAATAGATTTAATGAGTGGAAAACTTTTCTTGGAATGGAGGCAAACACCACCACCTGGTAAATAACATCCCATAAGTCTCTATTAAGAGGAGAGGACATTTTTTCTCCACCTGTTGGCAAACTTGACATTGCCATGAATGTGAAAGCCTCTACAGACTGCTGTCACCATCACTCATTGCTTGCAAAGGAAGGACACTCTTTGCTAATAAATAACACTGCCACAAAAGATGAATTACATAGATTGTGAGTCAACGTTTTGCAGCTATCACCTGAATCAATAAGAACGACGAAGGGGGAAAAACCTGCCTATCTCCTGTTTCTCTGTTACTCAAAATGCTTTCAGGATCCACATGATTCTGTTCGACTAAGCTCATTTAATGTACCATAGCAGCGCCCCAGCAAGAAACAGAAAAAGAGTAAACCATATTACCACTTTGGGTAGAAAGAGGATACAGAGGAATCCGTGGTTCGCCTAGTGTGCTTGTCAGTCTTAATCTGGAGTGTGGTGAAAGCAGAGATGGACTAGGAAGGCAGGAACTGGAGCTGGCCTACAAAAGGAAAGCTACATTGTAATTTCCTCAGTCAGATACAAGAAATAAAATGCAAAATGTTCACTTCCAGCAAAATGATTATTAGATCAATGCAGAAGTAGATTTCTCTTGAAAATGCAAACTCTTAGAACAGTTTACTTTTTGAAAAAACAGTTCTATATGGGAGATTTTGAAAAACTACCTGAAAAGCAGATAAATTAAAAGATAACTAGCTCCATCCTGCTTTCTAGAGAAACACCCAAGACTTCCTGTTGGCAGCCTTTTTGTTTTAATTGTTATATCAACATTGTGGTCAGCAAGCTGCAAAGTAATAAATATTTTATCTATTATAGACAAAAAGACCTCTGTATTATTATATAGTGATGACTTAAGGCCAAACGATATGTGATACTTGTAGAGTTGCCAGCTGATGGCTGGCACCTAATGGGAGACTGGGGGCAGGGACATGGGAGACACTGCCAAATTAATGGTGTGATGTTTCAGGCCAAACCTGTAAGTGATATCATGCCTCTCTAGGATTCAGTGAAAACTTGAATCCTAGAATGGTGCCACAGTGATTTTTGTATTACTAATTCCGCCCCCCCACACACACACACACTGCTTGGTAGGCTGCTAGCAGGGGATGTCCTACTCTAGAGGGAGACCTAGCAACTCTGGAAAATCTGTAACTGGATCACCTGATTGTAATTTAGGGTCCAAAAGCAGTCACAGAAGAGTCAATACTAATCAAGATTGCTGTTCTGCAGCGGAAGAGCTAATATTTTTCCTCTGACTTTTCTCAAGAGACATCTCCCCTACTCAAGCTGATATATGACCTACAAAGTTTAATTCTGGGTATAAGCTTTTCAAATACCAGATAGGCATCTGATAAAGTTTGATAAAGGACCTGGAAGGGATAATTTAAAAAGATAGGTACAATATGATTGTCTGTCTTTTTCTCTGACAGGCTCTTATAGCAGTTGGGGAGGGGACGTTCTCTCAAGAAAACTGCACAGAGGCAACCCATTAAGTCCCTCTCTATCCCACTACTATGCACCCAATTCAAACTGAGGCCCCTCTTTGGCTGGTTTTTTGAGCTTACTCATCAGGAGAACTTCAATCCCCCATGTAGCTTGGTCCTTAGTTGTACTGACATATTTTAATTAAGTTTGAATCCAGTGGCACTTTTAATGTTACCCAAATTGGAGGTCTCCAAATTAATTTGGAAAATTAGCATAATAGGAAAAGAGTAAAAGAGCACACCTAGGGGATGTCCACTGATGTTTACAGGAATGGTTCCCTGAGGTTTTCAGTTTTGGCGGCTTGCTGTTGACAGCAGCTTGGATTGTCGCATCCCAAGCCGCTCTCAAATTGGAGTGTTGAGGGGTCAGCCACGAAGGCTGACTCGACTCAAAGACCCAGGGAGGGTCTTAGAAGGCAGGGGGATCAAAGTGGTCGATCGGGAAGGCCAGCAGAGGCAGCTGCTTCCCGATCCTGCTCTCCCCGAGCCTCAGTGTTTCAATCGCCATTTTTAAATGGCCAAAAGTCAGCTACTGGTGCATCTTTCTCTTTTCAACACTCTGCATTCTGATCTTCAATCTTCAATCAACTTAAACGACTTGGATCTTTCTACCCTTGTAAGTTTCCACTAGTATACTTTTTTTTTTGGTCTTTGGCTGTTTCTTAGAGATGTCAGAGATGCGGGAACAAAGAAGTGGCAGACCGTGAGTGAGGCAATAGACTGAGAAAGGTGTGGGGGGGAACTCTCCCTCTTTCTCCTTCAAGGCTTCTAAAAGACTCTGCCTTTTTTGAATATTGAAATTATCTGCAAGAGTCTACACTAATTTGTATTATTTACTGGACTTGGTGTCTGAACCCAATTGACTTATTGTATTTGGTGGAAGGAAAAAAGTGTTGATTTTGGAGAAACTTTCCCATTGATAGGTGCCTATGAACGCTAAGAGGCTTGATTGGAAGATGTTTCCTTGCAATAGAAGTTGAAGTTTTGAGGTGCTAATTATGCGTGCAAATTGGTGGCTATCTGATAAGATACTTCAGCTTTTGGAGTTTTAAGATGTCTTATTTTTATCCTTATTTCTATCTGTGGATTCTAAAGTTTTAATTTTTCCCTTTTTGGATATAGATCTGTGAGTTCTTCCCTATTTTATTCTTTTGCTCTTTGTTTACTGGTGTTTGGTTTATTTTTAACTGTGGATTAATTTTTATCTGTGAGGTGCTTTTTCTCTTTTTTTGCATTCATCATACTGGTTGGATTACTTTTGGGGTTTATTTGTGTTTTGTTCCTTTTTGGTTCTGCTGGTGTTTTCTTTTTCTTGTTTTCTTTTTTTTAGTTTGGATCATTGGCTTGCAATTAATTTTTGGGATTATAAATAGGGTATTCAACCCTGGATTATAAATTTACACCTGCCTATTGTACTGCATAGAAGATATTCGAAAGCTGATGTGATGAGCTGGCTTGATTTTGAACTAATGTGGATTGAAATTCTGGGACAGTGAGCTGTGGTCTGTTGTTTTGTCTACTGAGTATCTACGGGGCTGAACGTTGTGTTTGTTAGCAGTTTCAGTGCTGTTTTGATTATTACAAACTGCTGAGAGAAGCTAGCAACCTGGGTATTTTTCTCTTAGAAGTATCTGGCAGCAAGAGATATATTTGGAGAAGATTATTTCTTTCCCAAAAGCAGAACACAGAAACCTAAAATAGTCAGAGACATTTTTTTTAATTGCTGATCTTGAGTGCGTCCGCACTAATAGCAATGGATAGTAAAGCAGGGGCCATTCTCAAGGAACAGGCCAAGAAAAAAGAAATTAAAGGAGGAAAACCATCTTATTCACCTGGTGGGCAACCGGGTCCAGGGAAATTTACACCAATCCAAGGTGACCTGAAGGATTGACAAACTACCTTAATGACTACTATAACATGGATGGCAAACAAAATAGACAAGATTGATGAACAAATGACAGAGATTAAACAAGAGCTCAAAGAAAATAGTAGACAGACAGCAGAAACCAACAAGGCCTTAAAAGCATTAGAGGGTCAGGTATCAGAGATCATTCAAAAAGTGGATCTGTTGGGAAAAGAACAGACCCTACAAGATTCTAGACTTCTGCAGTTGGAAGTAGACAAAGTGGCCTACATGTTGAGGTTTCAAAACATACCAGAAAAGAAAAATGAAGATTTACAGCAAATATTAAGTGAAGCCTTGGCTGAAATTCTACAGGTGACTCCCCAGAGGATGGAGGATGAGTTTGACCAAGTCAGAAGGGTGCCATCGAGCTACACAAGACGGAACAAACTTCCTAGAGAAGTTCACTTGAGGCTGGCAAGAAAAAAGATTAAAGATGACATTCTGAAACAAGCAAGAGACAGACCTATGGTGATAGCTGGAAATACGGTAAAAATTTTAAAAGAGGTTCCTTGGCCAGTGAGACAAAAAAGGAGAGAATATCAAGAGTTAACAGAGTTTCTAAGAGGAAGAGAGATACCCTACATGTGGCTGATGCCAGAAGGCCTTCTCTTCACCTACCAGGAGACTAGATATAGGATCAACTCCATTTTCAAAGCCCAGAATTTTTTGGAAAATATAAAGAAGAAAGAAAACAAAGAAAAGGAGGAGGAGGAGGAGCGAGAAGGAGAAGGTTCAGGTGACGAAGACCCAAACCAGACACGGAGATATCATACAAGGCTACAATTTTAAAAAGATAAGATAGTGATAAACAAAACCTATAATGGCTTCAATTGTTTCAATTAATGTAAATGGACTTAATTCTCCTGCCAAACGAAGGAAGACATTTAGATATTTGGCAAAAATGGAAATGGACATAATTTGTTTACAAGCAATTCATATCCTAACTAAAGATCAAAATTTATTGAAGAACAGAAAACTTGGCAATTTTTTTACAGCTACGGATCTACATAAAAAGAAAAGGGGAGTGGCAATTTATATTAAAGATAAATTTAATCCACAGCTTCAATTTGCTTCGGAAGATGGTAGAATTTTATTAGTGGAAATTATGGTGGATAATAAAAAATATACTACTTGCAAACATTTATGCTGCAAATGACCATCAAGAGAAATTTTTTCAAGATTTGCGTTTTAAATTGTCAAACTTGGGAGTATGTGGAATACTGTTTAATAGGAGACTTCAATGCGGTGTCTGATAGGCATTTGGATAAGAAAACGCACAAACAAACTAAAATTAAAAGCCCTCAGCTTCCTACAAGCTTCTGGAAATTAGCTGAAGAACTGGATTTGGTGGATGTTTGGAGAACAAGATACCCCAACTCTAGAGATTTCATTTATTTCTCTCCTAGTCATCAAACCTGGTCCAGAATTGATATGTGTTGGCTCTCCACAAGCTTGATTAAAAACCTAATGGACACAGAGATTTAATCAAGAGTTATATCAGACCACAGCCCTGTAATGATAAAAATTAAAGGTGCACGAACAAGAAGACCATGGAAGTTAAATACAACAATTCTGAAAGATAAAGACTTCCTTAAAGAAACTAAACTAGAAATGGAATCTTTCTTTAAACAAAATACAACACAAGATGCAAAGATGCAAATAGCGTGGGACACTGCAAAAGCTTTCTACAAAGGCCTTGCAATTACCGTATTTTTCGGTCCATAAGGCGCTCCGGACCATAGGACGCACCTTCCTCCTGGGGGGCGATCCGCTGCCTCTGCCTCCGATCCGGCGCTTCCCCCACACCTGCCTGCCTGGCTCCATCTTTTTCAGGCAAGCGCTGGGATCGCTCCACGTGGCCCCACCGCAAACCCAGCGCTTCGCAAGCGCCGGCTGCAGAGGGGGCAGCGTGCTTCCTCCTTGTCTGTCTGCCTGGCTCCAACTCTGATGCTTAAAGCAAGCGCTGGGATCGCTCCCTCCGTCCTCCGATCCCAGCGCTTGCTTTAAGCATCACAGCTGAAGCCAGGCACACAGGCAAAGAGGAAGCACCCGCCCCCTCCGCAAACCCAGCGCTTCACGAGCACCGGCTGTGGAGAGGGCAGCATGCTTCCTCCTTGTCTGTCTGCCTGGCTCCACCTCTGATGTTTAAAGCAAGCACTGGGATCGCTCCCTCCGCCCTCCGATTCCAGCGCTTGCTTTAAACATCAGAGGTGGAGCCAGGCAGACAGACAAGGAGGAAGCACGCTGCCCTCTCCACAGCCGGCGCTCGCGAAGCACTGGGTTTGTGGAGGGGGCAGGTGCTTCCTCTTTGCCTGTGTGCCTGGCTTCATCTGTGATGCTTAAAGCAAGTGCTGGGATCGGAGGGAGCGATCCCAGCACTTGTTTTAAGCATCAGAGGTGGAGCCAGGCAGACAGACAAGGAGGAAGCACGCTGCCCCCTCCGCAGCCAGCACTTGCGAAGCGCTGGGTTTGCGGTGGGGCCACATGGAGCGATCCCAGCGCTTGCCTGAAGAAGATGGAGCCAGGCAGGCAGGCGCGGGGGAAGCGCCGGATCGGAGGCAGAGGCAGCGGATCCCCCCCCCCCGAAGGTACGTACCTTCAGACCATAAGACGCACACACTTCCCCCCCCCACTTTTTTGGGGGGAAAGTGCGTCTTATGGTCCAAAAATACGGTAGATACTGCATTAAAAAGAAGAAAGAAAGAGCTGAAAGTCATCAAAATTTAATGGGAGAAGCTGAGAAGAATCTTAAACAGCACCCAACAAACTATGAATTTAAAAAAAAGGTGAGAGAAATGCAGCACAAAATGAATTTAATTCTTATGGAAGAGGTGGAGATTAAGTTAAGATATGCTAAACAAAACTTTTTTGAGCACGCTAATAAACCTGGAAGATGGTTGGCCTATAGGATGAGAAAAGAGAAGGCTAAAAGAATAATTACAACATTGAGAGATGAGAATAATAAAGAGAAATCCCAAAAACTAGAAATACGACAAATTGTAGAACAATTTTACAAAAAATTATATGAAGACAAGCAAGTTGATAAAATAAACCTAGAAGAATACCTTAAACAAAATAACCTTAACAAGTTTACAGAAGAACAACAAAAAATTCTGAATGAACCTATAAAAATAAGGGAGCTTGCAGAGGCATTAATTGCCTAAAAGAACGGTAAGGCACCAGGACCAGACTGTTTACCAGCTGAGTTTTATAAAGCATATGAAGAATCCTTACTTTTACCATTTAAACATCTCATTGAAAAGATACAGGAAGAAGGTCAAATTTCAAACATGGCAAGAAGCTACGATATCTCTGATTCCAAAAGAAAATAATGATTTGAAAGATATTAAAAATTATCGCCCAATTTCCCCTTTAAATGTAGATTATAAAATTTTTGCTGCAATACTGGCACAATGTCTGAAGAAAGTTTTGCAATCTGCAATACACTATGACCAAGCAGGGTTTTTGCCTAAAAGATACCTGAAAGACAATGACAGAACAGTCTGTGACATTTTAGAATATTATGAAGCCCATCCAGAGAAACAACTGGCTTTAATTTGTCTAGATGCTGAGAAGGCATTCGACAATCTTTGCTGGCAGTTCATGTTACAGCAGTTGAAAAGTATGGAATGTGGGAAAAATTTTTTGAGAACAGTAGAAGCAATATACTCCCTACAAAAGGCTAGGGTGACAGTGAATGGCGAATTAACAGAAACAATTAACATACAAAAAGGTACAAGACAAGGTTGCCCACTGTCACCTTTACTTTTCATTTTATCACTAGAGATATTGATCAAATAAGAGATGATACAAGCATAAAGGGAGCTGTGATAAAAAATGAACAATACAAACTTAGAGCCTTTGCTGACGACTTAGTTTTTATACTAGAACAACCGATGGACTCTATAGAATGTCTTATAAACAAGATTAAACAATTTGGTTGCTGGGCAGGACTAAAGATTGACTCTTATAAAACAAAATTTTTGACCAAAAACATGACAGCAGAACAAATTCAGGCTTTTCAGCAAAAACCAGGATTTCTTTATGAAAAAAGAATTAAATATTTAAGTGTGGTGATCTCAAATAGATGCAGCAATTTAAAAGCAGACAATTAGGATAAACTTCTTAAAGAAATTCAAAAAGACCTGGGAAAATGGCATGATCTGAACTTATCCTTAATGGGAAGAATTGCCCTGATAAAAATAAATGTCTTACTAAGGCTTTTATTTCTCTTTCAAACTATTCCAATATTTCTAAACAGTGGATTTTTTCAAGAGTTAAATAAGATGGTCGTTAGATATGTGTGGCAAGGCAAAAAAGCCAGAATTAAATTAAAGACTTTACAAGATTCCAAATTAAGAGCAGGTATGGGTCTCCCAGACTGGCAATCGTACTACAAAGCATCTGTATTGGTGTGGATAAGAGATTGGATGCTGTTGAAAGATAAGAGACAATTGTTATTAGAAGGAAATGATTTGACTATGGGTTGGCATGCTTATTTGTGGTATCAAAGACTTGAAGGCCACTCTTAGTTCAAGGATCATTGGTTTAGGAAATCTCTATACCATACCTGGGCATGGTTGAAACCTAAAATTTACTCAAAAGTTCCAAGATGGGTCTCGCCAGTAGAAGCATTTACTCACCCAAATCTTTTTAAAGCAAACCAGAATTACAGGTATGAGGATTTGTTGGGAAAAGAAAATCAACTGAAAACTCTAGAAGAACTAGAAAGTATGGATATTAAAATGAACTGGTGGATGAAAATGCAAGTTGAATCTAGATATGTCAAAGACAAGGCGATAGGCTTCACTAGTGAACAATACTTATTTGATAAAATCCTTTTGGGACCACAAGAAAAGTTAATTTCTAAACTGTATGCATATCTACTCCAAAAGAAGAACAAGATGACGTTGTAAAGGATTGTATGATCCAATGGGCGAAAAACTTTGGATATAACATTACATTAGAACAATGGGAAAGACTGTGGAAACTTAATGTTAAACTAACCAGGTCGGTGACTTTTAAAGAAAACCTCTATAAAATGTTTTACAGATGGTACTTGACTCCACAGAAATTGTGCAAGATTTATTCTAACAAGTCTAATAAATGTTGGAAGTGCACCAAACAAATTGGTACTTTTTACCATATGTGGTGGACGTGTGCAATGGTGAAAGGCTATTGGAAAATGGTACACGAAATGTTACAGAAGATCATGAAAACCCAGGTACATTTTAAACCAGAATTTTTTTAATTAAATATATTTCCAGAGGATTATTCTAAAGAAAGGAGACATATGCTGGCACACTTCAACACTGCAGCTAGAATCCTTTTGGCGCAGAGATGGAAATGTCAGGAAATCCCTTCAAAAATGGACTTGGTGGGGAAAGTTTCGGAGACTGTAGAACTTGACTTTCTATCCCAACTGATAGCTGGGAAATCTAAAGAAGATGCAAGAAAAAATTGGATGAAATGTTGTTTGGTTAGACACTCAAGACTCTTAAAATTCTCTGGTGTGATCTGATTTCTCTTTCTTTTTTCCTGTGCTTATAACATAATATGTACTTATAAGCGAACTTTTAAATTTAATCTGAAAAAACATTGGCAAGTTATCAAATTTAACTAAGGATTTATATTATACAACTTTAAAAATGAATATATATATATATTGATTAAAATAATAACAAGAGAGAATATTTTTAAGAAAATATGGTAGAAATATCTTTTGGACTCTGGAAAGTATTTACACAATAATATCAGAATGTATGGTGTCTTTACCCTTCCCTTCTTTTCTGTTTCCTATTTCTCAAACTTTTTGAAAATAATAAAAACTTTTGAAAACACAGGAATGGTTCCCTGAGAACTCTCAAGCAAATAGATGGCAGTACTGCAGAAAAAGTGTTTTATTATAAAAAGAATAAAAAACACATGGGAAAATTACAAACTAAGAGGAAAAAAGGCAGTAGCGGGGACAGTGATTTAGGGAAGGGCAATATTTACCAGGTCCTGGAGGTCAAGGTCCGCAGAAGACAGTGAGGGAAGTGGCCAGTGTTTCCCAGAGAGGTGGAAGAAGCCCAGAGAGCAGGGGTGCTGTTTAACACTGAGAACATTAAGACGCTGCATGGGGCAGAATGTGTCCAGTTATAAGAAAAAATTAGCCCTGGTCTGACATATGTGCCCCTAAAACAATACTATGATTGATTTTTCCAGGGTAAAACAATGCACTGGAAGAGGCTTAATGGCTCTCCCCTGGATGGACAAAGATCTAGGTAAACTTGTGGCAGTTTGCAGGAGAAGTGCTAATGGTACTTGAGATTGTCTGATGTAAACTGAAAATGATGAGTATTTTCTGATGACCCTTGAACACAGGATGGGAGACACTATCAGGTTATATGAATAGCCTGTTAATTAAGGTGAATAGGCAAGAGGAAGCAGGATCAGGTATGGATGGGGTGAAGTTCAGGTGAGGGGCAGTGTTCTCAGGAAATCCATTGTTGAGATTAAGTATCTCTTTTAGGGTAAAGAGAAGAGCTATCAGCAAATCCTGAGTCACCTTCCAAATGTTCTTCCTAGGCTTGTTTCTAGCCAGTATCCAATTTGTTTGTTCCATCTCCATCTTGGTTTCACTCCTAGGTCAGATTGTACAGTACACACATTGGTTTTTTGTTGTTTTTTTTTGGGGGGGGGGTGATATTAAAAGAGGGGCATCTGGTCCCAAACTGCTCTTCCACAGGGGTGGTCTGGCTGCTAACATTAAGACCAACCAAGTTATGCCTTGAATAAAACTTTGTTGGTCTTAAAGGAGCCACTGGACTCAAACTTTGTTCTGCTGCTTCAGACCAACACAGCTACTCACCTGAATATATTTTAATTAAGCTCAAGATGTCTCTCAAAAGTTTTAATTTATTTTCTGTCAGTTATTAATTTTATTTATAAAATACATCTAGCCTACTATTCTAGTGATAATGTTTTAAAACAAAAAGTCAAATGATAATACCCATTACCAGAAAACAGTAGAACATTAAATGTTAAACACTGAAACTGTTAAAGGACACACTAGCAAAATAGCAATAAGCAGAAACAAATGTAGGCCCTAGAGGAAATGGTTGTTTTCACCAAGAGTTGCTAACTTACAAATAGGATCTGGAGATCTCCTGGAATAACAACTGATCTTCAGACTACAAAGATTGGTTTCCCTGCAAGAAACAGCAGCTTTGGAAGATAGATTCTAGGTATCACAGCCCTGCTGAGCTCCCTCGCATCCACAAGCTCCACTCCCAAATCTCCAGGAATTTCCCAAGCCAGAACTGGCAATCTTTTACTTTCATCTGGTCCCTAAAGAGCAACAAGGTGGGTGCCAAACAAATGTATCTGGAGAGATGTTTCAGAGACATGTAGGGTTGCCAATCCCCAGGTGGGGGCAGGGGATCCCCCGGTTTGGAGGCCCTCCCCCCGCTTCAGGGTCGTCAGAAAGCAGGGGGAGGGGAGGGAAATGTCTGTTGGGAACTCTATTATTCCTTAGGGAGATTTATTCCCATAGAAAATAATGGATCCATGGATATCTGGGGCTCTGGGGGGGCTGTTTTTTGAGGTAGAGGCATCTAGTGCCTCTCCCCAAAATACTCCCCAAGTTTCAAAAAGATTGGACCAGGGCGTCCAATTCTATGAGCCCCAAAAGAAGGTGCCTTTATCCTTCATTATTTCCTATGGAAGGAAGGCATTGAAAAGGCCTTTAAATGTGATAGCCAGAACTCCCTTTGGAGTTCAATTATGCTTGTCACAGCCTTGATCTTGGCTCCACCCCTAATGTCTCCTGGCTCCACCCCCAAAGTCCCCAGATATTTCTTAAATTGGACTTGGCAACCCTAGAGACATGGCATAACAGGAGATTAACAGGCCCTGTTTCCCATCCCCACCACCTGTTTTATTTTATTGAAGTCACTTCTCCACAAGACTTCACTCCACTTCTCCACAAAACTTAAAATACACATTTTAACCCATTAAAATCAATAACAGCCAGGCCTCATTTTGGGCAGGAACGGAGTTCTGGAACCTCTAAATTTTATTGTGCTTTCTTTCTTACCCCCGCCCCCAAATAATTGTTTCTGGGCTCCTTTGTTCAAATTCCCTGTGAGAATTTTGTTGAACTCTAAGATTTGACAAACTTTCTAATATTTCCCCCCACAAAAAATGGGAAAATAATCAAAACATATAAAGCAGACAGATGGAAACTTCATCATGCCACTGTGGCCACATTGGGGAAAATAATTTTAAAAGTATGATGGGAGTAAGGTTTTATTATGACATAATTCAAGAAGCATTTTAAGGTAGATGCTGAGCTGATACAATTTAGTACACCTTTGGGTGATGTCAGGGGTGTGTGGCATATGCAAATGAACTGTGCTAATGAGCTCCAGCATCTCTTTTTCTACAAAATGACCTCTGATAACAACCAATCAAAAAGAGTGAAACTCTAAAATAAGAAAGGATAAAATACAAACTATGTTTCCAACAGGCGGTCTAAAAGGAACCATAAATCAATTTAGTCTTGGGTAGTCAAGGAAAAAAAACCCAAATTACAAAAATCTGCTAACAAAATGTCTGAATAAACAGCCAAATGTTCACATACTGAATCAGCTTTACAATGCTAGGTGCTGAACCTACAGCTGTGATGAGGCCTTTCCACAAGTTGAAACACAACCTCAGAAAAGCCCCCGTTTCTGGCTGTCAGCTTTGTTTCAGACAACAGGGTATGATGATGGGATATAATAATAGTGATAGGTGGTTAACTGGAGTTCCAGTCGATATGGAGGTGAGACTTTTTTTGGAGTGGTTTGAGTTTTCACTTCTAAACCATCCAATGGTTTAGTGGTACTAGAATGACCTGTTTAACCAAATACCTTGCCCACAATTTTTTCCTCAAAAATTCCAGTTTTCTTGGTGGGGGGGGGGAGGGTGGAGAATGCTTCAAAATATTCAAATGTATCTAACTAACTTAAATACTTCTGTGCTTCCCAAACATGTCTTTGATTTGTCAGAGGAAGCAGAGAAAATCAAGTTGTTCTTGCTTTTAAAATATTCAAAGCTATGAACTAAGCAGGGGTGCCTTGTGGTATTCAAATGTTGTTGTAAAGTTCAAGAACTCAGAGTTGTTCAAAACAAATTCTTGAACTCTTTGCTTAGCCTTTCTTTGTTTTGTTTAGCCTCTCACCTACTACACCTCCCTAAACTTCTTGGAACTGAGAAATATATTATTCGATGCTTGTAAACCTGTAATGAAGAATTCTGGGAAGTGGCCATGACTCAGTGGTAGAACATGTTTTGAATGTAGAAGGTCCCAAGTTCAGCCTTTAGTCAGAGGTTCTCAGGTGGTGGTGAGAATTACTTTTCTCTGCCAAGACCCTGGAGAGCTTCTGCCAGAGTAGGCAATATTTTGCTAGATTGATTAATTGTCTAGCTACCTATATCCTCATTGATAATGCTTCAATTCCTTGCTTATTACAACTATCTTTATAATATAGGTTTGATTAGTTGAATCTAACCAAAGGGCTGAGGTTAAGTTTAGGATTAGTTCCCACTACCAAATTCTTTCATGCCATGATGTACATTTACAACTGTGATCAGTGGAGCTGGCAAAAATGCCACAGCACTCATGGAGACAACTGCTGCCACCTCATACAATTTCACAGTAGCCTTTAGTCATGAATGGAAGAATCTTTGCCTGCCTGCTGTGGCCAAATGGCTAAGGATGGACAAGTTGAAATGGAATCCAGACAAAAAAGGTGACGCTGGCTGAGGTCCTGGAGGGCACCATGTTTCCCTGATTTGAAAGGGTTCAGCTGACTTTCTCTGACTCAGTTAAGAGTCTGGGAGATCATGTATGTGCAAAGATGAAGAAAAATTGGGCTACACTCAGTAATGTACCAGCAGTCCAAAAAGGAAAACATGCTAGGCGATAGGTGATTGGTTTATTATCATATAAAGGTTTGCCATGCAAGCTTCGTCAGGGGGATCAGTGAATTCATCTAGTGCTGGAATTGACCACAGCAATTAAATTCTTCTACACCTGCCTAGAAAGTTTTCCATGGCTTAGGACACACATATGTCCAAGACTTCCTCTCCCAAAATGCTGTGAAAGCATCACTCATTGACCCAAGGCCTTTTGAGGGTGCTGCCTTGCAAACAGATTAGATTAGCAGCCGAAGATACCAGAGTACTCTCCTTCTTCTTCCCCTTCTTGAAGTTGAAGACAATATTTGCCATCTGCAGTCTTCTGGTACCTCACCTGTTCTCCAAGAATTCTCAAAAATGATGGACAGAGGCTCTGAAATTACATCAGGAAGCAATTCATCCAGCCTTGAGGACTCAGTTTAATTTAAAGAAGCTAGGTGTTTTCATGCCATGCCTATCCGAGGCTGCAACTCTTTTCTATCTTCATGTGTTCTCTTTTTCCCTAGAAGCACTGGTTATTTGTTTATACCCATTCTTGTTTATATGGCCCTCTTTCCATTTCCTAAATGTATACAGAAATACTTTTTTGAAAATGAAAGCAGGGAATTCAGCGAACCTGATACAAAGATTTTTAAAAACAAAAAAACCCCCAAAGGCTCTGGTGACCATATGAGGGGTATGTGTGCATGTCCATACAGTGGTTGCTTCTGCCAGGGGACAAACTGAAGGGAACCCCTGCTGCTGCTCTTCTGAATGGCAGCTGCACCAGCAATGGGGAAGCCTTACAAGCCTGCCTCAGGTGGAAACCACCATTCAATGATGTTTAGAAAATGCTGTGAATATGTTTTTTTCTCCCCACCCTCCCCACCCGGGGTGTACAGGATGGTGGAGGAATCCTGTATTTGTTTTGGATTCTATTTCTTTAAGACATTTGGGATTGCTGGTGAATTGACTAGGGAAATATTTTCAGCAGACTGATAAATTGACAATGATTATTTAATCATGGTCCAATATGATCTAACAGTCTACAAGGTCAAGAATGCCATTTCCTCTTGATTTGTTACAATTTTACTTGTTAGGAAGAAAAGGAGTGAGGTTTGATTGCCCTCTAGCTTTGCAGCAGTCAGGGTCCAATCCAGCAGTATATTAAGAGTTCTAATACTAGCCCCCTCTTGCTATAACTGTAGGCATCTTCAAACAGACTTCAGTTTAATACTTGCTGTTTGTTTCATTCCTAAGAACATAAAAGAAGCCATGTTCCATCCAGTCCAACACTCTGTGTCAAACAGTGGCCAAAAACCCAGGTGCCATCAGGAGGTCCATAAGTGGGGTAAGGACACTAGAAACCCTCCCACTGTGCCTCCCCCAAGCACCAAGAATACCAAGCACCAAGAGCATCACTGCCCCAGACAGAGTTCCAACAATACGCTGTGGTTAATAGCCACTGATGGGATAAACGTCCACTTTCATTTTTTTAAAAAAAGTTTTAACTGCAAACTGACCTCGGTATTCCAGGATAAAAGCCAAAGACAATAAAGGCTCAATGAACTATCACTCTTGGCAGGCAGGCCACCATACAGTCAAGAAGCCTATTACAGTTCCGTCTATGTTCCTAAGGATCAAATCTCCCGCTATCTCCTTGGCAAGAGAGAATACAACATCCTAACCACATTACTCTCATTCTCCAGAACCACTGAAGAGCTATCATTATGGAAACTTCTAGCTGATCCATGAAAGTCTCATCTATGTACCTCAGTGCCTCTTTCAATCTCTCCAGGTTAGCAACCTTAGTCACATGTTCCCTGAAAATTAGCTCTTTGTTCTGAGCATATACCTGCAACTTGTACAAAACACTGAATAGCTCACATTCCCCTACAAGATTCCTACTTGTTTTTGTTTTCAACATTTTAAAGGAAAGTATTCATTGGGAGCTACTCAGTTATCCACAGGGCTTTTTTTGCAAAAAAAGCCCAGCAGGAACTCATTTGCATATTAGGCCATACCCCCTGATGGTACCATTGTTCCACACAGGGTTTAAAAAAAAAAAAAAAGCTCAGCAGGAACTCCTTTGCCTATTAGGCCACACACCCTTACACCAAGCCAGCCAGAACTGTGTTCTTGTGCTTTCTTGTTAAAAAAAAAAGTCCTAGATATCCATGACTGAAAGGAACAGGGTCTACTGCCATGACTACTTTGCCCTATTGCCAAACTAACATAAACTCCCTTGCTTCTTTTCCTTTTTCAGACCCTCTGTTGCTATGACATTGATTCTAGGGCCCATTTGCTCTCTACCATTCACCCTGTGTGGGGAAAAACAAAGGTGCCCTTTTCTCTCAGGACTTTGGGTTGGGGAAGGAAATTGAGGTCATTTGAGATTATGACCTTCTGTACTCACCCATATGATATGAATTAGAGATGCATAGCTGTCTTAAGTGACTTGCTTTCCTGATAAAGTTTTACAATCCAAATTTAAAGCATGACTTACATCACAAAATCCCAGTATATTTGAAGAAGGCCTACAGAGGGAAGGGGATGCCAATTTCCTCACCCCCAGTGTACATCACTGCGCCCCTTGAAAATCCACTCTGGAAAGTCCCATTCCACTGTTGAGCTTGTTTTTAATAAATATGGTGGACTGAATAAGGGAGAAGTCAGTGATCCCCTAATACCTCTGTGTATGGAAGTGCCTTGTCTTACGTAGCGCAATATTTGGATATGGTATGTTGGAATCTTATTCAATACTCCCTCTTAACTGTGCAGTCTTGTGAGCAAAAATTCTATTTTGCGAGCTACTGGCATTAAAGTTGCAAGGTACTGCATAAATTAATTTGTTCTGGGGCCATTTTTCCTGAGCAAAGACAAAAATGTGTGAGCCAGAGGCTAAAGAACTGTGAGCCAGTTCACATTAATTCAACTTAGAGGAAACACTGATCTTATGTTATTACTTGTTAGGTACAAATCTGCATGATTGGAGACAGAAAAGCCAAACAGAAATATAGCTAGTGATTACCTTGAATGTCCCTCGCTGAGGTTGGCATAAGTAGACTACGACTTGACAGCATTTTAAACATACACACACATTCTGATGCCACCATTTAAAAATAAACTGACCTTTACTTTTTCTCGGTTTTCATTTAATAGTCTAGCATGTAAGAACACTACCTATGAAACAATTATAGTGATGCAATTATTGTTTCTGAAATGCAGGCTGTGGGAAAGAATTGCTAAACACCTCTTCAACAACAAGAAAAGGTTGGCTAAGATAGCCAACACCAATCAGCTCATTTTTTTTCACACCACACTTTGCTTGCTTAATGCAAAAAAAAAAAAACCCCAAACCCACAGTTCTATCAAAGGCAGTTTACTTCAAAGCCTAAGTTGAGTAAAAGCCACACATAGAAAAAAGTAATTTTTAAAGGAAAAAAAAAGATAAAGAGAAGCCCACATATTTCTGCCAAGTTTAAACAAAGCTGCTTTGCATCTTTTTTTTTTGCATTATAGCAGCTCTATGTAAATTATGCAAATAGTCATTTTCAGTGAGCCTAATTTTCATGTAAAAAACTGAATTGCACACAAAAATAAAGAAAATAGTTCAAGACCCAACCAGCTAACAATTTTTCTGTTTCCCCCTTGATAATTCAGAGTTATAACCTTTTCAACTTGGCGAATCCAAATTTTCATATATGCTTGCAAGTCAAATTAGGTGGTAAAGTCAGCCCTGTACCTTGATCTTTAGTTTTTCAGGTTTCTTTTGAAGTTTTACACCTCTGGGACATGCCATTCTTGAACAAACAGCCATACTTAAATCATGACTTTTTTAAGATTATGAAGCTGACAATAGCTAGCTATGAGAAAATCTGCCTTCTCTTTTGTTCAATATTGGAGTGGTTCCCCATGCAAAACTACTTCAGTATAAAAGCAATGTCATTATATTCCATGCAAACCTCAGCTTTGGTCCTGCATATATTATTTTCAGCAGTTTTATGAGTCATATTTTGTCCCCAGAACAACCAACATATGAAAAGGCCAAAGACAACTGGGACAAGAAAATGATTTACTGGGGAAAATGGTTTTGAGATTTTCTAAAATTCCTGATGCATTTCAAAGATCTGTATTCTTCCTTAAGGGAAATCAGAAATCAGTTTATGCCTAGCCATCAGAGAAAAAGCTTCTGTCTTCAAAACAGGCAGCCAACATTACTTAGCAGCTTTTCTATGGCTACCTGTTGCATAACTGCAATCTAGCTCCACTGTAGACAAAGATTTCCATTGGGTTCAGTATCCAATGAAGAGAGATTTGAATCTCGTTGGTCTCTAAGGTGCTCCTGGATTCAAATCTAGCTGTTCTACTGCAGATCAATATGACAATCCTCTAAAACTAAACTGAGCTTTGTAGGCTCTTTTAGCTCCAGCTGGCCACACAGAATTATGGATATGCCTTTCATTACCCCTAACTTTATGCACAATACAATCTGCTTGCTCTTTAGAAAACAAATTTTCTTGCACCTTTCATTATTTGATTGCTGTGACATTACCTCACTGGTCATTACCCATGAATATGGAGCCTGAAACCTTATAGGTGATGTTTATTTTCTGAAAAGGGAGGCTCTTGGAATTAAGCCTGCCTTGAAGGCATGCTGTCTGAAGGTTTGTGATGCCAGTGCAGATGGCAGAAAAATTCTCTAAGCAGCATTAGTGGAAGCAGGACACTTGGAATCAGAGTAGCTACTAATCATGGGCATGAACTGAACCACAAATCATGATTTGTACATGAATATAGCCAATTTGTGGTTCATTCCAAACTGTTCCAGACCTTGATGCTTTGTTTGGTTTCTCCCCAAAAGGCAATTGAGGAACAATGTCAGAATCATTTTAAATGTACTAGAATATTTTGAGGCAAATCCTGACAAACAGATGGCATTGGTGTTCCTTGATGCTGAAAAAGCATTTGACAATTTAAATTGGAGATTCATGAAGGAACAACTGAAAATAACAGAATTTGAGGATAAATTACCGGTAGGTTAATTCTGGTGATATATATAGTACACAAAAGGCGAAAGTGATAGCGAACGGGGATCAGACAGAGGATATAGAGCTGTCAAAGGGAACAAGAAAGGGCTGTCCCCTGTCAAAGCTTTTAATTATTCTGTCATTGGAAGTATTAAATAATAATATTAGAAACAACGAAGCAATTCAAGGGTTGAAAGTGAAGGGTGAGGAATATAAACTGCAGGCCTTCGCAGATGATATTGTGCTGCTTTTGCAGAGCCCATTGGAATCTATGGAATTTTTATTATCAGAATTATTTTTATTATATGGCTGGCCAAAAAGTGAATAAACAAAAGACAAAAATGTTAACTGAAAACATAATGAATCCCCTGATTGAGAAACTGGCTGAAAAAGCGGGTTTTAAATGTGAAAAAAGAGTAAAATATCTAGGTGTTTATTTGACAAATCAATGCAGCTCCCTTCAGGATGACAATCATGTGAAAGTTTTAAAAGAAATAGAGGTACAAACAAAGAAATGGGGAAATATGCAATTGTTGTTCATGGGGAGAATTGCTGCAATTTTGTTTATATTGCCAAAACTAATGTTCTTATTCCAAACTGTGGCTTTAATGCCAAAGAAAGTTTTTTTACCAAAAGCTCAACAAAGCAATTTCTTTTATATGGCAGGGAAAGAAGTTAGGTGGAAAATATTGACAGATCTAAAGGAAAATGGTGGGCTGGCCCTGCCGGACTGGAATCTATATTATACAGCGAATGCTTTGGTGTGGTTACGTGAGTGGGTAAATCTTGAGAACCATAGAATGTTAGCAATTGAAGGGCATGACCTTAAGACTGGATGGCATGCGCATATGTGGTATAAGATCCAGGGATATACATATTTTTAAAAACACTTGATACGTAAATCACTGGGGTATGGGAGAAAATAAAGAGAGAAACATACACCAAAACCCTGAGGTGGATCTCTCCCATTGAAGCATCGGTTCAACCACAGTTAATAGCAAAAACTAAAATATTTAGGTATCAAGAATTATTAAAGGAAGATGATACCTTGAAAATGGCCCATTGGATTTAATATGAGGGATCCTTCTCATCAGAGGTTCGGAGGGCATCTCTGTAGGTTATTCCTACTGTTCCTTCAGGGAGGCAGGAAACACTTTTTTCACCTTCCTGTTGGCGCCTTCGAAATAACCCTGCCCTCAGTTGTGGGACTCCGAAAGCAGTGTTGTCTTCCCTCTAACTAGAAGGACTATAAACACAAACTAACAACATGCAACTACAACATCAACTGTAACAATGAACTCCAATAGTACTGAACTAGAACAGTACAAGGGAGAAAAGGCTGTAGTAGATAAAACAGAATAGAATATAGGCGATGAAGATAAACCTGGGAGTGGTGAGATGTCCTCTGAGCCTCTGAGGAGAAGGACCCCTCACGATAAGTCCAATGGGCCGTTCTCCCTCAGAGGTTGTTGGACATCTCTGTGGGACCTCCCAGAGCAGTTCCCTAGTTGGGTGGGTCTTCATCGCTGGCCTCCCCCAGAATGTGCTGTAATACCTTTCTCTCAAAGGCTGCATCTGCTGAGGCCATGGAACGAATCTTATAGTGCTTTACGAATGTAGATGGAGAGGACCAGGTAGCGGCCCTACACATAGCTTCCACTGAAGCACGATTCAGCAGAGCTGTGTTTGTGGAAGCACTTCTAAGGGAATGTGCCATAATTCCCCTAGGGATTTGCAACCATGAAGCCCTATATGCTTCACTGATACAGGCCTTTAGAACTGTACTGATTGACGAGGTGGACATCTTATCTCCAACTCTGGGAGGAGAAATGTTAATGAACATATAGTCTGTCTTTCTAATAGATTCGGATCTCAGGATGAAAATTTTTAAGACTCTGCATACATCTAGGGTATGCCAAATGACTTCCTTTGGATGTTTGGGTTGCGGACAAAAGGTAGGTAGATATATTTGTTGTGTACAATGGAACTTAGAAATGGCCTTGGGCAGGAAGGAAGGATCTGTGTGCAGAACCACCTTTTCTTTGTGGAACACGCACTGGCAGCGACAGTGGAAGGTCTATTGATAGACCTGTCAACATTGAGAACCACGGTCGCCGTGGCCAATAGGGCGCTACCATGATGATTTCCGCCTGTAGATCTCTCACCCTCCGAAGAACTCGAGGAACCAGAGGGACCGGAGGAAATGCATACAGTAGACCCAGAGACCATGGAGCTGTCAGAGCGTCTGTCTATTCGGCCTTTGGATGAAAAAACCTGGTGAAATACCTTGGTAGCTTTGTGTTTGCATTGGAAGCGAAAAGATCCATGTCTGGTAGACCCCAATGTTGACAGATGAGATCAAATAGACTTGGGCTGAGAGCCCACTCACCTTCGCAAATTATGTGTCTGCTCAGCCAGTCTGCTTGTATGTTGTCCTGGCCTCTGATGTGTTCCGCTCGTAGAGAGGTCAGATTCTTTTCTGCCCATGCTAGAATCTGATGCTTCCTTGTGTAGCTGTGAGGATCCGGAACCCCCTTGATTGTTCAGGTACGCCTTGGCCGTTGTCTGTTCTGACAAGAACGTGTTTCTGAAACAATTGTGTCCTGAAGGCAACCAGAGCTAGATGTATGGCTCTGATTTCTAGGAGACTGATGGGAAGCCAACCTTCAGAATGCGACCACCTGCCCTGGACTGGTCTGTCCCGAAGTATGGCCCTCCACCCCCCTAGGCTGGCATCTGTGAACAGCTCTAGGGATGAGGGAGGATGAAACATCTTGCCCTGGTAAAGATGAGTCAAGTCTGTCCACCACAGTAAGCTCTTTTTGACTGGTAACAGAATTGTCAAGTTCATGTTCTTTCTCTCCATGATTTGGAGCTGAAATGGCTGTAGGAACATATGAAGGGGTCTGGGGTGGAATCTGGCCCATTGTATCATGTCTATGGTTGAAATCAATAGTCCCATTAGTTTGGCAAGCAACATCATTTGTGATGATTAGCTCTGGATGACTCTGATAAACAGATCCCTGATGGCCCTGGCCTTGGACAGAGGTAGAAATAGCGAGTTGCACGTGGAATCGATCACCGCTCCTAGATGCTCCAACCTCTGGCTCAGCTGCAGCGAACTCTTTGCTATGTTCACAATGAAGCTGTACGACTGAAGGCATTAAATAGTCAGATCCGTGTCCCGAAGAGACTTCTCTTTGCTGTTGGATCTGACTAAAAGGTTGTCCAGATAGGGATGGTCGTGGACCCCCTGCTTTCTCAGCTGGACTACTGGATTTATTAAGATATTGGAGAAGACTCTGGGAGCTGTTGATAGACCAAAGGGTAATGCCCTGAACTGGTAATGTTGATTCAGTACCACAAACCTCAGGAAACGACGATGGGAAGAATGGATAGGTATGTGAAGATAAGCTTTGGTCAAATCTATGGAGGTGAGGTACTCCCCTGTCAAAAGCGAGTCCATAATTAATCTCAATATTTCCATTCTGAAATGAAGTAATTTGATGTAGCGGTTGAGAAACTTGAGGTCCAAGATGGCCCTCCAGTCGCCATTCTTCTTGGGGACAGTGAAGAGGATGGAGTACACTCCTTTCCCCCTCTCCAACCCCGGGACCGGTTCAACTGCTCAAATGTCGAGGAGATGCTGAATTGCTTGTGTTAATGAGATGTTTGTGGCCTTGCTTAGGGGTAGGTGATCTGACAAATCTGTCTGGTGGAATGTGGTGGAACTCTATTGAATATCCCTCTTGTACAATTTCTAAAGACCATTGATCTGCCTGAGAAGTCTCCCAAGTTGCTGCAAAATGGAGTAGTCGAGCTCCCACCGGTATCTGATCGTAGTCATGCCTGTTTAGACTTGGACTCACGATCGGACTTGTCAATTTTGGAGACATTGTTTCGATTGAATTTGGAGCCGAATGAACCTCTCTTGAAGGAGTTCTTTGATGTCTCCCAACTGAACTTCTTTGAATCGATGTGATATCTGGCCAGGGAATGCTTAGTCCGAAAGGACTGAGGACCCCTTCTATCATTTCTCCGAATGGATTTGGGCATGGCCTTCTTTTTGTTGCGAGTCTCTACGAGGAACTTATCCAAAGCATCCCCGAAGAGATGATCCCCTTGGAAAGGATATGCTGCCACTGTAGACTTAGAGAGAAAGTCAGCTTGCCAAGCTCGAAGCCATAAAAGGTGTCTTGCCACCGTAGTGGACACCATAGCCTCCATAGGCAGTAAATGATGCCGCCTTAAGGATGCTTGAGGTGCCCTCTAACAGATGCCTATTGTCCTCTGGTAACATTTGGATTAACTTACGTACCCAAACAATGGACGCCCTGGAAACCAGGGAGGTCGTAGAGGATGCCTTCAACATCATGGCAACAGATTCATATAGTCTTTCAAGGTTGCCTCAGCTTTTTTGTCCAGGAGATCTCTAAGAGAACCCTGGCCATCCTCAGATACCAGGCCCGAGGATTGTAGAGCCGCTACTGGGCCGTCCACTGTTGGGGCCTGTAATAACTCATTAGTGTAAGCAGGAAGTGTGTACAACTTTTTGACTAAGTGAGGAAACTGCTTAAGAGAAGCTGGCTTTTCCCATTCAACTCTAACCTGTTTTTCAAAATATTCTGGAAATGGGAATACTTGCTCAGAAGTTTCCCCCTGGGACAAGAACTCAGTATTTCCACTGGTTCTGGACTTAATCTTTTTGAGTTAGCCACCTTGGCTTCCTCATCAATGGGCCCCTCCTCAATTTCTAATACTGAAAGAGTTTTGGTTAACAAAAATTGGTAGCCTGCTCAGGTATTTTATGACTAGCCTGCTCAGGTATTTTAACCTCTTTCTGTTCCTCCTCTGAGAAACATTCCCCTCTTCCCTATCCTCCTGATCAGAGCCAGAAGGTATAGATTCAGGCTCAGCAGGTAGAGGCTGAGAAGGGTGTAAAGAGGCCTTTCGTGCTGCCTTGGTAGGCCAGGTGAAAGTGGGGAAAGAGTGGGGAGGATCTAAGGGAAGAGACAATCCCTGTGGGAAAAGCCCCATTCGGGCACAAAATCTCCTCTTGCATCACTCGCCTAATAAAGAGCATAGCCTCTGGATTCAGAGGGTTGCTCGTTGGTACGTTATCCGCGCCTTGGAAGCCTTCCAATTGTGGCTGCAGGTAGGTCCGAGCCTCTGGAGTGTCTGCTCTTAGGGGTTGGAAGGTCTGAGAGCTGAGCCCCACACTTCCAAAATGGCTGCTGTTCTCTGCCACCCCGAGGCATGTAGCAGGGGCTTCCATTACGCACTGTTTCTTGGCGCCGGCAGTCGATTAGTCTGCGGCCGTGTTGGGAAGGGCGCGAACAAGCCGCGAGGGCAAGTTGGCACCTTCGACGAAATTCGCCGCCGCGAGAGGCGCGGCGTGCGTCTCTCCCTCCTCCTCAGAGAGGAAGCCGTCTCTGTTGAAAGCCATTTAGAAATGGCCCAAGTTGATCCTCCCTGTTGCTTTTGCCCAGTGAGGAGGAAGAGAAATGGAAGGTAAAGTAGAGAAGAAAAAGGGTTTAGCCTAGACTTGTGCTGCTACTCCCTGTAGAGGCAGGAACAACCAACTGAGGGCGGGGTTATTCCGAAGGCGCCAACAGGAAGGTGAAAAAAGTGTTTCCTGCCTCCCTGAAGGAACAGTAGGAATAACCCACAGAGATGTCCGACAACCTCTGAGAGAGAACTGAATCAGGACTGGAATCCCAAAACATAAAATTAGATTTGTGGTTGACTTTGCAGGTGAAATCAAGGTTTATCAAAGACAAAATGATTCGTTTCCACTCAAGGAATTTTTTTTTGATAGAATATTACTGGATAGAGGGACGAAACCTATAATGTGTGTCTTTCTATTAAATATATTTAATAAATATCTACATTACACCAGTCACCAATACCAATCAGTCCCCTCAGGCAGTAAACCTGTGGGAACCCAGTCATTTAGCATTTTACATCCTGTCCTCTAACGATGAAAAAACAATTCAAAACAATGAGAGGTATTTAACAGGTTCTACAAGAAAAAAGGAAATTGTCTGAATGACAAGAACACTTCTGTTCACATAATTCTATGCCTCTATATATGTTCGCTGTTCAAATAATAGAATGATAATAGAAAGCAACTATAAATAATGTAGCAAAATAATAGAAAGCAACAATCAAGCAGCAGATCCCCATACACAAAATGTATCCACTGCTCCTTGTTTTCAAATACTATTTTGTCTAAATAAAGAGCAACATGGATTATACTGATGCTTAACTTGAATAGCTTTGTTAACTCTTTTGGTTTGTGAGAGAAGTGGAGATGGATATTGAGGAGACAAAACCCTTTCAGATGGAGAAACTCATATAGTCGGAACAACCTACTGTTGTTGAATAATTCACTAAGGGTTGGCTGACTGCATATGGTGGGGTGGAATTGCCTCTACACTCCCCCAACTACAGGGCAGGGAGGTAGCCTATCAGCAGAGAGAATGCCACTATTGTACCCATTCTCTCAAGCTGTATATGTCTGCCAGCAAGTATAAACTGCTGTCTCTGCCTAGCAAAGTAATCTCAAAAAACAAAATAACTCATATCAGCACAATACCTATGCTTATGATAATCCACAAACCATTCCAAAATCAGTGAGCTAGAGCAACAATGGATGGAAAACGGAAATGTAAGCAGAAATGCCATTAGGGATGATTTTGTTCAGTAGAAACATTGTTAATTGGCTAGACAATGTCCCTGATCTTCACACATTTGGTAAATTAACCTCTCCCCTCTCTGCCCATCCTTCCTGCTCCTTCAAAAAATGAAACTAGATAGAAAAGATGTATAAATATGCCCTTTCAGATGTTTATAATAAAAACATCTGTAATTGATGAGGTGTACCAAATACCGTAATTATACATTTTCAATCAAGTTTTGCACAGGTCTTCCTGTTTTCCTCTAGTAATAACAATATTGACATTAAGATGTAGCCTTTTCATCTTAAACTATATTGATCGGTATCAGCTCTGCAGCATATGACGTCCTGCTTTGCAGAGGCTGCCAAGCTATTCGGCCTAGAAGTTAGTCTGAAGAAGACAGAAGTTCTCCACCAGCCTGCACCCCAGGAAGATTATCACCCTCCCTGCATCACTGTGGGTGAATCAGTTCTGAAGACAGTCCAGCAGTTCAGCTACCTGGGGTGCATCATCTCCTCAGATGCTAAGATCGACAAGGAGATTGACAACAGGCTGGCAAAGGCAAACCGTGCCTTTGGCCGACTGCACAAAAGAGTGTGGAGCAACAAGCATCTGAAAAAAGGCACAAAGATCAATGTTTACAAAGCGGCTGTGATGACAACTGGCCGGACCTGCCTGTCCCGCATTGGTCTTGTCAGCCACCAGCGAGCCTGCAGCAGACGTGGACTATTGCACCCTTCTTAAATCTTCGTTCGCGAAGCCAAGCCGAGGAATATTGATCTCAGATGGTACACTGTTAAGCTGCGCCCACATGTAAAAGGTAAGGGTAGTCCCCTGTGCAAGCACCAGTCATTTCTGACTCTGGGGTGACAGAGCATCATAACATTTTCATGGCCCACACACCTTTCTGTTAAACTGTCTGAATTTTCTGTCATGTACTCTTGCAAAGAAGAGCCCCCTGGTGCAGACTGTTAAAGATGCAGTACTGCAGTCCTAAGCTCTGCTCACGATCTGAGTTCGATCCCTGGTGGAAGCTGGGTTTTCAGGTAGCTGGCTAGAGGTTGACTCAGCCTTCCATCCTCCCAAGGTCAGTAAAATGAGTACCCAGCTTGTTGGGTGAAAAGTCTAGATGACTGGGGAAGGCAATGGCAAACCACCCCGTAAAAAGTCTGCCGTGAAAACAACGTCACTCCAGAGTCGGAAATGACTGGTGCTTGCCCAGGGGACCTTTCCTTTCTGGTCTTGCAAAACAGAAAGGGCAAATTAGTTTCCCTTAAGGAATAAGAATAAAATTCAGTTATCAAGCTCTAATAGTCTCTGATTTGTTAGGGCCAGTCCTGAGGTTTCCTACTTGCATTTAAAAAGGACTTTTAAGGATGTGGGAAGACAATGGCAAAAGGCTTCTACCATTAGAACAAACATGAAACTGGCTAACAAGAAACTATGTGGATTAGATTTGAGAAGCTTTACCAGCAGAATTAAGTATGTAACACAGGGATGGCCAAACTTGCTTAACATAAGAGCCACACAGAATAAATGTTAGAGGTTTGAGACCCCCAAGACATGAACAAATATTACACATCAATCTTTATTAAAACTTTCACTCTCTTTGCCTTGACATCAAGGTTAGTAAATACAGCTCCCACAAGCGCTATGAAACTACGGGGGAACCCTGAGTTGCCCTCTTTAATTCCATCCCTCCTTCCAGTGGCTCCCTCGGTTCATGAGGGAACCTCCCTGTGTTTTCTTTACCCGCTGTGGGTTTCTGGGTGACTTCTATTGTGGAGAAGAACTTGCAAACCTGCCTGTTTCCCCCTCCTTGGCCACTTTACACACACCCAGCACAAACAGTTGCCTACCTATGGGTTAGCACTGAGAGGCTGACTGAGGTCATGATGCTAAGCACACTTACTTGAGAGTGAGCCTGCATTAAGTTCTCTTCAACCTCTGGGAACCACACAATACGTGTGAAAGAGCCGCATGTGGTTTCCAAGCCACAGTTTGGCCGCTCCTGATTTAACAGCATAATTCTAAATAGAGTTATACTCTTCTAAGCCCACTGATTTCAATTACCTTAATTCTGCTTCAGGCTGCACTATAAATGTAGGTCTCTGAAAACACATTGGAGGTTCAGAGAATCAGGTGATAATGGACTGTTCAAATAACTGCCAGTTAGGCAAGGGAAGTTACAGTTGCCTTATAGTTGCTATAGTGGTAGTAAGTGAATGAATAGTCATGCCTACAATTATTACACTTACAACTATTTTCTTGGCAAATATGGAAGAACCTTCACAATGTTTGGGAAAGTCCATGTTTATCTGAGAAGCTCACCATCTCAGAGAGGTCTGAGAGAGAGCAGAGCAGCTCTAAGATAAGCTGAGACAGCTGAATTGTGGTAGCTGGGGAACTGCTGTTTGTTTGGTTGAGTGGGCTGAAGGTGAAGGTGATTGAAAGTGATTGGTGCTGATTGCTTAGGAGTGGCTGTGTTCTCCACCCTTTGCATTTTAAGCTGCGCCTTGCCAAAGGCACGAGCCTTTGGTGAGAGCCAAAGGGCTCTTGGCCTGTGGCTCCTAGTCTGGGGGCTAAGGACCAGGAATCCAGATCCCTAATTTCCTTATTCTCCCAATAAGGTAAGTTGACCCTCCAGAAGGGGAGCCACTTAAACAAACAGGATTTAAAGAGGACTGTGTGTATATATATATGTATGTATGTGTGTGTATATATATATATATATATATATATATATATATATATATATATATATATATATATATATATATATATTAAAAAAAGCTATCATGAAGGTAGAATGCCAGCAGGGGGGGTGGGGGCTTTCCAGAGTTTTGCACTGAGTGTCACATGTATGACTATCTCCCCACAGGACAGAAGTCTTGGGTGTGTGCTCGATGCAAGGAGCTCCTGGTCCTCAGGGAACGAGTTCCTACCCTTGAGGCTGAGGTGACTGCCCTGAAGAAGCAGAGACGATCAGTTAGGCACTCGAGGAAGACTCTCAGGGGTGTATTGGATGAGCCCCGCTCTGAACGTGGCAGCTCCGTTGCTGCCAGGCAGTATGAGGGTCGAGAGTGAACAGGGCACCATACTGAGGATAAGGGGAATGCACCTTCAGAAGGGACCTCTTCTTCAGTTGGTGAGCGGGAATCCTTTCGCGCCAAGGAACCATCCCTGGACAAGGAGAGAGGGAGGGTCTTGGTAGTTGGTGATTCGATTCTTAGGCAAGTAGACAGCTGGGTGGCAAAACCGCGTACTGACCGTATGGTGACTTGCCTGCCTGGTGCGAAGGTAACGGACATTACGTGTGTAGTAGATAGGCTGATAGACAGTGCTGGGGAGGAACCAGTGGTCGTGGTGCATGTTGGCACCAACGATGTGGGGAAATGCAGTCATGAGGTCCTGGAGGAAAAATTTAGGCTGCTAGGCAGAAGATTTAAGGCTAGAACCTCCAAGGTAGCCTTCTCAGAAGTGTTACCTGTTCCACGTGCAGGGCAGGGGAGACAGGCACAAATTAGTAGTCTCAATGTGTGGATGAGACGATTGTGTAAGGAGGAAGGGTTTAAGTTTGTTAGGCACTGGGATGCTTTCTGGAACAAGGGGGAGCTGTACAAAAGAGACGGTCTCCACTTGTCCCCAGATGGAACCAGGCTGCTGGCGCTTAAAATCAAACAGGTGGCAGAGTAGTTTTTAAACTAAATCTTGGGGAAAAGCTGACAGGAGATGAAATGTCTCTGGTTCGGGAGGACTCATCTCAAAGAGATGAAGGGTTAGCTGTTACTTTTCTACCTGGTAATGGATCAGAGTTGTCCACTGAGATGGTGACAAACAGAATGGACTGCCTGCCAGAGTCTCGAGGCGGCAGGAGGAAGGTGGCGGGTCTAGCTTGCCTGGGAAATTATAGATGTTTGTACACAAATGCTAGAAGTGTTCAAAGTACAATTGGTGAGTTGGAATGTTTAGTGTTGGGAGAAAACATAGACATTGTGGGAATTTCAGAAACTTGGTGAAATGAGGAGAATCAGTGGGACATGGTGATTCCTGGATATAAGTTATATCGGAAGGATAGGGAGGGAAGGATTGGAGGTGGGGTGGCTCTGTATGTCAGAGAGGGCATACGGTCCAGTAAGACTGAGGTCAGAGAATTAGATTCCCTTCTAGAAATGCTTTGCGTTGAAATAGAGGGCCCAAAAGGAAATTTAACTATGGGAGTTTGTCATCGCCCACCAAATCAAAAGATAGAGAACGATTATAATATGATGGAAGGATTAAAGATAGTGGCTATTGGGCCAATATGTGTTCTGGTCGAGAGAAAGAGATTTGAGTTTCTTGATGCTCTCAATGACTGCTATGGAGCAGATGGTCTCAGAACCTACCAGGGGTGGGGCGATCCTGGATTTGGTCCTAAGTAATGCCCAAGACTTGGTGAGAGATGTAAAAGCTATCGCACCGCTTGGCAGCAGTGACCATAACATTATTGATTTCACCATGTGTATAAATAGGGAGTTGCCCCAAAAGGCCGGCACAACCATGTTTAACTTTAAAAGGGGTAAATTCTCTGAGATGAGGAGGCATGTGAAGAGGAAACTGAAAGGAAAGGTAAATACAGTCAAAACCCTTGGGGAAGCTTGGAGGCTATTTAAAACTACAATCCTAGAAGCTCAGATAAAATGCATACCACAAATTAGGAAAGACACAGACAGGTATAAGAAAAGGCCTGCATGGTTAACAAACAAAGTAATGGAAGCTGTAAAAGGTAAGAAGGACTCCTTTAAGCGGTGGAAAACCAGTCCAAGTGAGATTAGTAAAAGGGAACACAGGCTGTGGCAAATCAAATGCAAGACTGTGATCAGGCAGGCAAAAAGGGACTATGAGGAGCATATTGCAAAAAACATAAAGTCCAACAATAAAAATTTCTTCAAATATATTAGAAGCAGGAAACCAGCCAGGGAGGCAGTGAGGCCCTTGGATGACCAAGGGATAAATGGATTACTGAAGGAGGATAGGGAAATGGCTGAGAAGCAGAATGCATTTTTTGCCTCCTTCTTCACTGTGGAAGATGAGAAGTGTTTGCCTGCTGCAAAACCACTAATTTTGGAAGGGGTGTTGAAAGGCCTGAGTCACATTGAGGTGACAAGAGAGGAGGTCCTACAACTGATAGATGAATTAAAAACTAATAAGTCACCAGGTCCGGATGGCATACATCCAAAAGTTCTGAAAGAACTCAAAGTTGAACTTGTGGATCTTCTGACAAAAATATGTAATCTTTCATTGAAATCCACCTCTGTTCCTGAGGACTGGAAGGTAGCGAATGTCACCCCCATCTTTAAAAAGGGTTCCAGAGGAGATCCGGGAATTTACAGGCCAGTCAGTCTGACTTCAATACCAGGAAAGTTGGTTGGTAGAAACCATTATCAAGGACAGAATGAGTAGCACATTGATGAACACGGGTTATTGAGGAAGACTCAGCATGGGTTCTGTAAGGGAAGATCTTGCCTCACTAACTTGTTACAGTTCTTTGAGGGGGTGAACAAGCATGTGGACAAAGGAGACCCAATAGATGTTGTTTACCTTGACTTCCAGAAAGCTTTTGATAAAGTTCCTCATCAAAGGCTCGTTAGAAAGCTCGAGAGTCATGGAGTAAAAGGACAGGTCCTCTTGTGGATCAAAAACTGTCTAATTAATAGGAAGCAGAGAGTGAATATAAATGGGCAGTCTTCGCAGTGGAGGACGGTAAGCAGTGGGGTTCCACAGGGCTCAGTACTGGGTCCCATGGTCTTTAACTTGTTCATAAATGATTTGGAGTTGGGAGTGAGCAGTGAAGTGGCCAAGTTTGCAGACGACACTAAATTTTTCAGGGTGGTGAGAACCAGAGAGGATTGTGAGGCACTCCAAAGGGATCTGTTGAGGCTGGGTGAGTGGGCATCAATGTGGCAGATGAGGTTCAATGTGGCCAAGTGCAAAGTAATGCACATTGGGGTCAAGAATCCCAGCTACAAATACAAGTTGATGGGGTGCGAACTGGCAGAGACTGACCAAGAGAAAGATCTTGGGGTCCTGGTAGATAACTCACTGAAAATGTCAAGACAGTGCGCAATTGCAATAAAAAAAGGCCAACGCCATGCTGGGAATTATTAGGAAGGGTAATTTGATAACAAAGGTAATTTGATAACAAATCAGCCAGTATCATAATGCCCCTGTATAAATCGATGGTGCAGTCTCATTTGGAGTACTGTGTGCAGTTCTGGTCGCCGCACCTCCAAAAGGATATTATAGCATTGGAGAAAGTCCAGAAAAGGGCAACTAGAATGATTAAAGGATTGGAACACTTTCCCTATGAAGAAAGGTTGAAATGCTTGGGGTTCTTTAGCTTGGAGAAACGTTGCCTGCGGGGTGACATGATAGAGGCTTACAAGATAATGCATGGGAGGGAGAAAGTCGAGAAAGAAGTACGGTACTTTTCTCCCTTTCTCACAATACAAGAACTCGTGGGCATTCGATGAAATTGCTGAGCAGACAGGTTAAAACGGAGAAAAAGAAGTACTTCTTCACCCAAAGGGTGATTAACATGTGGAATTCACTACCACAAGAGGGGATTGTATAAAAATATGGAGCAGAGGTCCATCTGTGGGTATTAGCCACAGTGTGTGTGTGTGTGTGTGTGTGTATATATATATATAATTTTTTGCGGGCCACTGTGTGACACAGAGTGTTGGACTGGATGGGCCACTGGCCTGATCAAACATGGCTTCTCTTATGTTCTTATCAGATGGCCCTACACAGCTGAATTTCTCTCAGCTTCCTCTATTTAAGAGTTATTCCAACAGCAGTTCCTCCAAGGATAAAGTAATATAATGATATGTATTGTAACTTACTATGTCTTTTTGGGATGCAGACACTGAGATAAATAATTATACTCTAATATGCTAATTGCTCACAGCATCTATTCTGGGGTGTCAAACATGCGGTCCGGTGGCCGAATCAGGCCCTTGGAGGGCTCCTATCAGGTCCCCTGAGCAACTGACTCTTGTCGGCTTCCTTCTCCTCTCTTGCTTCCTTCTCAGCTTGCTTTACACAAGGCTTGCTCAGTTGCACAGGAGCTACAGAGCAAAACCTGAATTTTCTCCATTGGTTGAGGCTCCTCCCCCTCTTGGTCCCCTGGGGAGGGAGGGAAAGAGCCAGAGCTTCCTTTGCCCAGTTCCCTGGATTCTTGGGAGAAATACAAATAAAGCACATTTAAGACCAACAAGTGATAATGTTTTAAGCATGTTTTATCTTAAGGTGTTTTTTTTTAGTTGTGTTTGACTGTGTCCTTTATAAAGTTTATATCTCTGCAACCTAATCTTAAATAGGAACGCACATGGCCCGGCCCGACAAGGTCTCATTTATATCAGATTTGGCCGTCATAACAAATGAGTTTGACACCACTGATCTATATAAACATTAGTTCCTTTTGCATCTGCATTATTAATATTAAATATCTTTTATATACAGTGATACTATAGATATCACACAAAACCAGGGTTCAAATTAAACTAACTGGTCTTAGGGGTGCCATTGGATTCAAACTTTGTTCTAATTATGGTTTAGTGTTACCAGGGCTTTTTTTTTGTAGCAGGAACTCCTTTACATATTATACCACACACCCCTGATGTAGCCAATCCTCCTGGAGCTTACAGTAGGCCCTGGACTAAGAGCCCTGTAAGCTCTCGGAGGATTGGCTACATCAGGGGTATGCGGCCTAATATGCAAAGGGGCTCCTGTTACAAAAAGCCCTCAGTGTTACTGTTCAAATACAACCACTCAACTATGGTTGGTCAGGGTATGTTAACTCAGGGTTTGAAATTCCTGTCTGAAGTTGGTTTATTACCTACAGTCTGTTGCAGAAAATTCTGATTGGGTCTCTTATGAAGATAGCCCATGAGGGATTTAAGCCATTTATATAGGCCTAAAGTTAGATGCTAGAAAAGTAGGTCAGTAGTATTAGAGTTATCGGAGGACAATATTAGCCTTAAAAGAAATGATTTTGGCACAAAAGGATGTTTTGATTAAGCTGATGGGAACTGAGAGAAGGTACTCACCAGATCCCACCATCAGATCTAAAGACAGCAGGACATTCGTAGTTGTGAGAGACCATCTGCTAGTGCAGGCATTGGTCTGTCACCTGTTGCTATCACTTCCATACCCACACAGGAGTCAGGGGAATGAGATTGGTTTGTAGGTGACTCTGAGGAACATTTTTTTTTTGGGGGGGGGGCTGTTGCCACCTGGATAGGGGTTGCCCATAGGGCAGCAGGTTTCAGCAGGAGAACAGACCAACAGTGATCACATTCTCCTGACTCCCGTGATGCAATGCAAGTGATAGCTACAGGTGACAAACCAACACCTGGTGCCCTATACAATGGGCCACCTGTTACCAAGTTTCAGCAGCGGCAATCTCTGGCATCTCAATGGAGCCCAGGCATCCCTATGGTGGTGCTATTGTGAGACGTCGCTATGGAGCTATAGCGATCTTAGCCCGACATTCCAAAAAAAACAAACCCGGAGATCGCGCACCAGCAGGCAAAAAAGGGCACGAAAACTGCTCTTGGATTAGATACTGGACATTTCACACAGCGCTCCATACCGATTTCAACCCAGAAGGAGTGCTTGAAAACTGGAAGAAGTTGCTCTTTCTTAGTAAAGACTCAGGCATGCCTCACTACCGGGACAGCCGCGGGACTGTGTGAAAAGGTGACAGTATTCCTGTAGCAGCCAGTTACTGAGTCGGGTCTGTCTGAAATGCCAGCAGAAACCCGTTACTGTTCAGTAACTGACCAGCTTCCATACCGGAATACATAGGCTGTGTGAAAAAGCTCATAGACTTTCAGAGGTATTAGATTATAAGAGCAATAGATTAAAAGATAGAATACATTTAATTAAGTTGGAAATATGTTTAACTGGATTCTAATTATACAACTGTATGAGAATGTATCTGAGTCTAATTGTAAGCATGATATACTAATGTCATCTGTTTTGCCTTTCTATATATATATTTTAAGCCTACTGTCCTGGGAAGGTGACTGGAGTAAAATAAAAGCTTATCTGTGTGGTTTTGAAAACTACTGGGTCTCATGTATTGAGTTCCTGGGAACTGCAGGTTGTTTGGGTAACTGAGGGTACAAAATGTGTTTCTGAAATATATAAAAAGAAAATCCTGCCTCACAGTCTAATTATGGTTACATATCAACTCAGACATTCTAGCCCAATCCTGGCTTGCTCCTTAGCACCATCTTCGCCACAATGTAGGCAAAGGTACCAGCCAGCTTGGTTACAGAGGAAAGTAGAACAGCAAAGACAATGAAATCAGCATTGGTCTTGGCAAACCATGATTTGAATCTACACGCTGGAACTTGGTTTTACAAAGTAGCTATAATTTGAATTGGCAACATTTCTGTATATGCCTGAATCAGGTAATTATGTTTGTAGGAAATAGCCAGGTTTGGCATAGGTTAAGACCTAACATGTTTGTTTATTCACATATATACTGAATACAACAGAATTCATGAAGAGTGACTAGACCTCAAACACCTAAGAATCCTGGGGCAACTCAAAGACTAACAAACTTACTGCAGTACAAACTTTTACAGACAGAAACATGTTTTATCACAAACAATAAAAGAGCAATAGTCAAGCATAAGAATTACAAAAAAATGCATTTAAACTTCAGCCCAATAATGGGATGCTTATCTGAACACCTGCCTCTGGAAGAATGATACTGCAGACAAGCAGAAATCTTAAGAGATGAAATTCTATATATTCATGGTCACAGATATTCTCAAGCACCACCTAAAACAGCAGCAAAATGTATACAGAGAAGTTCTCTCTAAGGTGTCAAGACATTTGCAGTGAGATTAAAAAAACATAAGGCCAAAGCCAATAATACAAGCAAAGTAAAAATATATATTTTATTACTCAGCTAAAAATTCCTATGCAATCCCATGCAGTTATGCTGGACTAAGTCCAATAGATCCAGCAAATTTAGAACAGCTTAATTCTACACAGGACTGTACTGTCAGGAACAAGGCAAAACTTCAAATCCTGCCTCCCCTACACACATTGCAATAGGGAAAAAAATTAACATACTGTGACAGAATCCAATTTCTGTTTAACTTTCTGCATTCTCATAGATACTCTTGAAATGCTGGCAAATTGATCAGGTTGAGATATTGTTGAATCTTTCTGTATAGATATATCTGCAGAACTGCTAAGAAGCTGTGGACCTCTAGGTGATGCTGATAACCGTAGCCCTCTAAAGTCTTTTACTAGTTCAGCTTCTTGCTGGGCAACTGTAGAGAGGAGAAAAAAACACAGTTGAGAATTCAAAAAACTGTTCTGAAAACTTTACAAAACACAGATACACGCAGAACACAAGAACTAGATTGCAGATATGTAATGCAAAAAAAAAAAAAAGTTTAAAAATTCATTTCCCTTCTTCATTACATTTCCAGGCACATACACTAGGCAATCTGTTAGTACAATCTAGTCCCCAGAAACTTCCCATTTGCTATGATTTCAGTCACTTTCTTCCATGCAAACCAAGAAAGAGGCAAGCTAAAAGTACACTAAGGAATAATTCTGCCAAAGCTTCTATGCTACTCGCATGGATACATGCATACTTAAAAAAAAGGGGGGGGGGAGAAGAATAAAAAATTATTTGTGTATTTTGGCACACAAGAGTAATCAAAGGAGAAATCAGTGTGGCTGGCTATTCAGTCCTTTCTCAAATAAAAACATAACCTCAGTTAAAAAAACTGCTGACCATAGACCCTACCAGATTTATTGTGTTTTGTCCTGTCCTTCATCTAAAGATATTAATTTCATTTCATAAACTTTCAAAGCAGGCTAGGATTATTTATTTAATTTGTTCATTTGTTCTCTACCTTTCTCTCAAATGGGGTCCTGTAAGGTTCATTAGGTTGAGAGACTGGTCCAAGGTCACCAAACAAGTTTCCAAGGCAGGTGAGGATTTAAATCTGAGTTTCTCAGCTATTAGTCCAGCACTCTTAACCACTACACCACACTGGACAAAAAACAGAGAGCCAGTAGTAATCTAGTGGTTTGAATCCCCACTCATGCCATGGAAGCTTGCTGGGTGACTTTGGGCAGTAACTTTCTCTTAACCAAACCTACCTCACAGGGCTGTTGTGAGGACAAAATGGAGGGAAGTAGAACAATGTACGCTGCTCTGGGCCTCCATTGCAGAGAAAGGTGGAGTACAAATGAAATATAAAGACAGTTAAAGCCACTTGGTACTGCATGGCTGAGCAAGCATTTGAATCTGGAGTTCCAATATCCCAGTGTAATACGAACATATCACACAAAGTTCATTTCCAGACTATCTTCATATTACTGAACTAAATTTCACTTCTTTATTTCTGGTATTTTTAACCCACCTTTCTCCTAAAAAAAGAATTCAAGGCGAAAATTTTAAAGTCACTGTAAAATTCCTCTCCAAACAGTTCAAACAGTACTTAGTGTCTACATACACAATGAACTAAAACAGATTCTAATGGTTGGAGAGTATTCATTATATGACTACTCTTAGCCCTTAAAGCAGAGAAGGCCCTTGTGGAACAACTGCTTTACAATGGCACTGGAATGCTAACAGCATGCAGGATTCCCAACACATTCAGGAAGGCCACTCCAGAATGCAGGGGCCACTGCAGAAAAAGTGCTGGTTTAAGCAAATGATGACTGATGCAACCTCCCTGTCAATACTGTCTTTGATCAGAAGAACAGATATGCCACCCTGGAGTATACAGGAAGAACTGGCCTTGAAGATAAATGTTTATGAAGAACATCAGTTTGAAACTCCAGCTTGACGGGTTGTCCGCACTTTTATATATTTTTCCACCAATACTTTCTGGTGTGTCAGAAACAACAGCCAATTTAAGAGATGAAAATGGGTCATATCCCAAATTAGAAGAAGTGAGAGTCCTATGGATAAACAGTTTGTGACTAATTCTAACAGCTAAAACATAGAGCTTCCATTTCTCTTTCCAATAGGACACATCTATACCAAAAGGAAATCAGAAATTTCTCACATTGCCACTGCAAGCAATGCAGCTATAGCAGGGTTGTGAATTCTCCTTCCTCCGCCCTTTATAGAGGAATTAAGTCATTCAGAGGACTGTGTTTCTCCTTTGTTTTCCCATACTGGCAGTGAAAACCATTTTTTAAATTTATTTTATTTATATCTCACCCTACCCCATAAGTGGGCTCAAGGTGGCTGACAACATTGTAAAATCACAATAAAACCAATAAAATCCAACACTCAAGCAAATTAAAATAAGACAGTACTAAAATACTCATCACATGGGGTAGGGAACATTGGGGCACAAATCTGCATGAATATCTTTAAATTAATGGTAAAGCAGATGGACCTGCTGCTACAAATTTGGGACAGTAAAACTCAGAATGTACTTGCTATATTTTCAATGTAGTAACACTTGTCTACCACTAGAGGCTGCTGGGAAAAAGACAATAACCTTTTAGCCTTTCTCTGCTATTATCTAGAGGCAGCTAAAAGCCATTCTGGCATTTTATTGGCACTTAAGTTATTTGGGCAGTCCCTAAATCTGCTTTATATCATTATTCCTGAAACAATTAACAAGGTGGGTGCTATCTGCAAGGACTGCAGGCTTAGTATTGCACTGTTTGCAGAGAAAATTTAAATATACCAGATAAGGAAATACCTTTGACAAAACCATTGCTCTGACTATTAGGTTCTGCTTAGTAAAGCAAACGCACACAAGAATAGCAGTCAGATACCATTGTTAATTGATGGGTCAATTTAAAAAAATCACAGACTATTTATTTCTATAACTATTTATTTTATCAAAGCTGACTGGGATGTCAAGCAGAGTCTCAATGTTAAGTGACAGTGTCATCCTAAGCAGAGTGACACCCTTCCAAGCCTTTTAACTTCAGTGCACTTAAAAAAGGATGTAACTCTGCTTAGAATGTCACCGTTAACCCTCTGTAAGTGAAATAGTCAAAGACTCAGTTGTACTTGAAGGAGGATGTCTGAGGGCAAAAAGAAAGTAATATTCAAGGAGTGCTGCATGTCACTTTGCTGGGAAAAGGGAGTGTTATGAAGTTGCCTTCTTAAAATAGGTTAAAATGTTTTCATGATTTATTTAGATTACACTATAGAGGCATAAAGAGTTCTTACATTACCTTTATAATCATAAATGTAAACAAGTATTGGGTGGTTTTGACCAAAGGCACAAAATGACACCATATGCTCATGTGGATGAAAGGCGACATCACGAAGGGGAGATGAGAAGGAAAGGTCAGAATACATTGCTACCTGATCACCTATAAAAGAAAAGAAGCCATGACAAACAGCACTTTACTCTTTTCACCATCAGTGTGGCCATTTTGTAGGCCAAAAAGTTCCTCTGACCAACAAATGCATCTAAAATTGACAAATGACAAATTAATTATTTTTAATTTTTTGTTAACTTGATGCTAATTTGAGTCAATAGGAAATACAAGACATAAGTTTTTTAAGATTAAAAGAAAAGTTTTAGGAACTTGACCAGGGAGATCCAGAAAGGACTAATTCAAACATATATTCATTAAACATTTGTCAGTGTATAGAAGAACTATATTAACTATATTGGATAAAGAAATGGAGCAGAGGTCCATCAGTGGCTATTAGTCATAGCATATTGTTGGAACTTTCTATCTGGGGCAGGGATGCTCTGTATTCTTGGTGCTTGGTGGGGCACAGAGGGAGGGCTTCTTGTGTCCTGGCCCCACTGATGGACCTCCTAATGGTGCCTGGGTTTTTTGGCCACTGTGTGACACAGAGTGTTGGACTGGATGGGCCACTGGCCTGATCCAACATGGCTTCTCGTATGTTCTTGTTAATAAAGGTACTGAGAAGGCCCCATGGCTCAGTAGTAGTACACATGTTTGGTATGCATAAGGCCCCTGATTCAATCACACAGCATATCCAGCTCAAAAGCATGAAAACCCTTTTTGCATGATGTGTGAGGAAAGGCAGATATGCAATACAGCACCTGGTCGAAGCAGCTTGTTTTTTTTAACATAACACCTGCAGTAGTTCAAAGAACTTTTCTCCTTCCATTTCGATGCCTGTTTCTATGAAGCACATGCTTCACCTCTAGACATTAATTCCATTTCTTCATTGCTCTAGTAAATACCCAAATACCAGCATTTTATTGGTCCATAATTTCACTCTTGTGTAATCTGTGCAGCACTTCTAATTAAAGTTTACTTTTTAAACTATATAACTGGAGAAATGTACAATCATCACATTTCAGAAGCTCACAAAAGGTTTTAATTCTGAAACCAAGATCACAGGTGACTTACAAAGCATAGGAAGCTGAAATACAACTACATGTCTGTCTTTCTGCATGGCTATCAATCAGTTCATACATCTAATATGAAGACATTAAAAACTGCCTTTTTCCCCACACATCAGACACCCACACATTCAGTACTGACTTTTTAACACATGCACACCAACCGTCACAGAGGTGCTAAAAAGCACTTAAAGCATTACCAATCTTTATCCATTAAGTGCACTGACCTGGATGGCCAAGGCTACTCTGATCTCATTTCAGAAGCTAAGCAGGGTCAGCCGTGGTTAGTATTTGGATGAGAGAACCATCAATGAATTCAAGGGTCACTATGCAGGGGAAGGTAGTGGCAAACAACCTCTATTCATCTCTTGCCTTGAAAAACCTACGGTGTCATCATAAAGTTGGCTGCAATACTAGATTCCATCTCCCAGGATACAAAATAATCAACTCTCATACCCGTTTCTGGATTCCAGACATATGCTATACCATCTTCACTTCCAGAAAAAAGGAACGTTCCACATGGTGTTAAGGTACTGCGAATTTTCTCACGATAATTTGTGGCACCAATATATTTCTTTGTGGCAAAGCTAAAAAGGAAAAAAATAAACATTTTCCTAATACAGCAACTGCTTTAAAACTATTTTTGACACCTTTTCACTTTTTTGGACATGCCATCCAGAAATTTCAATTATAAAGTGAAATTCAGCTTACTGTGAATAAGCTGTGGCAAAAGAAACTTGAAAAGTGCGGCAGGTTCTCCACTCCCTCAGAAGAGGAGGAATTGCTCCCCCAAGTGCCACTTGGGCTTTCTGCTGTAGCCCTGTAGGCTACGCATTGGTTTTTGCCTGAGTTAAGCACCTCCTGGCAGGAAAGGCGGAAGCAGTTTTCTGGCAGCAGACGGAACGTGAGCCCTGCTGCAAGCAAAGCAGATGTTCTACCACTGAGCCACAGCCATAGTGCAGTTGTCATTCAATTTTCCTTAGCTAAAATGGGAAAAGGGAAGGTTGTTGCAACTTCAACAAGTGTGTAAACTGTTGGCTCAGATTCCTCCAAGAAATAACAGCCAGTGAGAACTCTTCTCAACAACTCATAGTACAGACTTACAATGCAATCTTAAACAGTTATACCCTTGGAAGTCAACTGAAGTCAATGGGCTTAGTAGGGTATACCTCTGTTCAGGTTTACACTGTTAGTTGGCCCACCCCTCCCTCAAGGAAAGCATCTAAATTGACTCTGTTTTGTGACTACAGTGCAAAGGATCCCATAAGTCCAAGAATACCTTTCTACTACTGCCCAGGAATGATACAGCAATTTAAGCTTTTAAAGTGTGTGTGTTTTAAATGGAAAAGAAAAATAATACACATCATAGCTAAACAGTATCATAATCTTAAAAATGGAACTCTGAATGTCAAGATGTTTCGCAGTACTTACATTCGAAGATCCATAATTCTCACAGTGCTGTCTCTGGCATGGATCAATAAACGCCTTCCATTTGGATGTACCTCCAAATGGTTGATTGGTGTCCCTTTAATATCATCTTCCTGTATTTCCTATAAAGACAAAAGATCTAGTGAAAACATGAATGCCATTAAGTACATTCCATTTATTTTATTCATTTTAAAGCATACTGGTCACCTTTCTACTCAAAGCTGCTTATAATTCAATTAAAAGCACATCAAAACAAGAATAAACCTTAAAACCATGAACTATTTTTTAAAAACCAGTACCTTAAAATGCATGTTCTACTAGCAATTGGACAGAGATCTGACAACATAAAATCATCTTTCCCTTCTTCAAAAGATGAAAGAGAAGATGAACAGGTCTAGAGAAGAGACCCAAAGACAAAGTATACCTCTACAGGTCTTTACAGAGAGCCAGTTTGGTGTACTGCTTAAGTGTGCAGACTCTTATCTGGGAGAACAAGGTTTGATTCCCCACTTCTCCACCTGCAGCTGCTGGAATGGCCTTGGGTCAGCCATAGCTCTCACTGAGTTGTCCTTGAAAGGGCAGCTTCTGTGAGAGCTCTCTCAGCCCCTCCTACCTCACAGGGTGTTTGTTGTGGAGAAGGAAGGTAAAGGAGATTGTGAGCTGCTCTGAGACTCTGAGATTCAGAATGGAGGTTGGGATACAAATCCAATGTCGTTGGCTTCTTCTTCTTCGCCATAATTATATGCAATAGATAAAACATCTCTGTATACTTACACTCCCTAGGCAATAAAGTACCCATGCCATACTCCTGATCTTTCCAGGAAAGGGCAAGCCCTTCTGTATTGTACAGATTTACTTTGTCTATTAAAAAACTGTTTGTAGTTGGGCAACTCCCACAATTGTTTCCTGTACACCAAAAGGGCTCCAGCCTATACTGTCCCCTTCCTACTACTAAATATAGTGAATTCAGAGAAATCGGTAACACTGGGGCCAAAAACAATTATTCTGCAATTGGTTGCACTCAGTGCATCTGGTGTTAGGAATACATTATAACACAGATTTTTTTCACCTGAGACATTTCAGAGGTAGAGAAAGAAAAGAAACAGTAAATAAAATATAGAAAAATGAAGCCATTTTTAAAGCAAGCATTTCATTTTTGGACAACAGACCTGTATCCCAGGTTACCAGAAAAAAAACATGAATCCTGGATGCATGGACAGGTATCTAGCTGTATATCTAGTACATCTTTATCCTTCTCTTGCTACAAGGAACTCAGAGGTTCTCCTTTCCTTAGTTTTATCCTCACAGGTACCTTGTGCGGTACATTAGGCAGTAGCTAGTCCAGGTTCACCCATCATATTTAATGGAGAGCTCTAATTCCCCATATCCTCCTAGCTTAACAGTAGCCCACTACCCCACTCTGGTACTGGAAGATGTTTTGACATGAAAAATTCCAAGTAAAACACAAATATGCACAGAAGATACAAATGGGTAAAATGTACGTAGGTTAAATATAACCAGGGCTTTTTTGTTGCAGGAACTCCTTTTTATATTAGGCCACACCTCCCTGATGTAGCCAATCCTCCAAGATCTTACAGGGCTCTTCTCACAGGGCTGACTGTAAGATCTTGGAGGATTGGCTACATCGGGAGGGGGGGAGGGGTGTAGCCTAATATGCAAAGGAGTTCCTGCTACAAAAAAACCCCAGTGTGTGAAAACTGTGTTATTCAGCAACAAATATATTGTAATTTCCAATAGCCATTTGGTACTATAAATATAAAGTAAGCCAAAAACATTCTACAAAGACTCAACACCTTTTAGAAAAACTGAATATTTTAAAATAATATCTATGGTTTATATAAAAGTTACATTGCTAATTAAATTTCAATATATACCTTATTAATCCCCCAGTGCTGGATCGATGATTGAGAACTTCCTTTAACAATGGTATTCCAGATTATTATCAACCCTGTACTATCTCCAGAGAACATGTGTAATCCTAGAAAATAATAATTTGTGAATTTAGTATGATAAATTAGTAATTTTGGTATTAGCTCTATTCATACCTCACAATGAACAGAAAGTTGTTTGCCATCAGTGGGCAGAAACACAGCATTGTCTTCTGTGCTCACATGCTGCTCTTGTACCTCCCCTTCTCTTGCAGCTTGCAGAGATTGTCTGAAATCTTTCTGATCCGATCGAGATTCAAGTCATAATGATGTCTGAAAGTGGACACCTCAGTAAACCAGTTTGTCACCCAGCCCCCAAACTCAGATTCTATACCTCAACTTAATCTCAGTTTAGAATCTCAGTAATCCCAATTTGTGCCAGAAACATGTGTATGGATTTCAAGATGAAGCAGGAAATTTTCAATCAAACTCTGCATGTAAGAGAAGAAAGGTTAAGAGAAGTATATGAACGCCACAAAAAATGTCAAGAAACTTATCTTTTACTCGGTTACTCGGTCTTTCACCAGTCACTGAACAACGGGCGGGGGGGAGGGGTAGCGTTGTTCATACGGGAGGATTACACCTTTCGGGCTCTCCCGGCTCCAAGGATCGATGGCATTGAATGTGCCGGCCTGACGTGGGATGTTGGAGAGGGGTTGGCGATCTGGCTGGTGTACCGTACGCCCAACGCACCAGCCAGCGCCTTACCATCACTATTGGAGGCAGTGGCGGGCTGGGCATTGGAGTTCCCGGGGCTTATGGTCCTGGGTGACTTCAATGTCCATGCCAATGACACAGCCTCCACTCAGGCGATGGACCTAGTGTCTTCCATGGCGACACTGGGGCTCTCTCAATTTGTCACAACTCCCACGCATCAGGCCGGGCACACATTAGACCTGATCTTTGCATCCGGGATTTTGGTGAACGATATCGCGGCTGAAGCGGTTCCATGGTCGGACCACCTAGCCCTTAAGGCCCGTATGGAGACATTGCCCCAACCCTGTATGGGCGGAGAGCCTATTTTGGCTCGCCCCCGGGGCTTGATGGACCCGGAACGGTTCCAAACAGCCCTGAGGGATCCCTGGCCCACTGGCAATTCCCTCGATGACCTGGTGGAAGTCTGGCAGGGCCAGCTATCCAGGGCTATCGATGAAATTGCACCTCGGCGCCCTCTGCGCCCTCGCAAGAGGCTGGCACCATGGTATACCTTGGAGTTACGCCAGCTGAAGCAAGGGCTCAGACGACTAGAGAGACGGTGGAGGCATACTCGGGACGAAGCGACGAGAACATCCTATAGAACGCTTATGAGGTCTTATGAGATGGCAGTCAAGGCTGCAAAGAAAGAATACTTTGCAGCCAAGATTGCATCTGCAAAATCGCGCCCAGCACAATTGTTTAGAGTAATTGGAGATCTTATAACATTGCCACAAGGCAAACCAAATATTAGGGAATTAGAAATAGGCTGTGAGGCATTTGCGAAATATTTTGCAGATAAAATCTCATCGCTCCGCCAAGACCTGCCTATCACATTAGACACAGTAAGTGAAACTGAGGCTCCGCGCCTGTCTTCAGATTTAGTACTGGACCACTTCGACCCACTCAGCCTGGAGGAAGTTGATGGAATTCTCTCTGCTGCTCGCCCAACAACATGTGATTTGGACCCTTGCCCCTCTTGGCTGATTAAATCCTGCCAGAGGGAGCTTAGATGTCCCCTACGAGACATCATAAATAGATCCCTCCTAGAGGGGCATTTTCCAACGCCTCTGAAAGAGGCCTTGGTCTGCCCCCTCTTGAAAAAACCTACAGCAGACCCGGTCGAATTGGCAAACTACCGACTGGTGTCCAATTTACCATTTTTAGGTAAAATTATCGAGAGGGCAGTGGCGTTGCAGCTACAGAGATTTCTAGATGACGCTTCTGTCTTAGACCCGTGCCAGTCTGGCTTCCGGCCGGGCCACGGTACGGAGACGGTCCTGGTCGCCTTGGTGGATGACCTCCAGCGGCAACTGGATCGAGGCGGTGCAGCAATACTGATGTTATTAGATCTATCGGCTGCATTTGATACAGTTGACCATCGGTTGCTGATCCACCGCCTCGCCGACATAGGGGTTGAGGGGCTGGCCTTACAATGGCTCTCCTCCTTCCTCATGGGTCGGGGACAGAGGGTGGCGATTGGGGGTGAGCGATCCCAGAGGCGCACACTAGACTGTGGGGTGCCCCAGGGAACAGTTCTCTCCCCGATGTTATTCAACATCTATATGCGCCCCCTCGCCCAGATTGCCCGGAGATTTGGGCTGGGTTGCCATCAATATGCAGATGACACCCAGCTCTATCTACTAATGGACGGCCGGCCCGCCTCCGCCCCGGGGGAACCTGGACCGGGCTTTGCAGGCAGTTGCAACGTGGCTTAGACTGAGTGGGCTGAAGTTAAATCCAGCGAAGACAGAGGTTCTCCATGTGGGTCATGGCACTCTGGGGAAGGAAATATCTCTCCCGGCCTTTGACGAGGCGCCGCTGAAGACGGCGCAGCGGGTGAAGAGCCTGGGCGTCTTACTAGAGCCTTCATTATCAATGAAGGCCCAGATAACAGCCACTGCCAAATCAGCATTCTTCCACCTGAGGCAGGTGAGGCAGCTGGCCCCTTTCCTAGAGCGTCGGGACCTAGCAATGGTGATCCACGCGACGGTCACCTCAAGATTGGACTACTGTAACGCTCTCTACATGGGGCTGCCTCTGTACCGGACCCGGGAGCTGCAGCTAGTGCAGAACGCGGCGGCCAGGCTGTTACTTGGTCTCCCAAGATGGGAGCATATACGGCCGGGGCTGCGCGGACTGCACTGGCTGCCAATCGTATACCGGATCCAGTACAAAGTGCTGGTCATAACCTTTAAAGCCCTATATGGCCAAGGACCGACCTACCTGAGGGACCGTCTCTCCCCATATGAGCCCCAGAGAGCACTGAGGTCAGTGGGGAAAAGCAGACTGAATATCCCTGGGCCAAAAGAAGTTAAACTTCAAAGCACCCGCACTCGGGCCTTTTCCGTTGCGGCCCCACAACTCTGGAACCAACTCCCAGAGGAGGTGCGGGCCCTGCGGAACTTAGACCAGTTCCGCAGGGCCTGCAAGACCGCCCTCTTCAAACAGGCGTTCACCAATAACTGAATTTAATGTTTACCGCCAGATTAATAACGTTTACCGCCAGTGTTAATTTAGGAATGTTTTAATTAATTATTGACTATTGACTGGTTTTAATGTGAATTTTAATGTGAATTTAATGTTTTTATTATTGTATTGTTTACTTGAAATGCTGTTAGCCGCCCTGAGCCTGCTTCGGCGGGGGAGGGCGGGATATAAATAAAATTTTACATTACATTTTAAAATTTCTTCTAGGTTTCTTTGTTTGGTCTTTAATAGTGCTTAATTTTAATGAAATATGCTTTATTATTTTATCTTTTCTGCTCTGAGCCACAAGCAGATCTCTGAAGAGGTGGCATATATACATTTTAAATAAAAAATGCACTTTCATTTAGCCCTTGCCAAGGCACTGTGGATTGATATTCTGCAAGTAGCACAAGCACTTTGTGGGTAAGATTTGTGAGGTAAATTCTACTGGGCCATACAACTCTTTCTCAGGTCTAACTACCGAAACACAAAGACTCTTTATGATTGTGTTAAATTATAAGGTATTTCATACAAGAACTGTGAACAAAAGTATCAGGACTCTCATTTTCCGTTCTATATCTGACATACAGTAACAAACAACATAACTACCAATTTCACTACAAGGATGCATAAGAAAATGCAATATGACACCTACCTTCTTTATCAAAACATAATGTATTGATAAAACTTCTGTGACCATCGAATTCTTGCAGAAGCTGACCATGAATTTCATTCACTTTTGCATTCCAAACCCTAATCATAGAATCATAACATCCTGTCACAACAATATAGTCAGCTACTGGGTGGAACTTAGCTGTGTAGACAAATGAAGGGTGAGGGAAAACCTTCACAGCAGATGTAGCTTGGGCTTCAATCTTCCACATTCTAGAAAGACACGTTATGCAATAAACACTTGCAAAAGGTACATTTTGCTATATTAATATATTAAAATATATTAATATTTTAAAATATGCATATACATTATTTTCAAGTGTAGGTGCACAGCTTCCATATACCTATATGAACTCAGGGTGTGGTTGTACCTTTCACAACAGTAGGGACACATTACCCCTTCCTTATTCCTCCTCCTGGAATATGCCAGCATGAAGTTTAAATGCTTAAAGAGCAGCAGCATTTACTTCTAAACACCACACACTGCAAAGAAAGAGGAGGAGGAGATTGGATTTATATCCTACCCTTCACTCGGAGTCTTTGAGCATCTTACAATCTCCTTTCCCTTCTCCTCCCCATAACAGGCACCCTGTGAGGTAGGTGAGGCTGAGAGAACTCTTTCAAGAACTGCTCCTGAAAGAACAGCTCAGAGAACTTGAGACCGACCCAGGTTCACTCAACTGGCTGCATGTGGAAGAGTGGGGAATCAGATTAGAGTTCTCCCAGATTAGAGTCTGCACTCTTAACCAGAACACCAAACTGGGTCGCATGAGAAATAGCATGCTCAAAAGTAGATGCCCTGGCAGGAACGGATCAAACCCACTGAAATAAAACTCTTCCAAGCAAACAGATTCACTTCCAACAGAGGGCTGCCACAGGCAAAATGGGATCCTTTTTGAATGATAGGCTAGAGCCATTCCCTATCAGTGGCTGTGTTCAGGAGTAAACACCTCAGCAAGTCACTTCATGGCAACTTCATAAATGAACCCCATATTCTTTATGTTTGCTCAACTATGTGAGGAGCTTCACAGGAAGTGTAATCCTCTATAATACAGAATGTACTTCCCCTTAACCAATCACTGAAACAGCATTAATCAATCACTTCAGATAGGATAGGGTATAAACTGCACTAGCTTGTAATGGAACATACCAAGAAATAAAATGCAGCAAATATGATTTTACATATTTTCACCCAGCCTCTTGCTCTTATAGCTCATGCAAATGGACCGGATTTGTGGATTTTCCCCGCAGCAAAGGACATGTTAAATAACATGCACTTTTAATAATATTATTTGGCTGGAACACCATAATACAGCTTGAAACAGGTAATCAATCAGTATCTTACTGGCTTCAGGAACAGAATTTGTCATTTGTAGAATATTTTGAATCCATGACTATAAGATCAAAATCAAATCTTTTAAACATATTATTTCAAATATTCATATCGTATCAATTTTACTTAATGTGTCTTACAAATGACATCTAACCAATAAAATGATATAACAGAGAAAAAGCTGTCTCAGAAAGCACTGGTTTCAGCCTGAAATAGAAATAAGCCAAACCCAAATCACACTAAAAAACAAAAACAAGAAATAACAACCCAACCCGCTCTCCCCCCCTCCCCAGTCTTCTTGACCTATTTCCTGAAGATGCCAGAGGCAGACCTCATTTTGGGTAGGAGCTCACAGAAGCAGAGCTATGGAACCTCTAAATTTTATTGTGCTCTTTCTTAATCCCCCACCAACCCAAATACTTGTTTCTGGGCTCCATTGTTCAAACCCCCTGTGAAAATTTTGCTGACAAACTTTCTAATAATTTTTCCCACCAAAAAAGGGAAAATAATGAAGCATATAAAGCAGACAGATGGAAATCTTTAGCATGCCATTGTGGCACATTGGAGAATGTAATTTAAAAAGTATTATGGGAGTAAAGTTTTATTATGACAATTATAATTCAAGAAGCATTTTAAGGTAGACACTGAGCTGATATAATTTGGTACACCTTCCGGTGATGTCAGGGATGTGTGGCATATGCAAATGAGCTATGTAAATGAGTTGTGCTAATGAGCTCCAACACCTCTTTTTCTACAAAATGACCCCTGCATAGAGGCCTCCCTTGTGAGGGTATTCCATAACTTTGACTCTGCAACAGAGAAAGCCATGACTCATTCATCTCAGATGATGAGCTCACAAAATGCAGAGCTAAGGTAGTGTTCATATGTGAGGAGGCAGTCCATAAGATACCCTGGTCCTAGACTATTCTGAATTTTCAAAGTTGAAACAAATATAAGAACATAAGAGAAGCCATGTTGGATCAGGCCAATGGCCCATCCAGTCCAACACTCTGTGTCACACAGTGGCCAAAAAAAACCCCCAAATCCAAGTGCCATCAGGAGATTCACAAGAGGGGCTAGAAGCCCTTCCACTTTGCCCCACACTGCAAGCACCAAGAATACAGAGCATCACTGCCCCAGACAATTGCAATAATAAGCTGTGGCTAATAGCCACTGATGGACCTCTGCTCCATATTTTTATCCAATCCGCTCTTAAAGCTGGCTATGCTTGTAGCCGCCACCACCTCCTGTGGCAGTGAATTCCACATGTTAATCACCCTTTGGGTGAAGAAGTACTTCCTTTTATCCGTTTTAATCTGACTGCTCAGCAATTTCATTGAATGTCCACGAGTTCTTGTATTGTGAGAAAGGGAGAAAAGTATTTCTTTCTCTACTTTCTCCATCCCATGAACAATCTTGTAAACCTCTATCATGTCACCCCGCAGTCGACGTTTCTCCAAGCTAAAGAGCCCCAAGTGTTTTAACCTTTCTTCATAGGGAAAGTGTTCCAAACCTTTAATCATTCTAGTTGCCCTTTTCTGGACTTTTTCCAATGCTATAATATTCTTTTTGAGGTGCGGTGACCAGAATTGTACACAGTATTCCAAATGAGACCGCACCATCGATTTACACAGGGGCATTATGATACTGGCTGATTTGTTTTCAGTTCCCTTCCTAATAATTCCCAGCATGGCGTTGGCCTTTTTTATTGCAACCGCACTTGAAACTGGGATCAGTAACCATGCAGAAATCAGCCAGCTGTGGGTTTTGTTTTTGTTTTTTTTTAAAGGAGCAATTTGCTCCAAACAGCTTCCCCAGCTAGTCACCTGACTATAGGACCTGACTATGACAGTTTTCGCACACAGCTTACCTCGCAGTCACAATTCTGTTCCCTCCGCAGTGTCTGGTCAGATTTCCCACCATCTGCGCCGAAGTTACAGGAAGTGCCGCAGCTTTTGTGTAGCAAACGTAAACTGCTAAAACCCAGTTTACGTTTGCTACGCAAAAGCCTCAGCACTTCCTGTAACTCCGGCGCAGATGGTGGGAAATCTGACAGACACTGCGGAGGGAACAGGATTGTGACTGTGAGGTAAGCTGTGTGCAAAAACGGTATATATGTAATCAAATCTGCCTTCATTATTTTTATGAACAATTACTTTTTATTAATACAACACAAAGTATTTTCTTACAGTCAGGTTCTTTTCCCTTAGCATTTTTAGATAGCTATTATCCCATTCTTATGTAATTTTCTAAAGGCTAGAGAACTGCTTTAATCTTCAAGACAGCAAACAAACAAAGCAAATATTACTAAAACAAGAGGCTAACAAGAACTAAAAGAGGCAATTACACAAAAGTTTATGCAATATGTAAAAAATGTAAATGTCATACTGACCTTGCAGTGCCATCTGAGGATGCAGTAAGGAGATGCTGACTATCTTTTGACCAGCAAAGATCATAAATAATATTCAAATGGCCATAAAATTCCCTCAAGTATTGTCCTGAAGGAATTTCATACACTAATCAAAACACAAAATAAAAAAAAGTTCAGGTATACATACAACTGTGCAATTATTAATATTAAAGAAAGCAATGGAACTTATTTGCTTTCATAAAGGATCTGAGAGTATGTTTCTACCAAAATTAAACTCTTCATGGTGCACAATTCGATACAACTGATATTTGCAGTAATTTCAATGATAAAGTTAGCTATTGTCCCAAAGTCAAACCACTGCCTGTGTAACAGCTGAATTCCACTGGCTCCTAGTTTCCAGAACACAAGATCAGGTAGTCAGTTGAGGTATGTTAATTATTTAAAACATGCATGCAAGTGTCTACTTCCATCCACTGGCTGGTAAGTATGTCATATATGCATTAATCCTTTAAATTAGGGATTCTTGAGCCCTGTGCCCATTAGGTGGAAGGGCCCTAACCAGAGCACTCCCTGGGGTCGAGCCCCCAGGCAATTGCCTAGGGCTGTCTAGTGGACGGGCCGCCTCTGTGTGTGTGTGTCTGTGATTCCAATTCTCCATTTATGCTTAATTTGGGGCAAATCCTTCTCTATGAAAATCTCACATCACTTAACATTAAAAGAGGAAGACTGAGCAATTATGCATCACTAATTTTTAAAAAATCCTGAAGTAATGGATAATCAAATTAGAGTGAGGAGACTGATAGAAGAAGCAGAGCAAACCTCACTTTAAAGCATAGGAGAATTAATTGATTCACCAAGTACTGGAAATCCAGCACAAGGTGAGCCTGGTGCAAGAGGAGAGCATTCCAAGGCTGAGGTACCACAGCAGGAAGGGCCTGCTCTTCATGGCCATATTCTCCACCTCTGAAAAAGGAAGGAGACTGGGCAGAATCTCAAATAAAAAGCCTTAGGCTCACTGACTTCAGTATAGCTGCTCAATCTTAAAAGTTTCTGCCAGCAAATAGCTACAGAAAATAATTATGAAGTTTTTCAAATGCCCAAATCCAAACAGCCTCAAGTGGAAGACACTTCAGCTCACACACTGGAAAAAGGGGTTACTGATTTCCCTCCAGCAGCAACTTCACACACGGTGCTGTATTTCAGGCACTTGAGAGACTACCCAAAAGTAGATGGAAGTCTTTCATATGGCTCAAGGGCATGCAGTAAGAAGGTGAACACTGGAAAATCCCAGGCAAATGCACTGTTATGTGTATAGCTCTCTGGATCCTGGCCATCATAGCAGCACAACAAAATGTATGTCTTAATGCAAGTTTCTGAAAGCAAACAAGCAAACAAACAAAAACCCTGGAGGGTAAAATGCTTCCCTTGTGACACCACCTTAAATTGAAACATACCCATATGTCACCAACTTACAAATAACAGGATAGCCATCTCTTCCTGCACAAGCTGCTGCTAATGTTTGGCCATCCTCAGAGAAGCGAATACAGAAACATCCTGTATCACCTGCTCGCAGAGAAAACAGATGCTTGTTTGGTATTCGACAAACCTGCATTACCAAACAAAACCATTATCTGTACAATATTCACAATATATCAAACATAAAAACTAGTGTGCCTGACCACATGTTTCTTTCTCTTTGGAGTTCTACTTAGGATGAAATCAGGAGCAGGACTAGGGTCCCTCACTCCTCTACTAATGTTAAAAAATAATAACCTACATTTATTTAAGGGCAGGATCCCTACAAAACAGATCTCAAAATGCAGGATAATCTGAACCACTCATCATTTTCTCCATATACAAAAAAGTCTGTAATTGAGGAAAAGAATATGTGAGCAAGCTCAAGGCAAACTTCTAATCCCCCAAGTAATAGACACAATATTGAAAAACCGTAAAGCATTAACATAAAATAATGGTGTGACAGCAGGATAATACACGCAGTAGAAATAAATCCTTTTCATAGTGGTATAGTCCACATCCCCTTATTCATAAGCACCTTTCTAAACCATTATGTTATATTTTAGCCCAATACTTGTATAGGAACACCCTTCTGAACAATTATGTTTTACACGGTTTACAGAATGACAGAAGCCTTCCTGATTTCCTTAGGCAGGCCATTCCACAAGATGGGTGCTACAAAAGAAATGCATGTGTACAGATGGGTGTTGATCTTGACCATTTGCAGGGTGCAACCTGCAATAGGTTCTGAACAGATGAGAGAAGCTGTCATTATAAAGCATAGGTTGTTTTTCTTTTCAATTGAAGCATAATTATTGTGTTCATAAGAAAGACTAAATCCACAAAGCATTATGCCATCTGTTCATCATTGTTACATCGTTTATACATATACATAAAGGTCTGCAAACTCTCACCTGTCCTGGAAGTTTTGACCATTTAAATGGTTCTTCCCTTTTCACCTGTTGCACAGAATCATCAGCTTTTTTAGATACATCACTCTGCATATTCAAGAATGATGGAGAATGATATTCCTGCTGAATAGCCATCATGGAGCGGAAAGAAGGATCCACCTACAAATAGATAAAACATATACTAAAAAGACAGGTTGCTTACCTGTAACTGTAGATCTTCGAGTGGTCATCTGTGCATTCACACTCATGGGGATAGTGCGCCTGCGCCGATCCCCGAATCGGTATCTGAAAAAGCCCGGGATTTTTTCGCGCTCGGCGCCAACGAGCATGCGCAGGCGACCCACTGCGCATGCCCACCGGCACCCGCGCGGCAATCCCGCCAGTTCCTCCCTGACCGCTGAAAGCCCCTTACTGGAAAGAGACCGTCAGCAGTGGGGAAGGAGGGCGGGTAGTGTGAATGCACAGATGACCACTCGAAGATCTACAGTTACAGGTAAGCAACCTGTCTATCTTCTTCGTGGTCTCTGTGCATCACACTCATGGGAGATTAGCAAGCAAAGCATACCTGGAGGAGGGAAGACGGTCAGCCTGAAGAAACAGCTTGCAGCACCGCAGCTCCCAACCGAGTCCTCTGCTGAGCATGCACGTCCAGCGCGTAGTGCTTCATGAAGGCATGCGGAGAAGACCAGGTAGCCGCCTTGCAGACATCGGAAAGGGACACACCCTTCAGGAACGCCACCGACGTGGCCATCGCCCTTGTGGAGTGTCCACGAACAGGTCCAGGTAAAGGCTTCTTTGCCAACAAATAACAAAGTTTAATAGTCTCAGTAAGCCACTTGGAAAGTCTTTGAGACGAAATTTTGGACCCTAACTTGGGGGCAGAGTAGGAGACAAAAAGCTGGTTGTCCTTACGAAAACCCCGTGAACGGTTCAAATAAAACAGGAGGGCACGCTTAACGTCTAACGCATGCAGCCTGCGTTCCTCCTCCGAGGAAGGACTAGGGTAAAAAGTGGGCAACCAAACTTCTAAGTTCAGGTGAAACTGGGAGACCACTTTCGGGAGAAAGGTAATGTCCGGAGCCAGAGAGACCCCAGCCTCCCTAAAGGCAAGGTATGGGTAGTCACAGCGCATCGCCGTGAGCTCCCCCGCACGACGTGCCGAGGTGATGGCAACTAAAAATGCAGTCTTCCAGGACAAAAGCTGCAGGGAGCACGTTGCCATGGGTTCAAAAGGACGACGAGTCAACTTGTCCAGAACCAAAGTTAAGTCCCACAACTGTGGAGGGGATCTGGAAGGAGGATGAAGACGGAATAGCCCCTTCATGAATCTCTTGGACTGCGGGTGAGCAAAAACGGAGTAACCCTCAACTGAACCATGAAAAGCAGAAATAGCTGCTAAATAGACCTTGATGGAGGAGAATACCAGCCCCTCATCCACCAAAGACAAAAGAAACTCAAAAACTGCCGATAGCCCAACAGAGTCAGGTGACATCGGGGAGGCAGCCACAAAGTTACTAAACTTCTTCCACTTCCTCTCGTAAGAGGCACGGGTAGAAGGTTTCCTGCTGCTTTGGAGCACCTGCTGGACCCTGGTAGAAAAGTCTAGCGGTCGATGAACCAAGCTGTCAACTTCAGGTGCGGCACGTTGTGATGGAGCACGTGCCCGCCCTGAGCAGACAACAGGTCCGGTTCTGTCGGAAACTGGTAAAAGATCCCCCTCGACTGCTGGAGCAGAATCGAGAACCAGCTCTGACGGGGCCACCACGGAGTCACCAGAATGCAACGTGGCTTCTCCTGCACCAGCTTGTGGACCACCCTCGTCAGCAGAGGTAAGGGCGGGAACATGTACAGGAACCGACCCTCCCACTGGAGTAGAAGTCCGTCTCCCAAGGAAGCCGGATCCGCACCTCCCCTGGCACAGAACAAGGGGCACTTCGTGTTCTGCGCTGTGGCGAAAACATCCAGCTGCGGGTAACCCCAACGCTGGAACACCGGCTCTAGGAACTTCCAATGCAGTTCCCATTAGTGTGGGGAAGCTCCACCCCTGCTGAGAGAATCCGCCTGTATGTTGAGGACCCCCGGCAGATGGGTAGCCTTTACAAAAATGTCCCACTGGAGGCACTCCTCCCAAAGATCTACTGCCAGCGAGCATAGTCTGCGAGACACTGTCCCCCCCTGTCTGTTTATATAACACAGGGCAGTGGTGTTGTCCGTCAGCAGTGCCACCGTCTTTCCCGCTAACAGTGGACGGAAAGATCGAAGGGCAAAGTGAACCGCCAGCAGTTCTAGATAATTTATGTGGCACCGGCTCAGCGTCGGTGGCCATTTGCCTCCCACACATAGGTCCTCCAGGTGAGCTCCCCACCCCCACATGGAAGCATCGGTAGCGATGGTCACCGAAGGGGTAGGCAAATGGAAAGGAGCTCCCTGACAGATGTTGCTCTCCGATCCCCACCATTGCAGTGATTGGAGAGTCCCCGGTGGGATGGTGAACCTCTTTCGAGGTGAGTCTCTGAGAGGGCGAAAATGGTGCAAGAACCACAGCTGTAGCCCTCTCATATGCAGTCTTGCGAAACGTAGCACGCTTGTCGTCACCGCCATCAGCCCCAGCATCCGCTGGAGCTGCTGGGCTGTGCCCCACTGTCGCCTTTGGAGAAGCTGCACCAAAGAAATGATGTCCCGTGCCCTCTGAGAGGGAAGGAACGCTCTGTGCTGATCTGTGTCCAACAGAGCCCCTATGAATTGAACTGTCTTTGATGGAGTGAGATGGGACTTCTCCATGTTGACCTGTAGCCCCAGGATATCTAGAAGCCGCAGAGTGATGGCAATGTGAGATGTCAGGCTCTCCCTCGACTTCGCCACAAGAAGCCAGTCGTCGATATACGGGAAAACAATGACTCCCTGAAGACGAAGGTGAGCAGCCACCACACTCATCAGCTTCGTGAACACCCGAGGAGCGGTAGACAGTCCAAACGGCAGGGCCCTGAACTGGAAGTGCCGAGCACCCACTGCAAATCTTAGAAATCGCCTGAACGCAGGATGAATGCTGATATGAAAATACGCATCCTTGAGGTCCAAGGTCGCCATCCAGTCTCCCTGATTGACGAGGGGCAGGATTGTTTGCAGTGTAGCCATTCTGAACTTCTGGTACAGAATGAATTTGTTCAGACTCCGAAGGTCCATGATAGGCCTCAAGCCCCCGTCCCTTTTGGGGACCAGAAAGTAGCGGGAGTAGAAACCTCCCGTCCTGGCCTCCGGTGGAACTATCTCTATGGCTTGTTTCTGTAGGAGGTTGTCCACCTCCGCCAGCAGAGGTGGGGAAGGGGGAGTGGTGACTACCACGGACTGGTTTGGGGTCTGAACAAACTCTATTTTGTAGCCCTCTTTTACGATGGACAGAGCCCACCTGTCTGTGGAGATCAACTCCCAGGCAGGCAGGAAAGGGCGTAGACAGATGGAAGAGCCGACAGTGGGAGCGATGACGCGTGCTTGCAGGAAGTCAAACCCCCTGCTTCTGTGGCCGAGCCCCCTTAGACTTGTTGGAAGGCTGGCCCCCGTAACGGTTCCTGCCGTTACCGGAGTAGGACGGTCATTCAGGCTGTTGAGAACGAGGACGCCACTGCTCCGGGGAGAACTTTTGGTAGGGTTTTTTGGACCAGGGCTTGGGCCATTGCTTGGATTTAGAAGACTTGGAGGACGACTGGACACCCAAGTTCCTAGACGTCTTGACACTCTTGTCAAACTCTTGCAGCGCCGTGTCAGTTGTGGTGCTGAAGAGTCCATCACCCTCAAAGGGTAAGTCCTCAATAAAGGTCTTGGTGTCCTGGTGCAGTGCCGTCGACCTGAGCCAAGAGTGCCGCCGGATGCAAACCGCAGAAGTAATAGCCTTGGCTGAAGCTTCCACCATATGTTTCGCTGCGGCCAGCTGCTGCCTGGCCACAACAAGACCTTCCTTTTGCAACTTCATTGCCGCCGTCTTCTTGTCCTCACTTAAAGAAGAGAGGAAGGGGGAGAGCTGTTCCCACACTGCATACTGGTATCTAGCCATGCATGCAGCATAGTTAGATACCTTAATGCAGAGTGCCCCCGCTGAATAGACCTTGCGGCCCCTTACATCAATCTTCCTGCCCTCCTTGTCCGGCGGGAAAGAATGAACCTTCCTAGCCTTCGATGAGGATGAGACCACCACCGAGTTCGGACGCGGGTGGGTAAACAGGAATTCGGCCCCTGCCTCCTGGACCCTGTACATGTGGTCCAGCCGTTTGGAAGAGACCGGTGTCGAAGAAGGCTTCTTCCAAGGTTCCTTGATGGCCTGAAGGATCACCTTGGTAACCGGCAGAGCCACTGCAGTGGACGTGTTCTTTTGCATGATGTCAAACACGTTGTCATCCACCACAGGCTCCGGCTGAGTCACAGGCAGTCTGAGGGTGGCAGCAATTCGCCTCACGAGGTCCCCGTAAGACTTTAGATCCTCCGACGGCGAAATCGGAAGATCCTCCGCCGTTTGAGGACCCGGTGAGGGTTCCAACTCCGGATCTTCAGTTTCCGACTCCGATGACGAGGAGTCTCGCTGGGTAGAATGCTCCGAGAGCATCGGGGTCGATTCTCGTGGTGGAAGATGAATCAGCGGTGGTCTTAGCGGGGTCTCGACCAGAACCAGCTGACGATCGGGGGGAACCGACACCGATGCCGACGCCTTCCGGGATCGATGCGAAACCCTCGACATCGAAGAAAACTCCGATGCTTGCTCCCAGTCTGGGTACTCATCCGGGTACCATCGACAGGATTCATACCTGGAGTAGGGAGGCTGCCACCTGCGCTGTTCCCATGGTGGTATCGGGAAACGCTGGGGAGCAGAAAATCGCTCTCGCCTCTGTCGGGGCTTGAACGGCGGATCTATGACCGGTGCCAAAGCGTCCACCTCCGACGCCGAATCACTGATCGACCGCCGACGGGAGCCCGAAGATGAAGACCGCTGGGTGAGGTCGATCTCTGGCTCCTGCTCCGACGCCGACAGCCGACGGACTGATGGGCTTCGAATCGGAGAGACCCGCGCCGACTTCGACTGTTTTGCCGATGTCGATGCACCGCCCGACGGGGAAGGAGTGCGGGGTCGCTTGCGCTTCTCCTTCGACTTCGCCTTCTTAGGAGCTCGGGTCCCCGAGTCCTCTCGGCGTTTCTTAGCGGGTGTATCCGAGCCCTCGTGGGAACGGTTTGTAGCGCCACGCTCCTCCGGCAGTTCTAAAGTCGATATCGGAGCGGCATCGGCCGATGCAAGCTCCTGTGCCGGGGTGTCGGTCGACTTCGGTGCCGATGACTCCATCGGTCGATGAGGCCGAAGCGCCGATTCAATCAGTGCCGCCGATAATCGAGCCGCGCGGTTCTTTCTGGTCTGTTTAGAGAACCGAAGGCAATGCGGACACGACTCTACCCTGTGCGTCTCTCCAAGGCACAGCAAGCAAAGGGAATGGCCGTCCGGAGGGGCGATTTTCTTGCCACAAGCACGGCAGCGCTTGAAAAACCCCCAGCGACTTTCCATAAGCAGCCGCCCGAGAAAAAACTCTCAGCTCAAAAACGCCCGAGAGAAAAAGTGGGGGAAAGCGAAAGCGGAGTACCCCAAGGGGCAGACCGCCAGACAAACGGAAAAACGCTTTTTTTTTCTTTTTTTCTTTTTAACACTATCTAACTATACACTAATAACTAACTAACTAACTATTTACACAAGCGAAACGGGCTAAAACGAGAGAAAAGAAACTCTCACCGACCGGGAAAGCAGAAAGTGAACCTATCTAGCGCAGCGGTCAGAAAGGAACTGGCGGGATTGCCGCGCGGGCGCCGGTGGGCATGCGCAGTGGGTCGCCTGCGCATGCTCGTTGGCACCGAGCGCGAAAAAATCCCAGGCTTTTTCAGATACCGATTCGGGGATCGGCGCAGGTGCACTATCCCCATGAGTGTGATGCACAGAGACCACGAAGAAGATGAAATACTTTTTCACATTACGTAAACCAGTGGATGCATCATGGCACAAAAGGAAAACGAAAAAAAGGTGTTAGAAAAAAATGTACATATTAACTGAAATTTTAAATGGATCAGTGTCCCAGACCACTCCATGCCATTCAGATAATTGGTTTATTCATGTGTTTACAAGAATCTCATTACCTCATCATTTGACAGTTTGTAGCTGAAATGTCCAAACAGATTCTATTGCAAAAGCCCTCGACTGACTCACTAAAAGACAGTTTTCCTGTGAGAGAAAGCTTATTCCATCAGAGGAAGACTCACAGAGGGAAGGGAATCTTTGGATCCCACTGTGATTGCAGCTGTGTTCAGTTATATATAAGTTCTGTGTAGCAAGGGAGGAGCTATCTTGGGAATATCTCTACCAGATGCATAATGGCAAGTCTGAGCTTCTGTTCTCCTTAATGTACAGGCATTTAAACAAGGGTGTAACTAGAGGCTCTTCTAGCAGCAGAAAAGAAATTTATTTATTTATTTAAAACATTTCTGTCCCACCTTTATTTCCTTGGAGCCAAGATGCAAATAATACAGCCATCAAGCTGATACACTTATACAACCTCAAAAATTGAAGAACTTGGGGTAAATGCCTATGTTTGGCAACATAAGGTCACCATCAAAATAAAGAATCAATCAAAATTAGTCCTCTGTGTGCCAATACATATACACTTTTGTTTTTAGTTTTGGTATGCCCTCAGCTATTTCTGAAGACATCTCTATTTTTTGCTATTGTTGCTATGATACAAAAGAGCACTGAAACTGGGGAGGGGGAGGGGGGCGGAAATCAAACCTCTTCAATAATAGCCCTTTTGAGTGCCAAAATATTTTAAGATATTTTAAAAATGCTATTCTGCACACAAAGTAGTAGTTTTGAAAGGGGTAATCATGGAAATAAGGACTTTACTGTGGTCACAGATGTGTATACTTACGAAGGGTAAACGGGAAAAAAACTTCTCAGTGTTCATGGTTTACCATGGAGGGAAAACAGAAGGGGGAAATAAAGACACCAAAAATGTACACATTGACCTTCAGTTTTGCTCCAAAGAGCAATCCAATGGGAAGGACCAGATTCAGCTACAAAATCTGTTTTCGTGATCATCCAGAAAACTAAAAATAATGTGCCACAGATTTCTATCGCAAACCAATTCATTTCAGTAATATGCATCTTAAAGTTTCAAAGGGGAGAATGAGGAAAAAACTATAAATCTATTTCTGCAGCCTTAACCTTCTACAAAATTATACTGACTATTATAAAATTAAAGTATTCAAAGTACCAGAAGATTTCTAGTTTTCTGTTTTTCTGCTGTTTCTCAATTTCACATACACAAAAATCTTTAGTGATTTTTTTTAATGCACAGGCAATTTCACTTACATGATCTGGAAGTCTGATGCCCTTTATAGTCACATACAGTGTCGAAGGATAACGGTTTCTGGGACACTTTGCCCACCAGTCATAAATTTCCACAACACTCAATTGCGTCCTGGACCTTGGAGGAGGGCAATATAGCTGAAGGCGTAGTTTTCCACCAACATTCAGAACTCCATTTGCACCTACAAGCTGTAAAGGTGAAGTCCTTGAAGTGAAAAATTCTAACTTAAAGTTACTGACTACACTGGCACATTTAATAACTAAAGGCAAAAGATTCTGTAGCAATCTAGAGCCTTTATATTATAATTTGCCAACTTGAAACATTCAGTATAGATAGCAGTTAGATTTTTTAATCCACTTTTTTATCTACAAGGTTGTATTTCCATCACATCATTGTCAAACGAATCACAAGATAACTATTACTTTAATTAACTGGTTGCATTAACTGGCATTCAAATGGTTGTGTTAAATGGCATTCAAAATCAATCAATGGCTCATCTACGAGAATAGCAAAACAGCACCTTTATCCATTTTTTTTTTTGCTTTATCAGCTACAAGATAATGTTCTGCCAGGCCTTCGGCTGAGGTGGCGGTTGTCCAATAAAAACTCAGCCTTCACTGCTGAAACTTACCACCTCTATGTGGCCAGGACTAAGAAGACCTCAGACCCCCAATTGCACCAACTTGGGCACTATGCAGACAGAGAAACAGTGCAACCTGTTTTAATTTATGTTTTAAAATTGTTTTTATCTCTCTGTAATACTGTGTTTTAGAACCTACTTTGTGATCTGTCCTAAGCTCGCTTGTAGGGAGGGCAGAATATAAATAAATAAATGGACTCTGTTTATCAGACATTCTTGGAAATGGCTCTCTCTACCACAAAATGTAGCAGACTAGTACATACCATTCTACTTAAGATATGATAGATATTGTAAACTACAATTTCAAGTACTAGTTACAAGCCAGGTAGGGGACAAACATCACCCCTCTTTTAATATGTACCTTTCATTTTAGCAAGGGAGAGCATGAAACAGGGCAGAAGTAATTGCCTATTCAGAATGAAGGCAGAAAGCAGTCCTCACTCTGATTTGACTTTATGACATCATTATGTAGCCAACTCTGACCAGCTATGTAACAACACAATCTTATCATGTTGCCTACTTGATCTTTGACTGGATAAAAACTTCCTTAGAAAGGAGGTCATGTTTTTGCTGTGTTATTTAAATGGTACAGAAGTTGCAAACAATTTTGTTGTTGTTGTTGTTCAGTCGTACAGTCGAGTCCGACTCTTTGCGACCCCATGGACAAAGTCACGCCAGGCCCTCCTGTCTTCTACCTTCTAAATTTGAAGTCTGCTCAAATTTGTGTTAGTTACATCAGTAACGCTGTACAGCCATCTCATCTTTTGCTGTCCCCCTTCTTCTTTTGCCTTCTGTCTTTCCCAGTATCAGGATCTTCTCCAGTGAGTGGTCCCTTCTCATTTGGTGGCCAAAGTATTTGAGCTTCAGCTTCAGCATCTGACCTTCCAGGGAACAGTCAGGGTTGATTTCCCTTAGGACTGATTGATTTGATCTTCTTGCAGTCCCAGGGACTCTCAAGAGTCTTCTCCAGCACCACAGCTCAAAAGCATCTATTCTTCTACGCTCGTACTTCATTATGGTCCAACTCTCACAGCCATACATTACTACTGGGAATGCCATCGCTTTGCAAACATACAAAAATGTATTTATGCGAGATTTTGTGGAATTTTCTCCTCCTCCCCCCTTCCTTCTCACGCCAAGCTTTCCTATATAAAAATCTGATATAGACCTATCATAGACAGAAAATGTTTGTGACAGATATTCCACTCACATAAATTTTATATAGTGTGTATTACTACTAAATGTGAAAAATCAGTCATTCTGTCAGGAGATTCCTCAGCTAAACCTTTGAGTACTGTAAATGAGTCTGGTTAGCCATTAAAAGTGCTGGACTAGAATCTGGGAGTCCCAGGTTCAAATCCCCACTCAGTGACCTTGGGCCAGTTACATATTCTCAGCCTAATCGGCTTCACAGGGTTATTGCTGTGAGGATATACTGGAGGAGAATGATGTAAGCCAATTTGGGACCCCATTGGAAAAAAAAGACAGGATATAAATGAAGAAAGTACTTTTAAAAAATGCAACAGAAAAAAAGACATATGTCATATTTTATATATTTTAGAAATTTGTTTATAGTTATTTAGTATCATCCCTAGGACATTAGAATTACATTGGTTAGCTTTACCACTAAATACAGAACAGTTTCTGTGTTTGTTTTTGATACAATTTTATTTGGATGTCTGAGTAAAATGTTTCCACTGCAAATTAAAATGTCTTAATACCTTTAGAAATGCCCAACAGATTTTCCGAAAACCACTTTCTTGAATTTGAACATCAGAGTTGGCCTTGGCATCTCCCATGCTTAAAAAATCAAGGATCTGGAATTACAAAACATGTTGCATATCATTTATATACACACAAAAATCATAACAACTATGTTACAGACAAGAACATGCAGGAAAATTGAAGAAATTGAGAAGACAAGTTGGCTCCAGTTTAGCCAATATATTAATATCATCAATCCAACACTACAGATGCTTGCAAGTAGCATGCTTTCCAACTACACTATGCCACGAAAGTCAATTAAAAATACAAGGCCCTTTCCATGATTAAAGACAACACAATACAGTCCAAATTTTTACAGGGTGCATTCTGTACCTCAAAGAACAGGATTGTGCTTGGACTTTCTTCAGAATCTTGGAGAAAATAGTTGAAACGTTCATTGAATATAATCTGCTCCTCCCATTGTGGAAGTGTTGATTTAAACCGTCTGAAATCATAAGGCTGGGTCATAATAGGAAGAATATGTCCTACTTGCTCTTGTTCATAAAAAGATGAAACTGCTCGATTGCTGTATAAAAATAAATACTGTTCAGTTCAATTCAATTTGCTTTCTGCCAACAGAGAAAAGTATCTACAATTTATGTAGACAGTCATGCTATTGGGGAAAAATAATTTTCTGTTTCATTGCCAACTGGCCATAATATGTTTTAGTCCCTTCAATTCCTTCTTTCAACTATTTGAGATACAAACCAGGGCTTAATAAAGTGCAAGAGAGTGTACGACTGATTTTGGCCCATATATAATGATATTTTGGTATGGAATAGCAATAATCTGGAATTTAACAAATTATCTTTATATATTCATCCTTACAAACATATGCATTTTTCAGTGTTTTGTTCAACTAAACAGTGATTGCTGAATTACAAGTTATTACAACATTCAGAACAATGGAACCCCCAGAACAGCGAAATCTCACTACACATGCTAAGTCACTCAGTTCTCACACCCAGAAATCACATTTGTGTGTGTGTTTGTGTTTGTGTGTGTATTGTAAGACAGGAGGTGTATAGGCTACCTCTTTTTCCTTCTGTCTGTATCAGTCAGCTGGCTCTGTCTATTTCAGCACTGGCTGAGCTTTGTTTAGTATAAATGAGCAGCTGATGCAACATAAGTAGGATTTCTCTAAGCAGTCATATTCAGGTTGTAACAGAATTTTAATAACTAAACATAAATCCTAGAAAAGACTTGGGAACAATTGGTAGGCAGAATTCTTTTTAGCAGAATAACAGAAACAGAATATGAAAAGATATTTTGCTATTTTCATCCTATTTTTACAAACAGCCTCTTCATTTGCCTTACTGGGAATGGGTCTATCTAACAGACTGGTCTCTGATTCTTATACCTGTCTCATGCACAGTCTTGACAAAGATCTCCACTATAGGCTGTTTTATCGATTTTCCTACACCATAGGAGTTCCTTTCTAACTCATTAAAAATTTAGAGGCACAGAATCAAAAGTTTCTCTCCAAGCCTGACTTTTTACCACAAGATGGGATTAAAAGAGTTCTGAAGGTGTTAAGGATAAACCAGTAATGATTCATCACACCCTCACCTTGACAGCTTAGCCAAATGGTGAGACTTGAGACTGAGACAAAGTTTCCTTTCCACCTTAATTGATCACTCTAAGCCTGTTTTCTCCCTTCCTGGGATGTAACTTAATTGCTGCCTTCCCTACCTATAAGCGAGACCAATTTCCCACTAGCCTTATACTGCTCTCATGCTCCTCTTTTCTCTGCGGGGCTTCCATCAAATTTCACACTATCTGCCCCGAGCTGCAACTCACTTCGCCTTTTTGCGCAGCAAACAGAAACTGGGTTTTAGAGGATTTTGTTTACTGCACGAAAGAGGCAGAGCTAGTTGCAGCCCCGGGGCAGATAGTGTGAAATCTGACAGAAGTCTCATGGAGAAGAGGAGCATGAGAGCTGCATAAGGCTAGTGGGAATCAGTCTAAATTAGATCCCAGTGTTATTCTAAAAGCACATTTATCCTTTCATAACAGGGACAACTTCATTTCCTGAATAGCCTCTTACTCACAGCATTTCCTGCTTCTTGGAAATCTTGGCATGCCCTTTTGAATGCCCCAAAACCATCTACATAGAATTCCTAGGGTTGTATGTCTATGTATTTACTCATTCAAGTAATACAAAAGCTCTCCTTCATGTCTCCCTCCCCTTTAAATTAATATTGCTGAACTGGATGGCCATGCTGTCTTTCGTTCTCTTACTGAAAATAATCTGTATTGGGTTGTATCTTACCACTCCTTTGCAGGTAGAGAAGGGAGGGAGATCTTAACCTGATTCCCCTCCCCACTGCAGTCCCCCTAACCCATGCTGCTTTTTGTCTGTGATCATTCCCTTCTCCCAGTGATGTCTTTAACAGGATCAAAAGTGGCTGCTGGGGGACAGAAAGCTGTGGAGGAATCCACTTTTATCAGCAGAACAATCATAGACTACAAAGCAGGGATGGCCAAACTGTGACTTGGGAGCTCTTTCGCACAAATTGTGCAGCTCCCAGAGGTCAAGGAAGAACTTAATCCAGGCTTACCCTCAAGTAAGCATGCTTAGCATTGGGACCTCAATCAGCCTCTGAGCACTGACCCATAGGTAGGCGACTATTTCCACTGTGTGTGAAGCGGAGGAGGAGTGGGAAATAAGCAGGCTTGCAATCTCTTCTCCTTACCACAGAGGTCACCCAGAGACCTAGAGCAGGGAAAGAGAGTGCAAGAGCCGAGGGAGTCATTAGAGGGAGGGACAGAACTAAAGAGGGCAGCTCATGGTTCCCCCTTAGTTTCACGACTCTTGCAGGAGTTGTATTTACTAACCTTGGTGCCAAAAAATAAATCCCTAATCTTTCCCTATGCTGGTTTTATGGAGACTGTTATTCCCAGCTTTTGGTTTTTTTTTTTTTAAAAAGTCTCATTTTGGCACGGTCATGTTGTAAAGTGTATACATATATATTTTATCGTTCTGAGAAAAGCAAGTATTAATAGTTTTAATAAAGACATATGTTTGATATTTGTTCATGTCTTGCAGCTCTCACGTTAAGGAAGTTCAGCCACCTCTGCTACAAAGCATTATTACTCAAAATTTCAAAATAAAAAAGAGAAAAATTCTTCAGTTTTTTATCCTAAATTCAAAACACAAATTATGAAATTGAAGTGCATATTTTGGCATGAATTCTTAATTTGAAACTTTAAGCAAAGACAAAGTTCTAAGATAAAATGGAACAATGTTGTAAGCCACTCTAGGTTCTCATTGGGGAGAAAAATGTGCTACAAATTCCTAAATAAATAAATCGGGGGGGGGGGGGGCAGAATGTGATACAGAAACAACCAAAAGGAAACAGGAAAGAAATTAACTGATAAGGAAACTAAATGAAATCACCTATGTTCTTTCTTGACATACAGACCAGTTTTCTGATCAATCACATGAATCTTAACCATGGGATGAGATACCATGAGATCAGTTTTAAGTCGATCACTTCGGTGGATATAAACACCCAAAACAAGGCTATCATCAAAAGCTGGTTTTGATTCTGGTGAAACACTTCCAGCAGCTACATATGGCATATTTTCTTCAGCATCTTCTATGTTTTCTTCTAATGCTAGGAATAGGAAAAAAAGTGCTCCCATGAGTTAATTATCTAAAATTAATCTGTGAAAACATTAATGTTAAGATTTTATAAGTAGCATATTATGAAAACCAGTATATTTCATTGATTTGTTTATATGTATGTCCAAAACAAGTTACTGAACACTAAGCAGAAAATAATTTATTTTCAAGATGAAATGAAATAGTACTGAAGGTTTTATTATTAAAATGGCAGCCAGATCAAGTGCTATGAAACAGCCCATGTATGAGTGATCTTTTTTTACAACACAATTCTTAGAAGATGCTGAAAACTTCCTTGACTAGTTATTTTTGACATTTCCAGCCTCTTCGTTACTAGATACCTTCCAACCAAATTTCCATTTTACAACTGGCCACATGATGATGTCATTACTGGATATTGTTATTCATAATATATGAATCAGAAATTCATATATTCAGAAATGCCTCTAAAACAGAGTTGAGATGAAATTCCTCATTCATTAAGCTAAAAACACACAGTTAGTTTTCTATCTAGACTGCATGATGCCCATGGCATCAAAATAATCCATCATGAGCTCATATTCTAGCTTCGCATTCCACCAGGGAACCTGGTTTTTAAGACATGCTGTGATGTCCAAACTATACTTTGTGCATATGCTGAACTATTCAAGCAACCTGTTTCCATAGGCAGTCTGACCTGAAGTACATCAATTACACCATGCAAAGTGTCAAGCATGGACATGTCAACTGTTCCTTACTGTCATCTATGCCTGCTAAAAGAATAGAGAATCTAGCCATGCAAACCATTTTTTGACTTTCTTTTTGTTTTTTTCCCTTTGGATTTTTGTTTTTCTGTGTCCCCTTCCAGCTGTTCTTCCTCTTTTAACATTTCATTTTCTTCAAGCACTGATTTCAGTTGTCTTTCCAATGGTCCCTTTTTGACATTATCGTCTTCCTTGGGTTCATTCTGTAGTTCAGAAAGGGACATTGCACTGCAATGAAGTAAGTTCCATCATTAGCAAGTATATATATGGAAATGTACACACATCCTAGATGCCAGTTAAGCAATTACTACAGCCTGCTAAAGATACAAGGAATACTTCACCATCACCTTCCCCTCCCCTAACAAGTAGCTGAGTTTTGATAGAGAAAAAAATACATTGTATGGTTGGGATGGTGCCAAACCTCTTGATAGTGCATAGTCCCCACAACCCTGACAATCTCTCCTCCACCCCCACTGCTGTGATGGGTGGGTTTCAAACATGTGTTACCCTTGAATAAGGTAAGCAATACATGTGTAGATCTGGCTGTAGCAAAGAAGTTGGAAGAGACCAACAAGCCAAGAAGCTAGTCATTCAATATTGTGACAATGGTCACTGTCCTACCCATCACAGGAGATTGTATCAGAGGAATGTTACTATTGCTGTTAGGCAACACACATATTCTCTAGTCTCATGAGATATGGCTGGTAGGCAGTATATAAGGACTAGTGGCAGCTTTGCTAATCAGTTCCATAAGCTAAATTTTGCCCCGATGCATGGAAGCTGAGCTAGGGAGGAAAAGACTGAAATGCATGCAGCAGGTTAAACTTCCTTCCCTCTCTCTGAGGTCTGTGCAGAAGTATGGGCACTTGCACTACCTGTTGGATCATGCCATGGTCCCTACAGCAGACGGTTTCAAATTCTGCCCTCCAGAAGCCTTAGCTCACCACTTTAAAACAGTGGATTAGAATGCTGGGGGGGAAAAAAGGAGTTTGGCAGTTTAACTGCTGGTCAAATCACAGAATTGAGGGTTGTTGGATTTCGGTGGGAGAGGATTAGAAGATCTTCTAGTTAGGCAGGGAGTCCATTGGAGCCTTTAGGTATTTTGAAGATAGGTAGACTTTGGGTGCTCTTTGCACCTCCCAAATGAAGAAATGACACACCAAGCATGGGTTCAATCCCCATCCCCAGATAGGTGGAATCCATCATTCTATTTAATTGCAACATATCATGGCAAATAGAAGAATGGGGTATAAAAGCTCCGCCATCCCCAACATTTCCTTTTTCATGGCTATACTGGTATTATGCTGAACCTTTCAATTGCCAGAGGTTTAACTGGTTGCTCTGCCCCTTCTGCAGCCAATGAAGTCTCATGCTTCATTTGACTTAAGTTAGGGATCAAGGCAAATCAACCCACAGCCTGACTTGCTGGGAATCCTGCTTTTATCAAAAACAGTCAAGGAGAGGGAAGCTTATCTGCTCTGTGTTATAAAGGTTTAGGTTCCTGTTAAAAACAGATAAATACCTCTCTAGTCTAAATTAGTCAAACAAGAAACATGCTTTGTAACCTACAGTATATGCTTTCTCAGGCCCCAGCTCTCCAGAAAATAACTAGAAAGAAACTTGTTCATAGTTTGTTTTTTTAATCAAGTCTCCTGTGTGGTTCCTTCATATCTATAATTCCTTCTAATAGGCTATGAAAGCCAAGTGGCAACTTGAGTACAGGCATTGCCCTCACTGAAGACCAGACAACAAAGCAGTCCCAAAATCCTCAATTATAAAAAAATAGAAGTATATAATCATAAACAAAATAAGTTTTTTGGGGTAAAAAATTTAGTCCCCCGTTTCTAGAAATAGGCTGTTGTCACAGTCCCCAGCTTCAAAAATACATTACTATTCTTAACCAATCCTTGACTTAGAAGATATTGAAGATATTGGATTTATATCCTGCACCCTATACTCTGAATCTCAGTCTCAAAGCGGTCACAATCTCCTTTACCTTCCCCCCCCCACACACACAACAGACACCCTGTGAGGTAGGTGGAGCTGAGAGAGATCTCACAGAAGCTGCCCTTTCAAGGACAACTCCTATAAGAGCTATGGCTGACCCGAGGGCATTCCAGCAGCTGCAAGTGGAGCAGTGGGGAATCAAACTTGGTTCTCCCAGATAAGAGTCCACACACTTGAACCACTACACCAAACTGGTGCACTTAACCACTACACCAAACTGACTTAGATATGTTTTCAGAAACAGCAGCACCTTTATGACTTTCTGTACAATAATTTCCAGAGCGACATTTAGAGAATCCATTCCCATCTTTTAAAAAAAAACCCCAAAAAACAGTTGTTTAAGAGTTACATTCCACAATGATTATCATTTGTCACAATACCTTGCTTCAGGCTCAGACATAACTAGTCCTTCTTTTTTCTTTTTCTTCTTTTTGCCCACTTCATTGTTCAATACCACTTCATGGCTCTGAACATGGGAAGTGAAGTTCGACATCTGTTCTTTAAGCTTCTTTTTAATTTTCTTCTTAATTGCATTTGCCTCCTCCTTAGCCATTTGCTGCTGATAAACTTGAATTAGCTGTTCTTCCTCATCTACTTCATTCAAGGTACTTCTTATGCTGCTGTCCCCCTTTTGATGAGGTACATCTGCCTGGAATATACTTCTGGGTTTTTTCTTTGAAAAGACATGAATCTGTTTCTCAAAACTGTCCACTGTCGTTTCATACAGGTTTTCTTCCTCATTAAGTTGTTGTTTTTTCTTCTTGCTAGACCTTGCTTGCTTGCTTTCCTCTCCACTGACAACATTATTATTTATTTTTTCTGCCACTGAGGTTTTGTCTCTGAGCTTGTTTTTTGTAAACCGTGGACTCTTTTCTTCTGGGATATAAGTGTTGTTTACAATTACCTCATCATTTTCACTTTCTTTAGCTAGATCAAGGTGATTTTTGAATGTTTCAAGCTAAAATCAAAACAAGACAATGAAAAGCCATCTACCTGTTAATTATAAACATCTATATTATTACATTAATAATTTTATGTGACTAGTTTTACTCATTTATAGTATGAAATGAAAGCCTAAGTGAATCTTTTTAGAAAAAATTAACAGATGGGATTCATATAACACATGAAAAGATTTCAGATTTGAGTGGCCTTTTTACTGTAGCCTTCCAATAATACTGTTAGAAGAATCTTACGTGCAGGGCTTTCTTTGTAGAAAAAGCCCAGCAGGAACTCATTTGCATATTAGGCTGCACCCCCTGACATCAACATTGTTTCACATAGGGCTTTTTGTAGAAAAGGTTCAGTAGGACCTCATTTGCATATCAGGCCACACCCCCTGGCACCAAGCCAGCCAGAACTGTGTTCCTGCTCAAAAAAAAAGCCTTGCTTATGTGTATTCTAGAATCTCTGTGAAATTGTTCTGAATCCATATGTTAGCTAGCCATATATTTAAAACAAGATAAACCTAAGAATCATTCCACGTTAGTGTCTGAGAGGTAACGTAGTCACTGACCGCATGGATTACCTCACTGACATAACATTTAATAGCACAAATTTACAATTTAAAAGTTGGCTTATTAATAATGAACATATTTTAAAAGTTCTATGAACACTTATTTTAAATACAGCCAAGCTGTTACTGGATCATTTTACACAACTGTAATGTGATTTTTTAAATGTCTGGCTAGCACAACTGCATAACCACTCAGGTAAATTTGACAACAGACTAAAACTTTAAAAACTAGCCATGAAACTCCATAAAATGATGTCCCTAAGACCATGCTTCCCCCTTTTGAACATGCATACACGAGTGTTATCCCAGGACTGATAGAAGGAGACTTAATTAAACTTCTATCAAAGGGCACTGAATCATGCCTAAAAGGAAAGGAATGCAGGATAGCTCTATCAATCATGCAAAACAAACAAAGTGACCTTAAAAGGGATTAAATCAAGGGCCATTTTCCCCCAAGAACCTCAGAGTTTCCTCTCAGATAATCTGATCATTCTCGAATCAGGACCCAGATTTCCAAAACAATAAGCAACAGGCCAGTTCCAGCAATTACTCAGTATTTAAACAACAGGACAGGAAAGCGGCAGTCCTTCCCCAATCATGACAAGTACCCAGCCACCAAACTAACTTCCCAGTTAGGGGTGTGCATTCAGTTCGGCTGAATCGAAGAAACCTCCAAATCACCCCTGATTTGGAAGTATACGGCACCGTATACTTTCGAATCCAATTGGAAGCCATTATACGGGAGCCATATACGGCTCCCAGTACACTTCCAAATCAATATTCAGAAGTATACAGAAGTTCATAGAAAAGGTGGGAAAGGAGCTTCTGCAGCCTCAGGGGAGCTGCTTGCCTCCTTTCCCGCCTTTGGAAGCCTTTTCCCACCTCTCCCATAGCCTCCCTGGGATCAGGAAGAGAGGGGGAGAGGAGCCCCAGCAGTCAATCCAAAGCATGCACTTGTAAAATGCATTGCAAATGCATGCTTTGCAGGGCTGTTGTGTAGCTGATGGCTGGGCTAATCCCCCAGCCATCAGCAACATTGGGGTTTTTTGTTCTTTTGTTTACTTGGGTATCCAAGTAAACAGTGTTCTCTGGCCAATCACAGAGCAGTGGTATTTTTTCAAACTACTCTGCGTAGGGCCAGAGAACCTTTTTAAGGAGTCTGCCTGGCTGGACTCTATTCCACTGCTGCTGTGTTGGTGTTGGTGTGAGAGAGAGATTGTGCTGCGCTGGCCCTTGTCCTCAGCTGCTGTTGCTCTTTCTCAGCCTTGCCGGACCTGCCTGGAGAAGAGAAGACATCTAAGGTAAGACAGTCTTGGGGTTCTTGTTTTTATTTTAGTTAGTAAAAGGACTTTTTATGACTCAGAGTCCCTTTACTTATCCAGATTTGGGTGGGTGGGTACTGGGTAGCTTATTTGGGGTTAGGGGGATCTACTGGGGGTGGGGGCCTGGGGTGGGGAGGTTGTCACTTTGCCTATATCTTACTTTAGTGAGAGGACTTTTAAAAGTGCAGTATCCTTTTACTTTTCCTGATTTGGGTGGCTTGGATTTCTTGGGGTTAGGATGAAGGTTTTTGGGGGAGGAGGGGTTGGTAAAGTTCCTGTATTGTTAAAAGTCAAGTTTTTTTACTGTTTTAAAAGGATTCTGTGTTTGATTTGCTGCTGCTGTGTTGTGCTGCTGTTGTTCCTTTTCTCTTCTGGTTCTTGGGGTGGGGGGCTGTTTGGCCTAATTTTCATTGTTAAAAAGGTTAACAGTTGAGTTTGTTGGCCTTTTCTCAGTGATTTGGATCTGTTGCTGTTGGTTTTGCATCGTGTCCTGTTGTCCCTTTTCCTGGTTCTGGGGTTTTTTTTGGGGGGGGGGGGGCGGGTGTTGTTGACTGATTTGGCCTGAGGTTTTTATTGCTGAAAAGGTCATTTTTTTAACAGTTAAGTTTCTTGGCCTTTTCTCAGTGATCTGTTTGGATCTGTTGTTGTTGTTTGGATCTGTCCACTGCTTCTCTTGTTTGAGAGTTGTGTTGTTTGGAGCAGGGCTGGAGAGCTGGCATCTGTAGATTGCATGTTCTGTGGCAGGGAAGCTGGCATCTGGGTGAGAGATGCACACCCCTATTCCCAGTCTTCCCAAGGAAAGATTTTTGATACTCCCTATGCACAAAAAGAAAACTCCCTGTCTAGTACATGGACAAAGGATGCATTTTCAGGCTGGCTATTCCTTGAAAAATCGCATTTTTATTACTCCCACATGCTGATGCCAACATCCCACTCCCTTCTTAGTCTCAGTAAATGCGTATAAGAAGTTACCCATCAGCCCCAATATCTGTGGCCAGTTCAGACTCATCCTCTTATTCCAGCTTCACAGTTGGATTCTTGCTTCTCTGCATTATGGACCTATCTCTTTCCTCTACTTGGTCTGTTTTAGTTCCTAAGCATTGCTTCTTGGCCACCAAGGACACTCCCCCCCCCCTTTCTTTTTAGGGGCAGGCTCATGTCTGTTTTCCTCTCCTTTCAGTTTTATTCCCCAGTTTTGCTAGAGAAAAGTTTTGTACTGAATTTATTTGGTGTTTTTCTTTCTGTAATTTTATTTTCTCTCTCCCATGTTGCTTAGATTGGAGGGAAAGCAGCATGGTATAGCTTGATTTTGTCAGAGCTCTGATGCTATGTAAGGTTGGTGCTTGGATGGGAGACCACCAAGGAAGACCCTGAAGAGGAAGGCAATGGCTTAAGAATGTTTTCCCCTCATTTTTCCAAGTGTTGAACCGAATCTGGACCTTGGTATACATAAGATCCCAAGTACTGACCGATCCAAAGTACACATTCTATACTATTTTATATTGCTCTATCCTAACACAGGGATGCCTTAGCACATTACGGCCCTGACACATGTAGACCTATTTGAGCAACAAGCTGGTGATCATAAATTTAAGAGAACAAAACTTGAATCCAGTAACACCTTAAAGACCAACAAAATTCTCCAGGGTATAAGCTGTCATAAGCTTTTCTTTGTAAGTCATCCCACCTTCTGACTTAGATACAAGAGCTGATAGATCTTCATTACTGTTTTTACCTGATGAAGCGAGCTTTGACTAAAATTTTGTTAAAGACCACTTTAGTGCTACTGGATTCAAATTTCATTCCACTCCTACAGGCTAACAGGGCTACACAACTGAAAATAAATATAGAAGAGGTTCAATGCCTTCATCCACTATACCCAATAGCCGTGAGTTTTTATGAAAACTGCTCAGAGGACATTTGTCTCCATGCCTTGGCTTTTCAGGTGATATGACTGGCCACTGTGAGATATAGGATGCTGGTACAGAATAGCAGCTCTTACATTCTTCCTTATTTCTTTGCTCATTCCCTCCCCTTACTCTGTGTTTTCAAATTTAGTCCCTCCTTGGTCTATATGGTGTTTTTACTAAGGATAGCAATGAATGTGCATTTCAATAGAATACTATTCTCATTCAAGGAAGTGATAAGAACTGGGTGAAGGAAACTTTGTAAAAGAGAAACTTACACTGGAGTTCAGGATATACTAGCACTTAAGTAAATGACTATTCTTCTTGTATAACTAAAACTTCAGCATACGGTTATTCCTGGAAATTTTCAGAGTGGGGCCTAGAGAGGGGAAGAGAAGGGAGGGACCTCAGCAGGGTACGATGCCATAGAGTCCACCCTCCAAAGCAGGGGTGGGGAACCTTTTTTTTGCCAAGGGCCATATGAATATTTATAACATCATTCGCAGGCCATAAAAAATTATCAACATAAGAAACAGTGCTCTGCCGAGGGAGAATGATTCAGGCCAGCAAAATTAATGCAAATGATTGTTTTTCTATTTGAAGTCACGTGGGGAGAGCCTAATCTGGCACACACACACACACACCGGCCCGCTGCCCTAGGTAAATGCATAGGAACTCAGTAGCATATTAGACCACATCTCCTAATATTAGCACATTAGGTCACACACTCATTAGCATATTAGGCCACACCATCTGGGATAATCAAGTGCAAACTGAACTGTGACAGTAACTTTTCCAGGCCCTGCAGCAATTCTGGCCGGCCAGCCAGGCCCTGTGATCCCTGCCTGGCCCTGGGAGGTTGCTCCACAGCGCGGCTGGACCCCATGATCCTTGCTGGCTAGCCAGGCCCCAGAGAAACTGCTACATAGCTCGGTTCGGACCATCAATCCCCGAGGGCCACACCAAGTGACCTTGAGGGCTGCATTCAGCCCTCAGGACAGAGGTTCCCCAACCCTGCTCCAAAGCCACCATTTTCTCTAGGGGAACTGATCTCTTTTGTCTGGAGATAAGTTGAAATTTCAGGAGACTTCCGGACCCCACCTGTAGGTTGGCTACTCTAATTGACATTGTTATACTATATAAACTATCCAGCAGAAGTTATAATAGACTGAAATATCACTGAATGGGAAGATATAGGGGGGGACGACCATTGGGTACTTACCGTGAGGGGTCCTTCTCCTCTGAGGTCAGGAGGCCATCTTGTGGGTGATTCCCAACCCACTTGTAGGGAGGAAGGAACAAAATTTCAACTTCCAGTTCCTGTTGGGAGTTGCCCTCAAGTCAGTTTGGTATTCCTAAAAGCAGTAGTAACCTATCTGGGCCAAAAAGCTATATCTGATAACTATATAACCTTTAGAAACTAGGAAGAATTCAGAAAGAGACAGCAGAAAACAGGTTAGAATTCTCATAAACCACAGATCGTTCATAGTTTTCTTACATGCAGCTTCATTTTAGGGTATGATGACAATGACCAGGGAGGGCCAAGATGGCCTCCTGACCTCAGAGGAGAAGGACCCCTCATGGTAAGTACCCAATGGTTGTTCTCCCTCTGAGATGGAGGCCCTCTTATGGGATGTACTAAAGCAGTGTCCCTAAGCTATGGGTGGGTGTCTGTCATTATCCCCCTCAAAAAAATGTGCTGCAAGACTTGCGACCGAAGGCTGCATCTGCTGAGTCATAGGTATTGATTTTGTAATGTCTTATGAACGTGGATATGGAGGACCATGTTGCAGCCTTGCAGACTTCTTCAACCGTGGCTCTGTTGGCTAGTGCTGCGTTTGTGGCAGCACTGCGCACCGAGTGGGCTGATAGACCTGTAGGAACTGGAATTTTTTGACTCTTGTACGCCTCTATAATGCACTGTCTCATGGCCTTGCCGATGGCAGCATTTGACATCTTCTTGCCAGCTTGTGGAGAAAAGTTTATAAATAGGGAGTCCGTCCTGCATATATCCTGGGTCCTCTTAATATAGCATTTTAGTGCTCTCCTGACATTTATTTATTTGTATCCTGCCCTCTCCACAAACGGACTCAGGGTGGCTCACAGTCAGTTCAGACATTTATATTTACAGTTTAAAACCAATAAAATACAATTACAATTAAAACATTCCATGGTGCTGTACAACTTCAATATAGGTGGGCTCTTCTTTCCTGATGGTGAACGTATAGTAATCGTAGCTCTTTAGCAATGTGGGGTGACAGTCCTCTCCTGGTTTAGATGTTAAAGGTCTGTCGGAACAGTTCAGTTTTGCAGGCACTGCAGAACGTAGAGAGATCCCGCAGGGCCCTTATGGCCTCTGGGAGAGCATTCCACATTTCTGGTGCTGCCACCAAGAAGGCCCTAGCCCATGTGGAGCATAGCCCGGCCTCATTTGGTCCAGGGATGGACAGTAGGTTTTGTGTCCCTGAACACAGTGCTCTTTGGGGAACATGCAGAGAAAGGCAGTCCCGTAGATAGGCAGGCCCCCAGCCATAAAAGGCTTTAAAGGTCAATACCAACACCTTGAAATGGACCTGGAACACAATAGGTAGCCAGTGCAGCTCTTTCAGCACTGACTGAATGCGCTCCCATCAAGAGAGCCCCATTAACAGCTGTGCCACAGCGTTCTGACTAGCTGTAGTTTCTGAGTCAGGGTCAAGGGTAGCCCCATGTAGAGAGCATTACAGTGATCTATTCTCGAGGTGACTGTAGCGTGGATCGCCATTGCTAAATAGTCATGCTCCAGGAAAGGAGCAAACTGCCATAACTGCTGAAGATGAAAAAAGGCGGATCTGGTAGTGGCTGATACCTGGGCCTCCATTGTAAGAGAGGACTCTAGGAGCACTCCCAAGCTCTTGACCTTAGAGGCTGGTATTAGTGACACCCCATCAAGAGCCGGCAAAGGGATCTCCCCTCCCAGACCACCCCGGCCCAGATAGAGAACCTCTAGAGTATGCCACATCTTCTCTTTAGGATAAACCGGGTTAGGGTAGAAAGATGGCAGGTATATTTCTTGAGACCTGTGAAAAAGAGAATTGACTTTGGGCAGAAGGTACGATCTGTTCTAAGGACAAATTTGTCTTTATGGAATATGCATAAATGCTTACGCACTGATAGCACATCTAACTCTGAAACGCTCCTCACCAAGGTTATCGCCACTAAGAAAATTACCTTCATGCGAAGGAATGACATGGAGATAGAATTTATGGGTTCAAAAGGTTCCTTTGTCAGGGCTGTGAGAACTGTATTGAATTTCCACGTGGGAAAATGATGAGTCTGAGGAGGAAGGGTTAGCAAAGCCCCCCTGAAGAAACAGCTATGTGTAGGTGTTTTGACAAGCTAAGGACATGCCCCCTAAGAAAGTGCTGCCACCTGATGTTGCAACGTCACTGCGTGTAATCCAGATGTCATCCTGTTTTGTAGAAACTGTAGAATGGAACTAATCTCTGGACGGAGGAGTTCCACTTGTTTCCTCCTGCACCAGCACATGAAAGCTTTCCAAGTGGTATTGTAGATTCTCACTGTGGACGGCTTTCTGGAAGCCAGGATGGTTTTGACTACCTGTGGTGAGTATCCTGATCAGAGCAGTTTTGACCTCTCAATCTTCAGATTGAGCCATTCTGGTCAAGGGTGACAGAAGGGTTCTTGCTGTACTGTGTCCGCTGAGACGGGTAGAATCAGGGGATGATGTATTGCCATCTCCTGAAGTTTGGTTGGTGAGGCCAGTATGGAGCCATTACTACCACGTCAGCTTCCAAGTCTCGGATCCTCCAGATTAGACATGGTAAAAGTGGAATCGGAGGGAAGGCGAAAAGACATCCCTGCAGCCAGTGGACCGTCAAGGCACCTGTGGCCACCACTTTGGCATGGAGGAATCGGGTGAAGTGGGGAAGCTTGTTGTTGAATGTAGACACGAACAGATTGGCCGAAGGAAGGCCAAAATGATTCACAATTTGTTGAAAAACTCTGTCGTGGAGTGACGCTCTGACATATCTGTTGTCAGCTGAGCCAATCTGGTTGTGTTCCCCTTTTATGTGTTCCGCCATGATGGACCTCAGCTGCATCTGGGCCCATGATAACAGAGTGGATGCTTCCCTGTGCAGGCTGTCTGACCTGGAACCTCCCTGTCTTTTGATGTAAGCTTTTGCTGCCATGTTGTCCGTCCTGATGAGGACATGTTAATGAGAAATCTGACATTTGAAGTGATGTAGAGCCAGATTGATTGCTCTTAGTTCCAGCAGATTGATCGGCAGTGTAGCTTCTGTCATGGACCATACACCTTGGACTACCTGACCCTGGCATGTAGCTCCCCAGCCCTTGAGGCTGGCATCTGTAAAAATTTGGATTGGTTTTCCTTGAGTTAGATCGTTTAATTTTGTCCACCAGCAAAGAGTGACCTTTATCTTCAGAGGTATTCTTAGTTGGAGGTCCATCTTCATTGAAATGCAATGCTGGTATGGGCAGAGGAAGTTCTGCAGTGGGCAAGCATGGAACCTGGTTTTCCATTGATGCTAAAAGTGATGGAGACGTACTCCAATGGGGAAGGTGGCATAGTCATGCTTTTGTAGGTTTTTGGTCTCTGCCCAGTCTGTTGGACTGCTTGGTACCTGGTTCGGTAAATTTGGAGAACCCAGTTCGATGAAAAGGCTGTTTAAAGCTGCTCCATGAAGGTCTCTTGTCCTGACAAAAATAGGGTAGAATATGCTGAGAACGGAAAGAAGATTGATAGGATGGTGTGCGATCTTGTCGGTGGATGAACTTAGGCATGGCTTTCTTTTTGTCCCTGGTTTCAACCAGGATTTTGTCTAGAGACGGACCAAACAAGCATCCTCCATGGAAAGGGTAAGCTAACACTATATTCTTGGAAGAATTGTCTGCTGACCATGCTTGTAGTCACACCGTGCGCCTAGTCACTGCTGAAGATGCAATGGCTCTGGAAGCAAAGACCATGGAATCCAAAGTGGAGTCAGCTAGAAAGGAAATTGCTTTCAAAATGAGGTTTGCTTCTTCAGCTGAGCAATGGTCATCCTGTTGCAATCTGCCAATTATGAGTCCATACAATGACTGCCCTGAATCCCACTGTAGAGGCCTTGGGAGTCATTGCAGTTGCTTCATGGGTTCTACGAAGAGCAAACTCAGCCTTCTTATCCAAATTGTCTTTCAGGGACCAGTGACAGTCCTCTGACACTAGGTCATAAAACTGTAGTGCTGTGATTGGTGCATCTACCAAAGGACCTGCAAAAACTCATTAGTGAAAGAGTAAAGCTGGTACATTTTCTTTAAAAAACCTGGATATTGTTTATTGGCCAAGGGCCTTTTCCATTCAGCCCTCATTTGTCTTTGAAAATAAACTAAGAAAGGGAAAGCTCTTGCATAAGATGCCTTCTTGGGATAAACTCTCTATCCCCTTCCTTATGTTTAACCCTAGACTTCTCCTCGATATCTGGGACATCACGTAGGTCTAAGGCAGTGAGAGTACTGATAAATAGGTACTGGTAATCCTCTGCCTTGAAAAACCTCTGTGTTGATTCTATTTCTTAGTACTCTTCAGAAGAAAATCCCCCCTTCTCCCTTTCACTGTGTCTGTCTATCTGGAAAGGATTCCCCTTCCATATTTTCTCCCTCTGTACGGAGAGAAATCCTTTTTTGTGCTGCCTTGGTTGGCCAGAGACGTTTGTGAAGCCTGGACTTGTTATTGGGAGAAGTGGGGTCTGAGGAGGAATCAGAAGGGGATCTGTGTTTCCTAGCCCTTTTACTACAAAAGGAACTCATTTCCTCCCTCATTTAATCTCTTAGTTTTGAGAAAAAAATCATGTAGGAACTACATAGGAATCAGTTCTCCCCGTGCAACAGCTGCAGCCGGATTGCGTGTAAGTGAACTCGTTCCTTCCCCAGAAACAAAGGAATTGGAGACCATGTTATTGAGAACTGCTTAGCTTTGCTCACCACTACCTCTGAAAGAACTGGAGGACTCTGTGGAGAAGATCTCAGTCAGCTGGGGCTCGTTAATGGAAAGGCTGTTTTTGGCACACTCTTTTCCAGCCACGAGATGGTGGCTCTAACAGGGAGACCAACACAAGTCGCTCTTGGGTGTTGCCAGTTCCCTTTGAGTGCATCCTTGCAGGGATGAGGGGCTCACACTCCCCCTCTGACAAGAAGCCTTCTTCTTCTTCCCCTCGAGGCATTCTTAATAGCCGGCAAGGGAAAGGCTTTGAAGTCTACAGCAGCAGCAAGGGATGCCGAGAAAAAGGTGGTGGGGGGACCTGAGCCCACACCCGACAGGGGGGAAGAGAAAGGGGGGGGGGGAGAGGAAGATTAGTGAGAGGAAAGTGAGGTGAATAAGTAAAGCCTAGAGTAAGTTGAAGAGAAAAAGTTTTCTTAAAAAGCTTTTTTAAAGGCAATATACACAGCCTATAACTTGACACTCTCCCTACTGAAGCAGGAAAAAAACTGATTTGAGGGTTACTTCCAACAGGAAGTTGAAATTTTGTTCCTGCCTCCCTACAAATGGGTTGGGAATCACTCACAAGATGGTCTCCACCTCAGAGGGAGAATTCTAGTATTTTTTATCATTTTACTATTGAAGCCCCACAGCAACTTAATTTTTAAATTATGTCTAATTTAAATTCTTGATTCTGGAAATACAATTTATATAGAAGAAAAAAATTACTAGGTGTGTTCCACATCACCACTTGTATTAGTATTAACTTGAACTTGAATAAGGGGTCATTACTCTATGGGACTTAACAGTTTACAGTATCCAACTTCAAGTCACTTAAGAATGTAATTAATCTTACCTGATGTCATTAGTTACTGATAAAATGAAAGAGCTGTCAACACATTTACCAGTAATCACATTTTCCTACAGTTACGACGAAGACATTGTGTAAAATTTCTTGCATTCTAAAGTGACAGAGATACTAATCAACTAGCTAGTAACTCACTGGTACCACTCTTCTCTCTCAATGTGAGTATTAATAAGACACATTAAAATTTACAAAGGATAAATAAGAAAGGGCTAATGGTATGTTATGTAATTCAAGCTGCTTTCCACATATGGCAACCCTATGAATTAATGCCTCCAAAACATCCTATCTAACAGCCTCGCTCAGGTCTTACAAATTGAAGGCTGTTGCTTCCTTTATTGACTCAATCCATCTCATGTTTTTTCCTATTAATTCCAGTATGTTCTGACATTGCTGACTTTTTCCATTTAATTTAATTTGCTATTTATACCCCTCCCTATCCCGCAAGGTGGGGAGTGTTGTCTTCCTACTGTGGTCTTACTGTCGCCATCATAAACAAGCAGGTACCAGTTTTGAATCTGACAGGGGTAGCAGTTTTGAATATGAACACTCATATATGGGCACTAACAGACTAAAATTAAATCTAGAAAGAAAGGACAGTGAAGGTTTATGGTCCCTGTGACACCACTTCTGAGAAATGAACCCTACAGAGAATTACTTGATTTTCTTTATACTAATTAAGGCATTTTGTTTCCAAGCATTAAAAAGAAAGCCCTGTTCAGAGCTGTTCACTGTTGTATTTGTAAATCTATAAACATTTAAAGTTCACCCAACTCACCACAATATTTTCCTGAGTGCTTAATGTTTTCTTCTTTGACTTCTTTTTATCTGTTAGGCCAACTTGACTTCTGAATATTTCTTCAAAGCGAACCTTGGTTTTAGCCTTGGCCTCACTCTCCACTATGAAAAACCAGGCAAAAATTTGAAAACTTCATTTAATTTGTTATAGGTGAATTTGACCATCAACACACTGATCCAGTTATACTCCTCCACATTATATAGACGTAGTGTGCACAGAAAGCAGGCATGCCCTGAAGTCAGAACACCAATTTTCTCTGCACTGGGGGGTGGGGAGAGGGGGGAGTCATTTGCAAAATGGTCTGGAGTTTGACTTCTACATATACAAGATGTCTCAGATGGAGACATTATGAGAATGTGGCACAGATTCACAAACAGCTACTATGTATTGGAGTGCACATAAGAATGATCTCTAGGTCACGACTCAGGTTTGCAAGCAATAGGAAAACATACTTGTCAGATAAATTTACCAACACACGGTGCTGGCTGTGAAAACTGTTTAGAATGCTGTAACATACATGATACACAAAAAGTTCTCACCTGCTGGCATTTTCAGGTCTCTATAAAGAGCAATTTAACATGTTCTTGTTTCCTTTGTCCAAGATCTGTAGTCAGTATACAAAAAGAGGATATGTTACAGGATGCTAATGGAGGTAACTATAAAAGTACAATTAAAGACAAACTACTGGTTATAATATGGCAATATTTTGAAAGTATGTTAGTTTGGTTTGTATCACTCATCCTCAGAACAACTATCCAAGCTTTCCATTACATTTTATTACTTTACATTAAAAATAAAGCTATTTTTGGTGCTTCATTTAACCAACAGCACCCCCAGGCCATCAGACGGCTCAAACCACTTTCCAGTGCAAGTGTGCTATGGAAGTGCCCATTTCTTGAATAGCAAGCACACCCCCACACTATTGCATAGCAAGTCTGTTATTACAGGAGAAATTCTAAAGCAGCATGTTATATATAATGGGAAATGTATGCTCTTAAAAGAAAAATAAAAGTTATACTCAGGGAGCACTAGAAACTCTATGGATCCTAAAAAAACACAATTCATCTATTTGTAATTAAGTAACATCTTGTCTGTCATCCTAAGTAGAGTTTCACCTTTCTGTGCTCAATGAAGTCTACTTTGCCATTAAAACGGCCACACAAACAACAACAAAAATGAACAGTATCTTAAACCAAAGACACACTTATTTCCACAAAAAGAAGCACCTGGATGAGTGTGCCTACGATTGGTAACCCTGAAAACAATTAACCCTTAAAAAACTGAAATGATCATGGGAGAACCAGTGACTATCTCCTAACACTTCTTTGAAATTCTGTTAAGCAAACTTTTGACAGGAAGCACAAGCTCCTTAATGCTGATTTTTAAATGGCTCTAGCTCCCCCTGCTGAAGATATGATATAACAATACTTTAAAGCATTATTTATATAAATAGGTCACCCAACTTAATAAACATTGATATTGAACAGCTCACTAAAAATAAAGAGGGGTATCTTAAAGATTACCAGGGCTTTTTTACAGCATAATTTTTGAAGAGCCCTGACTTTTGTAAACTTCGTGCTGGAAGAAAACTTTTGTTAGTCTCTGTGACAAAATGTCTTCCTTGTTGGAGCTTACTTTTAAGAAGGGGCTGTTTTTTCTGTGGGAAAGAGTAAGTTTACATCTCACTTACAGCAGACTGTTCATTTGCCCCACTGAGTTAAAGATATACTACTTTTTTAATAAGGGGCTTGCAATGAACAGTCAATTCAAATATTTATTGCTGAATGTAAACGTTTTTAAATTGAAGCCTATCAACTTACTGGAAGAATATTTGGGGTTAATGCACCATGAAGCATGATTGCTGTCTCAGCTTTAGTTGATACAAATGCTAGAAAATTCTGAACTCAGAATTACCGTAAATGTTACAAGGGGGAACCCACAAGACGTTTACAAGAGAAGTCATTCCATTCCCCTGCCTTCGTTTCTCCCCCACTTCTGTCTCTCACACTTTCAACCTCACACGCTTACTCTCTTCCCTGTGCCTGTCATCTTAGAACATAAGAACATAAGAGAAGCCATGTTGGATCAGGCCAATGGCCCATCCAGTCCAATACTCTGTCACACAGTGGCCAAATTTTTATAGCAGTGCTTTTTGGTAGAAAAAGCCCAACAGGAGCTCATTTGCATATTAGGCCTGAGAGCCTGTGGCTGTTCCATGGCAGGTCGTACCAGCAGGGGCCCTGGCCAGTCCACACAGAGCTTCACTCCTGTGGGCTCCAAAAGCCCTGATTACTAGCAGTGAGTAGATTTTGTCTAGTCTGAAAGCAACATGTTATTTCACTTGGGGAGATCCCCCTTTCCAATTTTAACATATATATATACACACACACACACACACACACACCTAAAACTAACAGCACAGCTTGCAATCTTTATTAGTGGAAGGGAGCAAGCATCCACTAGCATCTTTTTGTTGTTGTTCAGTCGCACAGTTGAGTCCGACTCTTTGTCTTCCACCATCCTCCGAAGTCTGCTCAAATTTATATAACTAGTTACATCAGTAACACTGTCCAGCCATCTCATCTTTTGCCATCCCCTTCTTTTGCCTTCTGTCTTTCCTAGCATCAGGATCTTCTCCAGTGAGTGCTCCCTTCTCATTTGGTGGCCAAAGTATTTATCTATTCGTTTAATCAGTTTTGTATCTGAGTTTGTATTTGAGCTTCAGCATCTGACCTTCCAGGGAACAGTCAGGTTTGATTTCTCTTAGGACTGACTGATTTGATCTTGCAGTCCAAGGGACTCTCAAGAGTCTTCTCCAGCACCACAATTCGAAAGCATCTATTATTCTGCGCTCGATCTTAATGACTAACAAAATTTGTGGCAGGACATGAGCTTTCATGAGTCACTGTTCACTTCTTCAGATACAGCTAAAATGTGAGTCCACTGGTCATATCTTGGAGAACGAAGTGATTTCAGACACCAAATGACAACAGCAGCCTTTGGTAATGAGAGAAGAAACTGAGGTCTCAATTCAGCCCAGGAGAATGCATTGGGCTTCATTATCAGCTGCAATTCATAGAATCATAGAGTTGGAAGGGACCTCCATTGTCATGTAGTCCAACTCCCTGCACAATGCAGGAAATTCACAAATACTTCCCCCTAGTTCACAAGATCAGCATTGCTGTCAGATGGCCATCTAGCCTCTGTTTAGAAACCTCCAAGGAAGAAGAGCCCACCACCCTCTGAGGAAGCCTATTCCACTGAGGAATCGCTCCGTTAGGAAGTTCTTCCTAATGTTGAGCCAGAAACTCTTCCGATTTAATTTCAACTCATTGGTTCTGGTCCTACCTTCTGGGGCAACAGAAGACCATTCTGCATCATTGTCTATATGACAGCTCTTTAATTGCTTTAAGATGGTGATTATATCACCTCTCAGCCACCTCCTCTCCAGGCTAAACATACCCAGTTCCTTCAACCTTTCCTCATAGGACTTGATCTCCAGACCTCTCACCATCTTCTTCGTCCTCCTCTGGACCCATTCCACTTTGTCTATATCCTTCTTAAAATGTGGTGCCCAAAACTGAACACAATACTCCAGGTGAGATCTTACTAGAGAAGAATAAAGTGACACCATCACTTCACGTGATCTGGACACTATAATTCAGTTAAGTCAGCCCCAAATTGCATTTGCCTATTTAGCCACCACTTCATACTGTTGACTCATGTTCAGTGTATGGTCCACTAAGACCCCTAGATCCTTTTTGCACGTACTACTGCCAAGACAAGTCTCCCCCATCCTATAAGTATGCATTGTTTTTTTCATCAGTCTCTCCTTCTAATCTTCCTTTGAAATTCCTTTGTAAGAGAACTATTGCTTTTAGGTCAGCAATTGAATGTCCTGGAAGGTTAAAATATCCCCCACTTGTTTTTGAATGTTGTGGTTTCTTATAGTTGCAGAAAAGAGTAAGAGTCCAATAGCACCTTAAAGATTAACAAGATTTGTAGCAAAGTATGAGCTTTTGTGAATCACTGCTCACTTCTTCAGACTTATGCTATGTCCATTTATTCTTTGCATCCTCCTGCACCAAACTGAGACATAGATTTCCTGTCTCATTACCAATGAGGATATCTTCACGCCTACTACCCCTCTACATATCACACCTAATCCAATCAAGCCTATTGCCATTCAGCATCTGAAATAATGTTTATAAAGTTTATATCCCTGGTACCTCGTGTTACATTTTATGGCAAACATGGTCCAGCCCAACAAAATGACATGTCAAATCTGGCCCTCATAACAAATGAGTTCAACACCTCTGCACTAGACAGAAATGTGAACAGAGAAAGAAAGTGTGTGTGTATATATAGCCTCTTAAGCCAAGTAACCTGAAGGAGATACGGATTTTCACCAAGCATAAGCCCATCCCAAAATAGACATGATTTCCTCTTATATTAAACTCCAGTAGTTACAAGAAAACTTTGATTTCAAATAGAGAAACTTGCTAACCAATACAAAATTATGTCCAGGAAAGAAACATAACCACAATTATTATTTTAAACAGTTTAAAAATGGAAAAGGCATAGTTCAAAACAGTACTTTTGTCATTCCAAGTAATATCTAGTGTAATAAAGACATTGATACACAAATGCCAGGCACCCTGAGGGACGTCCCTTTTTCCTTTTCTTATACACTGAATTTTTCCTTTTCTTAAACACTGTGAATTCTAAAAGGGCAGCTGTGGCAGATTAATAAATTTATTGTGGCATAATGTTCCGTGAGTCAGAATCCACCACCTTCTACCAAAGTGCACTTTGGCTGTTGAAAGCTTATGTTAGTCTTTTAATATGCCACAAGGCTCTTGGTGTTTTGCTAACATTACAAATCTGTTTCACATCTTGCAACAGTCATTTTAGACTGAAATTCTATGCATAATCATTTGTGTCTACAGAGGAAACACTAGTAAGAACACTGCATCTTGCAAACTAAAATAATGTCTTTATACCTCAACTGTACAGAATAGAACAATTCACACAAACACTGTAAATTATATAAAAGGTATCTAATGTCCTTACCCCTGTACATCAGTCACTTCCAGTAATGGGATACAATCTCAAAACTGACAGAATGATCTCAGTCTGTATCCAAGGCAAACCATTCAATATCACAGTAATCCAAGTCTATGCCCCAACCACTGATGCAGAAGAGGCTGAAGTAGACCAGTTCTATGAAGATCTACAACACCTTCTAGAATTAACACCAAAAAAAGATGTCCTCCTTATCATAGGAGACTGGAATGCCAAAGTAAGAAGTCGAAAGGCGACTGGAACAACTGACAAGTTTGGCCTTGGGGAACAAAAGGAAGCCGGGCAAAGACTAGTAGAGTTCTGTCAAAAGAACAAGCTGGTCATAGCGAACACCCTCTTCCAACAACCGAAAAGTGACTCTACATGTGGACATCACCTGATGGGCAACACAGAAATCAGACTGATTATATACTCTGCAGTCAAAGATGGAGAAGTTCCTTAGAGTCAGCAAAAACAAGACCTGGAGCTGACTGCGGCTCAGATCATCAGCTACTCATTGCAAAATTCAGGCTTAAACTGAAGAAAACTGGGGAAGTCATTAGGCCATTCAGGTTTGACCTTGATCACATCCCTTATGAATATACAGTGGAGATGAAGAATAGGTTTAAGAAACGAGAGTTCATAGAGTCCCTGAAGAACTATGGACGGAGGTTCGTGACACTGTACAGAAGGCAGCAATCAGCACCATCCCAAAGAAAAAGAAATGCAAGAAAGCAAAGCGGCTATCTGATGAGGCTTTACAAATAGCTGAGGAAAGAAGGAAAGCGAAAGGCAAACATGAAAAGGAAAGATTCACCCAACTGAATGCAGATTTCCAGAGAACAGCAAGGAGAGATAAGGAGGCCTTCCTGAAGGAACAATGCAAAGCAATAGAGGAAAATAATAGAATGGGAAGGACAAGAGAACTCTTCAAGAAAATTGGAGAAATCAAGGGAACGTTTCGTGCAAAGATGGCCATGATAAAGGACAAAAATGGTAGGGACCTAACAGAAGCAGAAGAGATCAGGAAGAGGTGGCAAGAATACATAGAAGAATTATACAAGAAGGATCTCAATGTCCCAGACAACCATGACAGTGAAATCGATGACCTTGAGCCAGACATCCTGGAGTGTGAAGTCAAATGGGCTTTAGAAAGCATTACTAACAACAAAGCGAGCGGAGATGATGGCATCCCAGTTGAGCTATTCAAAGCCCTAAAAGATGATGCTATTAAAGTGATGCATACATTATGTCAACAAATTTAGAAAACACAACAGTGGCCACAGGATTGGAAAAAATCATTTATATTCCAATCCCAAAGAAGGGTAATGCCAAGGAATGTTCAAATTATCGCACTATTGCACTCATTTCACATGCCAGCAAAGTCATGTTAAAGATCCTACAAGCTAGGCTTCTGCTGCAGTATGTCGATCGGGAACTACCAGAAGTTCAAGCTGGGTTTCGAGAGGTAGAGGAACTACAGATCAAATTGCCAACATTCGATGGATTATGGAGAAAGCACAGGAGTATCAGAAAAACGTCTGTTTCTGCTTCATTGACTATGCTAAAGCCTTTGATTGTGTGGATCACAACAAACTGTGGAAAGTCCTTAAAGAGATGGGAGTACCAGACCACCTCACATGTCTCCTGAGAAACCTGTATAAGGGTCAAGAAGCAACGGTCAGAATGGGATATGGAACAACTGATTGGTTTACAATAGGAAAAGGAGTTCGACAAGAATGTATATTGTCACCCTGCTTATTTAATTTATATGCAGAGTACATCATGCGGAATGCTGGCCTGGATGAAGCACAAGTCAGAATTAAGATTGCCGGGAAAAACATCAACAACCTCAGATATGCGCCACTCTAATGGCAGAAAGTGAGGAGGACCTAAAGAACCTCTTGTTGAGGGTGAAAGAGGAGAGCACAAAAGTAGGTTTGAAACTCAACATCAAAAAAACTAAGATCATGGCATCTGGTCCCATCAAACCTTGGCAAATAGAAGGGGAAGACATGGAAGCAGTAACAGACTTCACATTTCTGAGATCCAAGATCACTGCAGATGGTGACTGTAGTTATGAAATTAAAAGACGTTTGCTCCTTGGGAGGACAGCTATGGCAAACCTGGGCAGTATAATAAAAAGTAGAGACATCACCCCGCCAACAAAAGTCTGTGTAGTCAAAGCGATGGTATTCCCAGTAGTATTGTATGGCTGTGAGAGCTGGACTATACGGAAGGCCGAGCGCAGAAGAATAGATGGTTTTGAAATATGGTATTGGAGAAGAGTCTTGAGAGTCCCTTGGACTGCAAGAAGATCAAATCAGTCAGTCCTAAGGGAAATCAACCCAGACTGTTCCCTGGAAGGTCAGATGCTGAAGCTGAAGCTCAAATACTTTGGTCACGAAATGAGAAGGGAGCACTCCCTGGAGAAGATCCTGATGCTAGGAAAGACAGAAGGCAAAAGAACAAGGGGACGGCAAAAGATGAGATGGCTGGACAGTGTTACTGATGTAACAAACATGAATTTGGGTAGACTTCAGAGGATGGTGAAACACAGGAAGGCCTGGCGTGACTTTGCCCATGGGGTCACAAAGAGTCGGACTCGACTGTGCGACTGAACAACAAAAATATTAATATATTGGCCAATACATTATTATGCAATCTCAATAGCATTGTAATATAATATATTATGCCACTGAAGAACAACAAAGGCCCAGCTATGTGAGGTGGGCTTGCAGTAGAAGCGAGGGGGGCTTGCAATAGAAGATAGGACTTTCTCAGTAGTGGCACCTATTGTTTTTCCATTCAGGTGCCATGATCTGTAATCACAGTAGTATTGTATTGTTTACTGGATGTCTCATACTGTCTGATTGAACTGTTATATTTTGTAATCCACCTTGAATCTCAGTAAGAAAGTTGGGCTATAAATGAAGTAAATGAATGAATACACATGCTGCAGAAGGCTTCTACAGCCCACTGAAGCCAGGGCCACTTGTGCTGCTGCCACCCAGAGCCTGTGGGGCGCTCAGAAAGGTCAGTTTGGTGTAGTGGTTAAGCATGCGGACTCTTATCTGGGAGAACTGGGTTTGATTCCGCACTCCTCCACTTGCACCTGCTGGAATGGCCTTGAGTCAGCCATAGCTCTGGCAGACGTTGTCCTTGATAAGGCAGCTGCTGTGAGAGCCCTCTCAGCCCCACCCACCTCACAGGGTGTCTGTTGTGAGGAAGAAAGATAAAGGAGATTGTGAGCCGCTCTGAGACTCTGAGATTCAGAGTGGAGGGTGGGATATAAATCCAATATCATCTTCTGCTGCTGCTCAGAAGCAGGCATCTATTTATAAAGCTTCTACCTTGCAGACTGTCACTTGGGGCCAATGTTACATTTCTTCAGTAATATGAAATATCTTTTAGCAAAGGATATTATAGCACTGGAAAAAGTCCAGAAAAGGGCAGCTAGAATGATTAAAGGTTTGGAACATTTTCCCTATGAAGAAAAGTTAAAACGCTTGGGGCTCTTTAGCTTGGAGAAACATTGACTGCGGGGTGACATGATAGAGGTTTACAAGGTTATGCTTGGGATGGAAAAAGTAAAGAAAGAAGTCATTTTCTCCCTTTCTCACAATACAAGAACTCATGGGCATTCAATGAAATTGCTGAGCAGTCGGGTTAGAATGGATAAAAGGAAGTACTTCTTCACCCAAAGGGTGATTAACATGTGGAATTCACTGCCACAGGAGGTGGTGGCGGCTACAAGCATAGCCAGCTTCAAGAGGGGACTGGATAAACATATGGAGCAGTGGTCCACCAGTGGCTATTAGCCACAGAGTATTGTTGGAACTCTCTGTCTGGGGCAGTGATGCTCTGTATTCTTGGTGCTTGTGGGGGGGGCACAATGTGGAAGGGCTTCTAGCCCCACCTGTGAACCTCCTGATGGCACTTGGGGGTTTTTTTTGGCCACTGTGTGACACAGAGTGTTGGACTGGATGGCCCATTGGCCTAATCCAACATGGCTTTTCTTATGTTCTTTTTATTCTGGTTTCTGACCAGTGGTTCTCAACTGTTGATTTCTTACATCCCATTAATCACCCTATCAAAGAAACTGGGTCTCACCATGATAGAAACACAAAGCCCACTTTTCCCAAGAAGGATATCTCCATGTTCACAGGCATTCTGTTATTACCACAAGCATGCCCAAAGGCCACAGATACTTTCCATGGCAGGAAAGGTTAGGAGGAAATGGCACATCATGCTTTCAAGTGGTCATGGGGACAGAAGGAGAGCAAATTCTGAGTAACGTTGTGTCCCACCGAGGCTACTTCTGCGTTCCACCCGATGTACATGTACCACCGTTTGAGAACAACTGTTTTAGACCCCCTACAATGCTTTTGGAGTTGGCTGTGGCTCAGTGGCAGTTCATCTGCTTTGGATCCAGAAGGTCTTAGATTCAGTCCCTGGCATTTCCAGTTGAAAGTCAGAAAAGTGATCTGAAAAATCTCTATGTGAGACACTGAAGAAACAGCTCTACTCAGAGTAGATAATGATTTTAATAGACCAACAGCCTAACTTTATATTCTATATTGCTTTTAACTACCATGTCTAAAGGAATTATGTCCTATGGTGGTTTTAGGCTTTTAATACAGTTTGTGGGACATTTTGATTTGATAACTGATTCACAGAACATCTCTTTGGTTAAAAATTTATTAATAAAATAAACAAATGATTGTGCTATATACCACTCCAAATTTTTATCATTTCTCTCTTATTTCGTTTAAGTTTTAAGCTGATGCTGATCTTACCTTCGGAAGTTATTATTATTTTATTTATTATTCTTCTGATGCATATTTTATTTTTGTAAGCCACCTTGTCTATTCTACCAATAGAGAAGTGGGATAAAAACTCTCCAAACAAACTGGCAGATATACAAAGAAAGCCAGTCAATACCAATGAGTTGTTCTTTAACAGCCTTAAAAGATTTTGTCACACAAGCTGCCAGAATCAGGGAAATGAACAAATAAATGTGTCCTTTCAACCCCTATTTATGGATGATGCTTCTAATGCATATTTATAACTGGGCAAGCCAGGATGCATCTTACAGCCAAATTATATGTAGTACACCCCAATAAAATTAGTGCAACTTGTATTTGAATAACCATGCTTAGAATGATGCTGTCAAAAGATTAAGGCAGTGATCCTATCATCACTTACTTGAACATAAACCCCACACAAGGCTAGGCAACAGCCAGTTTGGTGTAGTAGAGAGCAGAGGACTCTAATCTGGAGAACTGGGTTTGATTCCCCACTCCTCACATGCAGCCAGCTGGGTAACCTTGAGACACAATTCTCTCAGAGCTCTTCTCTCAACAGCAGTTCTCAGAGCTCTCTCAGTCTTACCTACCAGTCTTACCTACCTCACAGGATGTCTACTGTGAGGAGAGGAAGGGATGGAGATTGTAAGCTGCTCTGAGACGCCAAGTGAAGGGCGGGATATAAATCCAACTCTTCTTCATTTGATTTACTTCCAAGTATTTAAATGGGATCTGAGTGGGCTGAGGGAGAATCTGGCAGAATATTTGTCTGTGGGCCCCTGTTAGCAAGTTCCAACAACACTATAAATAAAAAAAAACATTCCAGAAAGATCAGAATACAGACTCAAAACATGCCAGAATGCAGAGGGTGGGGGTAGGATCCTGTATCTCAGAGGAAGGGAAAAGGGGTACTTTCCTTCTTCTCCACTTTAGGGCAGTCTGCATATCTTCATCATGTGCAATCCCCAACACCTAATTATGAATAAGGTAACCAAGTTTGGGGAACAGGAGTAAACAAGCAGACTCAGTTCAAAAGAAAAACTGATACATGCTCACATCATTACTGGAGCAGTTTAAACTACCATTTCTGCAATCAAAGGCAGACTGACTACTGGGAAGAGTTCTCCCCCCATGGCCATTCAGCTCTGCCCCCTCCAGGACAATCCCAGTCAAAAAGAGAGAGACAGGGGCTGTGGTAAGGGATGCTGCTGCCCTGCCCAGCCTTGCTGTGGTGAGGGAAAGGATGGGGCCACCCACCTGACCATGGTATATCAGGATGGGGCTACTGCATCTGACCTGACTTCACCTCCCCACAATGTTCCCTCTAAGCTGCAGAGTCTTGTGAGCAAAAATTCTACTTTGTGAGCTACAAGTATTAAAGCTGTGAGCTACTGGGATTAAAGTTGTGAGCTACTGCATACATTATTGTGCTCTGGGGTCATCCTTCCTGAGCTAAGACAAAAATGTGTTAGCTGGAGACTAAACATCTGTGAGCTAGCTCATGCTAACTCAGCTTAGAGGGAACACTGCTCTCTACCTACCCTCACCTCACCCAGCAAGGGACAGGACAGGGCCATCTGCACAGCCTCATCTCACCTAGCAAGGGATAGAACAGAGCTGCCACTCCTGGAAGCAGTGAGTGACAAGGCTGCTTGTCTGGCCTCACTGCTGCAAGAGACAGGCCACCCTGCCTGGCCTCACTACAGTGTGGGCTAGGTTGGAATCTCTCTGACCACCATCACCTCTCTCAGCAAGGAATAGGATATGGCTGTCCTGGCTGGCCTTACTTCACTCAGTAAGAGATGGGGGAAAGCCATCCAGCAAGGCTTCACCTCACCTGTTGAGGGGGAAAGGGAACACCCCACCTAGTTTCAGCTCTCCCAGAAAAGGATGGGATGGAGCTGCTGCATCTAGCCTCACCTGGTCTGGTGAGAGATAAGACTGGGACATCCAGCCTCATGGTAATGACAGACTGGACTGCTTGACCTGGCCCTGCTACAGCAACAAGACTCATGGCCTCTCCCCCCAGCCTTACCACTCCTGATGAGGAACAGGATGGGGCCTCTTGGGCCCAGCCTCACTGTGCAGCTACCCAACTTCCCCACCTGGGCTCCCCATAACAAGGGGCAGAGCAAGGCTGTTGTCCTGTGCGGTCTCACCTCACCAAGGGACAAGACAACAACATCCCACCTGACCTCATCTCTCCCTGCAAGGGTGACCCTATCCTATCCCTTGCGGAGCCTTACCCTTCCCTGTGTGTCACAAGATGGGACAACACCCCCGCCCCCCCGGCCGGCCTCACTGCAGTGCTAGAATGGGACACACAGCAGGACTGCCCCTCCCAGCCTCACTTCGCCCTTCCAGGGATGCAACAGAGCCGCCACAGCTGACCGCTCCTGGTCTGGTGAGGGACGGTCCTGCCTCGCCCCGCTGTATTGGCCAGGAACCTCCTGGGCTGCTGCGCCAGCTAGGCAGGCACTGGGAGGAGGAGGGCCCAGGGCGGGCTGGGTGCTGGTCCTTTTCCATGGCCATTTCTCCCTCTGCTCGTAAGGGGGGGTGGGGGTGGAATCAAGCAGGAACTCTATGCCAAAAGGAATTCATTTCATGCATACAAGTTTTGTGGTGATGAGTAAGTGCCGGCAAATCGCTGCCAATTTATGGCGCCTCCACAGGGTTTTCAAGTCGAATTATGATGATTAGTCTTCCTTGAAGGGGGGGGGGGGAGCTGCCCACAAATGCCACGTATCCTCCTCCTCCCCGTCTTCTATTCGGGATTACTGCCGACTAGACAGTCGGGGAGGGCCCAACTCATTCCCAAATTCATAGGAACTAAATAAGAAAGGGGGGGGGGGCACTCACGTTTTCCTAGACTCTCCCTAGTGCCTCCATCTGCAGCCTCCTCAACTGACTGCAGCCCGAGGCCACTGGCACCCTCCGAGTGAAATGGTTTTCCCCTTTCTTCTACTTCTCGTCTCCTCCCTTCCCGCTTGTACAAATGGTTTCGCCTTAAACAAGCAGCAGCTGCCAAGGAAACAGCTCTCTCAAAGTACGCATGTGCAAATAGTAATCGGCGAGGGGAGATGCGTGTGCCTCTCACAAGGTGGTGTAGCCATAGCGTTTATTATCTTAAGGTACCCTTCCAGATACAAAATTAAATGTGTGCCATTAAGAGAAATACAATATACTACAGGCTAAAATGTATAGGAAATAAAACCAAACACAATTATCTCCCCAGAATCTGCTTTCCTCTATTATGGTCTTCTGGCTATTGGCCCTCCTCCCTGATACTTTTGTTGCGTGTTTGCTTGCAGATACGTTTTACTATACAGTTTAATTGGTTTATATACACTTAAAGTTTAAATTATGTTTTCATATTGTAATGTTTTGATGTTCACCACCCCGGGGACCCAAAATGCTAAAAAAGAAATGCAAATTGCCACTGTTATGTTTTATTCATCCAATTGTCCTCGAGGTGGCGATAACGTTCTATAGATTGGTAATTTTATTTTCTCAAACTTGAGTTTTGAAGTAGATATTACTAACCCTTCTAAGGGAAAGGAAAGGTCCCCTGTGCAAGCACCAGTCGTTTCCGACTTTGGGGTGACGTTGCTTTTACAACGTTTTCACGGCAGACTTCTTACGGGGTGGTTTGCCATTGCCTTCCCCAGTCATCTACACTTTCCCCCAGCAAGCTGGGTACTCATTTTACCGACCTCAGAAGGATGGAAGGCTGAGTCAACCTGGAGCCGGCTACCTGAAGACCCAGCTTCCACCAGGGATCTAACTCAGGTCGTGAGCAGAGCTTAGGACTGCAGTACTGCAGCTTTACCACTCTGTGCCACGGGGCTCTAAGAGCAAGTCACTAATCATATTTATGGCATTTCTTTCAATGTGACTTCCTTCCACACCTTAGGAAAACTATAACACAGGAAGCATCTCACCCCTTGACAATTCCCCAGTCTTACAAATTCCAGAATAAAATGCCACATATATATGTTGCTGTTTTGATATAGAAAGATCCATTTGAAACTTATGGACTTGCTTCCCAAAGTTCTGAAAACAAAATGCTTTTTTCTTTCTGCCTCTAGGCTGAAAGCATGGTGTAATCCCAAAATGGTTATAGTACTTTCATTGCAGAGAGGTAATGTATTGTAGCAAATCAAAACTGAGGTCCAATGACATCTTAAAGACTAGCAAAATTTATTCCAGCATTAGCTTTCATGAGTCACTTCTTTAAGGCACCACTGGATTTGTTTTATTAAGGTATTTTCATACCAACTAAAATGCTGAAATTGGTACACACACAGTCCAAAATTCCATAATGTCTGGGAGAATAATTACGGTAGCACTTTTGTAGTGCTTCAAATAACCTGTTGACCAGCCACAGAAGAATGAAACAGTGCTGCACCCTCAATTCTCTGAAAAATCTATTTCTGTCTTCAGTTCCAAGAGGAGGCATAAAAATGATAAATAGTCCAGAAAATAAATATGTGGAAAAGTTGAAAGAACTGGTTAATTGACAGCATGGAGGGGAGAGTGTCCATTTTTCCAGCAATGTCCATGTTTCCAGCACACACACTTTCTAGGATTTAATGTTATGTTGTGGGGGGAATCCTAGCTCAGTCTTGATTTACTCAGATTGGAGTTTAAAATTCAATATGGTAGAATTAATCAAGGGGTGGGATTCTGAACTATAACAGCAGTTTTTCCAAGAGGTGGAGCACATACTTTCATTCAGTATACATGAAGCAGAACCCTGCTGAAAATACATGCATTGCTTCTTTCTGACACAATAGCAATCACATGTGTCAGGAAAATTGCATGCAGCATGGTGTATATATGTATATGATTGGCTATCAACACAACTCTCTCTAACTACTCTTCTTCATCACAGATGTATGCTTGAATTGACTGACTTCAGCAAGAATAAAGCGCCATTTGTTTTTGCTCACTTCTGTCTCAATGTTGCCTTTAATGGGGACATCTGTGCTGATGTGATTATAATACGTATTTTATTTAAAATCTTTTCTTATACCTATTACAGTTTCATATTAATTTTGTAACATTTCATGGAACCCAGTTTATGCATATTTACTCTGAAATGTTCAAGATTTACTCCTGGATTGGACAGATTCAGGTGGGTAGCTCTGTTGGTCTGGGATACATAGAATTGCAGCTTATGAATAAGCCCTATTACACTCATTAGAACTTACTTTCAGGTAAGCATGCAGAGGTCTCACCAAGACTTACTTTTGAGTAAAGATATTTCAGATTAGTATTCAGAAAATAGGGTATTAAAATACAATTTTAATTTGACCTTTTCCCTTATCTGAACTTAAGCATTGACTGTCTGAATCCCAATGCTTCACATCTGGATACATTTGTAAGTCAGTAGCTATCTAGAATGGGAGCTCTAGTGTGGTCCAGAAAGGCAGGGTTGTATTCTCTTGAAACACCTCTGGTAGGATGTCAGGCTAGCTTAGAATTCATTGGCCAGAATACTGAGGGTGATTGGTTCAAACTCCTTGCAATAAATCAGTGTATTTGTGTTTGTTCACATTAGTCCTTGTTACATGTATGTTATTGAAGAAGGAACTAGAAGAATCTGCAAGTTTTATGGAAGACAGGATAAAGGGGAAATGTGAAATTCATAACAGCACTGATGCTGAAAAACTTTGTAACAGCATCATTCAATTTAACTTTCCAGCATGTCCTGATTAATGATCTATGGCTCACTGAATTTGTTGCATTCAGAGAGCAATCATAAATGTGTCTACTCAGAAGTAAGCTTCATTTTATTCAGTAGAGCTTACTCCCAGGAAAGCATTTTTAGGATTACCGCCTCAGGTAGTGGGAAAGAACACCACAGTCAGCTTCATATTATTTTGTTTCTAGTACATAGAAATTGATCTTGCTCCTCCAGCATGCTGCTTGTTTGCAGGGCATGTTATAGAAAGATTCTGAAAGTGTGGTCATTATCTTGACCTTGACTCATCTGTACTTTTTATCCCCGCTATGACTGTCTGATTAGCTGATTAGAAAGATGCATCTTTTATATGCATTCTTACATCCTTTCAATGTAAACTGCAGACCTCACTGAAAGCCATTGTTTGTTTTTGCTGTGGGACTAGAGCAGCAACAGCTGCTGACCACAATTACTCAGCAAAGCAAAACTACAGTGCATCCCTGGCTTTATGTCAATACTTAGCAGTGTAAAAATAAGACAGTTCAGGAAAGACGCAGCAAGCAACTGAATTACATTGTGAGCAATATGGTCAATCAGTAAGAGACGGAACAGAAGGAAGAGGAGCACAACAACCTAATACACCAGCCCCACCTCTAACTCCAGTGGACATCCATATCATATCACTGCCATATCATCCAGTGTGATAGGTATAGGCCAGATTAGCTTGTATGAATCTTGGGGTTTAACTGCTTCTCTTTGTGTGTTAAATGCTGTTAAGTCACTTCTGACACATTACAACCCTGTGGCGACACTTTCTGCTTTAAACTTCATCAGTAATTGTTTCAAGTCTTCACTATTTTCTGCCAGTAATATGGTGTCATCTGGATATCTCAAATTGTTAATGTTCCTTCCACCAATTTTCACTCCATCTTCATCTAAATCTATTCCATCTTTCTTTATGGTATTTTCTGCATATAATTTAAACAGGGAGATAAAATACATTTTTGTCTTAACACCTTTTTCAGTTGAAAACCATTCTGTTTCTCCATATTCTGTCCTAACAATAGCCTCTTGTTCAGAATACAATTTGTGCATCGAAACAATGATACCCATTTCCTTCAAAGCCAATCATAGTTCTTCATGATCCACATAGTCAAAAGCTTTGCTGTATTCTATGAAACACCCGCCCTGAGCCTGCCCCGGCGGGGGAGGGCGGGATATAAATAAAATTTTACATTACAGTACATTACATTACAAGCTGATTTTCTTCTGAAATTATCTTGTATTGCAACATATATTTGCAATATGATCTCTTGTGCTTCTTCCTTTTCTGAATCCAGTTTAACATTAGGCATTTCTCCTTCTATATATGGCAACATATATGGAATAACTATGAATACCCTATAAATACAACTATACAACTAACTATAAATATAAGTTGATGGGGTGTGAATTGGAGGAGACTGACCAAGAGAGATCTTGGGGTCATGGTAGATAACTCACTGAAAATGTCAAGGCAATGTGCGACTGAAATTTTAAAAAAGCCAAATCTATGCTGGGAATTATTAGGAAAGGAACTGAAAACAAATCAGCCAGTATTCCAGAAGCCATCAGGGCCCTGTGGGATTTATCACAGTTCCACAGGGCCCGCAAGACTGAACTGTTTTGGATGGCATATAATATCTAATGGGAGAGGGCTGCCACCACATCTGGATCCATAGCGCTTTTATTACTAACTTGCCCAGGATCTGTTTTGCGTGAGAAAGAAAATATTATATGATCTGCCTGAAGTAGCACCATTGTTATTTATCTCATAGAATCATAGAGTTGGAAGGGACCTCTAGGATCATCTAGTCCAACCCCCTGCACAATGCAGGAAACTCACAAATACTCCCCCCTAAATTCACAGGATCTTCATTGCTGTCAGATGGCCATCTAGCCTCTGTTTAAAAACCTCCAAGGAAGGAGAACCCACCACCTCCGGAGGAAGCCTGTTCCACTGAGGAATCGCTCTAATGGTCAGAAAGTTCTTCCTAATGTTGAGCCGGAAACTCTTTTTATTTAATTTCAACCCATTGGTTCTAGTCCTACCTTCCGGGGCCACAGACAACAATTCCATACCATCCTCTATATGACAGCCCAAGTACTTGAAGATGGTGATCATATCATCTCTCAGCCGCCTCCTCTCCAGGCTAAACATCCCCAGCTCCTTCAACCTTTCCTCATAGGACTTGGTCTCCAGACCCCTCACCATCTTCATTGCCCTTCTCTGAACCCGTTCCAGCTTGTCTATATCTTTCTTAAAATGTGGTGCTCAAAACTGAACACAATACTCCAGGTGAGGTCTTACCAGAGCAGAGTAAGGTGATACCATCACATCACGTGATCTGGACACCATACTTCTGTTGATACAGCCCAAAATTGTATTTGCCTTTTTAGCCACTGCATCACACTGTTGACTCATGTTCAGCGTATGATCCACTAAGACCCCTAGATCCGTTTCGCACATATTACTGCTAAGACAAGTCTCCCCCATCCTATAACCATGCATTGGATTTTTCCTACCTAAATGCAGAACTTTACATTTATCCCTGTAAAAATTCATTATATTAATTTTAGCCCAGTTGTCCAGCCTATCAAGGTCATCCTGTATCTTGTTTCTGTCTTCTTCTGTGTTTGCAACCCTTCCCAATTTAGTATCATCTGCAAATTTAATAAGCATTCCCTCTATTCCTTCATCCAAATCATTGATAAAGATGTTGAACAAAACAGGTCCCAGGACAGATCCTTGAGGCAGTCCACTTGTCACTCCTCTCCAAGAGGATGAGGAACCATTCACAAGCACTCTTTGGGTGCGATCTGTCAACCAGTTACAGATCCACCTAATGGTAACAGGATCCAAACCACATTTTACCAGCTTGTAAACAAGGATAGTATGTGGAACTTTATCAAAAGCCTTACTGAAATCAAGATAAACGACGTCTACAGCATTCCCCTGATCCAGCAAGGTAGTCACTTTCTCAAAAAAAGAGATCAGATTAGTCTGACATGACTTGTTCTTGAGAAAACCATGCTGACTGATTGTTTTATTGATTTTAAAACAATCTGATTATCTGATTGTTTTATTGTTTTAATATTGTTTTGTTTACTTCTTCACCCAAAGGGTGATTAACATGTGGAATTCACTGCCACAGGAGGTGGTGGCGTCCACAAGCATAGCCACCTTCAAGAAGGGGTTAGATAAAAATATGGAGCAGAGGTCCATCAGTGGCTATTAGCCACAGTGTGTGTGTGTGTGTGTGTGTGTGTGTGTATGTATATATATATATATATATATATATATATATATATATATATATATATATATATATATATATATATATATATATTTGGCCGCTGTGTGACACAGAATGTTGGACTGGATGGGCCATTGGCCTGCTCTAACATGGCTTCTCTTATGTTCTTATGTTCTTATGTCTATTTTATGCTATTAGCAGCCTTGAGTCTGTATGGAATGGGTGGGATAGAAATATAATGTAAATAAATAAATAAAAATCATAATGCCCCTGTATAAATCGATGGTCCGGCCTCATTTGGAGTACTGTGAACAATTCTAAGACCTACCTACCTTAGGACCGTCTCTAAAAAAAAAAAAAGCATTGGAAAAAGTGCAGAAAAGGGCAAATAGAGCCCAGAAGAAGTAAGCCTCTCATATGAATAGGGCCACCCCTCGCCCCCACCCGCTAGTCCGTGACTGGTGAAAGACCGAGTATCCTGGGAGAGCCATCTGGGAGAGAGCTACGGTCTCCCCATTGCGTACCCAGGTCTCAGTCACGCATGCCAGGTCCACATCCTGCTCAAGCAGGAACTCCAGAAGGGTAGAGGTCTTATTGTTTATGGACCTGGCATTGCATAACACCAGTGACGGAGGCGAGTAGTTCAAGCTGGCCCCGCTACCTGCCACCGTCAGGATGAGACACAGGCTGGAAGGGGGTCAAGCACTATCATGTCTCGGCCTCCTTCCCTTATAATTCTGCCTGTTCCCACCGTCATACCTTCCCCTCCTCAGGAGTACTGGAATCCCCAGGCCAGTCATCTCCTGCTGGTGTCCATCACAGCTTCAGACCAATTAAATAAGCTGACCCTACTCCCTCCTCAACCCTTCCTTCTCTAGCCAATCTATCAATTCCCAATTTAGGCTGACCTGCCAATAGTATCTAATAGTTATTTAGTTAAAGATTCTGTTTGTCCATGCTATTGGTTGATTCTTATCCTAATCAGCGTAGTTTACTAAATTTGATTTTTAGTTGTCCTTTATCTTGCCCAGTTGTAATTCCAGGAGAACTCCAGTCCCCACCTAGAAATTGGCAACTCTATTTCTACCAACTACCAGAAAAACTAACCCAGCCAGGGTGGAGACAATATTCTATAAGCTGAAATGGACATGTCCATCTAGTTAAGTAAGGCAAGGGTAGTTCTTTCCCAGATGCAGGTTATGGGCCAGGGGGCACAGATCAGAAAATAAGCAACTGTACTAATGAGTTGTTCAAGATGAATGACAGAGGTCCTTTGCTTGGGTCGTCGGGGTCCGGGGAGGGAAATCCCCCTTCTAGCTTTTGAGGGTGCGCCGCTGACGGCGGCGGACAGGGTCAAAAGCCTGGGGGTACTATTGGAGTCCTCCTTAACGATGGAGGCTCAGATAGCAGCCACTGCCAAGTCCGCTTTTTTTCATCTTAGGCGGGCAAGGCAGTTGGCCCCCTTCCTGGAGCGCGACGATCTAGCAACAGTGATCCATGCCACGGTCACCTCGAGGTTGGACTACTGCAATGCTCTCTACATGGGGCTGCCTTTGTGCCGAACCCGAAGGCTACAGCTAGTGCAGAATGCCGCGGCCCGGCTGTTGTTAGGACTCCCAAGAAGGGAGCACATCCGGCCAGGGCTCCGGGATCTGCACTGGCTGCCAATAGCTTACCGAGTCCGGTACAAGGTGCTGGTTATTACCTTTAAAGCCCTATATGGCCTAGGACCTGCCTACCTGAAGGACCGTCTCTCCCCACATGTGCCCCAGAGAGTACTGAGATCGGGAACTCGAAATCTCCTAGTTATCCCCGGGCCAAAAGAAGCCCACTTAAAATCCACCAGGGACCGGGCCTTTTCTGTGGCGGCCCCCTCCTGGTGGAACCAGTTGCCGGAGGAGGTGAGGGCCCTGCGGGACCTTGCCCAGTTCCACAGGGCCTGTAAGACAACCCTCTTCCAGCTGGCCTATGACTAGCTGGTACAAGAAATCCAGGTGTAGTTATATTAGAAGTTGCTGTCCCTAATGTTTTAAATGGTTTAAATGTCTTATAATTTTAAATATTTTATAATTTTAAATGTATTAATTAATTTTAACTGTTTTATGCTTAAATGTTATTATGTGGAATTTTATGCTGTGAGCCGCCCTGAGCCACTTGTTGGGAAGGGCGGGATATAAATGAATTAATAATAATAATAATAAAAGTATGGATTTAGTCCCTTCTGCAGAATGATAAATTGTAGTACTACAATCCAAACTCTGCTCACAGCCTGAGTTCGATCCTGGTGGAAGCTGGGTTCAGGTAGCCAGCTCACGGTTAGCCTTCCATTTTTCCGAGGTCGGTAAAAGAGTGCCTAGCTTGCTGGGGGGAAAGTGTAGATGACTGGGGAAGGCAATGGCAAACCACCCCGTAAAAAGTCTGCCATGAAAACGTAATGCAACATCACCCCAGAGTCAGAAACGACTGGTGGTTGCACAGGCGACTACCTTTACTCTTTTTTTAAAAAAAAATCTTTTCACAAAGCAGCTGATGGATAGGAAATATGCGTGCAGACCTGCTGGGTGTATACAGAATTGGACTAGGGCCAGTGAATATTACAAGAGAAGTCTGACTTGGTTTGTTTCGAGCTTTATTTTCCTTATCACATTTTCACACTCCACAATGAAACTAGCAAAGAAGCCCCCCCCCCTCAAGATTGGGAAGGTTAGGATTAATTAACATTTCATTGCTTTCACATTCTGCATGAAAAATAGATTCATCTTTCCTACCAAGAAGAGGCATTTCATTGTTTCCTTATGCTTCCAGATCTTAGATGAAACGGCATATTAGTCACTGGCTCAAGATTAAGAAGCATGGGTTCTGGGAACATTTCAGACTCCATCCTTCCTGCTAGATTTATCGTATCAACTGTGTCACTTCAGGTTTGCTGAGGTCACATGCAAGCTTGCTTGAAAACACTGAGGTTATTACATTTTGCACATGTAGACAACTTTTAGATTTTTTTTGAAAATTAATAAATAGACCTGCAAAACATTCTTAGAAACATTTACTGAAACTAACTTTTAGAATAACAACAAGTGGCAATATAACTCACTCAGTGGGATATTCTCTGACATATATCTTCAAACAGTATCTGCAAATGTTAAAAAGATCATTTAAAAACGAGACCGAACATTTCTTTGCTTACAGTTAACATCTGTAAATGAATCCCAACACTGGTTAGAGGATGTTGCACATTCTAAGTATAATTGATTACTATATTTGATGCTTGGAAATTGATTTTCCCTCACCTAGATTGTTCAGTGTGTCTGGACATAATTTCTCATGTGGCACATTTCTAATGCAGAGGTAAGCAATCTTTGAGTAACCCATCTTGCCTTTTTTGTGCCTCCCAAAAGTTATGCAGAATCACATTGAATGTGGCTCATTTTGAAACAGAACCTGAATATCAATACATCTAATTCTCAACATGACTAAATCTGTAGATACTTAAATCTGGGGAGTGGAGATGTGAACAGATCTTTCTACAAACCTGGGGAAAGACCCAGGTTTGCATGAAAAAAATACTTGAAATCTATTTAAAAATACATTGGGTGTTAAAACCCTCCAAAATGATAGATGCAGTGCCAGGGCTTTTTTTGTAGCAGGAACTCCTTTGCATATGAGGCCACACACTCCTGATGTAGCCAATCCTCTTGGAGTTTACAGTAGACCCTGTACTAAGAGCCCTGTAAGCTCTTGGAGGATTGGCTGTATCAGGGGTGTGTGGCCTCATATGCAAAGGAGTTCCGGCTACAAAAAAAAGCCCTGTGCAGTGCCTATGGTTTTAAGAAATGAATGCCCTCAGAGGCCATTGCTAGGCATGCACAACCATTTTGCCATACATAAAGCCTTAGGTTCTGTCAGTAAAAGATGGAAGGGGGGGGGGGAGCTTTCCATGGATGTTTTGGTCATTGAGGGATGACTTGTCATAGCCAGGGCCAGCATCAACCACTGAGCAACTTGCCATCATGTGGCTTTTATGACTCATCTATGCCTAGCTGCTTGCTAGTGATAACAGCAGCCACACCAAGGCCCTACATTAGCATGCACAGTGTAGTGAATAGAGTTTCGGATTAGGTTCTGCGAGTACCCAGGTTTGAAGGGGTGAATCCCCATTTGCAATTAGGCTTCTCAAACCTCCCGCTCTGGTGGGAGACTTCTGGGTTCGCAGCCTCATCTCCCGCTCTTCAAAACTCTGGAAGCGGGGGTGGGGGGTGGAGGGGGGGGAGAACATACCTTTAGGCTTCATGTTGTAGAGCTCCTGAGCCGTTTGCAAAATGTCTGCCCCTTTAAGGCTGGGCAGGAAGCAGGAAGCAGAAAGGGCTTCTGAGAACAGCCCCCCCTTTCTTTTGCTTTCGTTTTCACAGGAAGTAGAGTTGTCCGGAGGAAGATCTGGTAAGTGTGTGTGTGTGAGAGGGAGGAGGCAGGGGATTCCCTAGTTTGGAGGCCCTCCCCCCCTTTAGAAAGTGTGGGGGGGAGGGAAATGTCTACTAGGCACTCTATTATTCCCTATGGAGAACGATTCCCATAGGGAATAATAGGAAATTGATCCGTGGGTATTGGGGGCTCTGGGGGGGCTATGTTTTGAGGTAGAGGCACCAAATTTTTAGTATAGCATCTAGTGCCTCTCCCCAAAATACCCCCCAAGTTTCAAAACGATTGGACCAGAGGGTCCAATTCTATGAGCCCCAAAATATGGTGCCCCTATCCTTAATTATTTCCTATGGAAGAAAGGCATTTTAAAAGGTGTGCTGTCTCTTTAAATGTGATGGCAAGAACTCCCTTGGAGTTCAATTATGCTTGTCACATCCTTGTTCTTGGCTCCACCCCCAATGTCTCCTGGCTCCACCCCCAAAGTCCCCAGATCTTTCTTTAATTGGACTTGGCAACCCTATTTGCAATGGAAGTTCATTGGGTGACTTTGGGCTAGTTACAGACTTTTAGTCTTACTTACCTTGTTGAAAGTTAAAATGAAGAAGAGGAGACTGATGTAAGCTGCTTTGGGGAGAAAGACATATAAATGATGTATATAAGCAGTAAATATAGCTGAAGAGGATGCAGTAGAGTTGCCAGTTCCAACTCAGAAAATACCTGGGGACTTCAAGGGTGGAGCCAGACGATTTTTCCATTCCCTAAAATAAATAAAAACACAGCAATGCAGTCTTCATTTCCTCACCCTTTCCTAGCAACTGGCTGCACTTCCACTAATTTTTCCACACACACATTCAAAATGCAGGCAGATAAACTTAGTTTGCAAGTGCACACTTTTGTGATCTCACTGGGACAATTTACTCACAGGAGTTGCTGCATGTAACCATCTGCTGTATTTCTACCAGGTTCTTCAGGTTAACATAAGAAATGAAAGATTCTAGTTTACCCTTTACTATGCAGACAACTTCTGAAAGGAATGTAAAACAAACGGAGGGACTGTGGTGGCTTCTCTTCCTTTCTAATAGCTTCACAGACTCACCGGGAATGGCCATGGGGCACTGCTGGCTTGCCATGCCCCTATACAGCCTTGCTTGTACTGAGATTTAAAGCCAAACACACCAAGCTTCTTCTAAACTTCTGAGTTTCCTTTAAGCCTTCCAAGGTGGAAAGGCACACCGTGGATGTTGGGGCAGGGTTTCCGCCTACTGGCCAGCTGGCTGGTGGCAGGGAGGAGTCTGCAAAACTAGAGGATTTCCCCCCTCCCAGGACATGGGTACTGACAAGCCTAGGAGGCAGATAATAAGTAGGATGGTATGAAGGAGAGAAAGAACCAAGGACTGCCTGAAGAAAACAGCGTGGGAAGGGATCTAGGGGGGAATGAAGTTCTTGCAGTCCCCCCCCCACAAGTATTTGCAGGTTCCCCAACATGAAAGTGGGTCCAACCTAACAACTGGCACTGTGCAACTTGGCCAGAGTTTTCCTGGGGTCAGGCTGTTGCGGGGAGGGGAAGGAGGGAAAACAAGAAGGAGGCAAATAATGTTAGGTTTGCTGTTGGCAACTGGGAAGGAAGCAGGGAAAGGAACTTTCAGGAAAGGTAAAGAAGATATAGTGGGGTAGGGAAAATGAGATACAATTCCCTCCCCCCCTAAAAAAAAGTATTTGTGGGTCTCCCATGTATTGGAATCTAATTTCTCACAGGATGCAATCTCAAATGCAATCTCACTTGTCTTGACTTGTCTTAGCAATAGTATATGCGAAAAGGATCTAGGGGTCTTAGTGGATCATACGCTGAACATGAGTCAACAGTGTGATGCGGTGGCTAAAAAGGCAAATGCCGTTTTGGGCTGTATCAACAGAAGTATAACATCCAGATCATGTGATGTGATGGTATCGCTTTACTCTGCTCTGGTAAGACCTCACCTGGAATATTGTGTCTATTTTGGGCATCGCATTTTAAGAAGTATATAGACAAACTGGAACGGGTCCAGAGGAGGGCGATGAAGATGGTGAGGGGTCTGTAGACCAAGTCCTATGAGGAAAGGTTGAAGGAGCTGGGGATGTTTAGCGTGGAGAGGAGGCTGCTGAGAGGTGATATGATCACCATCTTCAAGTACTTGAAGGGTTGTCATATAGAGGATGGTATGGAATTGTTTTCTGTGGCCCCGGAAGGTAGGACCAGAACCAATGGGTTGAAATTAAATTAAAAGAGTTTCCGGCACAACATTAGGAAGAACTTCCTGACCATTATAGCAATTCCTCAGTGGAACAGGCTTCCTCGGGAGGTGGTAAGCTCTCCTTCCCTGGAGGTTTTTAAACAGAGGCTAGATGGCCATGTGACAGCAATGAAGATCCTATGAATTTAGGGGGAGGTGTTTGTGAGTTGTGCAGGGGGTTGGACTAGATGACCCTAGAGGTCCCTTCCAACTCTATGATTCTATGAAATAGCTGGAGGAGGCTGGGCTGGCAAGAATTACAAATATTAACTGGGCTGTTAACTGGCTGAAGAACTGGGAACATTGGCAAGAAACCTAATGAGGGCCCTAAGATTTGTCTTTCCTTCTGTTTATTTACAAAGGGCAGCTTTTGGGCATTGTGCAATTTTCACAATGTGTGTGTGTACTCTTAAATCTGACTGATTAATTTCCATTCTCAGAATCAATCAGATTTGCCTTCCCTTCTACCCTTTCAGAAAGGGCAACTTTTAGGCACTGAACATTGTGTAATCTTAAATCTCCCTGATTAATCTTCTTTTTCAGGGGCAAACTCGATGCCACATAAGTTTCTCTTAATGAAAGCAACCTTGGGAGGCTGGGGAGAAGAGAGTTATTTTCCTATCAGCCATTTTTCTGTGCTCTGTGTGTGTGTGTGTAACACACACGCATACACGCACACACGGAGAAGCTGGAGGAGTAGATTTCGAGCAGAAAAACAGCCAGCAGAGAAACAGTAAATATACCCTTGCTCTTCTCCTCTCAGTCACAGTTTAGTGAGGCCCCTTTGCCTTAAGAAAAATGTATTAGGGAAAAGTTACAATACATTTGCAAACAGCTACTTTGGCTCTTAGCTTCTCAAAGCATATAGCTGCCAGGTGCGTAATTCCTATTCAAAGAGCCTTGGCTTTTATTCATTCCTTTTTCTATATCTAAATGCTAATTAGGCAATACAGCAACATATCTTACAAAATAGCAAATCCAGGTCATTCTGACCAAGAGTCTGATTACTTGGCATATTGGTGGTGCAAGGGATGCCAAACATTTCAGGAAAAATCCTGTGTTTAGGGCTTTTTAAAGTCTTGCATCTGATTGTTGGGTGAACCTACAATTATCATCACTCTACCAAAATACAAACTATTTTATGAACACCAAATCAAGAATTTCAGAGAACCACTTGTACAATCAAGGTGGCTCCAGTGGATCACTTCAGTGTTGCTAATTTTCTTTGAAGCAAACTTTTAAAACAGCATCTGAGGCGCTGCACAGATATTAGTCAGTCCTTTGTACTTCAGGATATGTGTGGCTCCTCTCATAAAATGTTCTACAAAAGAGCAGAGACAGCAGCAACCAGCAAGTTTCCAGTCTCGTATAAGACATTTTCCAAGAACCGTCTTGCAACCGAGGAAACTGTCTAATGTCACATATAAAATGCTAGTTGAAATCAGCTCGTTCATTTGGAGAAACTTAATCTATTGGGGGGGGGGGTCTGCTTCCAAGGAAAATTTCCACCCCTAAGCAGCTTAAAGTAAAAAAGTTGCAAGGAAAAAATATTTTGACTGTCAAAATGAGGCTTTTAATCATGATGCACATCCAACAAAGCTGCATGAATTACTAGGAAAAAATAAATGGAAAGTGCAGGATCCATGTGTTTTTTAGGTCATGAACGGCATCTTTGGATCCCAGTCTTTACATGCAAAAATTACAAGTATCTATAGAACAAGGCACAAATCAGCTTGCTTAAGCCATACTTAGAGATGTCTGCAGGAGACTGATTTGTGCCATATCACTGTTTATAGAAGAGTATGTTTGTTTCTCATGGCTTCTTATTCCCACCACACAGATGACAGAATTTCTATTGTCAAACGTTTGAAGAAAGATACAGATCTTGACCTCTCTTCTACAGAATAGTTGGATAAGTTTTTCACCACAGATGTGATGGAAAAATCTGATCTTGTTTAAACAGGAAGTACTAATTGAAAGTGGATGGGATAAATGAGAGGCATAAAAGAACAGTGTGAGCTCTTAAAGAAAATGTTGTATTTCCTCTCCAACTTTTATATTCTCCACAGACTGCATAGGAATTAGCTGCTTTGCTTTACAGTTCTAGTTAGCAACTAGGATAACTATTTTGTGGAACAGGTAGAAAGTTCATTCCATCCCCCACCGCACCCCCACACACACTATGGGTGCATTCACAGTACATTAAATAATGTGTTTTGCAAGTGGATTTTTACTGTGCAAGAATAGCAAAAATCCAGTTACAAAATGCAGTATTTAGTTTAGTATGAACACACCCTATCAGTCCCGAAGCTGAATCGTTGGCTAGATCCCATGGCCACAGCCCCCACTCTTTCCATACACCCAACTTGCATCAAGAGAGTACACTTGATGTACTCAGTATATTGTACACTTTAAGAGGCAAGATTTGGTCTATATCCTAACTCCCACTTAACAAGAACATCATTCTTCAAAGACACCTTTTCTTATTTCTCCCTCCTCTAAAGTGTGGTGAGTTCGGGTGAAAAACTATTCATTCTCAAATTCCTTTGTACTTACCAATTCCCTTTGAACTAATCTCTTTCCCAGGTGGATTCGCAAGACTGCTTTGATCAACTCAAAACATATATATCAAAACACCTAGGACAAGAGGTGTGTGTGTGTGTGTGTGTGTGTGTGTGTGTATATATATATATATATATACACACACACACACACACACACACCTCTGTTCCATCAGTCTCCATTTTCACTATTTCTTGAATTTAATTTACAGTTTGGTCCTAAACATATTGGACATACCCTCCCCTTTCAATAACCTTTTACACACCTCAGTGTTACCACTGTTTCCCAGTGAGCTGAATCCCCAGCTGATGGTCTGACTTTTTGGCACCTCTTCTGCAAAAGGACATTTATTTGGGGGGATATTTTCTTGAATTTGGATCTGACCCTCGTGTTCCACACTTCCTTTGAAAAGGGGTTGCGTGGTCATGTCAGCAACAGAACCTCCTCTCTTTCCCTCAAGTGCCATAATGTTATAACATTGGATGTATTGTTGTTGCACACATACAACATGTAGGTTAATGTGTTTCCTTAGTCCAATCAATCAGGAAACTGCATGGGCCGCAGAGTCCTTGAATCCAGAACCAAGGGAGTAGCTTACCAATAAGCTAGGACAAACTCATACACGCAGATCTCTCTATTCCAAAGTGTTTATCAATGTTTCTCATAGAATCAGAAGAAGAAGAAGAAGATATTGGATTTATATCCTGCCCTCCACTCTGAAGAGTCTCAGAGCAGCTCACAATCTCCTTTACCTTCCTCCCCCACAACAGACACCCTGTGGGGTGGGTGGGGCTGGAGAGGGCTCTCACAGCAGCTGCCCTTTCAAGGACAACCTCTGCCAGAGCTATGGTTGACCCAAGACCATTCTAGCAGGTGCAAGTAGAGGAGTGGGGAATCAAACCCGGTTCTCCCAGATAAGAGTCTGCACACTTAACCACTACACCAAACTGGCTCCATTACAATAGATTATATACATTCTTGATAGCATGTCCAATGTGGAACAATTAATCTCTAATTGGTTAATTAATCATGACCTTATAACCTTGTCCGGTTCCCATTGGGCTGTCTCTCCAGTTATATGAACTGGTGCAAAGGTGCCTTAATAGTAATCTTCCAAAACTGCTTCTGGGGTTGGACAAGAATTATTTTTATAAACGTTAGAAGTACTCAAGAACCGTTCAGAGGCTCATAATTATGGGAACGTGAAGCTCATTCTGGGATGGATCAGGCTTTCCCTAGAATGATAACATTTGCCTCTTTCACACAGACTGACTCATTCATCATTATGGGGAGCAGCATGGTTACCATCACCAAGTAAGTAAATGGCTGGCTATCATTGAACTGGATACACCAGTTCATAACAATGTTATTCAATAATTATGAAGCCCACTAAATGTGTTCATTTTTATTTTATTTTATTTTATTTCAATTATTAGCTTCTATGACTAAAGGTCTTAAGCTCAATCAGGATGTAATAATCATCAAAACATGCATTGGTATACAACAGAACCAACCATATTCACAGAATTCAAATGTTACAGTCAAAATATTCAAATCTAAAAGTGAATAACATGTTAAAACAGGAATTTCTAATAAAACCTATCATACCGTTAAGTAAACCTAAAATTGTCATGTTAACCACATATATGTCAGATTCCATTACCAACAGATCAATCCAGATTTCTGTCATTTTGCAGATAAAATTATTGTTAAAAAATTTTGTAACAAAGTAGGTGGTTTCAGGATTAGTATCTGCCAGCAAATAAGGGACCACCCAAAGTTCAGTTGGTAGTTGGTGTTTAATAAGAACATGAGTTATCCAAATTGATCTAAGAATCGACCATTGATGACAATGTAATAGAAGATGGCCAAGTGTTTCTACAGTTCCAGACCCGCAATCACATAAGCGATCTGAGTTTGGGATTCTAGAAAAACGACCTGTCAACTCAGCAGTGGGAAAAGAATTAAGCCTAGTAATAATGAAAGCACATCTATGACTAGGTGTTTTTAGGGATCTAGTATATGAAGGAAGTGACTCCAGAGAAGGAATACCTAGGACAAGTGGAACATACGCATCTTGCTCGATCTAAATGTGTTGTCATGTACTTCATCAGTGATGGAACCTCCTTTTGTGTGTGCATGCGCACATATGGAGTAATATTATAACATCATAATAGTGTAAAAAAAGGCTGGATATATTATGGGAAACAGCAAAGTTGCTGTCATTGCAAAAGTCCCCTGCTCCTCCTTAGTCATCAACATAACACAATCAACATTGCACTTTTAAAAAATTAGCAGAATGCTGAGAGGACAACCTGAGGAGGCAGGGGGCAGGGTGAACACATGACACTGACAACTCAAAAGGATGGTGGAAAACAATTCACAATCAGGAATTCCTCACTGGAAAACTGCAAGTTCAGATACAAGGCCAGGGGGGTGGGGCAGAATCGCTGAAAAACTGTATTAGGAAAACATGGGGTAATGGGGCACTTAATTTGGATCTACTCATGGAAAGGCAACAAGTTGTGCAGAAAGTTTTACAAAGTTCAGTTATTTAAGAACACCAATGCTGAGGTTTGCACTTGTGCAGAAATGGTCATTAAGAAGGTTTTTTATTTTTTGGAAATGCAGGATTCTAGGCAGGATTCTCTGCAAACCAATGCCATTTTAAAAAGAATATAACAACTTTGAAAACAAGTCTCTCTAGAATTTATCACCTACCATTAAAATATATGTTAAGAAATTGGAGAAAAATCTAACCTCTGAACTACCTTAAGAGTTTTGATCCTTGGAGAACCAGTTTGGTGTAGTGGTTAAGTGTGTGGACTCTTATCTGGGAGAACCGGGTTTGATTCCCCACTCCTCCACTTGCACCTGCTAGCATGGCCTTGGGTCAGCCATAGCTCTGGCAGAGGTTGTCCTTGAAAGGGCAGCTGCTGTGAGAGCCCTCTCCAGCCCCACCCACCTCACAGGGTGTCTGTTGTGGGGGAGGAAGGTAAAGGAGATTGTGAGCCGCTCTGAGACTCTTCAGAGTGGAGGGCGGGATATAAATCCAATATCTTCTTCTTCTTCTTCTTCTAAAATGAGACTGTAACTAGGAATTACTTTAAATATCAGAGTTGGTCTTAAAATTGCAACCTAGTGGCATTTGTCAACTCAGACACTCTCTCAGCCTAACCTACCTCACAGGGTTGTAGTGATGATAAAATAGAGGAGAGAATAATGATGTAAGCCTCTTTGGGTCCCCATTGGGGAGAAAGCTAGGTATAAATGAATTAAATGAATAAATAAAAGGTGGCATTAGTTAACAATTGCAAAATTAACCATTCATTGAAATCGAATGTAAAGCAGGAAAAAAAATAACAGAAACATGGTTTCCATATTTTGGATTATTTCAGTGTAACAATGTGACTATTTAATGACTAAACTTGACATAATTATCTGTGGATGAATGTCTTTTTAAATATTTGTATATTTTTAATATATATATTTTTGTGAGTAATGAACTGGTTTCCATTGGGACTTGCTTTCAAGTGATGAGTTTCAGTTTGGAACACCAGGTAAAGATCTTTTCAGGTTTTGCTTCATCCTGCATTATGACATGCCTATAGGCATATTTGGTAATTCATTGGGCACAACTCCACCCCACTCCAAACACACACACAATTCTAAACCAAGAAAACCTGAGTTTTATGGATGCTGTTAACTTTAACAGGAATATAATAAAAATTTGAACTTAACTGCTTGACTTAACTGCTTGTTTAAATGCAGATAAAGCCCTAAACATATCACCCTATTGGGTTTTTTTGCTGAAAGGCTGAATCAAATGCTTCCTGACTGAGCAGTAGCCATATTTACTACATAATGCTAATCAAAGGACTCTCCTTCTTTGGAGGTTTTTAAACAGAGACCAATTTCGCACTAGGGCTTGTTCTGAGTGGAGAGCCCTTTTTGATCCTGGCGCTTCTCTCCGTTTTCGCAGAAGTTGCCCCAGAGCTGCGAGTTGGCACGCCTTTCTCCCACGGCAAGCAGAAACCGCTTGGAAGAGGATCCTGCTTGCTGTGGAAGAGTGCCGCATCAGCTTGCAGTTCTGGGGCAACTTGTGCGAAAACGAAGAGAAGCCCCAGGAGCAAAAGGGCTCTCCACCAGGAACAAGCCTTGTGCGAAATCAGTCAGAGGCTAGATGGCCATCTGACAGCAATGTGGATTCTGTAAATTTAGAGGGGGGGGGGCGGAATTGTGAATTTCCTGCATTGTGCAGGGGGTTGGACTAGATGACCCTGGAGGTCCCTTCCAACTCTATGATTCTATGAAAGGCAGGTAACGTTTGCAGGCAAGAATTCATGAGTGGGGAGATAGGATGTTTTACATTGCCTCTGAGTTTCTCCTACATTTCCCTCAGCTATTTTTTTCTCATTTTGCTTCAGCTAGAGTCTGGGACTAGAAATAAGAAGTCCAGGGATCTGAGGAAGATTTGTGAAACTTAGGGTTGCCAGGTCTTTGTTGGAAAATACCAGGGGATTTGGGGGGTAGATACAGGAGAGGGAAGGATTTGGGGAGCAGAGGGGCCTCAGCATGGTAAAATGCAATAGAGTCCATTTTCAAAGCAGCCATTTTCTCCAGAGGAGCTGATCTCTGCCAGTTGGAGATCAGCTGTAAAAGCAGGAGATCTCAAGGCCCCACCTGGAGGCTGGCAACCCTAGTGATACTGAATTATCAAGTACAGGAAGAAATCAAGCAGGCCTCTTTCACATGCTGTTTGTCCCTTGAAATTGCCCACTCCATGCTCCCACGATGACATTAGTCAGAAAGCACATATTTGGGATATATTTACAATTCCCCACTCAGAGGGTGCAGTCACACATCACATTAAAAGCCGGTGTGTAGCGCTCAAATATGAACCACTGAATATTGATTTGATGCAGGGCCATTCAGACGAGCATCCAAGAATGCAACTCATTCTGTTGTTGAGCGATCAGACATCCAATACTATCACGCTCTTTTCTTGGAGCATGTGTGATCAGATGGTGATTTCTGGGAGGGGGGGGTCCAATGAACATGCGCCCAACTGTTTGGAGGTGGGAAATCAAACGTTGCTTCAGAGGTGGGGGAGGGGGGAAAGTTTCTGGAATTAACGTTGCCGATTCAAACCAAGGAACTGCCAGGAATTACTTTCCTAGAAATTGGCAGTGACAATGATATCTGGAAATCCTCCACATTGAAAAAAAAGATTTTTTTCCTGTTCTGAATAGTGGGATAACATTCCCCCCACCCACCCAATCCTGTGTTGATTGGAGAAGCAGAAGCGTCACCTCAGATTCCCGGATGATCTGGCAATGCGCATGTCTGCTGGGGCTTTAAAAAAAAAAAGTGGGAGGGGCGGTAAACATTCCAAGGGGCAGTATCGCACGTGAGCTGTCCAAACAGGAAAAAGCCAATTTTGTGCCGCTTCTTTGAAAAAGGGCCGGACATTCTGTGCTGTCAAATTAATGCGGCATTGATCTGCAGCAAGCCAGGATGACCCTGGATGACGCTCAATTGCCAGATGTGGATGTCTGGACGAACATATTTAATCCATCAGCGAGACGGAGCTGTGTCGCCACTAATGGTACATCTGACTGCACCCAGAGTGTACCTAATTCAACATAAGGTTGTAACACACAGCTGCCAAACCAACAGCAGGTGTTTTCTGCCTTAAAAATTTTGTACCTGCAGTTATGTCGCTGCATTTGTTGGAATGTTGTTATGCCCCATCCTAAGCACCTGAATGCCTCACAAATGCAGGGAAAGATGGTAGTGGAATCATGAAGGGATAAATTGATTGCACTTTTATAAACTTTGGGGGTGGGCTCTATCTGGGGGTGGGAGAGGGGACTCCATACAAATACAAAATTAGAGCAATGTGAAGCAAGCTTTTCTCCCTGCCCCTTTGTTTGCAGTTCTGGCTTTCTGTGTACAGTGAAATTTTAACATTGGTGAACACTCTAAAATGGCACTATAATTGTGTTGCAGTCCATTCTAATACCTCATCATTCTACCCCTTATTTCCTGCATGTGTATGAACCAGACCTTATGTGAAAATCCTGCAAGGCAGATAAAGGAAGCCAAAACTATAGTCTCAGTAGAAGAAGAAGAAGATATTGGATTTATATCCCGCCCTCCACTCCGAAGAGTCTCAGAGCGGCTCACAATCTCCTTTACCTTCCTCCCCCACAACAGACACCCTGTGAGGTGGGTGGGGCTGAGAGGGCTCTCACAGCAGCTGCCCTTTCAAGGACAACCTCTGCCAGAGCTATGGCTGACCCAAGGCCATGCTAACAGGTGCAAGTGGAGGAGTGGAGAATCAAACCCGGTTCTCCCAGATAAGAGTCCACACACTTAACCACTACACCAAACAGTATTCGAGCTGTCCCTGCACCAGAGTTAATGCCTATGTAATGGTAGGGTTGGTTGCCCTGGTGGAAATGCAGAGGGGGATAGAATTTGTATGATTAATGCAACAACATTTTCAGATTGGCAGCATCAGTTCATGGATCCCCCCAACTCAGTTTTACAGTGGGAATGGTGTCAAGGCTATGTAACTGTCATGAATGATAGATCCAGGTGGGTAGCCATGTTGATCTGAAGCAATAGAATAAAGTTAAGAGTCCAGTAGCACCTTTAAGACTAACACAGTTGAATAAAACTTTGTTGGTTTTAAAGGTGCCACTGGAAAGTTATTCTGTCATGAATGATGCTATGCATTCTCAGCATCAAGTCAACAGCGGAATGATACCATTAGAAACAAGGACAAAGCGGAGTAACACTAGGGTTGCGAGGTCCAATTCAAGAAATATCTGGGGACTTTGGGGGTGGAGCCAGAAGACATTGGGGTGGAGCCAGGAGCAAGGTTATGACAAGCATACTTGAACCCCATCACATTTAAAGGGATTGCACACCTTTTAAATGCATTCCCTCCATTGGAAATAAGGATAGGAGCACTTTCTTTGGGGGCTCATAGAATTGGGCCCCCTGGTCCAATCTTTTTGAAACTTTGAGGATATTTTTAAGAGAGGCATCAGATGCTACGCTGCAAATTTGGTGCCTCAGTCTCAAAAAACAGCCCCCCCAGAGTCCCAGATACACATGGATTAATTCTCCATTATACCATATGGGAATCAGTCTCCATAGGGAATAATGGAGTGCCCAGCATACAGTTCCCTCCCTCCCCCTCCCTTCTGATGACCCCGAAGCAGGGGGAGGGTCTCCAAACTGGGGGATCCCCTGCCCCCATCTAGGGATTGGCAACCCTAAGTAACACTTCCACCCCATTCCTGGCAACTCCATCATCTAGCAAACAAGATGTCACTTACCAACGAAGTGCAGGCATTATCAATATGCAGAAGGCATGAATCAGCACAAAACCCATTGGAAACACTACGACAAAGTCACACTTCTCAGTACACATACATGCCGTCAACTATACTGTCTTCTCCATAAGAACCTTAGATGGCCCAGTATTGGAAGTGTTGCATAGAGAATCCAGAGGCTTCCAGGTAGGGTTACCAGTCTCCAGGTGAGGCCTGGGTTGGAACTCCAATTAATCTCCAGACTACAGAGCACAGATCCTTTGGAGTAAATAGCAGCTTCAGAGGGTAGACTCTTTGGCATGCCTGCTGGGCTCCTACCCTACCATCCCAAATTCCATCCTTCCCAGCCACTGCCTGCAAATCTCCAGAAACCTCCTAAGTGATATATGGCAAAATTGCTGGAGAAAGCTTTGGATCCTTCTGTAAGACTAATGATTCTGCACAGACAATGCTGATAAAACACTTGTCATGAAAGCAGGAGTGCTTGGAGTGGGAAGGGAAACCCAACAAAGATGCCCTTCCTGAGAAACAGACAGCTGTTTCTGAGGCTGTAATTTTCATTTTATGGACCAAACTATCTGTTCAGGCCTTTACACCATTTCTTCAGACATAATATTGTACCATCATAGGGGAACTTCACACCTAACTGCGTTCTATTCATTTCCTGCAAGGCCTCCAACTTTGTAAAGTTGTGCAAGGATCTTCAGTACACTGGTGCAGTTTTTCATCTGCTGGCAAAGCATTGTGGTCTGTCCACATCCAAGGACGGAGATCATATGTATCTCTTCATCTAATTTTCACTCTCCTTCCCATTCTCCGAACTGCACTTCTAAATTCTTTAGTGTTCTGGTTATTGTGAGAGTTCTGAAAGGCAGTTAGCAGTGTATTTAAATTAATTGCACAAGGCAATAAACTTTGAAACTGACTCAATCTATAAACAAAACCAGGAAATCAAGTGTGGGTATAAATAATTAGTAAATGCATTCACAATTTTAGTTGCTACAAGATATTTTAGAGTTCTTCTTAACAACATTCTGTTGACCATAACAACACCCCCTCATTTTCTCCCTAGGGTTAGACTCTTTATCTGGACAGCCAATACTAAAGGCCACTGCCTTTCTATGTGGGTGAGGGAAAGGAATCTCAGGAAAGACTTGAATAATATTTACATTCTGTGGCTGCCATCATGACATATATAGGTGGAAATACATACTTTAGCTGGTGTTGTACAGATGCTCCTTCTTTTAGTTACAAGGGAACTAGCTGCCTGAAAAAGAAAGACAATTAGCTGTTCATCCAAGATTTGACATTTATTTCTCTTTATTGCATTTTTGGGAGGCATAAAACATAACAAAGCATCAGTGGGTGAAATTTACTGAAGGAGCTATTCCAAACATCATAAACCATCTCCAAACTTCAGGTAAATCTTCTCTCTTCTCATGAGCTGTATCTCCGTCAGTCTAGCTGGCTCTTTTTAATATGGCTTCTGTCATAATTCTGTGCTAGGGTTGGCATGCATTTTGCTCAGACTGTCACACTAGTCTTCAAATCTGCTCTTCATGAGCTTAGTGTCACTTCTGATTTATGGTGACCCTATGAATTAATGACCTCCAAACAGCCTTCATTTTGGGAAGGAGCTCACAGGAGCAGAGCTTTGGAACCTCTACATTTTATTGTGCTCTTTCTTTCTTACCCCTGCCCCCAAATTTGCTTCTGGGCTCCATTGTTCAAACCCCATGTGAGAATTTTGCTGAACTCTAAGATTTGACAAACTTTCTAATATTTCCCCCCACAAAAAATGGGGAAATAACAAAAACATATAAAGCAGACATATAAAGCAGATAGATCCAGATGGGCAGCCGTGTTGGTCTGAAGCAGTAGAACAAAGTAGGAGTCAAGTATCACCTTTAAGACCAACAAAGTTTTATTCAGAAAGAAAGCTTTTGCGTGCTCTAAGCACACTTCACCAGACAAGGAATACAGTGTACCTGATTCCTTGTCTGATGAAGTGTGCTTAGAGCACATGAAAGCTTACATTCTGAATAAAACTTTGTTGGTCTTAAAGGTAATGCTTGACTCCTGCTTTGATATAAAGCAGATGGCCACATAGGAGAAAGTAATTTAAAAAGTATGATGGGAGTAAGGTTTTATTATGACAATTATAATTCATGAAGCATTTTAAGGTAGATGCTGAGCTGATACAATTTAGTACACCTTCCAGTGATGGCAGCGGTGTGTGGCATATGCAAATGAGTTGTGCTAATGTGCTCAGACACCTTTTTTTCTATGAAACAACCCCTGCCTCCAAAACATCCTATCATTAACAGCCTTGCTCAGTTCTTGCAAACTGGTGGTGTGACTTCCTTGACTGAGTCAATCCACCTCATGTTGGATCTTCCTCTTTTCCTGCTGCCTTCAAATTTTCCTGGCATTATGGTCTTTTCCAACCATTTTAGCTTATAGGGAGAGGATTTGATTTAGATATGATTTGCTCTAGAACACACTGATTTGTCTTTTGGGCAGTACATGGTATCCATAAAACTCTCCTTCAACACCACATTTCAAAGGAATTGACTTTCTTTCTGTCAGGTTTCTTCACTGGCCAACTTTCACAGCCATACATAGTTAGTAATGGGCATGGCTTTTTTTGTAGCAGGAACTCCTTTGCATATTAGACCACACCCTCTGATGTAGCCAATCTTCCAAGAGCTTACAGTAGGCCATATATTAAGAGCCCTGTAAACTTCTGGAGGATTGGCTACATCAGGGGTGTGGCCTAATATGCAAAAACGTTCCTGCTACAAAAAAATCCCTGGTAATGGGAAATATTATGGCATGAATTAACTTAATCTTTGTGACCAACAACATATCCTTCTTTGGATATGGTTCATGCATTCAGGCAGAGGCCATGCTGAAATAACATGCAAACATCCAGATAATAGTGCAAACGTGCTTTCTCTCTCATCAATCACCCTTCATTTTAAAGTTGCCAACTTTGGGTTGGGAAATTCCTGGAGATTTGGGGGTGGAGCCTTGGGAGCTTAGGGTTTAGGGAAGAGAAGAACCTCAGTGGAGTGAAGTGCCATAAAGCCTCCAAAGCTGCTATTTTCTCCAAGTGAACTGATTTCTCTAGTCTGGAAATCAGTTGTAATTCTGGTAGACTGTCTTCCCCACCTGGAGGTTTGCAACCCTACCTTCCCTCCATCTCACAGATAGTCACGGCCATCAGTGTGAGTGCCTGGTTTGCATTTGTTGAATGCACCAGAAGAGTTCCTAGAAGAAATTCACAAAGGGGAATATTCCTCCCCTTCCCTTTCCTCAAGCAGCTTGTAATTTGTCCTCAAACTCCTTTCTGGCGCTTGGAGGAGCCTAGCAAGCCAAATGAGTCATTGGGGGGGGGGGGGGGGGGCTGCGGAGACAAGCCTTTTGTCTGAAGATGGGAGAAAAAAGAGGTTATACTACTTGACTACACCCCTCTCCATTTGCTATGGTGCATTTTGCTTGCCAGTCTTTGCCACTCCTCTAAGAGAAGATAGATTCAAGTGGGTGGCCATGTTAGCCTGAAGCAGTAAAACAAATTTTTAGTCCAGTGGCACCTTTAAGACCAACAAAAGTTTATTTAAGGTAGCACACTTATTCAGATACATAGAAGTTAGCTTCCATTTCTATGTATCTGTAGAAGTGTGCCTGCACATGAAAGCTCATACCTTGAATAAACATTTGTTGGTCTTAAAGGTGCCACTGATTCAAAAATTATTTTATTTCTGAGAGTTTATCTCCTTGAGGAAGCAGAAGGCAGGCTCTGCCAAGCATGTTCTAGGAACTCTTCTGATGGATCCAACCCTTTTACTTCCTATGACTTTTTTTGGTGGTGGTGGTGGTGGGGGAGAAATCATAAGAACTTGGTCTCCATATTTGCAAGTACTTATGTGGAGGGCCCATTTCATATTAGAGGCTCTTTGGGTAGTAGGGACAGGAGCTCAGTCTGCTCATCCACCATGCTCTTGTAGCATGATCCTGATGACTTAAGCTTCAAAGCTCTGTCTTAGTAGATTCAGATGGATAGCCATGTTGGTCTAAAGCAGCAAAACAAAGTTTGAATCCAGTGGCACCTTTATGAAAGTTTAATTCTGGGTATAAACTTTCATGTGCATATACCCTTCAGATACACTGAAACAGAAGCTACCAGCTATTACATACAGATTGGGGGTGAGGAGGATGTTGCTAGAAAAGGCCAATTAGAGTCAAGATGCTTAAGTAACTGAGCTGTAAACATAGCTAAGACCGGATGAAGGTGATTGGTAAGACCTGAAAATACCGTAGCAGCAAATCAACATTCAGTATAATAAAGGAGTTTACAACATATGCAAGAACTGAATGATGTTAGCATGTGTGGTGAGATAAGAAACCAATATTTCTGTTAAGCCCCGGGGTTTCCATTGTCCCAAGTGTTGTAATAAATAGGACACACCATTGTTTCAGGCATAGGCAGTATCACCATGGGGGTATCTGTATAAATTGATTCTATTCTGAGATTGTATGCCACCAATACTCCTCGTTATGTGTGCAACACTATAGATCAGGGATGTCAAACTCATTTGTTATGAGGGCCGGATCTGGCGTAAATGAGACCTTGTTGGGCTGGGCCATGTCGGGTTGGGCCGAGCCATGTCAGGCTGGGCCATGTTTGTACCTATTTAAAATTAGGTAGCAGAGATACAAATTTTATAAAGAATACAGACAAACACAAATATATATATATATATATATATATATATATATATATATATATATATATATATATATATATATATATATATATATATATATATATTCTTCCCAAAGGGAGGAGCCTCAGTCCATGGAGAAAATAGAGGTTTTGCTCTGTAGCTCCTGTGCAATTGAGCAAGCCTTGCAAAGCAAGGAAGCAAGATATAGGGAGAAGGAAGCAGATGACAGCCAGTTGCTTGAGGGCCTGATAGGAGCCCTTCAGGGGCCTGATTTGACCCCCGAACTGCATGTTTGACATCCCTGCTATAGATTTTCTCGGGGCTTTTTTTTAGCAGGAATGCGCAGGAACGCAGTTCCAGCTGGCTTGGTGTCAGGGTGTGTGACCTAATATGCAAATGAGTTCCTGCTGGGCTTTTCCTACAAAAAAGCCCTGTCTGAAACAATGGTGATGTAAGGGGTGTGGCCTAATATGTAAATGAGTTCCTGCTGGGGTTTTTTCTGCAAAAAAGCCCTGGATTTTCTGAGGAAAATACAATCTTTGTACAGTCTTCCAAAGAATACTATTTGAGTCACCATGGATATGGAAGGTCTGTACAACATCCCACATAAAGATGGATTACAAGCCATAAAGAACATGATTTCTGACAACATGACAGCTGACTTCTCCACCAAAATCTTCCAAGCACACCTCTCTTATACCTGCTGACATCTTTATTGACTGGACACATGGAAAAGAAATCCTGGACAAATTCCACCAGGCATTCAGACTTCCATCCTACCATCAACTTGACAATGAACCAAACTATTTTCTGGATGCTACTATACATATACAGTACATGATGGATCCATAGACACCACCTTTTACTGGAGACCTAGTGACCAACAAATATATATCTACATGTCTCCAGCTACCATCCTAAATATACCAAACAATCAATTGTATACAGCCAGGCTCTATACATCTGCTCCAGTCCTACAGACAGACATTCAAACTTAAGGAATCTACAACAAATCTTTTTGGAATTAAAATATCCCCTTGATGAAGTCAAGGAACAGATTAACACAGCCAGAGAAAATCTGTTGCAAGACAGACCCAAAAGAGACAGTAAAAGATCACCACTAGTGGTCACATACAGCTCTCAATTCAAAACAGTTCAACCTATCATCATAGAATCATAGAATGATAGAGTTGGAGAGGATCTCTAGGGTCATCTAGTCCAACCCCAAAGACTTACAACTCCTACTGAATAATGACAGTTCTTTTTTTTACAAGTACTGTGGGGCAAACCTTTTCTTCCTCACAGACAGCCCTCTCATCTTAAACAGCTCCTCACTCACAATAATACAACATCCAGTTTGAACATAGACACTGGTACCAGAGCTTACAATTAACCCAGATGCCAACTTTGTTGCTACATACACCCAGACAACACAATCACTGGCCCTAACAACCTCAACTACATTATCTCAGTCTCATTCATTGCTCATCTTCTAACACTGTATATGCCATTAAATGCCAACATTGCCCATCAGTTCTCTACATAGACAAACAGATCAAAATGTACTTCAAAGGATGCATGGAAACAAATCTGACATCAAAAATCACATGACTGAGAAATGTGTTGGAGAACATTTCAACCTTCCAGGACATTCAATGGGGAACCTCAAGTAACTCTTTTATTGCAAAGGAACTTCAGAAACAGACTACAGTGAGAGATTGCTGAGTTACAAGTTATTACAACGCTCAAGACAGTGGAGACCCCATGCTTAACAGAGATACTGATTTCTTATCTCACTACACATGCTACTGTCATTCAGTTCTCACATCTGTCATAAACTCCTTTATAGCTGTATGCTAATTTGCTGCCATTCACAGGTCTTAGCTATATTTATTGCTCAGCTACTTTTGAATCTTGACTCTAGGGTTATGGTCAGACAAACTGTTTGATCTGATATCATTCCTGTTACCCTGCAGTTTTAAAATGCACAGTTTACCAACATTGTCCCTATCCCATCCTGTGGTCATCCTCTCCACCCTGGTTGTCACGTCTCCCCAATTGTATGTTTTCTGACACTGGGGAAAGACTAGGGTTTAAGGATGTTAGCAGTTTTACCCCACATTTCTGGATGTCTGATCTCCAATGCAGTCTCAAGCCGTATGGAAAGGCTGAACCCTCCCTTCTGGTTTTGCCCCCCTTTTTGGAAGCAGTTAGTGATGTGTGCATGGGTTTTGAATCATTGCTTGCATGTTTATCACTGTAATATTTTGTTGTGATTGGGAGCCCATGTGGTTGTTGTTTTTTGCATTCTACAGCACAGGGTTATTGCGAGGAGAAAATAAGAACAATGTAAGCTGCTTTGGGCCCTCCCTGGGAAGAAAAGAGGGGCCCAAAGTTCTTCTTATCAAATAGACAAGAGGAGGTACAACAGCAATTATTTCCCTTTTTGTGCAGGTAGTTAAAGGCCATCCTGATAAGGGGTACTCTGCTTGGTGCCTCGTTTACAGAAAGAGTATAAATTGTTCCCACCCTCTTAGACTATTCATAATAATAAAACAGTTTTGCTTCTCAACTGTCTAGTCATTCCTCTAAGTCTGATGTCTTTGGCATTATCTGAAAAAGCAATAAATGAATATACATTTCTGCCCAAAAAGTCACGTGCATATTGCGACTCCCTCAGAGAAACCATGTTCTCTCAAAAACAGACATGAATATTTTAAATCTTAAATTAATTTTACGGAGTCTTCAGACTAAGACTTGACTCAGGAGACTACACCTATGCCTTCAATAAAGAAAAAGCCCCATGACATAAGATGATGTGACACATGATGCAGATAGAGTAAAAATATGTTATTTAAATAATGGCTGGTCACTTCTGGTTGGCTCTAGGCAAAACTAGTAATTTTCACTGATTCCCACTTCCTGGTGCACACCCCTTCTGTTGTTCCTCAGGGCCCCCTGCTCCTCAGGAATCATTTTGTGGAGATCTGGGGGCTGCAGTGGGAGTCCTATTCCATTGCTAAGACTTATTCCACTGGTTCTCTTTTGATTTAATTTATATCAATGGGCAGTTTAAAAATGTTTACAGTGGTCATGAATAGCAATGTGAGCTACTGATGATATAGATGGACATTTTAAAGTTTCTGGCAGTACCTTTCAAAACAGACCATTGATTCAGTGAGCTCAGAAAAATGTAATGTTGCTTAGGATGACACTGCAAATCACCACTTCTGCTGCTATGGGCAATGTCTGTAATTCTAAAAAATCTGTTTCCAATACCTTCCACAAACCTTCACAAACCTACCAGCACAACCTGCCCCCCCCCCCCTCTTCTTCTGCCACCTGACTGTTTAAACATCAAACATGGCAAAACTGGTGTGAGTAAAAGCTTAATGTTTGACTGAGAGCTTAAGATTTCATACACACGTTTTTTAAAAAACCAAACTCTTAAAAAATCACTGTGCACCTTGCATAATGGAATGTACTTTTGCTAGAACAGGAGGGCCATATACAGAATACAATACTAAGTTGTTTTATCTGTCTACAATGTGCAGCCTGAGGCTATATATAGCCATGTTACTGTTCTATGTGGCGTGTTTTGAAAAAAGGACACTGGGTCATGTTAGCTGATCTTAGCATGCTGAACTATTGTGGTAACTTCTTTTATGCACCAGGGTGTCTGGTGGGCCACAAACACGACCACAAAACCAACCAATGACGCAAATCAGCAGCTGACATAAACAAGCTGAAAAAGACCAGAAAGCCAGCAAATAAACCTACAGGAATTGCTTTTTTAAAGGCAATAACATTTCATATTTCATAACAGCGGAAATGCACTGAAATTCCCCATGTCTAGCTTTTAAAATGCATTGCAAAGTCCAGTTTGTGATCTGTTTTTTGTTGTGTCTGCTCTTTTTTCTTGTGTGTTCACTTTATTTAATGTGCAGTCAAATCCTATGTTGGTTCACTCATAGAGCTACTTGGCTGGATCCAACCAATTTTTCTCCAGGCCAGTTTGGTGTGGGAGGTTTGTGCCATCTTCTGGGCATGGAACAGGGGTTATTGGGGATGTATGTGTGTGGAGAAGGTATTTGTGAAGTTTCTGCATTGTGCAGGGGGTTGGACTAGATGACCCTGGAGGTCCCTTCCAACTCTATGATTCTATGTTTCAGTTCAATCCAGCTCAGTTCACTTTCTCACTATAGCCTCAGTGTCATGTGGCTTTTGTCCATGCAGGCTCCATGAGCTGTAATCCTAGTACTATTGCATTATTCATTGGATGCCTTAGCTGTCTGGTTCAGTTTTTAAAAATATATTTTGTAATATACCTTGAGTCTCAGCAAGAAAGTCAGGCTATAAAGGGAGGGAGGGAACAAGCAAATGAACAAATGAATGAGTACACATGCTAGAGAAGGCTTCTTTAACCTGTTGCAGCCTGGGCAGCAAGAATGTTTCTGCCATCCAGAGCCTGTGGGTGCACAGGCCCTGCATTTTCCTGAAGTGCTCCAAATAGCACATTTGCCATCACCAGGGGGACACCTCCATCAATGCTGCATGCTTACTACTTGGGGCAGAAAAATTGGTTGAGCCAGACCGGGACACACATTTCCAACTTTATTTGTATCCTAAAGACACTGACTACCATCTGATCTGAGATTTAGATTATTCATACATTCTGCCATGTAACCAGGCCTCAGATTCAGTAGGAGCTCACAGGAGCATAGCTCCTGAAACTTTCTGAGAGTTCCACCTCCTTGTCCATTGAATAGTATGTGCAGCTGCATAACAATCCCTGGATGAGCTCCACCACCTATTTTTCTACAAAATGACTGTTGCATGTAACTGTATACAGATTGATGTATTTTCAGTTTTGCAGCATTGGGGAACTGACAAATTATTGCCCCTCCCCCTTTGTCAAAGAAATCAAGATCAACAGTATAACATTTACTAGAACAGTACTAGAAATTAGTCATATGTTGTTATTTGCAACTCTCATTGGACTTATAAGGAGAACAAAGAAGGAAAAAAAATTCCAAGGAGTTATTTGAGACTCTGGTTGTAGGACACAATATATTTATCATAAACTACAAGTGGAGATGTTAAAAAATATTTAGAGTTATGGTCATGGAATCATAGAGTTGGGTGGGACCTCCAGGGTCATCTAGTCCAACCCCCTACACAATGCAGGAAACTCACAAACATCTCCCCCTAAATTCACGGGATCTTCATTGTTGTCAGATGGCCATCTGTTAAAAACCTCCAAGAAAGGAGAGCCCACCACCTCCTGAGGAAACCTGTTCTACTGAAGAACCGGTCTAACGGTCAGGAAGTTCTTCCTAATGTTGAGCCGGAAACTCTTTTGATTTAATTTAAACCCATTGGTTCTGGTCCTACCTTCTGGGGCCACAGAAAACAATTCCATAATTAGTCATAATTAATCACAATTAGTGGGGAGAGGGAAAGCCATGGCTTAGGCATGGAGCATCTATTTTGCCCACAGAAAGTCCCAGATTCATCAATCCCAGCATCTCTACTTGAAGTCTCAGTTAGCAGAAAAGGAAAAGATCTTCCTCTGTCTGAGAATCTGGAGAGCTACAGTGCAGGATCCTGTGATTATATCTTTTCTTGGTGAAGCAGCAGGAATCAAGATGACGTTATTTACAGTGTTTCTGTTCATGAACACTGCATTGTGGTTTGGATATCTGGGACAACTGGTAACAGGTATTTCCAACTTTCTATGGCAAGGAAAACTACCCCAAACAACAATAACTTCTTTATTTAAAAATAAATTTGATAAAGAAGTGACTCGTTCTAATACCATACTTCTAAATTCTGGACAAAATCTTTTTTTTTTAACAAAAGAAATTAAAGCCGACCTGACTTTGTTTGAACAGTTTCAAAGGGAAAAAATTGACAATAATAGTATTCCATCTGTGACCAGTGCTTATCTACTTTGTATAGATTTAATTGTAGATTAATAAACCTAAATTGGGCGTTTTGTAAAATAAATGGGAATTGAAGTTGCAGATAATTTGTCACTGTAGATATGGTAAAATACAGATAAAGTGTCCCCCCCTCAAAATAAATTTAATTTTTTAAAATATATATAATACTGGCAGTGCCATCCTTTACAGAGTTACACCCTTCTAAACTCATTCTAACTCTGCTTGTCTGAAAAAGTGAGCAGTGACTCATGAAAGCTCATACCCTGTCACGAACATTGTTAGTTTCTAACTAGTGGGAGGCAGTAGAGTGAGAATCATGAAGGAGCTGCCAAGGTAAGTGATAAATGATAGAAGAACATATACAAAGTTGACAGAAAAATTGAGAGACAATGGAATGCGGTTTAGATGGATAATACCTGAAGGTCTGAGTTTTGAACTCCAGGGGAAAAGAATCACAATTACAAATGCACAGGATATGCATAGATTTTTTGAAGAAAATAAAGAATTTGCACCATGATGGATTCCAAATTACTGTCTTGGAATGTTAATGGACTAAATTCACCACAAAAAAGAAGGGCAACATTTCATTGGATTAAGAATCAAAATTGTAATATACAGTAATTTGTTTGCCAGAAGTGCATATTAAACAAAAGGATTATAAATTTTATGGAACAAACAATTGGGAGTGGAATTTTTTTCATTGGCTGAACAGAAGAAAAGGGGAGTGGTTTTTTATATTAAACAAGAATTGGAGCCAAAATTAGTGTTTAAAGATAAAGACGGAAGATTTGTAGCAGTAGAGAAAATATTAAATGGAAAAAAAACATTGTTATTGGGATTGTATGCGCCTAGTGGCGCAAAAGATGCTTTTTTAAACGACATTATACAACAGCTTGATGAACTGACTTACGACCAAGTTTTGTTAATAGGAGATGTTAATGGAACAGTTAAGAACTCATTGGATAAGTCTGGAGGGAAAAAAAATAACAGCAAAGAAGGAAAATTGCCAAAGTCTTTTTTTGAATTGGTCAAACAAGAAAATTTGGCAGATATATGGAGGAAATTTAACCCTGAAGTTTGGGACTATACTTGCCCTTTCCAATGCTTCACTTGCCCTTTCACTACCGATCGTAGTCTTCAAGGAAGGCTCCAATGGCGACGAGCGAGGAAGTGGGAGAAGGGACCCGAAACTGATCAGGAATCGGGGATGGATCTATGCAGCGGAAGTTGGGATACTGCTAGAAGCACACAGATTATAAGGACTCTCTTGATTATAAGGACTCTCCCTTAGGGGATGGGAGGTACGAGGGAGGAGGAAGGTGGTCAGCTGATGCATGACCTCCCAAAAACTCTCTGGCTACTTCAGCTATGTAAAAACCCTCCACCTAGTGAACCGGCAATTTTGGTGGCCCCAAATGAAAAAGGACATCTCTGAGTTTGTACAGACCTGCCCAACATGCCTTATGGCCAAGAGAAGGGGGGGCAAAGTTCCAGGCCAGTTACAGCCCCTCCCCACAGCCGAGAGGCCCTGGTCGGTGGTGTCAATGGACTTTATTGTAGAACTACCCCCCTCGCAAGGGCGGATAGTGATCCTCGTCCTGATGGACACTTTCTCTAAGCAAGCCCACTTTGTCCCCTGCCGAAAATTGCCCACGGCCAAGGAATTAGCCTATCTATTCTTCCTGCATGTGGTCCGGGTCCACTCGTTCCCTGATAAGGTCATTAGCGACCGCAGGCCACAGTTCGTTGCCTACTTCTGGTGGGAGTTTTGTAAATTGGTGGGGAATGGAACAAGGACTGAGCTCAGCCTACCACCCGCAAACTGACGGACAAAGTGAATGGGTGAACGGGCTTTTAGAACAGTACCTAAGGTGCTATATAAATTTCCAGCAGTCTAACTGGGTGGAACTACTGCCGTTCGCAGAGTAAAGGTATAACAACAGCCTCCATAGCTCCACTAAAATGACTCTGTTTCAGGCGGTGAATGGCTACGAGGGAAAGCCGTTCCCTTCGCTGCCAGGGAGGGCAGACGATTCCAAGCCCACAGACTGTCAGCAATGGTGAGGCTGCCTGAAAAAAACTTGGAAAGTAATACAGGAGAATCTAGAAGTGGCCAAGAGGGATTACAAAGCCCAATTTGACATAAAGCATAGTCCAAGTTGGGATTTCAAAGTGTTCCTCTCAACCAAGAACTTGCCGTTGTCACAAACCTCCAAAAAACTAGCCTACAAGTTCCTGGGACCCTTCAAAATAAAAAGGGTGATCAACCAAGTGAATGTTCAGTAAAGTGAACAAACTTTTCAGTAAAGTGCATCCTGTTTTCCATTGCAGCCTTTTGCATCAAGATCTGGGTGGGTCGAGGTGGCACCCTCGTGGTCCGGAGCCCAAGCCCATATTGGTGAAGGGGCAGAAGCACCACGAAGTCAAGGAAATCCTGGACTCTAAAATCCAAAGGGGGGTGCTCTACTACTTGGTGCGCTGGCGCTATTTTCCACCCAGCTGTGATGAGTGGGTCAAAGCCTCTGATCTTAATGCTCTGCAACTGCTTAAGCAATTTTACCTACTGCACCCAGACAAACCCCGAGCAAAAGCTTAGGGGGGGGCAGTATGTCAGGCTCTGTTCATTAATACTATTGCTAAATGCTGATTACTAATTATATTGATCAATGCCTATAGATGCTTACTAACACAGGGGCTGCAGTAGTGGAGAGGGAGGGGGGAAAGGTAGAGAGTAGCTTCCCAAGAATATCAAAGGTTACCAAGGCTTCTTTGAAGTAGGAAGATTGTGCCAGAATCTCACCTCCTCCCTAGAGGCTGCAAGGACATTGCCCCCAGGAAAATGTAACCACCAACTGAAAAGATAAGGGGGGAACGTTGAGAAAATTCTCACATGCAAAGTAACCTTTTGTTTGGGGAATCGGGGGTAGAGGCAAGTGCTTTGAAGTAGAATGTTAAATGCCAATGATTCGAACTGATCTCCATCAGTTCCAATGTCTATCAAGCTGGAGTAACTCTGAGGTATCCAATAAATGCAACTTTGTTTCAACTACCAAGTCTTCGCCTGACAGGAGGTTTCGCAGTGAACATAAGGGCTGGACTACTGTGACAACCAATAGAAAGTTCATTGGTGGCACCTAATTGGGTGCTTGCTCTTGACCAATGGACTTGCTTGGATCCTGGATACCTGAGTGAACTTTCAGGTTGAAATGGACCAAGGGGAGGCTCCAAGATGACAGTTGGGAAGAAGAATAGAGAGATTACTTGGGTGGGGAGATACGTAGGACTATTAGACTTATCTAAAAGTGTGACAATAGAGAGTCAAATCATGGCCTAGGTAACACCCAGTTTGTACAAAGGAACTTGGCTCTGGCTGAAGATGGTCTTCCTCTTCTTCTGTCTTCTCCTTGGCACTAGTCTTTGTCTTGAGTTCCATCAAACAAAGAAAGTGGTGGTTGGACGATTAACCACTCCTGGGGTGGGTAGGTTGCTTGCAGGCACAGGTGACATCTGGTGTGTACGTTAGCCATCCACTTCGATGGAATGGAGTCAAGCCTGGTAGGAAGATGTCTGCATGTGGTGTTAGCCCTCCACGGTGGATTCCATGGTCAGTGCTTCAAAACCATTCGCTTGGATAGCTGGCGGAGCAGTCTCCTCTGTCCCATAGCTTGGATAGACATCATATGGAATGACGGGAAGTCTTCCGTTCTCCTGGTGGGCACTCTGGTACCGGTCTTGAGTGCCTTTGTAGCATTATGGCTGCTTGTACTGCATAAGTCCCTTTTGCCCCTGGATAGGTGTGCTCACACTCTCTGGCCAGATGTGTGCGAGTCACTTCTCCAGATACTCTGGCAACCTGGCTGGTAATTACGATGTTATGCAAGGGGGGTTTTCCTCACACCCTTGAATGAAACGCTACACAAGTTATGGGTTAAACTTGGAATTTTATTTACACATAAGCTGATCTGTACCATTACATAGATATTAAAGCACGGGTTGCATTGAGCTTGCAAAGCAAGCTTCCTAATAGGGCAAACCCACCCTGGCAGTCACTGCCCACATGCCAATGCAATAGAGGGGATGGGAGAGCATACCCCAGCCCGCAACTGTGAAGCCTTAAGTCTGGTCATATGCTCCCCTGACCCTGAAGAGGCCCCCAACCAGGCCACCTGGACTGCCAATCCTCTAGGTAGTCAAATTGAGGACCCCCACTATTGCTGATATCTTGGGGTGCTTGCCAGCTTGAAACCCCTTCAACCCGTGTTTTTCTCGCCATCCCAGTTTGGGCCTAACCAGTGATACCAGGCCTATTTATGCCTCACCCTCTCTGACCATACAGAGCAGGCAAAAAAAAAGGCCCCCTCACAGCCAATTTGGGTGAGGCCCCCAAAAATCCTGCTCAGCCCCATAACTGGTGACTAGCTAATCCCACATGGTTTTTAACAAGAGGGTGGGTGGGTGGGGAGTTCATGCTGGACCAAAATGGTCAGGAATGGTGGTGGCTGCCAGACCTGGCTGGCCAGCCCCTCTCTGATTGGTCAACTCTCCCATGCTGAGCCTGAATAGCCTCCCCCCATCCTTGTGATTCCATCTGAGGCAGTGGGAGGCAGGCAATTGCCAGCAGCTGCGCAATAGCCTCCACCATTTTTTTGTTCACAAAAGCTCCCATTGGACGCAGTTAGCAAAGAATAAGAGATCTCTTATCCCAAGTTTCTATCAGAACTCTGACTGACTTGTTTGTAAGTAGAGTTTGCTAGCTATTTATGTATTCTGAGCATTTTAGAAGCCTGTTATTTCCACCTTGCTGCACGCATGGTTTTGCTGTGGTGAATTTTGTACGTAAATGAGGTTTCTTTTGTGGCTTCTCTGCATGGACTGGAGAGTTGGATTATGCAGAAGGTAACAGGACCTTTTACCCTTCAAGATAAATAAATTGTCTATCAAGTTGTTTATTTATTTATTTCATTGGACTTCTAATCCTCCCTCCCACACACAGCAGACTCAGGGTGGATTACAACATCGTTAAAAGCATACAAAAATTTTAGATAGACTATAACCATAAAACAATTAAAAAACAGTATTACTATATAAAAACCTTAAGAAACACCAGCAAGACATGTGCTGAGCTGGATGAAGTTCCCATTGTTTCTGGATCAGCCTCAAGGGTAGCCTCCTGCAAAAAGTGAGTTACGGTAATCCAGTCTGGAGGTGACTGCTGCATGGATCACCATAGCTACATCACTGGGGAAAATGCAGGGGACCAGTTGCTTAATCTGCCGCAGATGAAAAAATTCAGATCTTGCAACCACTGTGACTTGGGCCTCCATAGAAAATGAGGTATACCCAAACTCTTTACCATTGGCGCAGGTGTTAATGGCACACCATCCAGAGTTGGGAGCTGGATCCCCAATCCAATAGCCCCACGACCCAGGTACAGTACCTCTGTCTTCGTAGGATTCTGTTTCAGTCAGCCCTGAATTTACAGCTATTTCCACCATTACCATTTAAAGGCTTAGAAAACACTGCAGAAGTCAGTATGACACATCTGTGTGGTTTTTGCTGCAGAGAGACACTAACAAATTTTGGGGAAGGACAGTGGCTCAGTGGTAGAGCATCTACTTGGTAAGCAGAAGGTCTCAGGTTCAATCCCTGGCATCTCCAAAAAAGGCACATAGGTGTGAAAAACCTCAGCTTGAGACCCTGGAGTGCCACTGCTAGTCTGAGTAGACAATACTGACTTTGATGGACCAAGGGTCTGATTCAGTATAAGGCAGCTTCATATGTCCATATGTCCAAATTACTAATTTGCAGCCACTAAAACAGAAATAAAATGCTTCAAACTGTAATTTAAAGTATATGCATATGTTGTAACCATAGTTGCAATCATTGATAGATTACTGCTGCAACTCTACGGAGATTAAGCCCCCATTTAACATAATGGGATAGGTTTCCAAGCATGCATGAAGAGCACTGCTGTTTTCTAATATTTTCTAAATATGGCACTGTTTTGTGCTACAGAATGCACAGTTTGTTTTCTATGTATAATAAAAACAAGTACAGTTTTTCTAGAAAGTGTTTTTTGTTTTTTTCCTTAATCTTTCTGTCTGTGTTTCTACCTCAACAGTGTTTAAATAATTCTTTATTTTGATGAACCATTTCTGTATGGATTGGTATTTTTTATTTTTATTTGCCTGCAGTACCCTAGCAGCAATCAGTAAGATGGGATCAGCTTAACTCTGACAGAAGAAATCTCAGTTCTATGTATTGTAATTTAGAAGAACAACTTTGGAGTCAAATTTGTATTTTGCAGTGTCATGTTTCTTTTATATAACAGAGTACTCTGCCCCTCTTGGGGCAGGTCCATCAGATATAAATTCCTTCTTGTCCACAGTCCCTCCCCATGCTCCCCAGGTGTTAAGCCAAATGCCCTCAAAACGAGGTTGGGGAATTAGTTAGGTGGACACCCGGCTTAATAGGAATCTTTTTACCAAATGTATACCAGGCTCAACCATCCAGATAGTAAATGCTCAATAAAAGGACTCTAATTTAATAAAAACCAATTGTAATTTATTTAGAATAATAGTTCTTTCGCACAAGATAAAAATACAAAACAATCACACATTCACACAGACCTAAGAGATAAAGATAGATTGATAGGGGTACATATAAGGGTAGACACACAGGGCGATATTACCTCTCGCAGACTCCAAGGAAGACTTCGAAGGCGACAGTTGAAGGAATGGGGGAAGGGCCCGAAACTGATCAGGAATCGGGGATGTATCTACACAGCGGTAAATGGGTTGCTGAATAGAAGCACACATGTGGGTAGCTAGTCCACATGTTATAAAGCCTCACTTGTACCCTTAGGGGATGGGAGGCAACAGGAAGGAGAGATGGGAGGTTCTGCTGATGACCATGAAGGCTGGACATCGGCTGAACCAATGGTGAGTCTTTGTTGACACCTGATTGGGTGTTTGCTTTATCCAATGAACTTCACCTTTATCCTGGGCATCCTGGAAACTTCCAGGTTGTGACAGGGCCTGAGGCGGCTCCGATGATATCAGTATGGAAATGGCTGGGTGCTTGGGATGAGATGGGATTATCTGGGAAGGTGACAATAGGGAATCAAATATTGGCCTAGGTATCCCCGGTGTAGACAAAAGGTTTGGATGTGGCAGGAGAGATTCTTCCTCTTTTCTCATCATCTCTTAGGCAAGAGTTATTGTTCAGGATATTGCTGAGCAATTAGGATCAACAGTCGGGCTGTTAATCCATTCATAACACGGATGGGTTGCTTGCGGGCTAGGAATGACTCAGGATGTGTACGTGAGATTCCCACTAAGAGGGAATGAAGTCCAGCCTGGCAGGAAGATGGCTACAAGTGGTGTTAGCAAAACACAGTGGTTTCCATGCTTAGCGCTTCAACACTGGTCGCCTGGACAGCTCTGTGGCGGCGCAGCTTCTTCCTCACCATGGCGGGCCCGATCAGTGACGGGGGAAACGTTCGTGTATATTGGCAAGCACTCTGTGCCTGTTTAGAATGCCTGTACCATAACGCTGCTTGTACACATGAGTCTTATTTAGTTCCTGGATGGCTTTGCTCGCACTCTCTGGCCAGACGGGTGCAAGCTCACTTCTCCAGGCGCCCTGGCAACCGTGCTTGTGACTATAATATAGGAAAAGAGGGGTCGTTTCCTCACACAGGCTTCTGCCCCAATTCTCAAAGACCGATTCCCCACTAGCCTTGTTCTGGTCTCATTGCTCCTTTTCCTGCTGCTGCTTCTGGATTTTGTGGCAAGTTGTTGCCCAGCTTCTTTTTAGGTTTCCTCTGCGGCAGGCAGGATCCTTTGAAAACTGGAAAAACAAACTGGACACTGCCTGGAAAAGACCTTGTGTTGTGGCCCATAAGGCCCTGAGAGTAAGCCCTCAAGGGTTAAGGGCTAAAGGTGGGGAAAACCCCAGTTTTGAATTGTCTGGTTTGGAGAGAGTCACCAGAAGTAGCACAATTGGTGAAGTGAGCTTAAATCCAGCCCTGTCTAAAGACCAGCAGGGGCAGGTTCAAGCCATCCTCACCAGGTTCCAGCAGAGAAAACAAAAAGGTTTGACCTTAAAAGCATCAAAGTGTCAGCTAGCCATGACCCAGATGAAATATTTAGGTCATGTGCTGGGTGGTGGGAGAATAAAGCTGATTGGGGCAAGGTGCAAACCATCCAGGAGTGGCCCAGACCCACCACTAAGAAACAGATCAGGGCATTCACAGGAGTGGTTGGCTACTACAGGAGGTTTATACCTGAATTCAGTGCCATAGCAGCCCCACTATGTGAATGCACCAAGAAGAAAAACCCAAATCCAGTGATTTGGAGTGCAGAATGTCAAAAGGCATTTGAACACCCGAAAGCTGTTCTGACCATTGAACCAGGTAAAAAGCACATCCAAGTTAAAGAGAATGTAATTGCAGATGCATTGAGTAGAATGCAAAAGTAACCAATATGCTTGCATGAAAAAGAAACCTGAAAACTGATTGTGTATGTAGTGTTATTTATAAGTTTGAATGCAATGTGCTTTAGAAGGGGAGCCCCTGAATAATTAATTAATACTCCCAATAATAATAATATTTGTCATATTGAGTAAAAATATCCTTTGTCCTCAAACTAAGGGGCCATTAGAAACTGACTCTACTGCCCAGTGGATGTGAGCTCCAGCTGTAAGATTAGATAAGGGAACAGCCTCCTACAGGTGAGAGAATGTAGCAAATTGAAGGGGCAAATTGAAGAAAAAAAAAGTCTCAGAGTTTTAGTCTGGAGTTGGAGCTTGAGTACTGAACAGTGTGAAGACTGGTACTTAAGCTGGTCAGTTGTGGTGTAAAGCAACTGGACAAGGAGCTGAGAACAGCCAGTGGGGCTGAGTTCCTTGGTAGACAGAACTAGACTAAGCTTCTGAGTGAGAGAGTTTTTGGTCAGAAGGGGGTCACAGCCAGGCACCTTGTGTGAGGAGAAACTTTCTATGGGGTTCTTTCAGCACAACAGGACAGACTCCTAGTATAAACTGAGAACACTCCAATACAAATACTATGACTGGATTCTTGTGGCTAGAAAGGGATCCCAAGAGTCAGGCTAGGAATCTAGCTGGGACTGAGACACAGCAGGAGTTGAGGGGCTGGTTAGAGCACTCAAAAGGGTGTGAGTCCGGTGAGCTAGTGTGTATGTCTGTGAGGGAAAGTTATCTAGTACAAGTCAGGAGTCCTCAGTGTGTGTGGGAAAGAGTAAAGGTCAGTTTATTATTTTTATGATTTGAGGAGTCAGAGCATAGGGCAATACCATTATCTCTGCAAAGCGTTTCTAGTGACCAGTAGGCCCTGCCTGCCTGTCCAAGGTTTTTGTATGGTTCTAAAGCCTGCCTGTTTGTTGTTTTGATATCATCTCAGCCTGATAAATCTCTGTTGTTTAGAGATTGATTATTTCAACAACCATCTGGTGCCAACTGATTTGTTATTGATCAACTAATTAATATTACTTTACCCCTCTCCCTTACCTTTTGTGAACCAATACATATTCTTTGTGGTTTTTGAAATTCAAAAACTGGTGCCTAGTTTACTTTAGTTCTGAAAGGATTTCTGTATGTGTGCCTGAGGGACAGAGGTAAGGTGACTGGGGAAATATTTATAGTGGTCACCCTCCCAAGCTGACCCTGACCGGTTCCTCACAGCCTGCCACAGAGGGAACTTGAAAAGAGGGAGGGCAGCTTGTGCAAAATCCAGCAGAAGTGCCGCGGGAAAAGGAGCAATGAGACCAGAACAAGGCTAGTGGGGAATTGGTCTCATATTCCCCAACCCAAGAGGTAATGTCTACCTAATACTTTGAATGGGGATGCCAGTGAAGGAGTAGAAGACGAGTGTCCTTCATTTTTCCCATGTTAACTGGGCTTGAGGTGTAGGAATTATTCATTTGGGGCCTGTTCTGTTAAGTTTCTAATTTTTCCAAGGTTTGTTTCCCAATTACCTTTATTTTCAGGTGAAGGCATTTTGGTTCTTTTGAAGTCTCAACATAGTAGTGCATGTAATATTGGGCATAGGGATCATAGCCCTCTCTTATCTTTAGACTGATATATATCTTTTACTGCTAGATTGATATAGACTATTGGGTTTAAATCTGGACTTTTTACCTGGCCATATGAATTTATCTATTTTTGTCACTTTTATTTTGGGAATATATTAAGGGGGATTGTTTAAATATACAGTATATAGAAAATTTGGGAGGAAGATCATCTAAGCTGGTAATATTTTCTGGACTGCGAAATGTTTAAGGTGTGTGACAAAGGTATACCTCTTTGCGTTGTATCCTGTTTTTAAGCAAACTTGTTTCTTCTGTAGTGATGCTAATGCCTAAGCATGTCCATGGGAACATTATCCATTTGTAGGGAAAGTGTTTTTCAGATGTGCTCTGGTAGGTGATATTGATGGGGTATAATTTTGAATTTGTTCAATCAAGAAACACTATTTGTCTAAACTCTTTTGAATACAAGAAATTGAGTTTTCTGGGTGCGGGGCATAGTGCATGGTATCATCAGCAAAAAGGCTAGTCCTGTTATTAAAGTTTATTTTTATACTAATAACACTAGGGTTGCATCTAATTGCTTCAGTAAGGGGTCCTGGTTCATTGGGGACATAGGGTGATACAAGGAACAGTTCAAAGTATCTCTACCTGTTTGATGAATGAACACTATTTGTGCCTCTCTCCATGTCTCTAGGATTCTGTCCTGCTCTAGAACATCTGTTAATCAGAATAGTTGGGGCATTCATATTTTTATTGCCAAATTGGGTATAAATCTATGCTACAAAACCATTGCACCATCGTGGAGGCAGCTGCATTAAACCTACAACAGAAGGTGGACATTCAAAATAACTACTCGCTCACATTATTGAATCATCAGAAGTCGTGTCTTCCAATCTTCCCTACCTTTAATTAGAAAATAATTGCAGAACTGATCCTGCAGAGACAACCAACTATAATAACCAGGAAGGATGTTTCTAATTGTCTACAGCTCAAATTGCAGAGGTGGAAGAAGAACTTTGGCTGAAAGGGCATCCCATTATTTTCCTGATTCCATCTTGCTTGAGCAAAGCAGAAGGTAAGAATGGAAGAACTGCTGTGCTGGGTCAAGCCAAGAGGCCACCTAGACAGCTTCCTGTTTCAAACAGTGGTCAGCTAGTTTAACAGTACCTCATCTGGGGACAAATGAGGAAGCAGCCCACAATTCCTCCCATTAATATTCTTGTATAATTATTATATTATTATAGATTTGGTTTAACTCAAGTGATTAACTTAAGAAAATAGAGCAAAATAGAGATGAAGGAAAAGAAAAGTGAGGGAGCCAGTGTTCAGGAAAGGACAGACTACGCTGGCTGCTTATTGGATCATGAAAACACTCTAACTACCTCTTCAGTAACTTCATCCATTCTACGCTTTTCTTTTTTTGAGCTTGTGTAAGAAATAAAGGAGCCTCTCTTTTTGAGAGATATGCATTCAGGAAAGGATGTTGCTGGTAAATCTATGTATTTTTCGAATCCATGAGAGAGGTTTTCGTATGAGCACTGACTTGCAGATTACAGAAAATCTTTCCAAGATCAGTTAGCTGTTATCCACACCCAACGTTGTCCATCTCTGGAGATTATGTCTGAATAAAAGGATTTCCTGGAATGAATGAACTGGCTGGGCATATACTTTAATGTTAATAAATGGCTTCCAGGCAGCTATGCAACATATATCAGTTGTCAAAAATCATAATATTTAAATTTATCTTTTGCACTCAAGGTGAGTTTGAGAAGGTTAAGTTATATCAGTGAGCTGTTTAGTAAGGGAGGCAATAATGGTACAAGTGTAAAGACTAGCAATAATTTTAAGAGAGCTGAATGTAGCTGGAGGAAGTAGGCATGTATTTATTTTGTAATTTTAAGAGAGCTGAATGTAGCTGGAGGAAATAGGCATGTATTTATTTTGTCCCACTCCATCATTGCTTAACCACATTTTGCAGTATTTGGAAACAATACGATAACCTACCAAACCTGTTTACAAGAAAGGAAACTGGAATGAATTTGCCCATTAAGAGCTGTGATTCTGCTTTCATTTTTTTAAAGTTTCATATAAATCAAAACTACATATATATAAATATAATACTAACAAATATTCAATAAATGAATAAACATGCCATCATGAAAGCTATTTAATGAATAACTGTCAGCCAAAAGGAAAAGGAAAGAAGAAGAAAAGAAGAAAGGCAATTGCCATCCCAAACAGGTACCTCTGTTTCTCTAAGGAAAATCTTTCTGGTATCCATTTCCCAAACAAGAGCAATATTTAATTTTAGAGAGAAAGGAAGTTACAATAATATTAGGTTCTCTTGCATCATTATATTAATACATCTTCCATATGTGAAACCAGAAGATTGAATACTGAAGTATTTGCAAATTATTAAATATAGGATAGTGTTTATATCTCACAATTCAAAATTATATCTACTAGTAGTGTCTTAACTAGATATCTATTAGTTCTTTGCTCTTTTCAGTTGTTTAGTTTCTAATCAGAATTTCTGTACAGTGAAAACAGAGCATAAAGTTGTATTTTATCTTGGAATATATTATTAATAATGTCTATTTCTCAAAAAATTTATTATCACCAGGACTCAGTCTTGGTATGATACATTAATTTCGTATTATCATCGCAAGGTCTTAGAAATTTTCCCTAATACCTACATTTGGTGCATCTGACTAACTTTCTTAGCCACTCTGCAGAGTTCTGTGAACTGAAAACCTTCACTAGCCTATTAAAACCCTCCATGCTCAAAATAGTCTCCAGAATCATTGTGTGATGCCATTATTTGAAAGTCAGCAGGGGGAAAGCAAGGGTTATGTATGCATACATATGACCATGAGATCTGCAACAGGCAAGCAGGTGTTGGGCCAGTTCCCAGTTGATTAATCTGGCTGGCAGCTGATGGATTCCTGTTTTAAGGACACTATGCACTGTGATCTTTTCAGAAAGTCCTCCTAGAGTTGGAGGACTTTGGAGGAAAGTTGATTAAGAGATTTTCAGGATAATGAAGAGCCTGAGCTGGGATGTTATTTACAATGTTTCCAAAGGCAGCAAGGCTAAACAGCTTTCTGTGATCACATCTGAGGGCTGCTTTGTGAGTTTTTAGACATAGTATTGGTCACCCAAACTGTAGACACGTTTCAGAAATTAGCTTATTTTTTTATGATCCCATTTCCAAAATTCAGAAACCGTTTCATGCTTTTAATTATACCAGTGGCAGCACAATGGAGCCTGAAAGCCTCCCTTCCATGAATCTTATCCCAGAACTCCTGAATTCTGCCCCGCCACCTTCTTTCCTTCATTTCAGTAGTTGCCATGACCAGAAAGCCTGTCTGTATTGTCACCATTCTTCTCTAATGGCTTGAAAACTGAAACAGCAGCATCCTGAGCACTGAGAAGCCTGGGATATATAGTTTTCCAGGATACATGGGTACTCAGTGGGGACATCAGATACTCTGAAAACTGTCCAAAGCTTCATTGCATCTGGGACATGCTCACAGAAGTATTTCAGGAGCAAGGAACATAAGAACATAAAAGAAGCCATGTTGTATCAGGCCAGTGGCCCATCCATCAGGGCAGAGCCACATCATGACTTTCATGGGCCCAAGACACTTTTGCCTTTGTGGGCCCCTCCCACCACAATAATACCAATATTAAAATTATTTTTATATAACTTTATTTTTTTTCTGTTTTAGGCAAAATGTAATAGATTTTCATGGACCCTAACATTTCATTTTTTTCTGATGTGAGGGGGAAAAATGATTTTCTTAGAACCTAAAAGTTTATTTTTCTTTCTGATTTTATAAGAAATTTAAACATTTTCATGGGCCTTGTTGCCCTGTTGAGTGGTGGCAGGGAATGGGAATCTAGGCCAGGAGATCTCCTGCTGGCAACCCTAGCCTACACATACCTCTGGGAAGGAAGCAACTAGAGATTTTATTTTTAAAAATGAAAACTGAAAATTCAGAGAACCTCCTAAACCTATTGTTACAACACTCCAGCAATAGATCAATATTTCAGTCCCTCTTTAAAAGGAGGGGGGGAGGGAACGCTGTGCATCCAAAAATGATACCAGCAATGACATCAGCACCCTCCCTTGAAAAGCCATATTATTAAAAGCATGCCTGGAAAGAAAATAAATTGACGCCACAACTGAAAGTGCACAGGGAGGGCAGACATGTCACAGAACCCTGCCCCAAACCAATGCTTGTGGTTCAACACTCAAAAAATCAGGAGTAACTCAAGCTTGTGGGAAAGCCCCACATTTATAAATCCCACTTGGTCTGTTGCTTGCCTTCTTTCCCACCTTCAGGTAACCTCCCCTAGATGTTGTCCTGTGAAAGCTGGCTAAGTGCTGCCACCTATATGGCCCACTTGTTATCAGTCAACTGCAGTCATAGGAAGAAAGAAGCCTAGGACAAGCCAAACATCTCACTCCTTCCACATGGCCAAGAATCATCAAGCACCTTCCCCCTCCCCCTTTCTGTCCAGTCCCTTCAACGTATCCTTTAAATTGTACTTTGATAGAAAACAAATCATTTATAGTCCCCCCCACTAGTAAATTTCCCCTTAGGAGAGGCTGAAACACATTCCTGCTAAGTGAGTCATCACTATAGAGGGTATGCGGATAGAATGCAGAGGAAAGGGAGGAATGTTCTTAGAAAGCTCCATGGAAAGCTGAAAGCAGTTGGAACACAAATAATTTCTGTTGGTCTTTGCTTCCTTCTCTGTATGAAGGAGGACAGGTGGTATAGTTGCTAATGAATGAAGTGGGATTCTACATTCACATTTGACAAACCACAGTTAGTAAACCAGTTACATGGTGTAAAATCCCAGTCCTGATATAAATCTACAAACAAGTTATAGTTGGGCTGCATTCAGACATTTCACTAAGTCAGTGTTTAAGAAATCACGGTGGTTTATTGTGCCATCTGAACATTGCCCTTGTGTATCATGACTTCACTGTGGAATGCATCTCTCCTCTATCGTCAGTTAGATAAGGCTGGAACATCACCATCCAGAGTCCAGTTTTGCCCCTCGAAGGAGTGGGGGTAGTCCCAATCACCAACACAGTTGATCGAATATTCAAATGCAGATCCAAGAATTTAAGCCATTAGGAAACAGTCTGATGAATGCCAGCATCACTTATTGTTTAAAAGATAGTGGACAAGAGCAGATGTTTCTTGCTTTTATACAAGGTACTGCTAGTTATAGGTTGTAGTGTTCTGGAGACATCCAGACTAGGTGATATCCACAGAATAAAAAACACAACATTCCCTGGGACCAGTTTTTAAAACAGCAGGAGCTTCTTAGTGAGCTGCAGTTGACCATGACAGCAGTATCAGTGCTCTAATTTCTGTCCTTCTCAGCCAAACCAATTCTTGCATAGATGACTTTAAGACTGCAGTGTAGATTAGTGTTTTGACTTTTAAAGGACCAGTCTACAATCCAGTACAATTGTGCATGCTTAAAGCTGTTAAAAGCAGTAAGTTTAAGCACACTCAGGGCTTTTTTTGCTAAAAAAGAAAAAAAAAAGCCCAGCAGGAACTCTTTTGCATACTAGGCCACACCACCTGATGCCAAGCCAGCTAGAACTGCGTTCCTGTGCGTTCCTGCTCAAAAAAAGCCCCGAGCACACCTAATGCTGTGTTGGATTGTAACTCAATAGCTTAATAAGGGTCAGAATGCGAAGCACTGATTAAATTTATGCTGTGTTGTCAATTGTGTGAAAATATTACCAGATTCAAAACACATGGAATTCAGCAATATTGGCATTTGGGCGTAACTAGATATTATGGGAGACATACAGCTGATGCTAATTTACAGCTTCCCTGGTCTTTTTCAGTAACATCTAGAAAAGTATGTTGATGATCACATTTCTTTTACTGGATATCAATAGGGAGGTCCCAGCAGCAATTTCCAGCAGAGGATTCCCCAGTTTGGGGGCTCATCTCTGTGATGGACTGGCTGGCTGGCAGGGGAAACCCCTACTCTAAACAGGGACATCACCATGTGACACCCCTGATGTGATGACATCACCCAGGAGTTTCATTTCATCAGGGACATGGTTTGGGAAATGCTCTGGTTTTGGTGTAAATTATGTGGTTTAAACCCAATTTTAACATCCCTGCCCACCCCTGGAACACCCCCCCCCCCACCAGACCAATGAGGAGACCTGGCAACCTAAAGGAGATAGTGGAAGTTTTTATGAGCTCTGATGAGCGCTACCATATTTTGCCTAGAAAATGGTTTATAAAATGACGATGGCGACATTGGTATTACTGGGTATGTTTTAGAAAGCAACTTTATCTGCTAAATAGGGTCTATAATAGTCCATAAAAATCCAGAGGACGGCTAACTCAGCATGGTTCTTCTGATCTTCTACCCAGACTATTTTATCTCAAGTATATATCTCAACTATATCTCTAGCTTTTACCCACTGCCCAAGTTTACTTTGTGCTGTAGGCAAGCTGCTTGTTTATATACTGCCAGGGCTCAGGAGTCTGTCAGAGAAGTTTTATTATCATTGACCCAGTTCCAAAATGGCTGTGGGCATTGAACTCTTCAGCAAGAGTGATTTCAGCATCTGAGTCTGGGTCAAGGAGACCGCCAGTGAAGAAGCACAGGCAAGAAATGTTGTTTACCCCTTCAGTAGATGGCACTAATTGTAGTAAGCCACTGTAAGCGCCCAGGGAAGTCTTCTGCCTCCTGCAGATGGCAGTAAGGTCTTAGCTCCATCTGAAGAAAGTGGTAGCTGTAGAAAAGGTTCACTCAGTGCCTTAGGACAGAAGGAGCTGTATATTGTTGCAAAGAGAAAGAGTTGGGGATGAGAGGATTACTAAGCCATTTTATAGTTGTTTTTAGTCATTCCGTGACTGGGTTTTTTTGTACTGTGAGCAGCTTCAAGCTGATATCTGGAGAAGTAAATACTCTGAATAAATTATATGCCGGCAGCTGCACAGACTGATCAAACAAAGTGAGTCTGAGAACACATGAACACTTGAAGCTGCCTTAAACTGAATCATATCATTACTCCATCAAGATCAGTGTTGTCTACTCAGACTGGTAATGGCTGACAAGGGTTTCAGGTACAGGTCTTTGCTATCACCTACCACCTGATTCTTTTAGCTGGAGATGTTGGGGACTGAAACTGGGACGTTCCATATGCAAAGCAGTTGCTCCATCACTGAGACACAGCCCCTCCCAAGTAAGTAATGAATTAGAAATGGAATTAAAATTGATGTTTGGTGAAGGAATGGGGGGAAAGGAAAGTGAGGACTGGCTGCAAGGTGTTGACAGAAAGGGAGGAAACAAACAAGACAGCTTGATTGTAGAAGAGTGGAGGCCTACAACCAGATTGCTAGCAAGGCATGTAACAAAGAAACAAAAGTGGCAACAAGGACAAACAACCAAAAAAATGAGTCCATTGGCAAAGTTTTAGAAATTCACAAGTTTAAAAGAACAGCCAAATCAATTTACCCTTTGAGAGAAAAGGATTATATGAGGATTCCTGGTCAGCCTAGAGATCCATGGAACTGGGTTAAATTATATGATTTGTATTTGTATGCTGTTTGGACTGGGTCTGCATGGCTCAGAGTGGAAAGGTAAATCTTTGCCTAATACTTTTGGTAGTTATTGGGAACCTTTTCTCTAAGGTCATATGATTTAATACATGTCCCAGTCTTTTAAAATTTTGCTTTATTTCACACTTCGCTTTTTAGCTTTCACTATGCCCTCCTAAGCAGAAATAAACCTTTCTAAGCCCTTCACTTGTCTTAGAAGGGTTTAATTGGGCTTAGGATGGCACTGTTACAGTCTTATCCTATGTATATTCACCTGTGCATAAGCCCTACTAAATATAGTGAGATTTCATTCTGCAGAAACCTGTGTTGGTATTCTCGATGCCTTTGTGTTTTTTCTTCAAACCACTAATCACATCTTTGGAAAGTTTTATGTCCAACTTTCAGAAATGACTTTTAAAAACAGCAAAACAGAGTTTAAAAAAAGACATTTCAACTAAGTACACATTATCTGCAGCAATTTTCTGTTGTATATTATCTACCCAGTACCCACCCACATGTATGTCATTTTGAAATGTTCCACAGTATCTTGTATATGTATTTTCTCTTTTTTTATATAAAGATGAAATAAAACTGCATATCATGGCATTATTTGAAATTGAAGACTAGCAAAATAGGAGATTTTGGCAAAATGAGTCTCATTGCTTTGAGCCAATTATCCATTTTGTATTCCATTCCATTGGGGGGAGGGAATGGAAAAGAAAAATCAGGGGAGAATTCAGAATGGATAGAGGTCCATTTATTCACTGCCTTCTTTATTATTTAAATATTTTACCATAGGCTCAAAAATAGGTACCTAAAGTACTGTCTCATGTGCAATAGGGGTTCACATCTGTGAAATCTAGACTGTGAAAATAACACACATGCTCTCCAAAACCCGAACACATGAGTTGCCATGAAAATATTCAGACATTATAAGAAATGCATGTAGGGTTAATAAACTATCAAGAACTGCAAACATTTATCAGCAGGTCATCTGGAAATAGTGACTAAAGTCAGGGCACAGAATCTGTAAGGAGGAATTAATATGAAAATGAAAACTACAAAGTGGAACTGGAGGAGGAAGTTATGCACCTGAAGATCATAGTCTAGGCCAGGGGAGTTGAACTCCTATTCCTATTAAAGGGCTTGTTATCACTTACTCCGAGACTCTGCCATGCATAGAACCCACCATATTATAGTGGCGACGAGGATGGGATCCGGATGAGCGAGGTCCAGGGCACCCCAGCACTGCCAAGCACACCGAGTTTCAGTGCCGCTGTGCAACAGGCACCGCTGCCCAGCCCAATCATGGCTGCCGCGTCCGGATCGCAATACTCCATTCCGGAGTTCAACATGGTACAGCCCGAGGCCTGGGAAGGCTGGGTCAAAAGATTCAAGTACCACCTCGTGGCACAGTGAATCAAGGATGATGAACCCAAAATCAAGAAGGCTATCCCGCTGAGCAACTGCGGCATCACCACGCTACAGCTAGCGGAGAGCCTGGTTGCACCAGAGACGCTTGAGGTGTCTTCCTTCAACAAGATCATCGAGACACTGACTGGCCATTTCGTCCCAAAGCCTACTCCCTTCACCTGGAAGCTACAGTTCCTCGATAGCTTCCAGGAGTCAAATGAGACCATAGCGACCTTCCTAGCTGCCTGCGAGACTTGGACAGGAAGACGGAGTACAGCACACAATTGGAAGATACCCTGCTCGTGAAGTTCACTCACAGCCTCAGGGACAGGAAGGCATGTCGGAAAATCATGATGGAATCAGAGTCAACCTTGGAGAAGGCCCTACAAATAGCCACCACCGCGCACAAAGAGAAGGCCCACTGCCCGGGGACCAGCGCTCACCAGCTGCAGAATCAGACAACTCAGACAGGGATGATGCCCTCAAGTGCATCAGGTGACCCAACAAAAGCCTAGGCCATGAGCCACGAATCAACCACCCCCAAGACTTGTGCCAGCTATGGGGAGCCACACGAGCGGCGCACTTGCAAGTTCAGGAATGCAACCTGCCATACATGCGGGAAGGCTGGGCACATAGCCCGGGTGTGCCGGTTGGTGGCGCTGCACCAAGGGAAATTTCCTCACCAACAGAATGGCCACTGCCACAAGGTCATGCTCGCAGACAGCATCCAGGCACTCACCACTTTGGGGACCCAGGTATGCCAGTTGCCCCTTCCCTCCCCGGATAAATATTACGTGACTGTGTTTATAGAAGGCAAGCCCTGCAAAATGGAGGTAGACTCTGGGGCGGGCCAGACGGTCATTTTGGCCCGCATGTTCAAGGAGATGTGCCCGGGGGGGGGGAACCCAGTTACAACCAGCTTCATTCGTAGTACAGGCCTTTCAGAAGCAGGAGGTTGCAGACCTGGAAGTGGGCCTGGTCCATATCAGATACAGAAGGTTCAAGGGAAAGCTCCCTCTCATCATGGTGGAGGGCAATCTATGCAGCCTTCTAGGTCGGTCCTGGTTGCAGGCCCTGGGCATCCAAGTGACGGGGATCCATTACACCCCCGTTCAAAGAGATTTTCAAAAGGTGTGTGAAGAGTTCCCCGCTGTTTTCAACGGAACTTTGGGAACATACACCGGGGCCCCTGCATCATTACAACTGGACCCCAATGTGCAACCCATATGGTTGAAGGTCAGGCGTGTGCCACTAGCTCTGAGGCCCAAGATCGAAGAGGAGCTGGACCGCCTCGTGGCCCAGGGGGTTCTGAAACAAGTCGCTAATGCAAAGTGGGAGACTCCCATAGTAACCCCGATCAAACTCAATGGCAGCGTACTATAAATGTATGATTAATAAGGTGCTGCAAGGCCATGCTTACCCCGTCCCAGTGGTGAGCCATGTGTTAGCATCCTTAGCGGAAGCAAAAAAATTTGGGAAACTGGATTTGGCTCAGGCGTACCAACAGCTCCCTGTGGACGCTACCACAGCAGAAGCTCAAACTATCATAATGCACCAGGGGGGCTTCAGAATTAGACACTTGCAGTTCGGGGTCAGCGTGGCTCCGGGACTGTTTCAAGAAGAAGATGAAGAAGATATTGGATTTATATCCCGCCCTCCACTCCGAAGAGTCTCAGAGTGGCTCACAATCTCCTTTACCTTCCTCCCCTACAACAGACACCCTGTGAGGTGGGTGGGGCTGGAGAGGGCTCTCACAGCAGCTGCCCTTTCAAGGACAACCTCTGCCAGAGCTATGGCTGACCCAAGGCCATGCTAGCAGGTGCAAGTGGAGGAGTGGGGAATCAAACCCGGTTCTCCCAGATAAGAGTCCGTACACTTAACCACTACACCAAACTTGATGGACTCCCTTCTTAAAGGGCATCCATGTGGTCCAGCCGTTCTTTGACGATGTGCTGATTGCGGCAGCCACCGAAGACAAATTTGACGACCACCTCCGAATGGTGTTACAGAGTTTCAAGGGGGCAGGGTTAAAGGTAAAATGGGAAAAATGTGTATTGGGTGTGCCCACCATAGATTTTCTGGGGTATACGGTGGACGTGAGCGACATTCATCCAGCCCAGGACAAAATAAAGGCCATTTGTGATGCGATGGCTCCCACCAACAAGGCAGAATTACAGTTGTTCTTGGGAATTTTTAATTTCTACCATGCCTTCCTTCCCCACAAGGCGGCGGTAGCAGAGCCCTTACACAGACTGCTGGACAAAAGGGCATCGTGAATTTGAGGTCGTCGGCAAGCCGCCGCATTCCAGGCAGTAAAAGACATTTTGACTTCAAATAGCTTCCTGCCGCACTTCAACGAGCGGCTACCCGTCATGCTCACATGTGACGCTTCGCCTTACGGGGTCGGCGTCGTGTTGGCTCACAGGCTGCCGGATGGTCGCAAGGTTCCGGTAGCCTTTATTCAAGGACCTTACAAAAACCAGAGCAAAACTACGCTCAGATAGACAAAGAGGGCCTGGCTTTCGTGGCAGGGGTAAAAAAATGCCACGATTACCTTTACGGCTGGCCCTTCACTATCTTGACGGACCACAAGCCCCTGCTGGGCCTGTTTGCCCCCGACCGACAAACACCCCAAATGCTTTCACTGAGGGTGTTGAGGTGGTTCATCTTCCCGGTGGGTTATCTGTATGACCTTAAGTACCGCCCAGGGAAAGCAATGGGTCACGCTGATGCTCTGAGCCGCCTGCCAGTGCCCTCCATGGATCCAGCCCCAGCCCCGGTGTTTCAGAACATGTCACTGGAAGCCCTCCTGGACTGCCTGATGCACGCGAAGGACATTGCCCGCTGCTCTTCCAAGGACAAAACTCTCTCCTGCGTTCTGGACTGGGTGTGGAAGGGGTGGCCAGAAGGATGGGTGGACTCGGAATTTTCTGCGTTTGCATTCCGCCGGGACGAACTGTCTGTGCATAAAGGGTGCCTTTTGTGGGGAAGTAGGGTGGTGGTGCCCCCGGTACTGCGGCCGCGCGTCCTAACAGCGCTGCACGAAACCCATCCAGGGATTGTACGCATGAAGGCGCTGGCCCGCAGCTATGTATGGTGGCCAGGAATTGACGATGCCATTGAATCCTGGGTGGCCCAATGTCAGCCATGCCAGGAGACCAGTCCGGCGCCACCCCACGCCCTGGCCCAACAGTGGAAGTCCACTCACAACCCCTGGTCCCTGCCATATATTCTTCCTCATTGTGGACTCCTACTCCAAATGGTTAGAGGTAGTGCCAGTGGCCTCCACCACTTCTCAGGTGGCATTAAGGGTGCTACGTAGGGTATTCGCCACACATAGCCTCCCAGACACGTTGGTATTGGATAATGGGACAGCCTTCACCTTGGCCAAGTTTCAGGATTTCTGTGGCCAGAATTCAATAAAACACATAAGATCAGCCCCCTTTCACCCAGCCACAAATGGCCAAGCGGAAAGAATGGTACAGGCTATCAAGGAAACGCTCCGCCGCATCATATATGGGGAGTGGGAAACACGCCTCACTGAGTGCCCTTTAGCGCAACATTCCACCCCCAGTATGTTCACCAGCTGCAGCCCAACAGAGCTTCTCATGGACCAGTGGCTGACAACCCTCCTGGATCGCATGCATCCGGACCGTGCACCTGACTTGCAAGAGGTGCCAGAGATGGTCCGGGCCCCCTGGGGGTTTGACACAGGGGACTTAGTGTTTGCCAAAAACTTCAGGGAGGGGCAGCATGGATACCAGCACGACTATCCCGAGTACTAGGGGCCGTCATGTACGAAGTCACCTCATGGGGGGATTCACAATAAGGTGACATATTGACCAATTACGTGTGCGAGAGGCACCCAGCGGGAAAGATGAAGACAAGAATGCAACCTCCCCAGCTCCTGCTCTTGGCAAAATAGCTGGAGGAAGCAGAAGAGCCAGCAGCTACACCCGTGCCAGAACCAGCAGAACAGACGCGACCACCATCAGTGCCAGAAACCTCGGAGGACCCAGTCCAGCCGGCAGATTCCCCTTCAGCACCAGGGCCTCTGCCAGCAATGCCTGAAGCAGAAACCGCATCGCCACCAACTCCTGTGCTCAGGCAGTTGATGCGAACGCACCACAAGCCTGCGTACCTAAAAGCCTATATCCACTAGGGGCTTGTGAACTAAGTGGGGAGGGATGTTATGTATGTGGAATCAAGGGAAGACTTTGGTGTTTCCGCCTGGCTCATTGGAGCCATACGGACAGAGCTTGGGAACTTGGGAACAAAGGGCTGTAGGATTCAAACCCCCGCAGCCCAGGATGAATCACAAGCCCCCACCGGTTTGAATTACCCAATAACATCCTTGCGTGGGAACCCAGAGATGTATATAAGTTCGGCCCGTGGGCCCCAAAGCCAGTCTTGTACTGTGACCTTTTACTATGTGATTCCTATTAAAGAGCTTGTTATCACTTACTCTGAGACTCTGCCATGCATAGAACCAACTATATTATAGACCCTTTAGGAAAAAAGAGTCATAGCAATACCATAAATATGAAATAAGAAACTTTTTGATGCTGAACAGAGAGTTTGGGATCTGACAGTGATCACAAATGGACTGCTGTTATTTCAATCAGACATATGATGAAACAGTCTGGGTATACTGGAAATGAATAAAGACTATGACTAAAGAATCTGAATCTGTGTAAGAACTATAATGCAACAAATGAAATTATTAATGGACAAAATTAACCAAACGTGTTTTCCAACCCCAGGTGCAGTGCGCCCCAAGGGCAACAGTTCAGTTGTTCTGGGAAATTACTCTTTTCCACAGGGAAGATTTTGACATTTGCACTGATGCTCCTGATAGGCTCAGTTCTCTACAAAGGTGTAGCTTGTCAGGGCTGCTGATACCAGGCAGGCATGCCAAGGCTGAATTCTCTCTTTCTCTTTTTATTTTTTGCCTAATCTCTTAGCTAAGCATGTGCATTTTCTCTTTCTTTAAACTGAGAAACAGCTGGATGAAGCACTTGTTAACTATTGTTGGATGACACAAAGGCACTGCTTTCTTTATCTACTTAGTGTTGGTTTTACACAAATAGCCTTGAATTTGTTCTTCATTCTGACGTCAACAGATTGTGTATGACATGAGAAAGCACATTTTTGAAAGGTCACCTTGACCCTCTCTGAAGAGTCCTCTCACAAATTATTTGGGCAATGTCACCTTTCCATCATAGAGGCTCTGCCAGAGATGTTGTTCTGTGTGTCGTTGTGAACAGGGACACTAGGATGTTGCACCTAAAATACCCCTGTAGCCTCATGTTTGAAATGTGCTCAAAGAACAGTTATCTAAACCTCTGTATTCAAAAGTTATTACCTTATTTCTGTTTCCTGAATACTCTTTGTCTGTGCCACACTGTACTTGTCTGTTTATTCAAACATCTGACTGTCTAATGTCAATAGGACCACCGCAGTGTAAAAGCATTGACTTGGGCTGATTGGCAGCCCTGCTATCTGAGGGGTTGGCTCAACTGGGAGCTAGTCCTTGGAGACATAATCAGGCCTCTGATGAAAAAGTGCCCAAGCAATTAATATTTAGCTTAATGAATCTAAGAGAAGACATAAAACCACCCTGTGGATTCAAACCAAAATCCATGCAACAACGGGTAATCAGAGAAGTATACTGTGTTGGAGGAAATGAGAGATACAGTTTAGCTATCATGGCTGTGAATAGACCTATACTTCCACTGGGAATCTGTCCAGTTCTTTTTAAAAGCCATATCAGCCAGTGGCCATTATCACATCTTGGGCAGCAGGACTTTTTTTGAGCAGGATCACACAGGAATGCAGTTTCAGCTGACTTGGTGTAAAGGGGTGTAGCCTAATATGCAAACGAGTTCCTCCTGGGCTTCTACAAAAAAGCCCTGTGCGAAACAATGGTGATATGGGGTGTGTGGCCTAATATGTAAATGAGTTCCTGCTGGGCTTTTTCTACAAAAAAAGCCCTGACAGTGGCAGTGAATTCCATAAACTAATTTTGCAGTATGTGAGGTATTTTTCTTTTTTGTACTGAATCTATTGCTAATCAGTGTACTCTGAATTCTAATAATATGTGAGGAGGGGAGGAAATCCTCTCTATTCTTAGTGGTATAAACTGTTATTATGTCACCTCTTTCACTCAGGGAAGATATTCTTGTTTGATCATTTTGATTGTCCTTTTTGATCATTTCCCAGTTATACCAAATAGTAGCTGAAGTGCCTAGGAGACCAAAGATAAAGACGGTTGAAATCTGAAAGTGAAAAATTTAACTAAGCTTAAATGAATCAGATTTCTAGGCTCCCAAAGGAGATGCTGCTGCTGAAAAATTTAGTCCGTGCATGAGAATCAGCCCAGTTTGTACTACTGCCAACCAGCCACACACATGTATCTGCTGCAACTCAGCTTCTTCCTCTAATTTGGCTGAAGTAGAAACAGGGGTAGATGACCATAGAAATGTCTTTAGGGGAAGTTTATGAGGAAATCCCAGCTATGTGAAAGTACAAAAAGCCCCATCAAGTAAATGTAAAAAAGAAAGCAAAGGATAGGAAAGGGACGAATGCATTTAAAGTTGTGAATTCAGCAATAGGGTGAGGAGACAAGGTCCTAAAGTGAACACACACACGCATACACATTTGTATATATAATTCTGAACTCAACTCCAACAGGAATGAAAAAATGGTGCAATGTACAGATGAAGAGTTTCCTACAAATCTGGGGGGAAACCCTAGGTTTGCATAAAAACCCAAAAGCAGTAAAAGGAGGGAGTTAACTTCCTCCAGATGGAAAAAGCAGTATTTGTGTAAGTACAGAAATTACTACTAAAACCAGAAATTACTACTAATAGCCGCTGTTGGACTTCTGCTCCATATTTTTATCCAATCCCCTCTTAAAGTAGGCTATGCTTGTAGCTGCCACCACCTCCTGAGGCGGTGAATTCCACATGTTAATCACCCTTTGGGTGAAGAAGTACTTCCTTTTATTTGTTTTAACCTGCCTGATCAGCAATTTCATTGAATGCCCATGAGTTCTTGTATTGTGAGAAAGGGAGAAAAGTACCTCTTTCCCTGTTTTCTCCATCCCATGCATAATCTTGTAAACTTCTATCGTGTCACCCCGCAGTCGACGTTTCTCCGAGCTAAAGAGCCCCAAGCGTTTTAACCTTTCTTCATAGGGAAAGTGTTCCAAACCTTTAATCGTTCTAGTTGCCCTTTTCTACACTTTTTTCCAATGCTATAATACCCTTTTTGAGGTGTGGTGACCAGAACTGTACACAGTATTCCAAATGAGTCTGCACCATCGATTTATACAGGGGGGGGAGGGGCATTATGATACCGGCTGCTTTGTTTTCAATCCCCTTCCTAATAATTTCCAGCATGGCGTTGGCCTTTTTTATTGCAAATGCACACTGTCTTGACTTTTTTTTTCCAGTGAGTTATCTACCACGACCCCAAGATCTCTCTCTCTTGGTCAGTCTCTACCGGTTCACACCCCCATCAACTTGTATTTGTAGCAGGGATTCTTGGCCCCAATGTGCATTATTTTGCACTTGGCCACATTGAACCTCATCTGCCACGTTGTCGCCCCACTCACCCAGCCTCAACAGACCCCTTTGGAGTGCCTCTCAATCCTCTCTGATTCTCACCACCCTGAACAATTTAGTGTCATCTGCAAACTTGGCCACTATGCTGCTTACTACGGACTCCGGATCATTACTGAACAAGTTAAAGAGCGTGAGTTGTATCGACACGCAACCTGATGCAACCTGATGTTAAAGGGACGTGTTACCTGTATAAGGTTAGCCGTGCTCAGTTTTAAAGCCATCATTTTATCCGTTGGGTATGTCTCCTCTCCAAACTATGGCCGCTTAGAACCGTTGCATCTCCACAATTCTCTAAATAACATCTGTGTTGCAAAACACGCTTTCCCCCAAACAATATGAAGCCTGCTACACCAGTGGCTGACCCTCCTTTCCCCCTTAGGAAACAGCCGGCATTCCTTGGGGGGGCGGATCCCTAGCCGCCCCCTCAGGGACTGTTGCGTCAGTCCCCCATGAGGAAACATACCGCGTTCGTTTTTGTGTGTGCACGCGCATGCGTGGGCGGGGCAGCTGTCACTTTGGAATGCAGCTTGATGATGATAGGGGCCCCTTATCTACTACTGAGAACTGTTACTGACCCAAGGTCATCCATCTGGCTGCATGTGGAGGAGTGGAGAACCAAACTTGGTTCTTCAGATTAGAGTCTGCCACTCTTAAACTGCATTAACCACAGCTGACTCTCCACTAGATGAAGAAGAAGATATTGGATTTATATCCCGCTCTCCACTCCGAAGAGTCTCAGAGCGGCTCACAATCTCCTTTACCTTCCTCCCCCACAACAGACACCTTGTGAGGTGGGTGGGGCTGGAGAGGGCTCTCACAGCAGCTGCCCTTTCAAGGACAACCTCTGCCAGAGCTATGGCTGACCCAAGGCCATGCTATCAGGTGCAAGTGGAGGAGTGGGGAATCAAACCTGGTTCTCCCAGATAAGAGTCCGCACACTTAACCACTACACCAAACTGGCACTAGAAAGCAGTATTGTAGGGAAGGAAATGATTATTGTTTCCATAACTATAGTAGTATTGCTCTCACATCAGAAAGTCATGTTGGGGGGAAATTCCATTTTCATTAATGAAAGATGTCTATTGATCATTATTGCGGGAAAAAGAGACTTTCTTGAGTGGTTATTTCTAAGGCAATGACACCAAAAGTTTAAAGAAACTTGTTCTCCCTCTCTATTATTAACCCCCCACATGCACACACCAAGTTTGAAGTGAATTGGACAATGGGGTTCAATGTAATGGACCCTGAAGAAGGTGCCCCCATCCATCTATGGTGCCCGCATTGTTTCTTATACAAGGGGAGAGGGGAAACAATGGAGATGAAGATGAATAGAGAATGCCTTCTTTAGCGGTCTGTAAAATCAGGCCCCCTTGTCTAATTCATCTAAAAAAAAATAGGAGTTGGGTCTTTAGCTGACAGCAAGAAGTAGATTCCCTGAACTGTTAGTGTCATTTACGCAAAAAACAGCTACTCTATTATTTGACTTCCTTCCCCAGAGTAATATTGAGTGAATGTCTGATATTAATTAAAAGGGAATATTTTCTCCAAGGAATTTTGATACACTATATATATTATCAAAATTGGATTAAAATTATAATCATGGCCATCTCAACATTGCAAAATAAAATTAAAACAAGAATTTTTGAAATGCACACCTCAGCAAAATCTACAAATAGTTACTCAAAGTGGTGCAATGTTTTGAATTCTTCAGAACTCTTCATCAGGCTAGATGTTTAAGATTATGATCTTGATTTTGTATGTGTGTGTATGTGTCCTGTCATCTCACACACTCACTCCAAAAATCACATGCCACTAGAGGGCAGTATTTCCAGGCCAAGTCCCACTAAGCAGGGGGAAAAACATGTCACAAACACTTTAATAATAAATAAAATACTTTTAAAAAGCTTACAAGACAATGAGCCTGTTAAGTATGCAGATATAGACTGGTTTATTATGAAGAGGCAGATATTATGAAGTAGACCAGTTTCTGGTTGCCATTTAGCCAATGAAATGCCATGTTCTGTGACAGGTGGGGACTGCATTGATTAATATCCTTTCTGGAGCCAATAAACTACACAGAGGCACAATCCGATGATGTGTGAGCACTATTTATTCTATCTACTTTCCTCTCTAGTTTTTTTGAAATCAGAATCTTAAAAGATAAAAGGGAAACAACATTAGCTACATACTGTCTTTGCCTAATTACCTAATTTTCTGGGGAAAGCCTCAGGGCTGATTCTTTAATCTGTTGCTTTTACCATTTTTTTTTGAGGGGGAGGGGCTGTTGTTTTGCTGTGGTTTGAATTTGCTTTGCTTCACTTCAGTTGGTATTGTGATTTCAAAGCAAAAATCAATGCTCAGTTTTTAATAAAAATAACAATTAGATTAAGATTAAATTACAACCCAATTTAGATTTAAATCAAATTGAAATCACATTACAATTAATTAATAATAATTTAATTTTTAAAATTTAGTTTTTAAGAGTGAGTCAGGGAGGTTCTTGGGGAGGAAGGGTTCCAGGAAAGAGTGGTCATGGTGGGAAGGAGGGAGCAAAGATGGAGTGAATTTATTTTTCTGAGGAGGTGGAATATTTTCTGTGAAAGGAATTTTGACAACCTGGTTTCACCAGTTAGAAGAAATAGGTCATAAGCATCCACCCACCCACAAAGGAAGGAAACAGAAAAGGTGGGATAGAGGAGATGGTGAAATGAACACAGTCCTGGGACAGCATGAAATGTGATGAGTTGCTCATGTCCAGCTAGATGTCAACACTGATTTTTCCACACACAGAAAATTTAATCCAGGCTGGATAAAGCAGCCACATATTCCCAGTGAACACCAGGGGTTTGTTTGCTGCTCAGCTAAGGCTTCCATGTTATTTCAAATTCTAAATGTTTCCTGTTCAGTAGCCAGATGGAAAGGAAGTTTCATGTGCTTCCTGGTTTTAGAAATGGCACAGTAAGAAGGGCAGCCAGTAAAAGCAAATATCAAAAGCATTACAAAAATACAATGACTTCAACGGCTTTTGTTTCATCCTACTTGAAATCTATTGTTGTTGTAAGTATATCTCAATTTAAACTGAAGAACTCAGACTTGAAAAGCATTAAGATCCCCCTTTCCTCTTTAAGATGCATCCTATAATTTCTTTACCAAGAAGTCCTATATTTTCTTTACCAAGTCCTTTCAAGAGCACTTCATGGGTTCTACCAAAAAGAATGGTAATAATTGTTATTTTGCCTTTCATTTACCCCTTACATCTTATTCTGGAGTTAAGTTTTTGTTCCCATTTCTGTTGCTATCTCTCTAACCTTTGAAGAAGTTGCCTTCTTTCTGTTCTTGCTTCTTCAGTTAAAAAAAAAAAAAGGGAAATCAATGTTTACATTTCTGAATTTAACTAAATTACAGTGCAATCTTAAACAAAGTTACACTCTTTTAAACCCATTGATGATTTCTCAAAAATACTGTAAACTACTTAGGTTGAACTATTTCTTGGATATTCCATGTAAGGAACCATAAACTGTGTGTTTCTGCTCAAAAAAACTGAACCTATTTACACTGAGGAAGAGTTGAAATTGCATATTACAAACATACAAACTTAATTTGAAAACATTTTTGTTTAGAGAAAGCAATACATATTGCAACTTGTTTTTCTCCAAATACTCAGTACAGCATTTTTGAAAAATAGTTTGGCACAAATTGATTCAGCATCCCCTTCCAAAGTATAAACAGAGTGAAACTATCTGCTTTCTTGACAATTTTTTAAAAAGAGGGCCCTTTCTGCTTCCCCCCCATGAAACAATTATTTAGTGAAACAAACATACACACACACTAGTCATGCCACTCCAGTGATAACCACACAGTAACTGATCTAGATAAGCTAGAATGCAGCAAGTTTATTAATTCTTTTTCTGTTTAAAAATATCATGACCCTGAGGATGCTATCCTTTACTCTTGGGATATCTTTGCTGGATCACTCCTATTAAGCTTACATAAAAATCTAGATAGTAGTGAACTGTTCAGAGGATGTACACAACAGAGGACCCACGGCAGATTTCTTTTAAATGTACAAACCTTACTGTTCCCACAATAATTTGTATTTATTTATCACAGTTTGTTCCCTGATCTGTCTATAGTATCAAAGATGATAGGTTTTTGCTCCAAGTGGAAAACATTATCTACATTCTAACAACACATTTCAATGTTTAACAGGACACCATTAAGTATTATTGAGATTAAGGCCTATCTAGAGTATAAAAACTGCTTCTTTTGGGAAACTCTTTTGCAGAACGAGTCATGGAACCTCATCTGTCAGTATCGGTCTTACCTCAGTGTGGTCTTCGGGACTAGAGAGCAGAGGGTAAGCAAAAGACTTGCTTAAAGTTTCAGGCTCTTGCTAGTCTTCCATCTAAAAGTGAACCATACTGGTTGCCAATAATCTTTCCACAAATATTTACTGAGGTTTTAAAACTAATTTATTCTGATCAGCTGAATTATGTATGAATGTAATAAAAATCTCTTCTCTGAAAGTCAGATTTCTTTGTTCCTTCCTTGGCCAAGCTTCTTTCACCTCTCTCTGTGTGTGTGCGTGCACATGTGCATGTGTGCATATTTGTGTTCCCTACATATTTCCGGCTTAACTGAATTTTGGCACACATGAAGTTACAGCTACCTTACCTGAACCTATGATTGTAACACCTTTGAGTTTTCACTAACTCCCACATATCTGCATGCTATCTCATTTCAGAGTGATAACAATGGGAGGCAATGATCTCATTGTCACATGGGTTCAAAATAATTAAACTGATACCCATTTCTCAAGGTCTTTCTCCTTCTTCCCCTTCCAGAAGTATTTTTCTGCCTTCCTCATCTTCTGTAATGTCTATATTAAATGACTCAGCATCCTGACATAATTACAATGAACACACCTGGCTTGCAGCAGCCAGTGAATGGTGAGAAGAGGAAGCAGGGATATGAGCATCATAAATTGAAGTCCTGAAAAACCACAAAGTAAAAGAACACACGCTCAGTGCAATTGCCACATGAAACATATGATTCCTAATACATGGCAGAAGGAGAGAAGATTTAAGCCACACAAAATGAGTGTGTTTGCAGTTCAACCCTTTCTGTGGTCCCTCTGGCCCTGAATGCTTCCTATGCATGTTAAAGGCTTGGTTCAACTGCCCCTTGGTTTTGTCTCTGAGTGCCTCCAATAAGTTTAGCAAGCTATATATTGCTTTTTATGAAACATTCTTTCTATGGAGTTTCCTGTACTTGGCATCCTACTCTGTTATTCTTCCTTCATTGCAGTGTATCTGATATTCATTCTGCAAACTATGTCAACACTATTCCATGGTGGAACTCTTTCTTCAGAGCTGCTCTCTCCCTTGCCTAACAGGTGTTTGAGCCTTTGCCATTTTAGCCCCTTGTATAATTGATATTACACATTTTATTGCTTGTTTGTCTCTACTTTGTTGTTTCCTTGATCTTGTCTGAATGAGCTTTATTCGTTCACCATCCAATTGTGATCAAAATGACTCCCCTGATGAACAAGACATCATTCATTTTTAAATGGATGTGAAGTGGAAATTAAGTGCATCTAATCTTTCATATACCAATAATTTATTCTCTTGAGTCCCCTGCCAGGCTTGTTGGCTTCTGAATTGCATTCAGTTCTTAGCACGGCAGGATTCCAGACAAGGAAGACAGCTTGGCTTTACCTTTTGCCAGCTAGAGGGCCTTTCCAGACATTGACCCTCTCACTGGGAGGATATTGCCTCCTGTTCATAGTTCTGTGCTTGCACTTGATTCATTCTGTGTCTGTTCCCATGTACTGAAAGCAGAAGGCTAGCCTTGTTGGGAAGAAGAAGAAGACCGCAGATTTATAGCCTGTCCTTCTCTCTGAATCAGAGACTCAGAGTGGCTTACTATCTCCTATATCTTCTCTCCTCACAACAGACACCCTGTGAGGTAGATGGGGCTGAGAGAGCACTTACACAGCAGCTGCTCTTTCAAGGACAACTCCTACTAGAGCTATCGCTGACCCAAGGCCATTCCAGCAGGTGCAGGTGGAGGAGTGGGGAATCAAACCCGGTTCTCCCAGATAAGAATCTGCACACTTAACCACTACACCAAACTGGTCTCTCTGAGGGATCTTGATGGTTTGTTTAAAAATAATGCAGGGGGATCCCTTGAACCCCAGAAAGTCTGGGAGAAAGGTGGGTATATAAATATTTTAAATTAATTTAAATTAATAAATAAAGTTTCCAATGGGGAAGAACACTAACACAATAACCAGTGGTGGTCAGGCAGATAAAAGGGACATAAAAGCAGGTTGCTTGTAATTTAATAGGTCTAGCTTGAGAAATGTTTCTCTTTTTAATTCTTTGAATGCCATTCTCTAATGGTACATTCGTCACAATGAAGTACTCAACTGCCACTGTTAAGTGTGTGTGATAGTCGAAACAGAATTCCAACTAGGCAAGGTAACCCCACAGTGACTTCCAACTAGGCAAGGTAATCCCCACAACAGGATTAACACCAGAATAGCACAGATGTGACCCTTTGCTCAAAAAACAGTATTAGATGCAAAAGTCAACATAGTAACACCAGCTGACATGCCCACACCTTTACTTCAGATTTTGCTGATGCTCTCCTGTTGAGAAGCCACTGCCATGTTACCCCTGCACAGAAGGCAAATATCAGTGTACGGCAATGGAGATCACTTTACCCAGTACATGCAACACACAACCAGGGAGGCACAAGGCCTTTTGCAAATGACAGTCACATGAACAATGAAGAACACAAACCAGGACAGGGAATTCTTAAGGAACCAGCAATGAGATTTGCCAGATAGCATAACAGAAAAAAGCACCCCAGTAGAAAACCATTGATGGGTCCTGCCTTAAAGAGAATATTTTAAGGGACCTCCACAAGGCAAAAGACATCTTTTGGGTGGTCTGCTAAATCTCTTGCTCCACAGAGCAACTCTTATCCCCAGGGGTCATTTTGTAGAAAAAGAGGTGCTGGAGCTCATTACCACAGCTGATTTGCATATCTCATTTGAATATGTCACACACCCCTGACATATCCGGAAGGTGTACTAAATTATATCAGCTCAGTATCTACCTTCAAATGCTTCTTGAATTATAATTGTCATAATAAAACCTTACTCCCACAATAATTAAATTGCATTCTCCTATGTGGCCACAGTGACATGATGAAGATTTTCATCTGTCTGCTTTATAGGTTTTGGTTATTTCGCTCTTTTTTTGTAAGGAAAAATATTAGAAAGCTTGTCAAATCTTAGAGTTCAGCAAAATTCGCACAGGGGGTTTGAACAATGGAGCCCAAAAGCAATTATTGGGTAAAATTTAGAGCTCCACTCCTGTGAGCTCTTGCCCAAAATGAGGCTTGCTTATCCCACAGCTACAAGAGCAGACAGACTCCATTCACAAGGATCAGGTAGTAGGTGATGTAAGGGCCTTTTGTTTCCCCTCCCACACCACTCCATCTTGCCACTTAAAGAACTCTGTTATATGGACCAGAACTAAAGTAGTTGAGGTTAGAGGTAAAGATAACAACACAGTCCACAAGAAATCCCAGTTCAATCCCTTTCCATGGCCTCCCAGAGGAAATGACTAAAAAGGTAGACAATGATGTGCACACATGCATGTACAGAGATGCACACATATGATGCATAGCAGTGATGTAGCCAGTCAGAGGGTATGATGCGTGAACCAATAACTTCAATATGGAAACTATCTGACCTAGTTGGGTACCTGTTAGAGCTGCATAACAGACACCAGAGGAGTAACAGGTGCAGCTTTCTCCATCAGTGCATATTCATGCTGAGTACTGCTGCTCCTACTATATAACTGCCACATACTCTAAAAGGCATAGAAGCCCAGTGAGGACCAGGATGTCAACCCAAAGAAGCATCTCACTACTTATTAATGCTTATTGTAGCCTTGGTGATCTGGGGGAGATGATGGTACCAGCTGCAAGAGCCAAGACTTCTGATTGTCAACTAAGTGATTGAGAGAATGGGTGCCACCACCTAGGCCCTTTTCCAATCCTCATGCCCCAGCCTATTTCCTTGTACACATATTGATGGTCCTGATGTTTGTTTGGAGGATCATTTGCTAAAGAATATAATGTGATAATTAAAATAATAGTCACTCAACCATTCAATACTGGAAATCTGTCCCCAGTGACTGAATGTTCTGCACCATGTCACACAGCTAATGTCTGCACTGAAGTATGAGTGTTTGTCTAGTAGCAGCAATGAATGAAGCAGAGTGCTTGTTGCAGTAGACGCTCTACTGTTGCCATGGCATTACTATTTTGCTGTCAATTTTTCCACCACTGTAGTAATGTACTTCACTGTCCCAGAGGACATAGGAGTGATCTTATTTCTGCCCAGTGGCATAACTCAAGAATAGTTATCAAAGTGTTGGTTTAAAATAAATTCAGTATTGAAGCACATTCTAAGTTCCTTATTTTGCACAATCTTTTAGAAGAGATTGATGTGACCACTTGTACAGGCTATCTTCATGTTTAATGTCAGCTGGCATATTTAATGTCAGCTGGGAACAGAATAAAAATGTAGCAAGTGGTCATGGGAATGTTTCACTGCACACTCAAATACTACTTTATTTTAAAATATTTATATATTTCAAGGGGAGGTTATTAATAGTTCTTTAAGGCATCTTAGAATAGTGTAACATAATACAATTACATAATATCTAAAATTTAATAATAATTAGATAAATGGCCTACCAAAATATAGTTGCTCACCATGCAAACATAAAATTAGTTGAACTGAAATGCCTACTGAAGCAAGACAGTATGCAGAAGTTGCATATAAAGAGACCTCAGGAGAATATACCACAACTTTGGTGCTCCCACTGGGAAGCCCCTGTCTCATTTCAATCCCTATCATACCTTAGTGTGCTACTTTAAACAATCTGTGAAACTAAATTATCCAGGAAGCCAAGCCATGGTGAACAAGCTTTAAACTCGTGGGCATTCGATGAAATTGCTGATAACTCGTGGGCATTCGATGAAATTGCTGAGCAGACAGGTTAAAACGGATAAAAGGAAGTGCTTTTTCACCCAAAGGGTGATTGGCATGTGGAATTCACTGCCACAGGAGGTGGTGGCGTCCACAAGCATAGCCACCTTCAAGAAGGGGTTGGATAAAAATATGGAGCAGAGGTCCATCAGTGGCTATTAGCCACAGTGTGTGTGTGTGTGTGTGTGTGTGTATATATATATATATATATATATATATATATATATATATATAATATATATATATATATATATATATATATATATATATATTTGGCCGCTGTGTGACACAGAATGTTGGACTGGATGGGCCATTGGCCTGATCTAACATGGCTTCTCTTATGTTCTTATGTTCTTATGTTCTTATGTTCTTAAATGATGTTCAGCACAGTCTGGAGTGCCAAATGATGACACTATGTGAAAACAATGGTGAGAATTTTGCAAAAATCAAAATAAATTTTGACACCAAATATATTTATATAATAATAATAATAATAATAATAATAATAATAATAATAATAATAATAATAATAATAATAATAATAATAATAATAATAATAATAATAATAATAATTTTTATTTCTATCCCGCCCTCCCCGCCGGAGCAGGCTCAGGGCGGCTCACAACATAAAATACAAATTACATCCATTATATTTATAAAAACATGGTTAAAACAGTTATAAGTTATTAAAATTCATGACAATATGGCGTTATAACATTAGATTTTTAGTGGAATTCAGAAAATAAAAGCATTTCCAGCAGCATACCTAGCTTTATCACTAATTTTGTCACTAGTTGAAGGCCATCTTGAAAAGGTGGGTCTTACAGGCCCTACGGAATCGATCTAAACATCTTAGGGCCCTCACCTCCTCAGGGAGTTGATTCCACAGTAATGGAGCGGTGACAGAGAAGGCCCGATCCCGGGTGGCCTTCAGTCTGGCCTCCCTTGGCCCAGGGATATTCAACTGGTTTTTCCCAGATGACCTCAGTGCCCTCTGGGGCTCATATGGGGAGAGACGGTCCCTCAGGTAGGTAGGTCCTCGGCCATATAGGGCTTTAAAGGTGATAACCAGCACTTTGTAGCGAACTCGGTATGCCACTGGCAGCCAGTGCAGCCCACGCAGCCCCAGCTGTATGTGCTCCCACCTTGTAATAAGAGATTTTTATTTTTCCAAACTAGGCAACCATAGCTAGTGTTCATGGAAAAAGAGCTCATACCCTAAAACCAGAAAAAGAGCTCATGGCCCTAAAACCAGAAAATTATTTTCAGGCAAAGACTGTATAGAACATATATATTGGTTCAGCTTCTTTTGATAGTTTTGTTTAGCTTATTCGATTTGTATCCCACCCTCCCCGCCGAAGCAGGCTCAGGGTGGCTCACAACATGCAGTGAAGTCACAATAAAACAGTTAAATCAAACATCCATTAAAACAGTTTAAACAATGTAAACAATTTAAACAATTCGGTGCTAATTACCATTTAGTTACAGATGGGGTTCAATATTCTTAGAAATTCTTTAGAGCTAGTTTTTTGACAATTTCAGTTGAAAGCTAACTGAAATAATATTGTACAAGGCACGCCTTGTCGCTCAGGGCTCTGCACAACGCAGCTGTGACTACGATGAGACATTCGCACCAACCCTGAAATCTAGTTCACTCTTGTGTGCTTTGGCTATAGCAGCAAAGCAAGGTTGTCATGTACGACATTTGGACATAAAGACAGCTTATTTGCATGCACCTCTAAGGCATAACATTTATCTAAAGAAGCCACCAGGTGTTTCTGATGATAATGGAAAATGTTGGTTATTTAAGAAATCTTTGTATGGTTTAAAACAATCAGGTTTCGAGTGGTGTAAACATTTAACCACGACCCTGAAACAACTTGGTTACAAGCAAGGGATTGCTGACCCATGCATATTCATAAGGGGGAGCAACAATGCATTATTCTAATTTTTGTTGATGATTTGGCTATAATTTGCAGATCTGAAAGTATGATGAACAATGTAATAGAGACATTAAACAGTAAGTTTACTGTGAAAGATCTTGGGAATATAAGACAGTATGTCAGTCTTGAAATCCAAAAGGTACCCAAAGGCTATAAAGTGTCTCAGAGAGCTAAGATTGCTCAACTTCTTAGACAGTATAACATGGAACAGTGTAAAGGAGTGAGCAGCCCTATGTCTCTAGAGTTTGAGAAAGATAATTCTGACAATCCCATGTTTGACAAAGAGATATACCAATCTTTTGTAGGAAGCCTCATATATTTGGCTAATTGGTCCAGGCCAGATATTGCCATGGCCCGTAACTTATTAGCCAGGGCAACAATGCAACCGCAGCAAACGCATTGGCTAGCTGCAAAGCATGTTTTGAGATACCTGAAACAAACCATCAATATGAGTTTGTTTATAACACCGAAAAGAAATCTCACTCTAACAGCCTATGCTGATGCCAGCTTTGCAAATGATCCAGCCATTAGGCAATCCACTTCAGGCATTGCAATATTTCTGAGTGAGACACTAGTAGGTTGGAGGTCAATCAAGCAAAAACATGTAGCATTATCAACATGTGAGGCTGAATTCGCAGCACTTAGTAATTTATGCACTAAACTAACCTGGTACAAACAACTTTTAACAGATCTAGGCGTACAGATTATCCATCCCATAATAGTAATGGAGGATAATCAGGCAGCTATCCAACTGGCTTCTTCAATAGGTGTGAAGGGGTGATCTAAGCACACAGATGTGCGCTTCTACAATGTGAAGCAGTGTATAGCTGAAGGACTGATACAACTTGAGTACTGTGAAACCAGCATTAATCTAGCGGATGTACTCACCAAGGTGCAAGCTGCGAGTAAACACAGGGAGAATTGTCTGATACTTGGAATGCAATGAACTGTAAACTGTATGAACTGTATGTGTCAAGGATTTTCCCAATGGGGGAGATTGTCAGTATCCTATATCTTTAAGACATATTGGAACTGCCAAAGGATTGTGTAACCCTTGCATACAGGTGTTTAAGTGTTAGCATGTGATAGCATGTGAATGTCATTAACCAATGAGAAATGGGATTGGTTAAGGGGAATACATATACAGTAGCCTAATGTCTGTTCAGTGTGGAGTAGGAAAATGATGGATAGAGCGTGGCATACTGATGGACTGATAAGGGAATTGATGATTGTGGACTGTGACTTGACTATTCTGTTGGACTGAGTATCTGTACCTTTGCCGGGCTCGACTGATTGTAAGTGTATGATTATTGGACCGATTCTTGACTGTGATATTTGCCTGACCCTAATACAACTTTGTTGAACAGGCTGTCTTTGTGAGTGTCTTCATTAGAGCAACAACTGAGACTGGTCTGACCAGAGTGGCCCTGCGGGACGCTTCCACTACTACTCTGTCAGATGGCTACGCAGCTCATACCTCTGGGCAATCTGGGCAAGGGGGCGCATGTAGATGTGAAACAGTTAAGCGAGTGCCTCTGGGATGACTGTCCTCCAATTACCACCCTTTGCCTCTGACCTTGAAGGAAAAAGGAGAGCCATTGTAAGGCCAACCCATGAATCCCTGCATTGGCGAGACGGTGAGTCAGTAGCTGATGGTCAACTGTGTCAAATGCATCTAACAGATCTAACAACATCAGCACCACTGATCCGCCTCGGTCCAGATGCAGCTGGAGATCATCCACAAGGGTGACCAATACTGTCTCCATCCCATGACCTGGGCAGAAGCCAGACTGGGGGGATCTAGGATGGAAGCATCTTCCAGAAAACTGCAACCGTAACGCTACTGCCTTCTCAATGATCTTACCCCGAAAGGGTAAGTTCTACACTGGTTGGTAATTTGCCAATTCGGCTGGGTCCAATGTTGGTTTTTTTCAGAAGAGGGCAGACCACTGCCTCTTTAGGAGGCGTTGGAAAAAGCCCTTCAGAGAGGGATCTATTTATGATATCCCAGCGTATTTTGGCTCCACCCGGCAAGCTTTAATCAGCCAGGATGGGCAAGGGTCCAGATCACATGTTGTCGGGCGCACAGTGGAGAGGATTCTGCTTTAGTGGTCAATATGAATACCACTGTCAACACTTAATTACCCAGTTCTGAGTTTACAGTTGTTTCCGCTTAAAAGAAAATGAGAGTAAAATTCTGTAAAAGTCATATCCTCCAGATAATACACCAATGACAAAAATGTGCCTGTCTTTGTTGCCACAATTGACAACTTGTAAGGTTTTATTACAGATATAATCCTCTGCAAGTAATGGCTTGCATGCCATTCTACAGGTTGCATTTGGGATTTTATATCATGCTTCATACCTTCATATCCATTTTATAGGCATATGCAGGCAAAGCCAATGCATACCCCAGAGAATCTTTGCGAATTGTTTCTTAGCTTTCTGGCCAGGAAGTTTGGGTGTGACTGTCTTAATAAAAAGAACAGGGAGAACACAAGGGCCGTGGTCACACTCACCATTAAATCCATCCCTAACCCGTCACTATTATACCCCGCAGCTTTTTTACAATGAATTTCCTGATCAGATATCCGTCCATACTTCAGTTCTAAGCAGCGTTGGTCCCGTCGCTGGTTGATCAGAGATCTCAACCAGACCTCATTTTTTGAGATGGCATTCCACACTCGCGCAAGCGCAGTACGTGGGATATTGTGCTTGGCTTTAAAAAAAAAAAAAAGGTGCCAGAAAAGGTGGGCGATCTGCCCCCCCCCATTTAAACACCCAGAAAGGAAGGGGAAGCCCAGGAGTTCTCTTTGCTGTCTCTCCGCCTGGCGGGGAGACAGCAAAGGTGGGTGTTCTTCCTCCCCTCCCAATTTAAACACCCTGCCATGGTGTTTGAATGGGGGGGGGGAGCACGGCAACTCTCTTTGCTGTCTCTCCACCTGGCGGGGAGACAGCAAAGGTGGGTGATGTTCCTCCCCCCCATTTAAACACCCCGACGTGGTGTTTAAATTGGGGGGAGCATGGCAACTCTCTTTGCTGTCTCCCTGCCTGGCGGGGAGACAGCAAAGGTGGGTGATCTTCCTCCCTCCCCATTTAAACACCCCGACGTGGTGTTTAAATGAGGGGGGGCACAGCAACTCTCTTTGCTGTCTCTCCACCTGGCGGGGAGACAGCAAAGGTGGGTGATCTTCCTCCCCCCATTTAAACACCCCGCTGTGGTGTTTAAATGGGGTGGGAGCACGGCAACTCTCTTTGCTATCTCTCCACCTGGCAGGGAGATGGCAAAGGTGGGTCATCTTCCTCCCCTGGCAGGGAGACAGCAAAGGTGGGCATTCTGCCTCCCCCCCCCACCATTTAGGAAAGGTCCCCTGTGCAAGCACCAGTCGTTTTCGATTCTGGGGTGATGCTGCTTTCACAAAGTTTTCATGGCAAACCTTTTACGGGGTGGTTTGCCATTGCCTTCCCCAGTCATCTATACTTTCCCCCCCAGCAAGCTGGGTGCATATTTTACTGACTTTGGAAGGTTGGAAGGCTGAGTCAACAATTGCTGGTGCAATGATATCATTTGGAATGGGCTCTCGCAGGGAAGCAGATGCGCGCTTGCGACGAGTTGGCTACAATGGAGTGTTCAAACATAGAAAGTACACGCGGGAGTCGTCGGAAGCATTCTCATTCTAGATTTAATGTACTATCAAAAAAGTCCGCATCTCAGTCGTGACAGTTCAGGACACAAACAAGCCAACGACCATTGCCAGATGCTGATGTTTGGACAACCGCATAAAATCCGACATGCATCTGGCTTTCATCCATGCCCATCTCATCAGTTTATGTGTGTCTGACCTCGGCCAAGGTGTTCTATGCAGCTGTGGCCCAACATGATGATAGAAATGAAGGAAAACTTACTGTATAAAATAACTGAATAAAAAGTCCTAGAATTTGAATAACAAGAAACATCTGTTCTTTCTCTTCTGTTTTCTTTGAAATGAACCAAATTGGAACTTTTTATTAAAGAGGTGAGAAAGTTTTCCTTAAAACAATAACAACAACAACACTTTAACAAACACCAGTTTGGTGTAGTGGTTAAGTGTGTGGACTCTTATCTGGGAGAAACAGGTTTGATTCCTGACTCCTCCACATGCACCTGCTGGAATGGCCTTGGGTCAGTCATAGCTCTGACAGAGGTTGTCTTTGAAAGAGCAGCTGCTGTGAGAGTCCTCTCAGCCCCACCCACCTCACAGGGTGTTTAATATTATTAATGTTTAATATTATGTATTATTTATGTTATTCAGGATTATTGCAGCTTGAAGAAGCTCACGAGAAACAAGGGTTCAGTACGACCTTGTCCTTGGAAACTTGGATTATTGGCTGCATTTTTTGACAAACATTAAACATCTGGAGTACACCACCAGGTTTTCATGGAATGAGATGAGAAGTTTTACCACAGGATGAAAAGAAGGACTCTTGGTGCTAATGCTTCCTTTTTCATTAAGGACTAAAAGTTATGGTTATTTTGTAATTTATGATGGTGGAATTTATATGAGTATGTTTATTTTTGTTGACTTTGTATAATTCAATAATAGAAGCTGGTTTTCATGGTGGGTTATGTACCTTTGTTTTTCTGTCCTTTTGCCATGTTACTCTCTCTCTGTTGTATAACCTCCAGTTGGGACCTGTGGGACTTATCTCCAGACATATCTCTATAATGTTCCCCTGGAGAAAATGGATGCTTTGGAGGATGGACTCTAAGGCATTGTACTCCACTGAGGTCCTTGTCCTTCCCAGGCTCCATCCCCAAATCTGCAGGAGTTTCCCAACCTTGATATGGCAACCCTACCTCCCCATCTCCCACTGGTGGCCAGGGAGGACCTGGCAAAAGCATCTCTGGAAATGTTGCAACCTGTCATTTATTGTTTTAATGGTTTTTAATTGATCTAATTTTGAATTGATGTAAATTACTGTGATGAATTTTATTGTTGTTGTGATCACCCTGCGCCTGCTTGGGGAGGGCAGAATAAAAATCTGAAAATAAGTAAAAATAAAATAAAAATAAAGTATTCTGATGAACCCCTTCTCTCAGGCAATGTGATATTCAGAATGTGCAGATTTATTGATTTGAAAGCATGTTGTTCTTTGTAGAAATCAGTGTTCCACACCATGATGTGATAGATATATATTACAAAACTTGGGAAAATTGCCTCCAGCCAGCACAAGAAAGGAAGAAAAAACACTGAAACAACTTTGACTCAACCTTTGTCTTTCTCAATATAGAGGATATATTCCTTTCCTTGGAAAATATGTGGGGCTCTGTGGGAGAACATCTTAATATACAAAGACAACTAGACATTATCTGAAGCCTGCAATAACCAATTTGTTATTGTTTTAAACCTGAATCACATCATTTGCCAATATAGCAAAACTCATGTTGGTTTTTTACGGGAATGCGTGTTGGTTTAAGAAACACTGTCTTGTTCTCTCTTTTGTTTCAGAGATTCATTCAGTTTCATGGTGCTAAAAACTAAAAATGCAAAGATGAAAGCCTTGTTCTTGAAGACAGGCAAGGTAAATGAACAGGCAAGGTAAATACAGAATGAGTCTAAAGAACACAGTGGAGAAAAAAACAGTGGAGAATGTAAAACACATATGCAGGCCATTCTTGGGAAAACTTACATTTCTGCCCCTTCTTGGCATTGCTGTGAATCAATCTATCTTTCATCCCACTCAAACTCCAATATTTATTATGCATTTACACATAATATTGTATTTATTTAAAACAATTATACCTCTCAATCTTGGCTTCTGCTGCTGAGGTGACTCCCAGCAATCTGATGAAAACAATTTAAATGAAACAAAAAAGACCTAGGCAAACTGTAACATAAAAGCCAGTTTATTAAAAGCAGCATAAAAATCAATTTAATAAGAGACTCAAATAATGCAGTCAAAACTAAAAAGGGGGGGATTTTGTCATAAATTGGTATTACTTACCTTTTTATGCATTCTTTTTAGCTGGATTGCTGGATTTAGTATTCTTTTTAGTTGGATTGGAAGCTGTCACTTGGTTTCCACATAATTTCTCTGTTCTTTAAATTGCATTACAAGATGATGTTATGCAGAGTGGTTTAGATAGCACAGAAATTGCCAATAAGTGTGTGTGTGTGTGTGTGTGTGTGTGTGTGAGAGAGAGAGAGAGAGAGAGAGATCTCTTTTATGTGCTAGGGTTGCCAGCCTCCAGGTGGGGCCTGAAGACCTCCTGCTTTTACAACTGATCTCCAGCTGGCAGAAATCAGCTTCCTGGGGAAAATGACTATTTTGAAGGGTGGATTCTGTGGCCTTGTACCATGCTGAGGCCCCTCCCCTCCTCTCCCCTCCCCAAACTATGCCCTCTCCTGGGTCCACCCCCAAAGTCTGCTGGTATTTTCCAGCACAAACCTGGTAAAACTTAGTGTTCACAATTTAAAAATATATTTTTCAGAATGGTATTGTGCTGTACCTTTTGCAATGTAGTTAAGGGAGCATCCTTTACAATTTCCAAACATTTTCTATACACCCACAGTTGGACATTTATTCCTCTTTTATTTTGGTAATAATGTTGAAATACTGAAAGTGTTAACAAAGTCTTTTTAAGAAACTTCAGCCTGGGTTGAAAAATTAACCTACTCAACCACTGTTGTCAGTTGCACTGCTGGCAATTTGGTGAGGTCATAGCACCGAAAGTCTAGAAATGTCTTCCCTGGGAGATTCATCTATTTCCTTCAGTTGCCATCTTCCACCAGTAGGTGAAGCTTTTTCTGTTTTGTTTGGCATTCCCTTGGCGATCCATTCTTCTTACTCAATATTTTAATTGATGTTTTATGTTTTTGTATATGTATTTTAGCTCTGATTTTAATTATTTTAATGATGTGTTTTGTTAGGGTTTTTTTGTTTTTAAAAATGTGATTTTATTATGAATGTTTTTGTTAGCCACCTGAAGATAGATTGATTAGATTAGATAGACAGACAGACAGATAGATAAAAATATACTAAAGCTGCAATCCTACGAACAACGAGGCCCATGGAACAAAATATCATTGACTTCTAAGTATATCTGCCTAGGACTATTCACTGCGCATTGGCTGTAACTTGATTTCAAGAAGAGCCTTGCTGGATCAGATTCACCGTGGCCAGCCAAATGCCCTGACCATCCCTTTTACCCTTTTCTTAGTCTTTCAAGAGTATGGCTCTGGTGCTAAGAAGCAGAAGCAACAGCTTTCATCTTGCTTAGTTCAAGCAAACAGGAACATTTCTCAGCTGTGACATCTGAGGGAAGTTACTGCAGGGTCAAGCTGTTGAGAATGTGGGCAGTGCCCTCCCCCCTCAGCTTTTTTCACAGTGCAGTGAAAGAAAGACAAAGTATGCACGTACACACAGAGACAAACAGAGCATGCAGTTCACACAGCCACATTCCTTCCACTATCTGCCAAATTATATAACCTTTTTCACTTTCATCTCCAGATGGAGTTTCTTACCCATTCCATTATCCAGCTGAGACTTGCTTCTCGGAACTAGGGTGGAGAGAGTCAATTAAAAAAAAATAAGAAGAGGCCTTCTTGAACAGAACAGAACACAGGATGGTTTGCAGTTTGTAGATGTATTGTCTTGACTTCTAGTCATACATTTGGAAGTGTTCCATCATTTTGCTCAAGACCCAAAGCTCTGTTCACAGTCTGCCAATCTTGTTTAACTGAAGGTCTTAAAAATAATTTATTCTGAATACTGGCAAATTTATTCAGAAAAAGACTGCAAGGAACAGATGAGATGTTATTTTCTCATTGAGTTTATGAACAATAGTCATTGTTGGGTTTTATGCAGTATTTTTTAAGCAGTAGTAGTATATCCAAACGGACACCCAGCTGTTTTCCAGATACAAAACTAAATTGGATAGGGACCACAGTTCTCTGTTCATTTTCTCAAGCCAAATTACAACCACGTGTAGCCCCAGTCAGGTCAGTTTCTGACAGGGATCCGAGAAAGGATTTAATCCTTCCACTTTTACAAAATTTTGCTAATTTAAATTAGCCATCTTGCACTGTTATCAGGCCTTTGAAAGGAAAAAGACAGGTACCTGCCTTTTACCCATCTGTTTTCTTTAACAGTCTATGACAGTGCAGAGATCCTGGTTTTCATTTTCAAACCTCCATGTATATGGCTGTAATTTAGCTTTAAACAACACTGGGAAGATCCAATCACAGATCTTCTCTTCCAGCATCACATTTGCTTTGACACGTGTTAATATTTTGCAGCAAAAAACAAACAAACAAACTGCTGCAGTCTTAAATGTACAGGGTTTAGAAATTAGTTGCATTAAAATAGACAAGAACATAACAACATAAGTGAAGCCATGTTGGATCAGACCCGTGGCCCATCCAGTCCAACACTCTGTGTCACACAGCGGCCAAAAACCCAGGAGCCATCAGGAGGTCCACTAGTGGGGCTAGGGCACTAGAAGCCCTCCCACTGTTGCTCCCCCAAGCACCAAGAATACAGAGTATCACTGCCCCAGACAGAGAGTTCCAACAATACACTGTGACTAATAACCACCGATGGACCTCTGCTCCATATGCTTAGCCAATCCCCTCTTGAAGCTGTCTATGCTGGCAGCCGTCACCACCTCCTGTGGCAGTGAATTCCACCCTTTGGGTGAAGAAGTACTTCCTTTTATCAGTTCTAACCCGACTGCTCAGCAATTTCATTGAATGTCCACGAGTTCTCATATTGTGAGAATGGGAGAAAAGTACATTTGCTTTTGCATAAACCTGATTGGATTAAGTTGGTGCACAGATGATAACTTTCCAGCTGTACAACTATTTGATTGTATAACAGTGTTCTTAAACTCTGGTCTCAGGATGCTTCCAGCTGGTCATAAACTATGTCAAAATAACAGAACAAAATAGCTTTGCTATATGAAATGGGTAAAAAAGAAAGCAAGCAAGCAGTGATTTGTAAAGCCATAGGTGTCATGTTCTCAGGGTGCAGGCAGACAGGAGTCCAAAGCCAGTCCAAGGTCAAAGTCCAGGAAGTCAAGCAGAAGCCAGGTCACCAAATGCAGAATCACAACCTGGAATCAGAAGTCAATGTCCAAAAGCCAAATGGTCAGGGTGCCAAGGAAATCAAGCAGGTCAGGATCAGGAAGGAGCGTGGATGCAAGCCAGAGAATAGACTTGTTGCTTTCATAAGGTTACCAGGTCCTGGATGGGGGCTATATGGGAGTCTCAGTCATCCTGTTCCCTGGGTGGCAGTGACTCTGCTAGAACTCAGGGCTGAGAGATCTGAAGCATCGGCATGCCTCATGTCTTCGCTCTGAAAGTTCTTTCCGGAGCCTGCTTTGAACTCTTGATATGTGAGAGGGAGAGCTTGGAGGAGATTGATCGTCAACAGCTGACACTGGTGCTTGGAGAGTGATTGATGGGCCAACTGCTGTTTGTTCAGCTGAGGAACTGGCTGGCAACTCTTCCAGGTCTGTTAACCCTTCTAGCTCCTCCTCATCAGGGCTCATGACACTAAGAAAATGATGTCTTGTATGCGTCAGAACATTCCTGGTGCTTTATTTAAATAGGCTGTCCTTGCTAATGGATTATAGTTGTTTTTTCAATTATGGTGCATCTCTTCTTTCCCATTAGCGTTTCCGAAATAAATAAACTGTTAATTGAAATAAGGAACTGCTCATTGAAATAAGGAATGGGAAGCAATCCTAGAGGAATATACTGAGGAACTAAATATTTCTTTGGACTCTCCACCACAGAACTGGTGTTTCTGAAGAGGCAAGTTATTCCCAAGAAAGGCTGGATCCCTCTGCACTTGGACTGCAGATATTATACAACTGTGTACATTAGGGTGACGGCAAATTATTAGGCATAGCATCATGTCTTCTAAATTACATAAGCTACCTGGAAGCCTCCTGACTGCAACTTCAGTCGCATTGATGTTAGATCACAAGGCTACCAACTGTGGCCTTCTACTGTTTCCAAACTTCTTTCGACACAATCATGTGAGTGTTTGTGCTGGTGCAACAGAACGTGGACTGTGCTGTGAGTCTCTGTAATAGTGCAGAATAGCAGCAATTTGTCCCAAAGTAGACTTATAAGAAAAAAGTGATACTGCAATTGGATACTGTGCACTTAAAGAATATTTTCTGTTTCTTATATAGTTAAATACACAGAGAATAATCTCCCTGTTTAATAAGAGGCCCTTTATCAGAGAATGGGCCTCTTTCAATTCAGTTGAAGAAAGGAGGGAAATGTACTCACATAAAAGGAGATGCTGAAAACATAGATTCCACTTTGAATTTGTAGGAAATAGGTTTGTGTTGGCTTTCTGAATGGATAAGATATATATTTCAGTTAACTCCAGAAATCACAAATCTTTAGCATAATGAAATGAGGAGGATTTAGCGGAAATTTTCTGCTGTTCTGCACATTTTGCTGAAGTTTCACAGTTATAGAAACAAAACATTGTTTAACTCAGTAGAACTGCTACAGAAGCAAACTCATAGTATTCTGCTCAGATGAACAATTTTCCCTCGTGGGTCAAACTAAGTGAAAACCATTTCTCTGAGTTTGAAGAAAAAGTTGGCCATGTTCAGTGCTAATTGACTGGTTAATTGAATATATATATTCAACTAGAAAAGTAAGAAATTAAGGCTTACTTGAATGAAAATTTATGCAGTGCTTAATTTTTTTGGGAAAAAATTACTAGTGCCCCTTGAAGCATGTTGGAAGGGCCAAACTATTGACCATGTACCTTTCAAAGCATTGGTATGGATGCCAGTCAATCAATTGAAAAGGTGGAGAAAAAAGGTATTGTGATCAGTTTCTGGAGAGCAGAGTGGTGAACAGGGTGTATGACTGAACTGACATTTTTTACATCACAGAAGCTCCTGCAGCAAATTTGCAGATTCCTTTAGAAACAACAAAGTTTAGCAATTACTTTGCCTGTCAACATTAGAGGGAAGTTCTTCAAAATTAAGATGATATAGGAGAAGACACAGTGCATTCGTAGAGCTCACCACATAGTTCTTTCAGCTGCAGGCTACATTTCATATCAATATCTATCTAAACTTACTGTATAAGAGATAACTCTTATACCTGTACCCAATTATATGTCAGCTCTTGACTCCATTCCTTGCTTATTTATTATTATTGTTGTCATTGTACTTAAAATATATATAAATTTTTCCTTTTGGAGCTCAAGGTGACTCACAATATAAATAAAAAACATAAAACAGAATACATAAAAATACATAAGATGAAAATTTAAAAATCGGTACTTAGGACTGCTTTAATGGCATGTCCTAAAGACATCTTCAAGTATCTCCTAAATATTGACAGTGAGGGGGCCAGGTTATTCCATATGTGTGTGCGGCCCCACCCCGAAGAAGCCACTGAACATATACAAACATATCAACATATCCCAGAAAATCTCTGTAGGATCCAGTTTAAAGAGTTGGTATGTGTGGTAGGTGGGAAATCCTGCTTAAACAAGGTAGAAGATAGCTATCAAGAAATGGTGTTCCTACTGATTTGCTAGGCTAAATGTAGACTACTTACAAATCTGTAGCTAAAAGTGCATGTCACATGCCAGTTATTATTAGCCATGTCTCAAGATATCTAATTCCAGAACAGTAGTTGCATTATGGCTGATTCAAATGCTATGGCTGATGACGAGCTAGAGATGCTTCCATGAGTCAGTCATTCTATGGAGGGTTGATGATGCTTGAAAGTCACTCACCATGTTAATTTTCGTAGTCATAGAGAGTGTTCATATCAGCTGCAGCCACCACAATGTGAATTAGTCTTTGGCTACCTCAGCAGGGGGGGGGGGAACACCACCCATTACAGTTTACAACAGTTTAAAAGACATAAAAATAATCAAAACAATAAAACAAGTGCTAACAATTTTAAAATAGAAAGGAGAAACAGGACATTAGAGCAATAAGAAAAACAACACGTGAGAGATAAATGAGGGGGAGAGCAATAACAGCAAGGCAGCAAAAAATTATTAAAGGAATAGTCTGTGGCTTTGACACAACACATTAAATTCTAATGTTTCAATGTGCGTAGTATTCAGCGGGCAAGCAGCCAATCTATTCTAGAAACAAAAGAATCCAGATAGATTCTCTTCCTGATGACATGCTGATCTTCTTATCACTATTTGTTACACAATGTAGTATTTTCATATCTGTTGAAGCAACAACTGGCAGTCGTGGAAGACAGACAGCATCTGATTTTAAAGGGAGTTGAACAATATCTCTATTGAACAGAAAGAGATGACAGCTAGTAGCAAACAATTGGCAGCAAAAAAAAAGTTCTAAAAGTCACTTCCAACTCAATTCCTTTTCCAGTCTGTTTCGTGTCTTACTATGGATGCTCATCCAATATCCATTTAGCTTTTAGAATAGAGAAGCAAACATCTTGAAGACTGAGTTGGATAACTTTACATGTTCCTCCATGCAGAGTGTTTCTGGGGATAACTTCTGGGTAGCAACATCCAGAAGGGAGGAGTGAAAAAAGTGAGGCTTTAAACCAGGGGTGTCGAACTCATTTGTTATGAGGGCCGGATCTGACATAAATGAGACCTTTTGGGGCCAGGCATGTCGGTTGGGCCAAGCCGTGTCAGGCCGGGCCATGTGTGTACCTATTAAGATCAGGTAGCAGAGTACCCAGCTTGCTGGGGGGAAAGTGTAGATGACTTGGGAAGGCAATGGCAAACCACCCCGTAAAAAGTCTGCCATAAAAATGTCACGCCAGAGTCGGAAACAACTGTTGCTTGCACAGAGGTCTACCTTTATCTTTTAAGCAGAGATATAAATTTTATAAAGAACACAGTAAACACAAATATATATATTTTAAAAAACTTAAAACAAGCTTAAAACATTTGCACTTATTGGCCTTAAAGATGCTTTCTTTGTATTTCTCCCATGGGATCCAGGGAACTAGGCAAAGGAAGCTCTGGCTCTTTCCTTCCTTCCCCAGGGGACCAGGAGGGAGAGGAGCCTCAGCCAGTAGAATTAAGAGAGGCTTGGCTTAGTAGTTCTTCTGTACAATTGAGCAAGCCTGACAAAGCAAGCTGTGATGTAGAAGGAAGCAAGGGAGAGGGAGAAGGAAGCAGATAACAGCCAGTTGGTCAGGGGCCTGATAGGAGCCCTCTGGGGGCCTGATTTGGCTGCTTGCTCCTGTTCATAAAATTTAAAAAAAACATTGAATAACACTGTGATATACTGGCTAGCAACATTTCGTAAAACATATTTAAAAGTCATATAAATCCTAGAAAAAGACCAGGGAAAAAGAAATTAATAAGGGAAATTACAATACTACAATCCCAAGTAAGACATTTGTTAAATAAAGAACCAGACATTTGTTAAAAAGTTTGCAACAGAAATTGTTTGAAGGTGAGAACAAACCTGGGAAGTATTTAGCCTGGCAACTGAAAAAAATAAAAAATAAAATTATTAACAAAATTGTGGCAAATGGAAAAGAGATAGTCAATCAAGAAGGAATTAAAAGAGAATTTTTTAAATATTATGCAAATTTATTTAAAGGTGTGAAAATAAAAAAAAATATGGAAGAGTATCTATGATATATTAAGATAGCACCCCTGACTGAGTATATGAAAAAGATTTTGAATGACCCAATTGAAAAAATTGAAATTGAAGCAGCAATAAATGTAATGAAAATAGGCAAGGCTCCCGAGCCGGATGGATATACAAATAAATTTTATAAAACTCTTAAAGATGAGATAGTACCAAAATTGCAAAAATTGTTGAATACGATAATAATAATAATATAATAACTGGATTGCAGATTTTGACGGGATGTGAAGTTACTCCTAAAGTTAAATATTTAGGTCTAGAAATAACTATGAAGAATATCAATTTGTATAAAAACAATTATGAAAAGTTATGGTGCAAGATGGACAAAGATATGATGAAATGGAATAGAATAATGGAAGATAAGAATAAAAGGGGAAATTCCAAATACTTGGAAAGAAGCTGTAATTTCATTGATCCCCAAGGAAGATAGAGATGTTACAAATGTAAAGAACTATAGACCAATTTCATTACTAAATAATGATTATAAGATTTACACAAGAATCTTGGCAGAATGACTTAAGCAATATTTGCTTAAGAATATTTTATAAGAATGACGAAAGCAATATACACGGATCAATATGCAAAATTGTGTATAAATGCAGACCTTACAAAAGAAATGAGGGTGAGCAAAGGTACAAGACAAGGATGTCCGCTTTCACCATTGTTGTTTATAATGACTCTTGAAATTTTGTTAAGGCAAATACAAGATGATAAAGAGATAGAAGGATTGAAAATTAGAGGATTTTCTTATAAATATAAAGCATTTGCAGATGACATTGTGTTCATAACTGAGAATCCGATCCAAGTGATACCTTTGTTGATAGCTAAGATAAAAGAATACAGAGAAATGGCAGGACTATATATAAATAAAGAGAAGTCGAAATTTTTATGCAAAAATATGCAACCAAATAGACAGAAAGAATTGCAGATTTTGACGGGATGTGAAGTTACTCCTAAAGTTAAATATTTAGGTCTAGAAATAACTATGAAGAATATCAATTTGTATAAAAACAATTATGAAAAGTTATGGTGCAAGATGGACAAAGATATGATGAAATGGAATAGACTTAATTTGTCTTTGGTGGGTAGGATTGCTGCAATTAAGATGAATATTTTGCCAAGAATAATGTATTTGTTCCAAACTATTCCAGTTGTGAAAGATAGCAAACAATTTAACAAATGGCAAAGGAAGATTTCTGAATTTGTATGGGCTGGGAAGAAACCAAGGATTAAGATGAAAATTTTAACAGATGCTAAGGAGAGGGGAGGTTTTTAGCTTCCAGATTTAAGACTGTGCAGTTTGTTTGACATGGATAAAGGATTGGATAATGCTGTTAAATAAAAAACTTTTATTGTTAGAAGCTCATGGGAACAAATTCGGCTGGCATGCTTCTATGTACTATGGGAAAAATAAGATGGACGGTCTTTTTTCTCACCATTATATTAGAAATAATTTATTAAATACATGGATAAAATATAAGAAATATGGTGATGAAAGAAAGCCGCTTTGGATAGTGCCAGCAGAAGTAATAAAAATAACAGCTAAATCTGATGAAGAGAGAGGGATGTCATATAACCAACTGCTAAAGATTCAAGGTGATAAAGTTGAATTAAAATCTGCAGAAGAGTTAAACAACAAGTATGACTGGTTTCAAATGCAACAAATAAAAAGCTTGATGGAAAATGATATTAAATCTGTTGGAATTAGACATGAGCAAACGGAACTGGAAAGGGTTCTGCTTGGAGATAATGAAAAATTAATATCGAAAATATATAAATTATTGTTGAAATGGTCTACAGAAGAAGTAGTAAAATCTCAAATGATTAAATGGGCAATTAATATAAACAAAAAAATACAAATGGATACATGGGAATATCTTTGGAAGAACTCGATGAAAATATCAACATGTCAGAGTATTAAAGAGAACTGTTTCAAGATGATGTATAGGTGGTATATGACTCCAAAAAAACTGGCAAAGATGAGTAAAAAGATGTCGGATAGATGCTGGAAATGTATGAAACATGAAGGTTCTTTTTACCATATGTGGTGGACTTGTGGAAAAGCGAAAAAGTTTTGGCAGATGATACAACAAGAAATATTGCAAATTTTGGGATATCATTTTAAGAAAGTAGCAGAGACTTTTTTATTGGGACTACAAATGGAAAAATTTCCAAAAGAAGATAGAACTTTAATTTGGTACTTGCTCTCAGCTGCTAGGACATTATATGCGCAGTTATGGAAACAAGAAAAAATACCAGAGAAATGGGACAGGATTGTGAAAGTTTTATCATGGAGTGAGATGGATAAACTAACAAGAATTAAGAGACTATGATTTGGAAGTGTAAGAGGGAATGGAAGAAATTTAGAGGATATATAGAAAAAGAGTGGAATTTGAAAGGACATTGGGCAATCTTTTAACAATGAATTTAAGAAAAAGGGAAATTGAACTTTGATGGGTTAAGGGTACCTTTACAAGTGAACTTAAGTATATAACATCGGCGGAAGTCTAGAAAAGGAGGGAGGGGGGATTAGAAAAATATCATATGGGTTAGGGATTGTAACGATATAATTTGACATTGTTACCATATGTTATTAATAAATTGTTTTAAACCCTAAAAGTCATAAAAATCCTTTTAAACACATTATAAAGAAGTTCATCTTTACAAGATTGCAAAGAAAAGTCCATCCAATGAGCATCTAGATGTAGGCTCATTTCATCAAAAGTCTGCCTCAGGAGTTTTTCTATTTTCTTCAAAGTTTTCAGTTTCTTATTACAATTCAGTGTTAATATTGGGAACCAAATAGGCCCTAATGCTTTCTCTAAACAGATGCAAAAGCCTTCTGAATTTGGCTTTGACTTGCCATTCCCCAGGTCCCAGCGGGGGATCTCCTGATTTGGCAGCTCTTTCCCACCCCCAGTCAGCTGGCAGACGGGAGGGGGGAGCCCCACCCCAACCCAACAGCCTGCATGTGCCTTCAAACCTCAGAAGACTTAAGAAGATGCTAAGAACAGCTTGCTTCCAGAAAGATGTTTGTTGTTCAATCGCACAGTTGAGTCCGACTCTTTGCGACCCCATGGACAAAGTCACTCCAGGCCCTCCTGTCATCCACCATCCTCTGAAGCCTGCTCAAATTCGTGTTTGTTACATCAGTAATGCTGTCCAGCCGTCTCATCTTTTGCCGTCCCCTTCTTCTTTTGCCTTCGGTCTTTCCCAGCATCAGGATCTTCTCCACTGAGTGCTCCCTTCTCATTTGGTATTGGAGCTTCAGCTTCAGCATCTGACTTTCCAGGAAAAATTCAGGGTTCATTTCCCTTAGGACTCACTGATTTGATGTTCTTGGAGGCCAAGGGACTCTCAAGATTCTTCTCCAGCACCACATCTCAAAAGCATCTATTCTTCTGCACTCGGCCTTCCTTATGGTCCAGCTCTTACACTGGGAATACATTACTACTGGGAATACCATCACTTTGACTATACGGACTTTTGTTGGCAGGGTGATGTCTCTACTTTTTATTATACTGCCCAGGTTCACCATAGCTGTCCTCCCAAGGAGCAAACGTCTTTTAATTTCATGACTACAGTCACCATCTGCAGTGATCTTGGACCCCAGGAATGTGAAGTCACTACTTCCATGTCTTCCCCTTCTATTTGCCAAGGTGTGATGGGACCAGATGCCATGATCTTAGTTTTTTTGATGTTGAGTTTCAAGCCTACTTTTGTGCTCTCCTCTTTCAACCTCAACAAGATGTTCTTTAGGTCCTCCTCACTTTCTGCCATTAGAGTGGTGTCATCTGCATATCTGAGGTTGTTGATATTTTTCCTGGCAATCTTAATTCTGGCTTGTGCTTCATCCAGGCCAGCATTCCGCATCATGTACTCTGCATATAAATTAAATAAGCAGGGTGACAATATACATCCTTGTCGAACTCCTTTTCCTATTCTAATCCAATCAGTTGTTCCATATCCCGTTCTGACAGTTGCTTCTTGACCCTTATACAGGTTTCTCTGGAGACATGTGAGATGGTATGGTACACCCATCTCTTTATGGACTTGCCACAGTTTGTTGTGATCCACACAATCAAAGGCTTGGACTTTCGGGGTTGGAAAATGCCGAGCTGAACTGCTTCTCAGAAGGGGAGCAGGCTGGAACTTCTGTTCGGGGTAGTGGAAGGCAATCTAATGCCTACTGCCTACTTTTCTCAGTCAGAGATCAGTCCAAGATATGCACAGGAAACGTTGAGGAGATTTACCTTGGCTAAAAGGGAGTCCCGGGGGGGGGGGGCGCTCCTTTGAGGGATCTCTGGAGATGAGTTGCATTTTCATCATCTGCAGAAGTTTCCAGAGTCATTTATTTGACATAAGCTCGACAGGATCCTAATCTTCTTTGATACTGCTAAACATCTAAAGCTATACAAGACTGGTGTTGATCTGGATAACTACAGAAAAGGTACAGATGGTTATCTTTCATTCCGGCACTAATTAAAGTTAAACAAAATGAAATCAGAAGGTGGGAAATTGAAATCTAGAAAGCTTGGAAGAAGAAGGGGAAAAAGGGCGAAATTTGGACTTTGTACATTTAAAGGACAGTGCTAAAAAGTGGAAAGGAATTGATTGTTTTGTCTACTTGCGGTTTTGGAGAAAAAGCCCCATCATCATAGACTTGCAGCTCCCACAGCCAATGCAGGAAATACGTCAAGCATTGTGAGATATCTCTACCAGCGAAAATGGGATTTGGTGGCAAGCAAAGCAGGAAGTATCGGATGGAAAAGGGAAATCATTTAAGCAGCCAGCCTACTCTAGGACTATAATATCATAGAAAAACATCGGCGACCATTGCTAGGAGGCTAAAAATTAAATAACATTTTTAAAGTGTTTGGGACATTAAAAATTGGTGGAGCCGACAGAGGTGAAGATTATAAGGTAAATACTATTGGACATTACTGTTAATAACTATTTTAGAAGCCTCTAGAGAAAAAAGGAAAAAAAAATTAAAGTGAGGCAGAAAGTCGCGACCGCCATTTTGGAAAAAAATAAAAACTTTAAAAATTAATATTTGAGCCCAGGAGGCTCTGAGGACAGCGAAATTAGGTTTATTGAAAAGAGCAAGCCTCACTCTTTTAAATCTGATAGTTGAAATTTAATTTGGTGAGGTCAAAATTTTTGGTGTTTTTACATGTCAGACCATAAGCAAACCCGTGCAAGGACTGCTTCAATGGAGAAAATGCAGGACCAATTAGATGCAATGGAAGCCAGGATAATGAAAGGGATGAGGGAGATGATAACTGCTTCCAAAAAAGAAATTAGAAAAGATATTGAAGAGCTAAAAAAAAGATATAGAGGATCTCAGAAATGAGACTGTGGTGACATGAAAAAAAAAGTGCAAGAGGTGGAAGGGAGAGTGAAAGTACATGATTCCACCTTGTTAAAAATACAAGAAAAAGTGGCAATTCATGACTGCAAATTGATGAAGACCCAGATACGTCTGAGAGGAGTACCTGAGGATGAAGAAACTGATTTGAAAGGATATATAATAAAAATAATTGCAGAATTTTTGGAGGAAGATCCTGAAGGGACTAGAAACATGTATGACTATATGTATAGAGTGAACTCACTATATGCAAAAAAACATAATCTACCAAGAGATGTGGTTATACGATACATGACAAAAGAAATGGTGGGGAAAATCATGAATAAAAACTTTGAAAAGACTTTGATAGTGGGAGGCAGCAGAGTAAGAATTATGAAGGAGTTGCCAAGACAAGTGATAAATGACAGAAGAGCATATAAGAAATTGACAGAAAAATTACGGTACAATAAATTATTGAGGTATAGATGGATAATACCTGAAGGTCTGAGCTTTGAGCTATAAGGAAAAAGGATTACAATTACAAGCACACAGGAACTGCATGGATTTTATAACGAATTTGCACCATGATGGATTACAAATTATTATCTTGGAATGTAAATAGACTAAATTCACCACAAAAAAGAAAGGCAACGTTTCATTGGATTAAGAAACAAAATTGTAATATAGTTTGTTTACAAGAATTACATATCAAACAAAAGGATTACAAATTTTTATGGAATAAACAATTGGGACTAGAATTTCATTCATTGACTGAACAGAAGAAAAAGGGAGTGTGATTTTTTATATTAAACAAGAATTGGACCCGAAACTAGTGTTTAAAGATAAAGATGGAAGATTTGTAGCGGTAGAAATAATATTAAATGCAAAAAAAAAGTTGTTACTGGGACTGTATGCACCAAATGGAGCAAAAGATGTTTTTTTAAAGACATTATACAACAATTTGATGAAGTGACATATGATCAAGTTTTGGTAATAGGGGACTTTAATGGAACAATTAAGAACACACTGGATAGGTCTGGGGGCAAAAATAATAAGGAAGGAAAATTGCCAAAGTCTTTTTTTTAATCGGTCAAACAAGAAAACTTGGAGGATATATGGAGGAAATTTAATCCTGAAGTGCGGATTAAATTTTTTTCAGCAAGACATAAAACTTTTTCCAGAATTGACATGTTGTGGGGTACTAAAGATTTAGGCCTTATAACAAAGAAAATAGAGATTTTACCTAAAATAGGGGCTGATCATAACCCAATAATGTGGATTACAAAATTGTCTAAAAATTCGAGAAGATGGAGATTGAATGAAGATTTACTATAGAATAAAGGAATAGTGACATCTCTAGAAAATGAAACTAAAGCTTTCTTCCAAATAAACGATAAAGAAGATATAGAATTTCAGAAGGTGTGGGTGGGATGTTTATAAAGCAGTAATGAGAGGAATATTGATTACATTGAATAACAAAGACAAGAGGACAAAAGAAAAACAGATGCTGGACATTCAAAATGAGATAAAGAAAAAAGAAGGGGAACTGAGAAAAAGGCCAGGGAAAAAGAAAATTATGAGGGAGATTACAATATTACAAACACAAATGAGACACTTGTTAAATAAAGAACTGGAATGGAACCTGAAAAGGTTGCAGCAGAAATCTTTCGAGGGAGCAAATAAACCTGGAAAATATTTGGCCTGGCAATTGAAGAAAAAGAGAGAAAGTAAAATTATTAATAAAATTGTGGTGGAGGGAAGAGAGGTGATAGATTAAGAAGGAATAAAAAGAGAATTCTTTAAGTATTATGCCAAATTATTTAAGGGTGTTAAAACAAAGAAAGAAAAGATGGAATAGTATTTACAAAAGATTAAAATAGCACCCTTAACAGAAAATATGGTAAAAGTCTTGAATGATCCAATTGAAAAAATAGAAATTGAAGCCGCAATTAATGCAATGAAAAATGGAAAATCACCTGGGCCAGATGGATATACAGCTAAATTTTTTAAAACCTTCAAAGAGGAGTTAATTCCAAAACTTCAGAAATGGATGAATATGATAAGAATAAAAGGGAAAATACCAAATACATGGAAGGAAACTGTTATTTCGTTGATCCCAAAGGAAGATAGAGATGTCAGGAATGTAAAAAATTATAGACCAATCTCACTATTAAATAATGACTATAAAATATATACAAGAACCTTGACAGAACGGCTTAAACAATAATTGATAATTTTTATAAAGGAAGATCAAGCGGGGTTTCTCCCCAAAAGGCAAATAAGAGACAATATTAGAACTGTTGTAAATATTGTAGAATATTATGAAAGACATCCAGAAAAGGAGGTAGCATTATTCTTTGCGGATGCAGAGAAAGCATTTGATAATTTAAATTGGGACTTTGTTTGCAGTAATGGAGAAAATGGAGTTAGGGGAAAACTGTATAAGGATGATAAAAGCAATATATACTGAACAACGTGCAAGGTTATGTATAAATGCAGATCTTACAGAAGACATGATAATTAGCAAAGGTACAAGACAAGGCTATCCACTTTCCCCACTGTTGTTTATAATGACTCTTGAAATCTTACTGATGCAAATCCAAGAAGATAAAGAAATAGAAGAATTAAAAGTAAAAGGATTTACTTACAAATATAGAGCATTTGCAGATGATATAATGTTTATAAATGAAAATCCCATACAAGTCATACCTTTGTTGTTAGCTAAAATACAAGATTATGGGGAAATGGTGGGACTGTGTATTAATAAAGAAAAATCAAAACTTCTATGTAAAAATATGCAGGTAAGCAAACAAAAGGAACTGCAGAAGATAACAGGATTTGACGTTACCTCTAAGGTAAAATATTGAGTGTGGAGATAACAATGAAGAATATTGACTTGTTTAAAAACAATTATGAGAAGCTATGGCAAATGGATGAAGATATGATAAAATGGAACAAGCTTAATTTGTCATTGCTTGGCAGAATAGCTGCAATTAAGATGAATATTTTGCCAAGAATAATGTATTTGTTTGAAACTATTCTGATTGTGAAAGACAGTAAACAATTTAATAAATGGCAAAGGAAAATTTCAGAGTTTGTGTGGGCTGGAAAGAAACCAAAAATAAAAATAAAAATCTTAACAGATGCAAGAGAGAGGAGGTTTCCAATTACCAGATTTAAAATTATATCATGAAGCAGTTTGTCTTGTGTGGATAAAAGAATGGGCGATGCTGTTAAACAAAAAACTTTTAGCGTTGGAAGGTCATGGAAATAAATTTGGCTGGCACGCTTAGATGTACTACGGGAAAAAAAGATGGATGGTTTTTACTCTCACCATTATATAAGAAATAATTTGCTAAATACTTGAATGAAATATAAGAAGTATGGGGATGAGAGAAAACCATTATGGATAGTGCCAGCAGAAGTAATAAAAATAACGGCTGAGACGAGTGAAGAAAAGTGGTTGTCATACAATCAACTATTAAAAATACAAAGTGGCAAAATAGAATTGAAAACTGCTGAAGAGTTGAATAATAAATATGATTGGTTCCAAATGCAACAAATAAAGAGCTTGGTGGAAAATGATATTAAAACTGAAGGAATAAGAAGAAAGCAAACAAATGGAAAAAGTTCTGCTTGGAGACAATGAAAAATTAATTTCAAAATTATATAAATTAATTTTAAAAATGGTCTACGGAAGATGAAGTAGTGAAATCTCAAATGATTAAGTGGGCAATTAATGTAAATAAAGAAATACAGATGGAAACTTGGGAATATTTGTGGAAGAATTCTATAAAGCTTTCGACGTGTCATAGTATTAAAGACAACTGTTTTAAAATGATGTACAAATGGTATATGACTCCTAAAAAGTTGGCAAAAATGAACAATAAGATGCCAGATAGATGTTGGAAATGTAAAAAACATGAAAGTTCTTTCTACCATATGTGGTGGACTCGTGAAAGAGCAAAAAAGTATTGGCAGATGATTCAACAAGAAATTTCTAGGATCTTGGGATACGAATTTAAGAAAGTTGCAGAAACTTTTCTGTTGGGATTACAAATGGAAAAATTTCCAAAAGAAGATAGAACTATAATCTGGTACTTGCTTTCAGCTGCTAGGACACTGTATGCACAGTTGTGGAAGCAAGAAAAAATACCAGAAAAATGGGATTGGATTGTAAAAGTTATGACATGGAGTGAAATGGACAAATTAACAAGAATTTTAAGAGACTATGACTTAGAAGTTTTTAAGATGGAGTGGAAAAAGTTTAGAAGATATGTAGGAAAAGAGTGGAAAATAAAAGGAGATTGGAAAATTTTTGATAATGATTAAGTCTTAAAAGGAAGAAGAATATTAATCTTTGTTTTTATTAGTTAAGGGTACCTTTAAATGTTAGTATTTTAAGTAAATAACACCGGCGGGGGTCAAGTAACAGGGGGGGAGGGGTGGTTAGAAAGTAATATATGGGATAGATAAAAAGAAGTTATTAACGATGCAAGAAATAGATATTGTTACCATATGTTACTAAATAAAATTGTTTTAAACCACACAATCAAAGGCTTTAGCGTAGTCAGTGAAACAGAAATAGACGTTTTTCTGATACTCCCGTGGTTTCTCCATAATCTAGCGAATGTTGGCAATTTGATCTCTAGTTCCTCTACGTCTCCGAAACCCAGCTTGGACTTCTGGTAGTTCCCAATCAACATACTGCTTGTAGAATCTTTAACATGACCTTGCTGGCATGTGAAATGAGTGCAATGGTGCAATAGTTTGAACATTCCTTGGCATTACCCTTGTTTGGGTAATATAATAATTGGAATATAAACTGATCTTTTCCAATCCCATGGCCACTGTTGCGTTTTTCAGATTTGTTGACATAATGTGTGCATAACTTTAACAGCATTATCTTTTAGGACTTTGAAAAGCTCAATTGAGATACTGTCATCTCCGCTCACTTTGTTGTTAGTAATGCTTTCTAAGGCCCATTTGACTTCACACTCCAGAATGTCTGGCTCAAGATCAGCAATTTCACTGCCATGGTTGTCAAGTACATTGAGATCCTTCTTGTATAATTCTTCTGTGTATTCTTGCCATCTCTTCCTGATCTCTGCTGCTTCTGTTAGGTCCCTAACGTTTTTGTCCTTTATCATGGCCATCTTTGCACAAAACGTTCCCTTGATTTCTCCAATTTTCTTGAAGAGATCGCTTGTCCTTCCCATTCTATTATTTTCGTCCATTGTTTTGCATTGTTCCTTCAGGAAGGTCTCGTTATCTCTCTTTGCTGTTGTCTGGAAATCTTCATTCAGTTGGGTGAATCTTTCCTTTTCACCTTTGCCTTTCGCTTTCCTTCTTTCCTCGGCTATTTGTAAAGCCTCATCAGACAGCCACTTTGCTTTCTTGCATTTCTATTTCTTTGGAATGGTGCTGGTTGCTGCCTGCTGTACAATGTCATGAACCTCCGCCCATAGTTCTTTAGGCACTCTGTCTATCAACTCTAGTCCCTTAAATCTTTTCTTCACCTTCACTGGATATCCATAAGCCTAATGGCTTCCCCAGTTTTCTTCAGTTTAAGCCTGAATTTTGCAATGAGTTGCTCATGATCTGAGCCGCAGTCAGCTCCAGGTCTGTAAGGAGCTTCTCCATCTTTGACTGCAGAGTATATAATCAATCTGATTTCTGTGTTGCCCATCAGGTGGTGTCCATGTGTAGAGTCGTCTTTTAGGTTGTTGGAAGAGGGTGTTCACTATGACCAGCTTGTTCTCTTGACAAAACTCTATTAAGCCTTTGCCGGCTTCATTTTGTTCTCCAAGGCCAAACATGTTAGTTGTTCTGGTCACCTTTTGACGTCCTACTTTGGCATTGCAGTCCACTATGATGAGGAGGACATCTTTTTTTGGTGTTAATTCTAGAAGGTGTTGTAGATCTTCATAGAACTTTTCCACTTCAGCCTTGTCTGCATCAGTGGTTGGGGCATAGACTTGGATTACTGTGATACTGAATGGTTTGCCTTGGATACAGATCAAGATCATTCTATCATTTTTGAGATTGTATTCCATTACTGCCTTCTTCACTCTCTTGTTAACTATAAAGGCCACAACATTTCTTCTACGGAACTCTTGCCCACAATAATTGATGTAGTGATCCTCTGAGTTAAATTCACCCATTCCCGTCCATTTTAGTTTGCTGATGTCTAATATGTTGATGTTCAGTCTTGCCATCTCTTGTTTGACTACATCTAGTTTACCTTGATTCATAGATCTTACGTTCCACGTTCCAGTGCAGTATTGTTTTTTGCAGCATTAGACTGTTCTTTCACCATCAAACACATCCACAGCTGATTATCCTTTCGGCTTTGTCCCAGCTGCTTCACTCTTTCTGTGGTTACTTGGACTTGCCCTCCACTCTTCCCCAGTAGCATATGGGCACCTTCTAACCTGAGGGGCTCATCTTCCAACACCATATCTTTTAGCCTTTTGTTACTGTCCATGTGGTTTTCTTGGCAAGGATACTGGAGTTGGTTGCCATTTCCTACTCCAGTGGATCGCATTTTGTCTGGGTTCTCAGCTGTGGCCTGTCCATCTTGGGTGGCCCTGCATGGCATAGCCCACAGCTTCACTGAACCACGCAAGCCTTCTTGCCAGGTCAAAGCAGCAATCCATGAGAGGGTAGAAAGATGTATATGCCTTTAAATCTTTGAGCAGGCTGAATGGGGGCAGGGCAAGCCTGCAGAACAATGTACCTGTGGGAAGGGAAGGGGTCTAGAACCTCTGTCTGTTTTACAGTCCTTTAAGAAGCATTTTGCACACTAAAATAGTAACCTCTGGTTTCCCTGTGTTAGTCTGACTAACTGGGTTGAGTATAGAGCAGTCAACAACTCCTGTGGTGAGTAAATTGTCCCAGTGAGACCACAAAGTGTGTGCTTCCAAACTGTGTTTACTTTGGCTGCTGTGTGCATCTGTGAGTGTGTGTGAGAGAGAAAGAGAGAGAGAGACAGACAGAGGAAATGCAGCCAGCTGCTGGGGGATGACAAAATGAAGACTGTATCCAGGGGAACGACACTGCTGTATTTTATGTATTTATTTTAGGGAATGGGAAAGTCTCCTGGCTTCACTTCCAAAGTCCCCCACCCCCAAAGTCCCCAGGTATTTTCTGAGTTAGACTTGACAACCCTAATTTGTCTGGCAAAATGCTCTCTGCAACCTCTTTATTTTCTTCAGAATGTCTCATCTTTGAATAAATCATGGTAATTATAGTGAGATACAACATAAAGCTGGATGGAAGTGGATAATTTTTAAAATTTATGCATGAATATTTGTTTAAATATATATTCTTGATTATTATCAAGAACTTACCTATCAGTCCCACAAGTATTTATATTTATACTAGAAGCAAGCCATTCCTGAACCTCCTCCCTAACCAGATGCAAAAGCCTTCTGGATTTCACTGGCCAAATGCTCTCTGCATTATATTTATATTCAGAGCCAGCCATTCTAGAACCTCTTTTCTGACCAGATGCAAAAGCCTTCTGAATTTTGATGGCAAAATGCTCTCAATACCACTTAAGTGTTTTATTTAGGAGTAAGACAGTCTTGAACCTCTTCCCTAACTAGATGCAAAGGCGTTCTGAATTTTACTGGGAAAATGCTCTCTCCAAAAAGCTTGAAAACTATGACCAGTTTCCCACTAGTGTTGCTCCGCCCCAAGGCTTCTATTTCACCCCTGGCTCAAGTGATAAGTTTCCCATCAGTTGCTCTGTGGATGCATTTTGAGCCATGGCAACCTCCAGTTCCCTACGCTGTTTTTAGATGCTATCTTTTCAGGATTACGTTGCCTCATGAAGAATTGGAGGTTGCTGCAGCTCAGAATGCACCCATGGAGCAACTATCACTTGCTCTGAGGAAAACAGAAGCCTGGGGGCAGAGCAACACTAGTGGAAAACTATTCTAGGTAACTCCATGCAGCTGTGTCTTGGATAGCTCTTTCTTAAAGGTATAAGACACAGTGATATATTAAAGATGATATAGTAAAGATTCATAAATGGTGTTCCATTAGATCCTCAGGGAAATAATATATTTCTGGTATGATTTTAAAATGTTTTAAATACTTCTAAAATGTTTTAAACACTTCATTCATGTAGCATTGAGGGGGATGGTGTGGCAGTTATTTAGTAAATGTAAGAAATAGAGCCCAGTTCATCTCTTAAAATTATCATATTTAAAGTACATATGGTTTCAGTCTAAAATAACTTTGACAGCCACTGTGACATGACAGTCAGCGCTTCAGGGTGGGGTCTGCCAGACCCAGGTTCCTACTGTGGAAGCTGACTGGGTGATTTCAGACCAGTCACAGCCTTTCAGCCTAACCTACTTCACAGGGTTCTGTGGCTCAAAATGGGGGGAGGAGATGGAAAGCTGAAGTCATAGGGGCAGCTGACGGTAGGTTGATGATTGGCTGGGAAGGGTTGCAAACTCCAGGTTGGGAAATTCTTGAAGATTTGAGGGGTGGAGCCTGGAGAGGGTGGAGTTTGAGGAATAGTGGGAACTCAGACAGGTACAATACCATAGACTCCACCCCCCAAACCAGCCAATTCCTCCTGGGGGACTATTGTTGCAAATCTCTAGGTGAGACCTAGAGATCACGCAGAACTTCAACTGCTCTCCAAATGGGCAGATATCAGTTCCCCTGGAGAAAATGGTACACCCTGAGTCATAATACCCTGCTGAGGTCCCTAGGGTTGCCAAGTCCAATTCAAGAAATATCTGGGGACTTTGGGGTTGGAGCCAGGAGACACTGGGGGTGGAGCCAGAAGCAAGGGTGTGACAAGCATAATTGAACTCCAAGGGAGTTCTGGCCATCACATTTAAAGGGACAACACACCTTTTAAAATGCTTTCCTTCCATAGGAAATAATGAAGGATAGGGGCACCTTTCAAGGATCATAGAATTGGAACCCCTGGTCCAATCTTTTTGAAACTTGGGGGGTATTTTGGGGAGAGGCACTGGATGCTATACTGAATATTTGGTGCCTCTACCTCAAAAAACAGCCCCCCCCCCAGAGCCCCAGATACCCACAGATCAATTCTCCATTATTTCCTATGGGAATAATACTTGGTACGGAATAATAGAGTTCCCAGCAGACATTTCCCTCCCCCACCCCCACCCCGCTTTCTGATGATCCTGAATGGGGGAAGGGCCACCAAACTGGAGGATTCCCTGCCCCCATCTGGGGATTGGCAGCCCTAGCTACGCTGCTCTCTCTCACATACACATTCATGCCCACCCACTTACTTGCTTTAAAACAAAAGCAAAACAAATGAAGGGGCTGTGCTTTGAGGAGCTTCTATTACTGACCCTTCCCCATGAAGTACTTTCTGCTTCCTACTCAACTTTAAAGGCATGCACACACACACACAGGCATTTTGAAAGGGGAACCGTTTGCAGGTTTCTAAACCTGCCAGAGATCTAGAGGTAAATGGTGGCTGTGGGGGTGGGGCTTCCCCCTGCCAGCCAGCTGGCTGGGGGCAGGTGGAAGCCTGTAAAACCAGGGGATCCTCCGCTGGGACCTGGGGATTGGGAAGCGTAGAAGTCCCCCATCCCATGACAGCCAGTGTGACATGGCAGTTGGCACTTCAGAGCAGGATCTGCCTACCCCACATTTCCCCACATTCTCTATTTCTCTTCCCAACAGCTGCCTATGTTTCCCTTCCTTCCCCAGCACCCCCAAGGCCATGAAACTCACCCAAAGCAAATTTCTAGTGCCCATTGTATTTTTCCCCACAATGGGCCTTATTACTAATATAAAAAATAATTTAGAAATGTTTTGTAAGGTGGAAAGATGCAATCTATGATAAAGAAATTATTCTTCTTGAAGAAGACCAAGGCCATTGATTCATGTAGATTAGATAGACAATATAGCACTATAGATTTAATACTCTTGGTACATAAGTGTGCATTTCCTTTGGGGTTATATTTTTATTTACAGTTCAGTAGCGTCCTACTCAAGCTTTCCTTCAAGGCTTTGATGATAGATCCTTCTAATATTCTGGTTTTGGAGACTTCACCATAATTCACAACAATTACTTTCTGTCACCTTTTTAATTATTTGGGTTATTCTAGTTAAATTTTAAAATGTGGTTATTCTGGCTTCCTGTTTCATTTGCTTAAATAGAATGCTTGGCTCTGTTCATGCATAAGGAAGAGTAGCTATTGCAGCATGGTTTCCTCAGAGTCACAATGACATTTTATTCACCAGTAGACTATTTTATGCTCCTGTGTGTATAATCTAATGACGTGGCTTGCATTTTGGTTTGGCTCTGCCTGTAATTTTTCTGGCAGCTGAACTGGTTAAAGGGAAAAAAATTTACAGCTTTTACTCTGTTTAACAAAATACAACTTCTAGAGTTTGAACTCCGCTTAAGATCAAATGCTGGTATCCAGTATTGTGGTTTTTATAATTACACTGGGTGTTGGTTGCAACTGCTACAGTTCTAAAATATTTGTAGTAGTTGTTAAGAAAGGCAAGGGGCAAAAATTTTCCTTGCTTGGTCTCTGCCTTCAATGTGATTTTTCCCCCTGTGGAACATTCAAAATCCCACTGAGTTCAGTTATTACCTAGCAACAAAAATAAGAACAAAGCCATTTTTTGTTCATTGGGCAAAATGGTCTCATCTTCTCTTTTCCATCTATTGAAAATCTTTGCATTAGAGTTTAGGTAAATTACATTGCTAGCTAACTAGTTTAAATTTTTCTCAACCAGTTTATTTCAATATGAATAGACATATTTTCACGGCTGGTAACATCATTAGGGTTTGTAGAATCTTTTGGGCTCAAGTGCCGTGTTCTACTGGAGAAAGTTTTTCTTCCAGACGTTTCGTTCTCGGCTGCGGAGAACATCCTCAGTGGCATTGCAGCCGGAGCAGGCACTCTGACCTTCTTGGCTGCTGTGCATTGAGTGAGGCCAGGGCTGCTGGAGAGCTGCTATTTCTAGGCTGGAGGGGGTGTGGTGAAAGGGCAATAGGTTTGTGGATGTGCCCATTATTTGGTGGGGCTTCCTGGAAGGCTTTCTCGACATCCTCATTACCAGGAAAGATGACGGAAAACTCGGCCACACTGTATTCAGGAAACCCACACACACCGACCGCTATCTAAATAAGAATTCCAATCATCATCCTCACCAAAAATGTACAGTTGTAAAAACCCCTCATCCACTGAGCATCACGCATCTGTGAACCAAGCCAACTCCAGCAGGAACTACACCACCTCAACCAGTCATGGCAGGCCAATGGATACTCCCTACAAGAAATTAGAAGAGCCCTCCATCCCAAGAGACCATCCACACCAAATCCCGAGCCACACACAAATGTAGGTACAACCTTCCTACATAAAATCTGTCACCGACCGCATTGGCAAAATTCTCAAACGCCACAATGTTGACACCGTCTTCAAACCCACACAACAGATCCGCCACATGCTGCGCTCGGCCAAAGATATGAGAGATCCACTTTCAACCCCTGGAGTCTACAAAATACCCTGCTCCTGTGGTGCAGTCTACATTGGCACTACTCAACGCAGTATCAACACCCGCCTCACCGAACACAAGTGACACTGTCGTTTGTTTCAGCCAGAAAAATCACCCTTGGGGAGGAAGGGATGGAGGAATAGCTTGCTTTGCCAGGCTCTTTCAATCACACAGCAGAACTACTGAGTTAAGACTCTCTTCCTTCTATCGGCTGAGGCTGCTCCCCTCCTCATCCCCCTCCTCATCCCCTCCTCATCCCCTGGGGAAGAAAGGAAAGAGCTAGAGCTAGAGCTTCCTTTGCCCAGTTACCTGGATCCCACGGGAGAGCTACAAAGAAAGTACCTTTAAGACCAATAAGTGCTAATGCTTTTTAAAAAAAAAAAAACCAAAAAACCTTTAATTGTGTTTGTCTGTGTCCTTTATAAAGTTTATATCTCTGCTACCTAATCTTAAATAGGTACACATATGGCCGATCCAATATTGGCCTGGTCAGACAAGGTTTCATTTATGTCAAATTTGGCCCTCATAACAAATGAGTTTGACACCCTTGATCTAGACTATAGAGTTTGGTTTCCCTGGATGAAATGGCAGCTTTGGAGGGCGGACTCTATGGCATTATACCCCAGCACAGCTTCTTCCCTTCTCAAATTCCATCATTCCCAGGCACTGCTCCCAATTCTCCAGAAATTTCTCAAGCTGGAGTTGGCAATCTTAGACTGTGTTGGCCAATCAATGCAGTGGCATCTTAAAATTCTAGATTTTAGATTCCTTGATTTATTCTTTATGCTTTGCATAAATGTTGGGTTGCTTGCTTACTTTGCATCCAGTGTATTAATGCCAGAAGATTTGAGTCTGAGACTTCTCATTTAATTTTTCTCTTGAAGACAACATTGCATTGCTTTGAAAATGAGAGACTGAGCAAGAAGGTAATTTAGAGCAACAATCTCCTCACACTCTTAAGTTCCCTAATTGCTATTAGCTAGAAGAAATGAGCATGACAGGGATTTTTAAGCCATGTGCACAACTGGTACTTAAATTCGTTTTTTTCATGTCTATAAATTGAATGAGGATGCTACTACTATGCACATTCCAATTAAAACGGTGAACTCGTACTTAGGGATGCCAGTCCCCAGGTGGGACTTTGGGATGTCTTGGAATTCCAGCTCATCTCCAAACTACAGAGGTCCATCTACTTGGAGAAAATGGTTCCTTTGGAAGGTAGACTCTATGGTAGGGTTACTGTATTTTGAAAAGCAAAAAAGATGTATTTCCCAACTGGATACTTTAAACAAATGATCACTATGACAAATCTCATTTTAAAATTTTATTTATTAAACTTCTGTGCCGCCCTCCCCACAGGGTGGGCTCAGAGCATCACACAACAGTTTAAAATAAAGGAGTATTAAAAGCAATCTAATAATATACAAAAGTCATATAAAATCATAAAACCTAGATGGAGCCACAGCACAAAAACTTTCTGATCCCCATTAGCTGGGGGGAGGGGGGGAGTGAGAGGCAACTAACAATTGCTGTTTAAAATTTTGCCAGTGCTGAGGGTCAGGAGCCTATTGGTGATCCTGGATGCTTTATTTTCTATGGAGGCCCAGGTCACCACTGTTGCCAGATCTGCCTTTTATAATCTTTGGCAGATCAGGCAACTGATTCCTTATCTCACCATCTAGCACTTAAACACAGTGACTCATGCAATGATTACTTACAGGTTAGATTACTGTAACTCGCTCTACATGGACTTACCCTTGAATCTGATCCAGAAACTCCAACTGGAACAAAATGAGGCAGCTCATCTGCCAACTGCAATATCTATGTCAGTACTCCGCCAATTGCACTGACTACCAGTTGAGTACGGACCTGTTTCAAGGTGATGGTATTAACCTTTAAAGCCCTGTGCAGCCTGGGACTGATATATCTAAGGGACCGTCTTTCTCCATATACCACCCCCAGGGCCAGAGCCTTTTCAGTCCTGGCCCCTGGTGGAACAGCCTCCCGCATGAGATAAGGGCCCTGCAGGACCCATTATAGTTTCACAGGCCTTTGTTCTGCAGGCCTTTGGCTGAGGCAGCAGATGCCCAATCATCTGGCCTCCCTGCTGACAGTCACTCTATTACATTGCTCCACACAGAGTAACGCTATTTCTATTTGCTGTGACTCTTGACTTACCATCTATCCAACTGTTATGGCTACAATGTAATATATCTCTCATTGTATTTAAACTGTCTTAAGTGTTTTTAAGTATTTATTGTATATCTGGTCTTTAATGCTTTTGAAATTCTGATGTTACCTGCTCTGAGCCCACTTGCAGGAAGGGCGGTATATAAATCTAACAACATAAACAAAGAAATAAACAATGAAAAAACCCTGTTGCTGTTCTCAACCATATGCTTGGCAGAACATCTCTGCCTTGCAGGCCCTGAGGAATTGTAGCCAGTCCCACAAGGCCCTGAAGTCATTTTATATTATTTAAGATGTGATAATTGCTACTAACTAGTAATATTCCTAAACTTCCAACCGAAAAAGAGGACATTTTCATCAGTTTTTTTTTAAAGAGCCCAAAAGAGGGGTCCTGTAAAAAGAGGACATCTGGTAACCAGTGTTGCCTCTAAGATGAGTTGGTGTGAGCTAGCTAACAGTTTTTCAGCCTCTGGCTCACACATTTTTGTCTTCGCTCAGGAAGAATGGCCCCAGAACAAACTAATTTATGCAATAGCTCACAGCTTTATTGCCAGTAGCTCACAAAGTAGAATTTTTGCTCACAAGACTCCACAGCTTAGAGAGAGCAGTGCTGGTAACCCTACTCTATGGCTCTGTTAGGGTTGCTAGGTCTGTGTTGGAAAATACCTGGAGACTTTGGGGGCAGATCCAGGAAGGATGGGATTTGGGGAGGGGTCTCAGCATGATGCAATGCCATAGAGAGTACCCTTCAAAGCAGCCATTTTCTCCAGGGAAACTGATCTCTGCCAGTTGGAGATCACATTTAAAAGTGGGAGATCTTTACCACCACCCCGAGGCTGGCAACCCTAGGCACTGTACACCACTGAGGTCCCTGTCTTCCCCAGGTTCCACCCCCAAATTTCCAAGAGTTCCTCAACCTGAATCTGGCAACTCTACTCCCCATCCCAGTGGCCTACCTGAAGGCCGGTGGGGTGGGATCTGGCAACCCTATTCCTATCTCATATTAATAACTGCTTGCGACCTCCCACCTGTTTCCAGTGTTGGAAAAGCATGTTCATTCTGTCATGGAGGTGTGTGTGTGTGTGATTTCTGCTGACTCCTCCCTCTCACTGCAGGCAAGCAAAGCACCACATATCTTCTTACTGAGCAGTGATTATGTCCTCTTTGGGATGACTAAATGAAACATTTCATTTCTCCTGTCCAGAGAGAAGATCACCATTGACACTCTCTATTCTTCCGGGAGTTAACAGAGCCACGGTTTCATCAGCAATGCTTCACAATGAACAAAATTAAAGGCCGCTAATTTTTTTTAATAAAATCCTGAACACCTAATTTCCTGGTTGATAATAATAAATAATAATTACAAAAAAAGAGGGGAAAAGAAGCTAGTGTCATTCCCACAGAGAATACGTATCTATGGCTAGTTAGAGAGACATGCAAGGACATGGACAGTGACTTGGTACTTTTGTTTAGGCAGGGCATGCATTCTAATACTCTCAGCTACCTGGTGCACACCAACAATCTTGCAGCACATAAAAGCAAACGTGAAAGAGGAGGGTAAGGAAGCTGGTCATAAAGCAGCAGCAGTAGCAGCAGCTGCTTGTTTTCAGGCAGCCTTGCTGGAGAGTTTCTCACATTCTCTGTCTCCCACCTCTCCCCAAATGTTCAGCCTGCTGTGTTCAGGCTTGGTGTTTACAGTTCAGGCCTATGGAGGAGGAGGAAATATTTTGCCTATTGTTCAGTGACGTCAATGGCTTCGCTCCCAGTCACTTGAGGGACTCTAGTGCTTAGCAAATGTCAGAACAGTGTGCTGTTACAGCATGTGCCTCCCAACAGCCTGCTTACAGCATATCTTTCTAAGACCTCAGTCTGGATCGAACTGGCGAATATGAAGAGGTATGGAAATGGCACATTTTTAAGTTTGATACCCATGAAACTGCTATTACTATCTGGCAATATAGCATGGGAGGGGGGAGTAATTATGGGAGATTTTCATCCAGCAGCATAATACCATGCTTTCCAATGTCTTTTTTTTATGATGTGAAGAAAAATAGTTAATTCAACCAATAACTCTGAAGTAGCCAGGTATAATTTGGCATTTATAGTAAGTGTTTCTCAGCTGTGATGCACTGTTATCAAGTATTCAGAGCTGAACTGTGACCTTTCTCTGTGTGTCTCCTTCATCGTCAAATGAAAATCTGGAGATGGAAATGTACTTGCAATTTTGTGAGAAAAAAAATGCAGTTGTCACTGATGCTTGGGAGTAATTGAAGAAAGCTAAAACTAAATATCAGACTTTAGTAGTTATTGCATTTATTATTTTAAAAGCCTTTTGGAAAATTCCCCCCCTCTGAACTGCAGTGACAACTTACGCATTTAACTACTTACGAATTTAAACTGCAAATAGATCTTGTGGAGAATGTTCCCACTTCCCCAGTGTAATCGTATGTTCTGTGCAGGTCAATGTGAATTTGGAAATGTGATTCAGGCTGTGATACTAACCACATTTTCTTGGAATTGTGTTCCTTTGAAATGAAAGAGACTTCTCTTTCAAGCAAATACTTACTTTAAGGTCTGGGTAAGAAGACACTGTTAGGAAGGAAAGGAAAGGTCCCCTGTGCAAGCTCCAGTCATTTCCGACTCTGGGGTGACATTGCTTTCACAATGTTTTCACGGCAGACTTTTTACGGGGTAGTTTGCCATTGCCTTCCCCAGTCTTTCACACTTTCCCCCCAGCAAGCTGGGTACTCATTTTAACGACCTCGGAAGGATGGAAGGCTGAGTCAACCTGGAGCCTGCTAACTGAATCCAGCTTCCACCAGAATCGAACTCAGGTCGTGAGCAGAGAGTTCGGACCACAGTACTGCTGCTTTACCACTCTGCGTGTAATTTCTGTATTTTCTGTAATTTCTGAAAGGAACTACAATGAAGTTCAAAAGTGCTCAAGAAAAAACTTCCCATGCTCTCATGTCATAAAGTAGGGAAGCCAAGTACCACCAGAGCCTAGAAATCTCCCAGAATTACAACTGATCTCCAGAAAACAGAGATCAGTTCTTCCGGAGAAAATGGCTGCTTTTGAGGGTAAACTCAATGGCATTGTTTCATTTCCACAGTTTGTTTGCAAGACTACCTGGTTCCATTCAAACAATTCCTAGGCAACACTGGGGGTGGACTTCTAGGAGCCTTAGAAACACCCATAGAAGTCCACAGCTTGATAGGCAGCTCTAGGAACCAACCACAGAGCTCCCATTCTGCTCTATGGGAGCAGACACCATGACTCAGCCACTTTCACTTTGCATCATGAAGAGAAAAGAGCTAGTTTTCATGAGGGAGCTGAAGCTGAGCTTTCCTGAGGGCACCTGCTTTGGGGGGCTATAACTCAGACTTTCCAAATCCAATCTTCGCCGAACCTGGAGGAAAACTGAAGGAGAGCCTGCTGAAGTCATCTCTGACTCATGAGCAAACCATGAAACAGCTTGGAAAAATCAAATGAACCAACATGACACACTGATTCAAGCAAACAAACAAACAAACCATGAACCAACTATGCCACCATTTTTCCAGTTTGCAACCATCTCTAGCTTATATGATCAGAGGGTCTTCCAAAAAATTAGAAATGCCAGGCCATGAGCTAGAATAATATCCACGAGCTAGAATAAAGCGGCAGGGCATATTTGGGGCAATCAAATGGTTCTGTATTCATTGTTACAGTTTTGTTGGGGGGTCTGTCAGCTGGGTGACCTTGGATCAGTCACAGTTCTCTCAACTGTTCTTTCAACAGCAGCTCTCTCAGAGCTCTCTCAGCCCCACTTACCTCACAGGGTGTCTGTTGTGAGGAAAGTAAAGGAAGGAGATTGTAAGTCACTCTGAGAATCCGAGTGAAGGGCAGGCTATACATTCAATCTCCTCCTCTTCCGAAAGCAACATACCAAAACTGTTTAAGCAATTTACCCCACTGACATGAAGGCAGCATAACTGCTGATATTCTGTCTGTAGAATGGAAAGTATCTGATAGGTCCAGCTAAAAAGGATCCATATTGGAGTCAAGTAGGAAATGAACTTGGCTGGGCAATCCACCTTCCAAATTTGTCTAATTTTGAATGGAAAATGAAGTCAGTCATGGTCAATGAGTGTTCTGCACCTGATCAGATCTTGCCAGTTTGGTGTAGTGGTGAAGTGTGCGGACTCTTATCTGGCAGAACCGGGTTTGATTCCCCACTCCTCCACTTGCACCTACTGGAATGGCCTTGGATCAGCCATAGCTCTGGCAGAGGTTGTCCTTGAAAGGGCAGCTGCTGTGAGAGTCCTCTCAGCCCCACCCACCTCACAGGGTGTCTGTTGTGGGGGAGGAAGATAAAGGAGATTATAAGCCGCTCTGAGACTCTGAGATTCGGAGTGGAGGGCGGGACATAAATCCAATATCATCATCATCATCATAATCTTTTTGTGCCAAGGGGCAAAAAATAATGGTGAGAACACAGTGCTAAAAAGTAGATCAAAGATGACAAATTTAACTAAATTTACCAACAGTTATCCAAGAAGTCAGTCAGTTGTTCTCTCTTTCTAGCTCTCTCTGCCCCCATCAGATTATTTTGGATACACTTTTGCTGCAACACATCCATGAATGCTGCATGACAGAATTATTAGAGACAAATATGTAAAACTGCTTGCTAAACTTGTTTTTTTTTTAAAAAAAAATAAAAATAAAAAATATTCTTACATACCTAGCGAGGCAGAATGATGCCTTGAACCCAGGGTTTCCCAATTCACCACTGTAACCCCTGCACTACACTAGTATTGTAAGCTGAACAACAAAACAATGAGGAATATTTCAGACCTCTTGGTCACCCCATCCCCCCAATATACAGTAATAACACTAGGCAGGAGCCTTTGGCAGGATTTGGCAAGGTTTTGGGGACAGAAGAGCTGCTCTTTCATACTTTCCTGAAAGTTTCTTAGTGATATTCACAGTTCTGCTTTTTATATCAGAGCAGCATTTGAGTAACAAACTAGCTAGGTTGTTATTTTATGCTAAGAGAAAATACGAGAAGTAACCTGGGAATGGTCAGCCTCACTTGTCAGTAAAGATAGGCAGCTGTAAGGGGCTTGCAACAGTCAGGTCCCAGTACCTTGACTTCTGTACCACAGGTAGGGTTACTAACTTCCAGGAAAGTTCTGGAGATCACCCAGAATTGCAACTGATCTCCAGATGACAGAGATCAATCCCCCTGGAGAAAGTTGCTGCTTTGGAGCCTCCCCTTGCCATTTTCCTGAGCCTAAACTGGCTCCTGCAATATGGCTGCGAGTCTCCATGGCTAGCTCGTAAACAATGTAATGTGAGGCTTGGCCCTCAGAGCCAAACTAAATGTGACAGAGAACTCATGGCCAGCATGAGTTCACCATCACCATTTTAAAATGATTTTAGAAGGCTGCAAGGGACATAGCATAAAGCTCCCCCCACCCAGCTTTGTCAAAAGAGCTGGGGGACTCCACACACACACCACAGTTGTTTCAGCACTTGAAAAGGCATGGCGTGGGGGGAAAGAGTTCCATGCTACAGGCCCAATTGTGCCCCTGCAATATTTTAAAATCCCTTTAAAATAGGGTTGCCAGGTCTAAGTTGGAAAATACCTGGAAACGTTGGGGGTGGATCCAGGAGAGGGTGGGGTCTGAGAAGGGGAGGGGTCTCAGCATGGTACAATGCCACCCTTCAAAGCAGCCATTTGCTGCAGGGGAGTTGAAGTGGGAGATCACCAGGCCCCACCTGGAGGCTGGCAACCCTACTTTAAAATGCTAACAATGAAATTGTGGCAGCCACAAGTTCTTTATCACATTGTTTGGTCCTCAAGGCAACCATTTGGCCCCCAGTGAGCCTCAAAGGGCCATTTCATGTACAGCAGACCCCATAAATCTGGAGCCTTAGTGCCTGCTCTTTAGTCTGAGCAATTTGCTTTTTGGGTAAAGACACTGATTAGTAGGGTTGCCAATCTCCAGTTGGGGTCAGGGGATCCCCTGGTTTGGAGGCCCTCCCCCTGATTCATGGTTATCAGAAAGCGGGAGAAGAGGAGGAAATGTCTGCTGTGCACTCCATTATACTCTATGGAGACTGGTCCCCATAGGGTATAATGGAGAATTGATCTGTGGATATCTGGGACTCGTGGGGGGGGCTGCTTTTTGAGGTAGAGGCACCAACTTTTCAACCTAGCATCTGGTACCTCTCCTCAACCCTCACCCCCCAGTTTCAAAAATACTGGACCAGGGGGTCTAATTCTATGAGCCCCAAAAGAAGGTGCCCCTTTTTGTTGTTGTTCAGTCACACAGTCAAGTCCGACTCTTTGCAGCCCGATGGACCAAGTCACACCAGGCCCTCCTGTCTTCCACCATACTCCGAAGTCTGCTCAAATTTGTGTTTGTTACATCAGTAACACTGTCCCCCTATCCTTCATTATTTTCAGTGGAGGGAAGACATTTAAAATGCACATGAGTCCCTTTAAATGTGATGGTTAGAACTCCCTTTAGAGTTCAATTGTGCTTGTCACAGTCTGGCTGCACCTGCAAAGTCCCCAGAGGACCTGGCAGCCCTACTAACTAGAAAGTACTTGGTCACTCTTTTGAAACTTGACCAGTAGCATTTTCTCACTCTACTGCTGCCTCTGGCTGTTCTGATCCTTAATTATTGTCTGAAACGTTATCCTTTTATGGTTTTGACAAAGTACCTGCTTCAGAATTGACAGCCAATTTCTCTTCCCCAATTCCCCAGGTTTTAGTGCCTGATCATTGGGATCCTGGCTCTTACTAAGGTCTGACACTAAACTTCTGAGGGTCTTTGATTTGTCATAAAGGAAACAGAGTCTCTTTATCTTTTGGTAAAGTGATGCTGTGTTGCTAGCTTGTCTTTCAAAGTACTGCAACCACAGAATTGACTTCGAAACAAATTCTGCTTACCCAAGCCTCTTATTCTAGCATCCTATCACTCCCCAGTTGTCAGTGTAAGGCCATAGGCAGTTAATTAACTAATTTAGAACATTTATTTACTCACCTTTCTTTTGAGCACCTCAGCATCCAAGGTAGGTAACAAAATATGAAAACAGTTTTATAAAACAAACATTAAAAACAACAGGATTAAAACCAGACTAAAACACTTTTCACCTCTCACCAGGGTATATTGCCTCTATGTTCAGAATGCACCCTAAACTCTCTGAAACAGCTCTGCTTTGCAGTTTCATCGGAAAGGCAGGAGGGTAAGAGACTCCCTGACCTTTTCCACCAGGAGACTGTTCCAGTGGCATAGGGCAGCCACTGAAAAAGTTTGGTCCCAGGCTGTTGCCAAACATGCCATGGACAAAGGATGAACTGGGAGTAGACTCTACTGGGAAGAAGGAAGCTGCCACATGGCATCATGTAGGGAGAAGTAGTTCTACAAATGTGGCTGTGGTCATACTACAGTCTTGGTGTGATCTGACTTTGCCTCTAATTACACCATTTTATTTTGTAATGGGCAGATCCTTTTCTGTAGAAAAAGCCCATCAGGAACTCATTTGCATATTAGGCCACATCCCCTGACAAAACCATTGTTTCACACAGGGCTTTTTTTTTACAAAAAAGGAACTCATTTGCATATTAGACCACATCTCCTGGCACCAAGCCAGCCGGAACTGCATTCCTCTATGTTCCTGCTCAAAAAAAACCCCTGGTAATGGGAAGGTTTGAGAAGACATCCCACCCTGAACCGGCTTCACTGCACACTTGCCCCATGGTCAATCATTCAGATTGTTGCAGCATCCTCCTCTCCTCCCCCCACCCACATCCATGTGCATAAGCATGTATCTGAAGTTCTGGTTCCTTTTTGTCAGCTCCACAATCCTTCTGCCAAGTACTCTGGCCCCTCAGCCTCCTTCCCTTCACCCTCTTCCTTGAAATACATGGGGAGGAGGGTGATAAAGTGCAGCTTTACACAAGAGTAGCCCCATTGACTTCAGTACATTTACCCTTGTGTCAATCATGGGATGCTCTCAAATAGCAATTCTGATGTAGAAACAGGAGATAGGGGTTGAGGGAGTTTGTTGCTCAAAAACAACTCCCTCAGGGACTCCCAATCCAGAATGGCTACTTGGCCACAGTGATTGACATTGCCAGAGGCAATTATGTGCTTATGAGCACAATGCTACCTGATTCAAAAGAAAAAAAGGAGGCAGAAATGGAAGGGAAGGTTCAGACTTCCCAAATTGCTTGACTTTGCAAAAGAGGAGTTCAGACAATTGGAATGGCAAGGTGATTTCTTTAGGAATTGGGAATTATATTGTTATTAATGTATTGTTTTTGTTTTTGTAAATTGTTTGTTATATGCATCCAGCGATCTAAATTGGATTCTTGTATGTTAAATTTATATTTTTTATTATCTATTTTCCCTATGCTTCCTTTGTATTGGATTAGATTCAATAAAATAAAATCTATTTAAAAATATTTAAAACATGGAAAGGCAGGGTGAAAATACTGGCATCCATAAAGACTGAACTTTCCCCAGGATCTGTTAACTCCAGTTCCATAACTGGCCAGAATGGGGTGCCAACAACTGGGGAACAGGAGGCTCATGCTCTTTAAATCCACAAGGGTGTGGCAATGATACCAGATCAAACTGCTTGTGTGACTGCAGTCCAAGTGAGCCTCAAGTCCTGAAGTGAAATGTAAGCGCCACCACCTTGAACTGAGCCTGGAAACTAACTGAAAGCTGTTGAAGGAATCTCAAGATAGAATTGACATGGTCCCCCTGGCTAGCTCCAGATTAAAAAAAAATGAGCTGCTACAGTTTGCACCCACTTTGGTTTCCAGATTCATGTCAAGAGCAGCATCATGGAAAGAAAGTTACAGTAATCTAGTCTTGAGGTTAAGGAGGCATATTTCAACATGCCCTGGAAAGATACGTGCAAATAGGCTGACAGTTTCCTAACTCAATGTAGTCGGACAAAAGCATTCCCCTCCCCCACCCCCATTGGACACATTTTTCCCCAAGAGAAGACTAGGATCTAGCATCGATCCCAGTTCTTAGCTTAGTCGTTGAAAACTGCACCCAATTAACAATAGGAAGAACATAGGGTTCCTATCCTCCAGGTGGGACCTGGAGTCCACATGGAATTACAGCTGATCTCCAGATGACAGTAATCAGTTCCCTGGGAGAAAACGGAAACTTTGGAAATAAGATTCTATGGCATCATAGTAAAGAGCCAGTTTGGTGTAGTGGTTAAGTGTGCGGACTCTTATCTGGGAGAACCGGGTTTGATTCCCCACTCCTCCACTTGCACCTGCTGGAATGGCCTTGGGTCAGCCATAGCTCTGGCAGAGGTTGTCCTTGAAAGGGCAGCTGCTGTGAGAGCCCTCTCAGCCCCACCCACCTCACAGGGTGTCTGTTGTGGGGGAGGAAGGTAAAGGAGACTGTGAGCCTCTCTGAGACTCTTCGGCGTGGAGGGTGGGATATAAATCCAATATCATCTTCATCATCATCATCATCATCATCATCATAATCTGCTGAGGTCCCACCTTCCAAACCCCACCTTCCCCAAGCTCCACCCCAAAATCTTTCAAAATTTCCTGACCCAGATATAACAACCTTAACCTGCCAGCATAATTTTCATCTTAACGACATTAAGCCTCAGTTTGTTTTCCTTTAGCCACTTGACCACTACATTGAGATACTAGGCAAGGACAGACAGCAACAGCCAGTGGACTGTTCAAGGTAATACATAACCAAGTATCCACATCAGGCCAAGCAAGGGGCTAAAATAAGGCCACAAATACATAGGAAAGTTGGCCTTCTGGAAGGAAGGAGGGGGAGGAAGAGGCAGGCCTTTAACAAAATTAGGGAGCCAAACAAAGACAGATCCCAGTCTAACCTTGAAGCACCTATTGTGGATCACAAGCAAGCCTTGAGCAGCTTTGCCTTTAGGCAAAAGCATCCAAAGCCAGGAGACTCGAAATTCCTTTCTCGTTCCAGAGAATCAAAGTCTGAGAATCACACTTTGTGTATTAGGGATGCCAGCCTCCAGAATTACAGAGCATCTTCAGACAACAGAGATCAGTTGCCCTGGAGAAAATGGCTGCTTTAAAGGCACTGTACCTCTCTGAGGTCCCTCCATACCCTCCATTCCCTAGCTGCCATCCCAAATTTAGGAATTTCCCAACATGCAGCTGGCAACCCTATTTGCATTACATATTTAAATAAAAGCTGCCCTCCCAAATTTTGAGGTACAAATCATCCCAAATGTTTCCATTTGTAGATGTCAATGTTTCTATTTGTAGATGTCAATGGGACCCACACCAGTTCACTTTAATAAAGAGAAGAATCATAGAAACAGATAGGCCACAAACTCATGTATAACGAACTGGCCAGCTTGTAACAGGAAGGAGTTGTGGAGGCACTTTTTATAAGAATTCATTCTGTAGCCCTCCACCGTGACCTCTGTCTGTGTTGACTGCGAGAAAGAGTGGAAATATGTGCGCTACATGAGTGCTGGCTTGTGAGCACAGCACTCATGCATGGAGTCATCCTTTGTGCATATACTCCTTCCGTGTGGCTGGAAATGTTAGTAAAACTGTGTTCCCAATCACAGGGGGGAACACATAGATGCTGTTTTTGTGCATTGATGCCATGGTCATGAGCTGGTCACACAGATATGGGGACTGAGGGTGGTGCCTATACACCTGGAGCCTATATGTGTGGTCCGTATACACTTGGCAACATGGTTTCATAATTCCAGGGATCACAGCAGCTCAATAGGAGTTTTGGTTCATGTGTTGTGTTACCAAGTAGGGCCTGAAGTTCTCCCAGAATTACAACTAATCTGTAGACTACAGAGATCAGTTCCTCTGGAGAAAGTGGCAACTTTGTAGGTCAGATACTATGGCATTATACCTCAGTAGGTCCCCCCCTGCCCTCCCCAGGCTTCCCCCCCCAAAAAAAATCTCCAGGGATTTTCCAATGTGAAGTTGGCAACCCTAATTATCAGTGTGTTTATGCTATCTCCACCAGACAGCAGGTCCATTGGCAGCCCCACTTACATTGTCAGTTGTATTGGGCCTACAATACAACTGAACCAGACTGTGGTGTTTTCCATAATTTTAATGTATGATTTGATTTATCACTGGGAGGCAAGCCATAGGGTTGTCAGGTCTGACTCAGGAAATATCTGGGGTCCTTGTGGGTGGGGTCAGGAGCAAGGTTGTGACAAGCATGATTGAACTCCAAAGTGTGTTCTGGCCATCACATTTAAAGGACTGTGTTCTTTGGAAATAAAGGAGGATTGGAGCACCTTCTTTTGGGGCTCATAGAATTGGACCCCCTTGTCCAAACTTTTTGAAACTTGGCAGTTGTTGTTTTTTTATATAGAAGAGGCACCACGTGCTAAGCTGAAAATTTCGTGTCTCTACCTCAAAAAACAGCCCCCCAAGCCCCAGATACCCACAGATTGATTCTCCATTATACCCTATGGGGGCTGTTCTCCATAGAGTATAATGGAGTGCTAAGCAAATATTTCCTCCCCACCCCCTGCCTTCTGATAACCTTAAAGCAAGGGAGAGCCTCCAAACCAGGAGATCTCCTGCCCCCCAAGTGGGGATTGGCAACTCTAAAATGCATGGGTCTTTTACTGTTATTTCTGAATCTCCTTCAGGCTGCCATTTTTTCAACTTTGTCCCCTCTAAAGTAGAGCAAGACCCGCATTTCCTCTTCTTGACTATTAAGTGCTATCATTTTTTAAAATATCAACAGTTAGTTTTTTAAATATAAGTGGGGAGGAAGGAAGCTTGTCATCACTCATATGGGAAACAATGAATTGTACCCAGTTGCTTGATAAGAGCCCTCTCTTCACATAATATTAATAGCCAGATGCTTGGCTTCTTCGGTAGCCTTTTCAGAGATAGGGATGGGTTTGAAATCTGTCTGCATGATGATGATGGATTGTGAAAAGTCTATGAATTAACTGTTGCTCTAGTTCTTTAAGGAAAGATACATGTCATGCCTTTGGCTGAAAAAAATTAAAAGTTATAGTATTGCAATTAAAACCAAATAAGAAACAGGTGGGGATGGTGTAGGTTTCAACCACCATAATCATTTGTGCTTTCCATGCCTATTTTTTCCTGTTCTTTCCTGTTCCTACATTTCATTTTTAATGACTTTTGCTCTTTTGACAAGAAGTAGGGATCATTAAAGGTGCTACATTTTACCAGGAAACTCTAGCCATTTAGTTACTACAAATTCCCCAATCATCTGTTTAATGCTTTTGGCATTGGGGAAATTTAAAACACTAATTGGATCATGCCTGAAAACACCCCTGGTCCATCAAAGTCAGTATTGTCTACTCAGACTGGCAGCGGCTCTCCAGGGTCTCAAGCTGAGGTTTTTCACGCTGACTTGTCTGGACCCTTTTTAGTTGGAGATGCCTCAGATTGAACCTGGGACCTTCTGCTTACCAAGCAGATGCTTTTTGCTGCAGTCAAGAGGGTTGAGATGAGATCTCTGATGGCATGCAGAATTTGAGGTTTGTGCCATAAATTTAAGAGGATCAGAGTTGGATTATTAGGGATGAAACAGCCTGTTATTGATTGAATTTGTGCTAATACATTCAGCCAGAAGTGTGTGATCTGATCACAGGACCACCAGTTGTGGAAATAGGAGCCCCATCCCCCACATTTCTAGAATGCTCCATCTCATTTTCCTTTGAATGGATTTCCAAAAAACCTGCCTACTATGAGTTAGATCCATCCAGCTTTTCTTCTTGATCTTGGCCTATAAACCTCCTCACTGCAGCTCTAGTCCCACAGTCTTTGTCCATATGAATACCACCATACCAAAGGCAGCATTTATGGTGGTAACTAGCCATGTACATCCCTTTTGCCAGCGTTTGCTTTTTCAGCCCACTAGATGAGCTTTCCTATGCTTCTGTTCTAGAGCTCTCTCCAACGAGACTAACGCTTTGGTCCTTTGTAAGATCAGTTGTTTACAGACCAGTGCCATCTAGGGTTGCCAATCCCCAGCTGGGTAATTAAGAAACACCTGTGTTCCAAAATTTTACTCTCAAGGTATTATTAAAATGTTTTTTTTTATCACAATAAACTATTTTCAAAATTAATGCTTATTCAGTTGATATTGTTTTATGAAATTTCTCATACACTTACACAAAGTGGGGAAATTATTCTTAAGGGACTAAGACCCAGTCTTTACACAAACGTAATGTGTCAATTGCAAAACAATATTACAAACATAAAGAGAACACTAAAAAGTCCACTTAAGCCAAAAAACATATAATAAAGTTCTTGCTTGCTACGTAGACCTCTTGTTTTCATCTGTTGATGTTGCTATGTGGACAATTCCCTCAGCAACAATGTTGTGATGCAGTATTCACAGCTGAAACAAAGTTCCAATGTTCTCCAAATTAGCCAACAATGTTGCGAGGTAGGCAGGACTCAAGGACTGTATTGAAGTATACAAGATAACACATATTCTAGGTAGTCACGTGTTTTGATATCAACTTCTTCTTGATCATAATACTTCAACTATTGGAACCAAAGCTCAAACAGCTATCCATGCAGTTAGTCAATCTCTCTAGCAGCATTAGCAGTTCTCCCTGAGAACCTCAGGGAGAACTGCTAATGCCGCTAGAGAGATTGACTAACTCAGGGGTGGCCAACGGTAACTCTCCAGAGGTTTTTTGCCTACAACTCCCATCAGCCCCACTATTGGCCATGCTGCCTGGGGCTGATGGGAGTTGTAAGCAAAAAACATCTGGAGAGCTACCATTGGTCACCCCTGGGCTAACTGCATGGATAGTCATTTGAGTATTGGTTCCAATAGTTGAAGTATTATGATAAAGCAATATCAACTGCATAAGCATTAACTTTGAAAATAGTTTATTGTGATAAAAAAAGCATTTTAATAATACCTGTGAGTAAAATTTTGGAACACAGGTGGCCGAAGTCAGATGCACATAAACTGACGAAATGGGCATGGATGAAAGCCAGATGCATGTCGGATTTTATGCGGTTGTCCAAACATCAGCATCTGGCAATGGTCGTTGGCTTGTTCGTGTCCCGAACTGCCACGACTGAGACGCAGACTTTTTTGATAGTACATTAAATCCAGAATAAGTATGCTTCCAATGACTCCCGCCCGTACTTTCTATGTTTGAACGCTCCATTGTAGCCGACTCGTCGCAAGCGCACATCCGCTTCCCTGCGAGAGCCCACTCCAAATGATATAATTGCACCAGCAATTGTTGACTCAGCCTTCCAACCTTCCGAGGTCGGTAAAATATGTACCCAGCTTGCTGGGGGGGGGGGGAGTATAGATGTCTAGGGAAGGCAATGGCAAATCACCCCGTAAAAGGTCTGCCACGAAAACTTTGTGAAAGCAGCGTCACCCCAGAGTTGAAAATGACTAGTGCTTGCACAGGGGACCTTTCCTAAATGGGGAGGGGGGGAGGCAGATCGCCCACCTTTGCTGTCTCCCTGCCAGGGGAGGAAGATGACCCACCTTTGCCGTCTCCCTGTCAGACAGAAAGACAGCAAAGAGAGTTGCCGTGCTCCCCCCCATTTAACACCACAGTGGGGTGTTTAAATGGGGGGAGGAAGATCACCCACCTTTGCTGTCCCCTCGCCAAGCGGAAAGACAGCAAAGAGAGCTCCTGGGCTTCCCCTTCCTTTCTGGGTGTTTAAATGAGGGGGAGGCAGATCGCCCACCTTTTCTGGCACCTTTAAAAAAAAAAGCCAAGCACAATATCCCACGTACTGCGCTTGCGTGAGTGTGGAATGCCATCTCAAAAAATGAGGTCCAGTTGAGACCTCTGATCAACCAGCAACGGGACCAACGCTGCTTAGAACTGAAGGATGGAGGGATGTCTGATCAGGAAATTCGTTGTAAAAAAGCTGCGGGGTATAATAGCGACAGGTTAGGGATGGATTTAATGGTGAGTGTGACCGCGGCCAGGTATTTCCTAATTACCAACCTCTCACTGTGTTCATCCCATGTGGTTGAAAAAATCCCCAGCTGGGGGTACGGGATCCCCCGGTTTGGAATCCCTCCCCCTGCTTTAGGGTCATAAGAATGTGTGTGTGTGGGGGGGTGGAAATGTCTGCTGGGCACTCCGTCATTCCCTATGGAGACTGATTCCCATGGGGTATAATAGAGAATTGATCCATGGGTATCTGGGGGGGGGTCTGTTTTTTAAGGTAGATGCAGCATAGCATCCAGTGCCTCTCCCCAAAATACCCTCCAAGTTTCAAAAGGATTGGACCAGGGGGTCCAATTCTATGAGCCCCCAAAGAAGGTGCCCCTATCCTTCATTATTTCCAGTGGAGGGAAGGCATTTAAAAAGGTGTGAGGTTCCTTGAAATGTGATGGCCAGAACTCCCTTTGGAGTTTACTAATGCTTGTCACAACCTTGCTCCTGGCTCCACCCCCAAAGTCTCATGGCTCCACCCCCAAAGTCCCCAGATATTTCTTGAATTGGACTTGGCAACCCTAGGACCATCTGGAGCAAAAGGTAAAACAAGCAAAGAAGAGCAAGCATTCTGTCTTATATAGGAAGGGAAAATCTCCCTTAAGGACAGAAAAGCCTGTGGCCTGTTGAGAGGCAGCAGCTCAAAGTCTGATTGAAGTATGGCATTAAGAATTAAATGTACACAGGAGGTGTTGAGAAGATAAGTATGAACTGGAGACTGTCTGCAAGAGTTCATAAGTGTACAGATTCTAAAAACAGAACTGCAAAGAAATAGTGCTGAGCCATCAGGTCTATGTCATTTAAATACACCAAAGTTTCCAGATTGCTTTGGCTGGTTTTGTTCAAAAGGTGGCCCAAGCAAGTGCTTTTCCAAGAGTGGAATATCAGAGTGTGTCATGGATCACGAAGGGGGTCCCTGTGCAACGCTGTGTGTGGGAAGTCGATAAAGAGGCTGCTGTCAGGATGCCTAATTGCCACATGCAGCATTAAGTTCCTTCAAATCAAAACATACACATAGAAGCATAATATATTTTCCAAGTATAGTTTTTTTGGCATCTGCTACACCTCTAACACTTTGAACAATTTAGGCACGTCTATGGAAATTACTGAGAGCACTGAAGTAGCACATTTTGTTTGTAGAGAAAAGGATTTGCTGTTCTCTACGTTTTTGGGGACAAGAAAAAAAAAACTCCTAAGCTGAAAATGAACTCTGTCCTTAAAAAGAAAAAGAAAAAATATTTGCAGAAGTTCTGTCCCTGTTCAGAGGACATTAAAACAATAACTTCATTGTCAGCAGCTGAACAAACTCCATGTAGAAGAAAATTGGGAAACTTTTTCTTTTGGTCTGGTTTGTAAGAATGTGCCCAAACATACAGCACTTGGGGGTGGACTGGGAAATGAAACTGGCTCTGGAAGAAGACTTGTGTCATTTCCTATCTCTGACCCTTATGTAAATGTGGCAGCAGCTGCTGGACCTAAACCTAGCTCCCCTTCCTTTTGAGACAGTGTCTGTTGTTTTATCCTCATGAGGAGGATGGCCCAGATGCATTTACACTGCCCTCATAAGGGAACTGTAACATTTACTGCCTCATAAGGAAGACAGGTTGAGTGAGCACTATGGCTGCTGTTGCCAGCAATGGCTGCTGGTGCACTCATACAATCTCCTCACAAGGAAGATGCAGCGGCCACTGCTTCTGTCCCCCTCCCCCGCCCCCACCCACAAAGGGTGGCCTAGATGTATGAATCATCCTACTGACGAAAAAGATGAAGTAACTGCCTCCTTTTTAAGGAAGAGCTTGAATGGCCCCTGGAGTTCACACCATGCTCATGATGCCATTTCTCCACCTTGTAGGGTTGCCAAGTCCAATTCAAGAAATATCTGGGGACTTTGGGGGTGGGGCCAGGAGACATTGGGGGTGGGGCCAGGAGACATTGGGGGCGGAGCCAGGAGTACGGGTGTGACAAGCAGAATTGAACTCCAAGGGAGTTCTGGCCGTCACATTTAAAGGAACAACACACCTTTTAAAATGCCTTCCTTCCATAGAAAATAACGAAGGATAGGGGCACCTTCTTTTGGGTCTCGTAGAATTGGACCCCCTGGTCCAATACTTTTGAAACTTGGGGGGTATTTTGGGAAGAGGCACTAGATGCTATACTGAAAATTTGGCACCTCAAAAAACAGCCCCCCAAGAGCCCCTGATACCCGTGGATCAATTCCCCATCATTCCTTATGGGAATTGTTCATGGAGGTGCATAATGGCTGTGGGGGTGGGGCTTCTCCCGCCGGCCAGCTGGCTGGGGGAGGGGGGAAGCCTGTAAAACCAGGGGATCCCCCGCTGGGACCTGGGGATTGGGAAGCCTACCACCTTGATCTCCCTCCCCTAAAACAGATTATAATTTTTTTTTAAAAAAAAATAAATAAATAAGAATTCGAACATAGTTTATAATATACCTCAGAACTCAATTTTGTTTGGGGGCGGGATGTATTACACCAGTCTTTTTTTCTGCTGACAGAACTACAAACAGTTGCTTGGGGGCCGTTTCCAGTTTGGGAAATGATGTCAGAGAAGAGCTGAACCCCTCCTTTCCTAGCTCTACAACCTCCATTCATATTTAACTTTCCCAAAACTTCTGTATGAGGCTTAATATGATGTTTTCCAGACAAAGATGCCCAGCTTACTTGAGCTGAACATACCCTGCTTCAGAAACAGTCTTGCAAAGGCTTCTTCAAAGTAAAGGAATATGGCACAGAGCTAGTGGAAAAGGGCCTTCAGTAGAATTGTAATTGAAGAAGGGATAGAACTCAGGCAATGAACCTCAGTGTTGTAAGCTGGTGTTGGATTTCCATATATTATTCTTGGATTTCCATATTTTCACTATGAAATGAAGGGCATGCACTTTCAATTATATCCATCTTTTACAAAAAACCAAACTTACATCTTTTACAAAAACCTTTCTCTTTGAAAAGATACTTTCTCCCTTTAGTTAGGAATTCATAGGTGAATTCCTTCATCTTAGAATGAATCATTTTTGGCTGTTGAATCATTAAGTATAAATTTTGTTGTTTTCAACACAGAAGTGATGACATTTGGTTTCACCTGTTACTGATGCTGACCTGATGCTAGCCATGGCCAGGACAATTCTTTTCGATAGCACAATGCAGAGTAGATCTTCAGCGAAGAGTGAGCATAATGGCAAACTGGGCTGGAGGGACAAACATTGAGTTCTGGAACAGTACCAGAGCAATTAGAAATTTTACACAACAAACACAGTTTGTGTATTTATTGCCCAACCAAATGAGAATTTTGAAGGTCTTTCATATTTAAAAGTCTCATATAATTCCATATGCAGTAAATGCTACTTTAGTATTAGTCTTAAAAAAAAAGTTCCCATTCCACCCCAAATGATATACCATTTAATAAACTGTATTCAATCAGTGTATTATTGTTTTAACCCATATGGAATGATTTTTAGTATTAGTGATTAGCAAAAAGCAATTAAGCAAAGAGTCAGAAAGGTCATCCAATACTTACAAGTTAATTTCTGTGAATGTCTGAGCAAAGAAACATGGATAATCCATCATCTAACTTTCATAAAGTATCTGACTTTGGCACATATGAAGAGTTTTTTGTTTAATTGTTCACATATTAATAAGAGGAGATGTAATTATGGTGTCATTTGCTGATGTATTTCTGTATCTTTTTAATTTTAACTCCCAGCATATGTTCATCTAATCCATGTCCATGCCTGAATTTACCAGGATTCCACATGTTTGGCAGCTGAAGTTTATACAAACTTTTCACCTTCTGATATTTCTCTAATGGCACTTTTAGAAAACCAGTGTTGGTAGCTTAGAAAGCAATTTCAAAGTAATCACTTCTGCACACCTTGCTGATTATTAACTGTAAATGCTTAATATTACTGGTGTTACTTCTTTCAACTTGTCTACTGACTGTCATAAGAACTAAAGTTTTTTATAATATGCTTCAGCAGTAAGAATGCATTCCAGCTTCCTTTAAAACTGGCCATGAGGCAGCTCTGTGTTGTACTGTGAATTTGTAACTATTTCCAAAAGAAGATGAAAGCTTCATAAGGCTAGACATGGAAGCCTTAAAATTTCTGTCTAAACATTCCACACAAGTTGCTAAGGAACAAGCCGCTGAAGCCATGCAAAACTGCCTCCCTGTGTCACTTTTTCACCTTTCTTTACTGGGTAGTTTTGTTTACTTGTGAGGTAATACTATCATGTCATGGTTTCCTATTCCTGCCCCTCCTATCAGCTGCTGCTGGCTTTAGACTGGAAAACACACACAGTGATGTCATTTCACAGGTAAGCAAAACTACACACAACTGGGCAAAAGCGAAGGTGTGACACATGGAGGCCGTTTTGGCAGCATTTTTTTTCTTTTGCCAGTGTGGTATAATGGTTAGAATGTCTAATTCTAAGTCCTGATTTCAGATCCCAGCTTACTAATAAAGCTCTACTGGATGACCTTGGGTGAGTCAGAGGGTTCTTGTAATACAGAACAGATAGAGAGAACCATGATAGATATCCTGAGCTCCTTAGAGGAAGGATGTGGTGAAAAATATAATAATGGTAGAGATGTAGGATGGATTCAGAATTCCCTCCCCCCATAAATTTAGAAAAATTGCCTTCCAATGACTTTTTTCATTATGCAGGGGATGTGTACCTGTTTCTAGCCTCACCCATCCCAATGAAAAAGGTTTATTTTGTTTAATTCAATAATTGGACAATAAAAACAAATGCAATATGTTAATTCATTAGCCTGGAGCTGGGCAGTCTGTTTAGAGTCCACAGAGGCTGGACAAAGGGGAAAAGACTCTTTTGCCTCCTCATTCCTTTCACTGCTGAAGCTACAGAGGACAAACTTGATAAGCAACCTTTAGTAGAGTTATATCATTCTAAAACCACTTAATCACTAGGAGGGTACTTGATAAGATCAATTTGCCACATACATTTGCCCCTCCCTCTTCTCTTTCAAGAATTATCAATTTTGTACTTAGATGTTGTGGGGGGGGGGCTCCTATGCTCCTGGATGAAGCTCTACTTACTCCAAAAAGAATTCACTTGGTGATTTTTTAAAAAAATCAAAAGTCATATCGAGGCTCCTAAAGGGAAATGATCTTATGTTAACTTCATAAGAGAAGCCATGTTAGATCAGGCCAATGGCCCATCCAGTCCAACACTCTGGCCGTTTTCCCACTTAGCGTTTGCTCCCCTTATTCCCCGGCGCAATTATCTCCGGATCATTTTTCTCGTTTTCCCACTAGTGACTCTTTGCGGAGTCGCCTTCCCTGAAGCCCCGGCTCAAATCGTTTTCCCACTGGCATCGACTTGAGTTCGATGCCCTGTCAATCATTTTTTTTTTAAGCGCAAGTCTGGTTGCGTAATGACGTACTAACGTACTAACGTAACATCGAGCTGCTCCCTCCCCTTCATTTCGTGGACAAACCGCATCACGTGTGCTGCTGCTGCTCATGGATTGGCTGCAGCTGTAGAATCCTCCACAGTCCTTTATGTATTAACAGAAGCATTCCTAGCACTATATTCCCCCCCCCCAATTCTGAAGTTGCGAAATATCGCAATAACGAAGAGAGAGAAATCGAGGGGTTTGTGTGTGTGTGTGTGTGTGTGGCAGCTTCTTCCCTTCGCTCCCTCCCGGGTGGCGAAGCTGGGATTTCCTCCGCTCTCTTTCCCCTCTCCGGCTGGCGCTTGCAACGGGGGACCTGACTGATTCCTGCTGCCAGAGCTCCCCCCCCCCCGCCCCATTCTCTCCTTCCCCTTCTGTGGCGGGTGTGAAGAGCGAGCTCCGTCTATTTTCTAACCGAGCGGAATGTAGCCAGGGAGAAGAATGCAGGACTCCAACTTCCCATTTTATACATGGCGATTTTGTGCAGGTCCAGAAATCCTGGTGGCACAGCTGAGGGAGGCATTCCGTTTTTAACACACACACATGAACGCTTTGGCCCGCACCGGCACTAGATTCCCCCCCCCCCAACAATGGAGAAGCGCCGCCGCCGCCAAATGTCTCTGGGCGGCTGGGCTCCCTTTGCCAAGGCGGCGGCGGCGGCAGCGGGAAGCCGGCGGGGTCAAGCGGGGCGCAAATGGAAGTGAAGTGGGGGGGGTTGAGCTGGGGAGAGTCGAAGCTGCCGGGGCTCCTCCTCCGGCCCGCTGAAACCGCCTCCTTCCCGCTCGCCCTCCCCAAACTAGACCCGAAACGAACTGGCTGGAAAAGGCCTGCTGGGGGGGCTGCCGCGGTCCCCCCACCGGGGCCCCTAAAGGGAGAAGAGGCCGGGGATAACGCAACAGCGAAATAACGCAACTATTCCAGGAGGGGTTTTTTTTCCCCTTTGTTAATTTCGAAATATCGCTATTACGCAAAACTGTGAAGTTTAAAAAAAAAAATGGCCGCGCCGGCACTTCGGGGAAGCGCCGCGAAAGGCTGATGATTGGCCAAGGGGGTAGATGGGGTGGGAGGACGGAAAGGGAGAGGGTGCCGCCCACAAAGCAGTCGATCCGGCGTGGATGGATTTCCCACAGCAAACTCCGCTGAGTGGATCCGGAGTGGATCCGGAGGTTTTCGGAAACTCCGGCAACATGCTGAAAAACATACTCCGGTGTAAAATCCCTGTAGCGCCGGAGCAAACCGCAGCGCCGGAGCAACATGTGCGAAATCCAAGAGAAGATCCGGAGGTAAATGGGGCGCTACGACGGAGCAAACGCTAGTGCGAAAACGGCATCTGTGTCACACAGTTGCCAAAAAAACCCCAAGTGCCATCAAGAGGTCCACCAGTGGGGCTAGAAGCCCTTCCACTGTGCCCCCATCCCCAAGCACAAGAATACAGAGCATCATTGCCCCAGACAGAGAGTTCCAACAATAAGCTGTGGCTAATAGCCACTTCACCCAAGAGCTGTGATCCACAGTTCCATCTGTTGATTATATGTCTGTAACAGCACATTAGGCAGATTTCTAATCAGATGTCTGTGTCACTTCCAAAATACACACTATCTAAGCACATGCAGCTCTTCAATAAAGGATTTTAAAAAAATGTTTTAAGACCATATTTTAGTTAATGCAGTTCAGGAGCAGATAAAAAATAATTTGGCCATGCCCTTAAGCTGCTTTCTCTTGGATTTTACTGCATCATAAAACAAAGCTGTGAAAGATGGTAGCTAAAAATATATGATAAATTAAGAGCTTCCTACAAGATTACTGCTGTACACTTGAAAATATAATTGTGCTTTCTGGGACTTGTAGCTGTTCATTTAAAGGATTCAGATAAAGGGGGAAACTCTCAACAAATGTATTCTAATGCCAGAGGTTTTAACGTGGCAAAAAAAAAGGGGGGGGAGGCTGTTATCTGTTAAAGCCATCATGTAAAGAGCTACAAGCTCCCCAGGACACTTCAGAGAAGAATGAATTAGGCAGGACCATCAATGTAAATGAAAAGTTGACTTCCTGTTTGCCAGCTGGTAGAGACTAGACTTAATGCTTCTTCTTTCCATATGAGCACAGCTGGCCTCAAAAACAAAACTCGAATAAAACGCACAAAATCATTTTTAAGGATAATGCATTAGCAATAATACGGTCAGAGCAGCTGTCTGTAGATTCAAAAACATGATATTAGGCAAAGAAATATCTGCACAGGAGCCACCCATATGATGGATACAGCAGATGTAGAAAAGTAGGCAATGAGCTTCTGAAGCCAGGGGTGGCTCGTGCCAGATTTAAACAGAGAACTTGATTCTGACATAGTTTAGCATCCATGAAGCAAGCAGAACCAAGGTTTCATAACATTCTGGTTTTATTTCCTAGTCCTAGCAATCAGTTCTTGTGTGCAGGTATGAAGTTGGTGGTTCCAGTACCTGAAAGTGGTCCAAACATAAACTTGGATTTGGTGCTGCTTAGGGAATGCAGGTACACATGGAATAAGGAAAGCTGACACCGTCAGCTGGGAGAATAAAGACAGAAGTTTATTTTATTTTACAGTAAAATAAGGATCTGCAACAGCCAAGAACAACTGTTCACTCAATGCTCAATCATAGTACAGGTAACAGATGCAATGCAGATGACTCAGATCTTCTGTATTCTGTCTTCTTGTTCCAGTCCCACAAAAACATAGCACTGAGGCCCTTGCCTGAGGCATTTTTGCTTCACTATTTAAATTATGTGTTATGGTTCTCACCTAACTTTTGTATTTTTACCTTTAAATGCTTTAGGAGGGGACTAGCTTGCTGCTTAATTCTCCTCTTCTCCATCTGACCTGGTAGCCTCAACTGAGCCCTTGAGGAAAATGTTGTAGTCCTCCTTTGAGAGGTACATCCCATTTCCCCAGTAGAGAGAGCAAAGCAGCCCTGTGAATATATTCTGGTAAACATGCAGCAGTTCGACCTTGACCTGGATCACCCAAACTAGCCCAATCTCATCAGATTTCAGAAGCTAAGTAGGGTCAGCCCTTGGTAGTATTTGGATGGGTGACCTCCAAGTAATACCAGTGAAGTGATGCAGAGGCAGAGGCAGGAAATGGCAAACCACTTCTGAAACACCTCTTGCCTTAAAAACAAGTCTAGCTCACCACCTAGTGGTGCATAGCACTAAAAGAGCTAGAACTTCTGGATGCCAAACCATGACCCGGGTTGTAATTGGATATATGTTAAAGAGACTATTATTTGGCTGCAATATGGTCTGAACATAAATGGGATATATTTTAGAGAGATTTGTCCCTGTCGTCTGACTGCAACTGAAATGATAACATTTAAAATCACAGTTGGAGGAGATATGGAATGACGGACTAACTGGATCTTTAAACTACTTTTCAACTTGGATTAAGAGATTGAGTTTGCTATCAGAGAAAAATGGCACTGCCAAGCAAAATATTTTACAAAAAAGATATATTATGGAGTATTACTTCTCTGAAACAGGATCTTGGTTCATTAACAGAGTTGATTAGAAAGCAAATGGGAGCTTTTATGCTGAAAGCTAGCGAAATCTCAAATCTATATGAGCAGAGTGCTAAAGAGATTCTGGTGACGTCTGTGGAATTAGAAGGGGAAAGTGATCTGCTGTGAAATGAACAAAAAAACCCCAAAATGGAATCTTATGGCGCAGTTAAAAAACAAGACCAGAAATCGAAACTGAGTGAAGTTCTACTGAGAGGAACAAATGGCGTAGAATTCTTTCCTCTGCTAACGAGAGGGATGACTGCATTGAGAAGAGAGAAGGTGCATCTCAGCATGTGGAAATTTTTCAGGAAGAAGGATTTTTGAACTCTCTCTCTTTTTGTGGATAGTTGGATATGGAACTCTCAATAAGAACTGACATGCGATTTTAAAAGGCAAAGTGTGATGTCTGGTTTATATTAAGTTGTTTTTTCTGGAGTAATATGGATATAAAAGCTAAAGGAATGAAAAGTTTTTAAATTTTCAGAAGACAGATAACGTAATTAACTTGCAAGTTGGCAGACTTTGCGGGTAGTTGGATAACTTACAGTAAGAACCTATATATGATTTTAAAAGGCAAGAATTTCTGGGCTATATACTTAAGAAGGTAGATAACATAATTACCTTTCAATTTGGTTTGCATTTAATAGATAAAGATATTTGTTTCTTATGCTCACTGTAATGATGATATTGTCAAACTAATAAGCGAGTTTGTATTTTTAATATGATTGAGTTAAGTAGTAAAAATCAAAATGTAAAAACTTTCCTGGGAAGAAGGGTTTCTGAGGTGGCTTCCTCTGTAGGTAATTAATTATTAATAAGAACTGATATGTGATTTTAAAAGGTCAAGGGAGAGTCTAAGGATGGAAAGATTTTGTTAAAATGTTAGATAAATGTACAGTTAATTTGGATCAATGGTTAAGACGGCAGACAATACAAGACGGCAGATCTGCTCTTAGTACGTTTGTTTGGAGAAATTGTTCATATTGAGACAGATAAATTATCATATTTTATTCTTAGTCTGTTAAGGATAACGATATGGGCTCCATATGTTTATTCTAGGATGATATTATTACATTAACAAGTCTGTTTGTGCCTTCATGATATTTTATATGTTTACTCTAACGTTCATACTGCTAAATTAACAAGTTAGTCTGTGCTTCCAATATGATTTAGTTTAGCCAGCCAGCTTTTTGTTGAGACTGCTCTGATTTTTTTATACCTTTGTGTTGAAGAAGAATTGTTTAGACTTATATTTTAAGTAATAGTTCAGTGAAAAAGATATAATGAAAGATAAAGATGGTAAAATATATGGGGAGAATTTTATACTTGTGGGTAAAAAGTATTGGGTATTTCATCTGGAGGTAGATCTGTAGCTGATATATTTGTATTTTTCTTTGTTTCTGTCTTTCCCATTTTGTATCTACCCTTCCCCCTCTATACTGTATCTATGCTCATGCTTCTTTTCTTTGTAGTTAAAATCAATAAAAAATTATAAAAGATAAACTGTTTGCTTTTATATTCTGTATTTTGTGTTGTTTTAATTATATTTATTACCTTTGTTTTTTGCTGCTGTGAACCACTCTGAGCCCCACGTTCTGGAGGAGAGGCCATATATAAACTGAAATAATAAAGGCAATAAACTGCCTTTTGATCAGCTAAGTCAGTATTTTCTACTATGAGTGCCAGTGGTTCTTCAGGGTCTCTGGCAGAGCAAGGTTTTCCCAAAGACTTGCTACTTGACATCCTTTGATTGGAGATGGTGGGTACTGAAACTGGCACCTTTGATATGCAAAACATGTGTGTACTGCTGAGTATGAGCTAGGGCTGACAGGCTGAGCCTACCAAAGAAAGAATGTGGGACAGGAAATGGTGTGGGGACATCATCACCTGCACAATGATGTCACTTCCAAGGAATATGCAGGGAGTTTTACCAGGGAGTTTCTAGTGATTCCTAGAGTGACTGCTGCCCTACAGATACAGTTGGAATATTTGGAAGTGACATCATTGCATGGACAATGCCAGTTAATATTTTTTAGAATTCCCCCTCCCTGCTACTCCATCCAGTGTTGGAGGATACAAATTTGGTGTGGGGAATTTCCTATCTCATCTGGAGGCTTGACTGTCCTATCCACAATTCTGCAATACAACATGCATGCACATACAAGCTTCCTAGAGATTTAGCATGGAACATGCACAGCAAGAAGAGGGCTAGGGAAAAGAATGGGTATCATAGAAGGCTTCAGGGGCTGCTCAAGGCAAATTGGAAGTAGAGCACACAAATGGGTGAATTATGTGCCTGAATGCAAGTATTCCAAATATGTATTGGCAGATCTGTTTTTTCTTAATCTACAAGCAGAAGGGGGTCTGTGTTATTGCTGTGAAGGGATGTAGAGAGCTGGGAGATCTGGGCTGAGAACGCTTGTTACTGGATTTATTATATACTAGCTAGGGTGACCATAATGTCTGAAGGCCAGCCAGGGACACGTGTGGGGGGGGGAGGTAGGGGTGCGCGCGCGCGAAGCGTGTGTGCCGCCGGAAACAGGAAGTGACGTCACTTCCGGTGACGTCATGCCACCACAGGAAACAGGAAGTGACATCACTTCCTGTGACATCATTTCCCCCCGCGTCACCTGCCGGAAATGGGAAGTGACATCACTTCCTGTGACATCATTTCCCCCAAATGACATCATTTCCCCCAAATGCCACTGCCGGAAACAGGAAGTGACTTCACAGCACTTCCTGTGACATCCCCAAAAATCCCCCAAATATCACCGCCGGAAACAATTTTGTTCTGAAATCCTGTATATACTTCATCAGTATATGGGATAAGGCACTTTCTCAACTGTGCTGCATAATGCAGCCTATTTATTTTGTCCTGTTTGCTCTGTTGGCTCTATCTGCGCCACCTTCATCACTTTCGGGGTGTGGATCCCCCAGTGGAGTGGTCTCGTGACTCCCTCCGCCGGCTGTTTCTGATAGCCCTGCGCCCCCTCTTTCATTTGATATGTGTCCCGTGCGGGTGCCACCCTCCCGCCGGGAGATGCCGCAAAATGAGCCCCCTTGAGGCTTATGGCGGCAGGGCTCGGGGGAAGCGAGCTAGACTGCTGTTCTTTTGAGGGGTTATAGAGTGTTTCGAGACCGTCCCTGTGGCATCGGTCCCATCGTTATGGGACCCAGGGGGCCGGCGCAGCGGCACGCCGAAGCAGCCTGTCACTAATAACACAGGTCGAGATGCAGGACAGGAACCCGGAAGTGACCGACAGGCTGCTTCAGCGTGCCGCTGCGCCGGCCCCCGCTACCGACGCTGGCCTCTGGAGGCCTCCAGGGACCAGCGCCGGCTGCTCCGCGGCCTCTCCGCGGCCTCCGCTGGTCCCTGGAGGCCCTCCAGAGTCTCTGGAGGGCCTCCAGGGACCAGCGGAGGCCGCGGAGAGGCCTTCGCTGGTCGGCGCTGGTCCCGGAAGGCCTTCCAGAGTCTCTGGAAGGCCTTCCGGGACCAGCGCCGGCTGCTCCGCGGCCTCTCCGCGGCCTCCGCTGGTCCCTGGAGGCCCTCCAGAGTCTCTGGAGGGCCTCCAGGGACCAGCGGAGGCCGCGGAGAGGCCTTCGCTGGTCAGCGCTGGTCCCGGAAGGCCTTCCAGAGGCTCTGGAAGGCCTTCCGGGACCAGTGCCGGCTGCTCCACGGCCTCTCCATGGCCTCCGCTGGTCCCTGGAGGCCCTCTAGAGTCTCTGGAGGGCCTCCAGGGACCAGCGGAGGCCGCGGAGAGGCCTTCGCTGGTCAGCGCTGGTCCCGGAAGGCCTTCCAGAGCCTCTGGAAGGCCTTCCGGGACCAGCGCCGGCTGCTCCGCAGCCTCTCCGCGGCCTCCGCTGGTCCCTAGAGGCCCTCCAGAGTCTCTGGAGGGCCTCCAGGGACCAGCGGAGGCCGCGGAGAGGCCTTCACTGGTCGGCGGTGGTCCCGGAAGGCCTTGCAGAGCCTCTGGAAGGCCTTCCGGGACCAGCGCCGGCTGCTCCGCGGCCTCTCCGCGGCCTCCGCTGGTCCCCGGAGGCCCTCCAGAGTCTGGAGGGCTTCCAGCGACCAGCGGAGGCCGCGGAGAGGCCTCCGCCACCGCCGCTGGGCCCCGCGCGCGGGCGGGGAAGGCGGCGAGTGAGGGAGGGAGCGTCCCTGCGCGTGCGCAGGGGCCCTGCGCAGGGACGCTCCCTCCCTCACTCGCCGCCTTCCCCACCGGCGCCCGCGGCCCACCGCCTCCGGGGCTGGCTAAACCGGGACCTCTAAATGGTCCCGGTATAGCCAGCCCGGGAGGCGGGAATAGGGGGCCAGAACCGGGACATTCCCGGGCTCCCGGGATGGTCTGGCCACCCTAATACTAGCAGTAAAGCACATTGTAGGAAGAAATACAATGGGCCCCAGAAAAATATTGCGCGGGGGGGGGGGTGATGAATGTGTAGGTGGCAGGAAGGAAGACAGACAGAATGAAAGAGATAGACAGAGAAAGAATGAGAGAAAGAACAGTAGGAAAAAGATGGGGGGAAAGGAGTGTGAGAAAGAAAAATGAAAGGAAGGAAAGTAGACAGACAGAAACACAGAGATACAGAGAAATAATGAGAAAAAGAACAGAAGGCAGAGGTAAAAAAGAGGGGGATAAAGGAGTGAGAGAAAGAAAAATGAAAAGAAGGAAGATAGAATGCAAGAAAAAGACAGAAAGACAGTGAGAGAGAGGAAGGAAGGAAGGAAGGAAGGAGAGAGGGAGAGTGAGTTATGGAAAAGTTGGGGAAAGAGGAGTGAAAGAAAGGAATATGAAAAGAAGGAAAAAAGAGAGGGAGAACGAAAAATGGCAGGTAGCCAGACAGGCAGGCAGGAAGGTAGGCAGCCATTAGAAGCCTCCTTTCACCCCTTCCAACTTGCAGGCAGGGCAGAGCAAAATGGAGCATTCCAATGGCTCCCCACTTCTAAAAGCTGGTGGCTGTAAGAGGCAGGGAGCCATTGCAAGCCTCCCTTTTTCTCCCTCCTGCTTGCAGGTAGTGGGAAAGTGAAAGGGAGTCCATTCCATCTCATGGTGCCATAGGACAGAGTGGACTCCATTGTATCTTATGGGAGCATAGGACAGAATTGACTCCATTCTATGTTATCAGCCCATAGGACAGAATGGAGTCCATTCCATCCTATGGCCTATAGGATACAATGCAGTCTATTCTGTCCAATGGGCTCATAGTATAGCCCCTAGGAGAACTGTCAGCAGAGAACTAAAATTTTCCAATTAGAACAAATTTATATACAAATTTTCACTTATTTATTTATGTCTCTCTCCTACATCTATGATCGAAGTAGTTAATTTATTCTAATTAACTGGTTTTATGGCACAATCCAATAGTATGCTCACCTCAAATATAACAATATATGACGCACAATAGCCCCTGGAAGAGACCGAATGGCAATAACTGATATCAGTTTCTCTTGTCTTACAAAACATCCTTGGAAATTGCGTTTCTGTAGTATCCCATTGCAACCCTCTAATATCACTGAATAGAATGTCCCAAGTCTGCACTCCATTACATCAGACTGCTCTTGTCCCTGCAAGCTTTAAAGAAACTCTAACATTTGCACAACAGTCATATTTCTTGTACAGAAATTATGTCAAAAGAAAATTACGTTGGCTGCTTGTAAAGCTGAGTGACTGGCAAGTTCTCATAAAAGTCCATTGCTGAGCGGAATGTAAAATGATGGCATGTAAGATGAGCTTTACTAATTACAGATATTTCCTGTTGTGAATGACAAAACCAACCGCTGAATCTTTAAGTTCTAAAGGAAGTAGTTTATACAATACTGGCAGAAGGAAGTATCAAAGTGCAATATAAAAGGATTTTTACAAGGGTGAGGTAGGCAATAGAGAGAACAATGGTAGGGTTGGCAAAACTCCTTTGAAAAGAGTTGCAAATAAGCGAAGCTTAAGAATGCTGTCAGTGTGTCAGTAGAGTAGTCTGGTATTTGATACTTAAAAAAACCTCTAACATGCAGCTATTGGGAACAGGGTGTATGGGATGTGGGGGGGGGGGGTACCTGCTTACCTACCTCTATTTGTTCCTGTATTTTTTCCTCTGGCAGGACAAACATTAGTCAGGAGTGGGATATATGTGGTGGGGGGGCATTAAAGCCTCTTTCATTGTGGCTGCCTTTTTCTGCTTCTCTTGTTTTGATACTTTTAATAGCAACCTCATGTGAAAATTTAGCTAGTGAATCTATTTCAATCCAGGAAAAAAACATAACTTTCCACATTTCTATGTCAACCTGGCATTAAAGACACAGGAGCAGAGCCGGGGGGGGGGGGAATATGACAACTGTAGATCTGCACTGGGGAGAAGATCACCCAGACGGATTTTGATTTGCTCCTGTGTCTTTAACGGCAGTCTAATATGTGGAGATTTGTTACGTGAGGCTTTCCTTTACATATTGATAGTGAAAGCCAATATTATTTGTACCAAAACTGTTAAAGCATAAAAGCACTATCAGCAAAATATTTTTCAGTAGTAAATCATCTGTTACCTGCCTTAAGCAGAATATACATTATATAAATCAATATTTTTTTTGGGGGGGGGGGGGGTTTCAGCCAGGCATACAGCACACCAGAGCTGAGATTTCTGTGCACAGTGACCTTATCCCCATGGCCTGGACAAAATATAGGCAGTTTTGAACATTTTTTCAATACAAGATGGTAGGAACAATTTGTGTCCTGGTATTAATTCTGATAATGAACAAGACTCTGGCATGCTAACTAGTTATGCGACCTCTGAGTGGTCGGCATTCAACTTCTTAGAGGGACAAGTGGCATTGTTTGTGGATGACACTAAATTGTTCAGGGTGATAAGTACCAGAGAAGATTGTGAGGCCCTCCAAAGGGATCTGTCGAGGCTGGGCGTCAACATGGCAAATGAAGTTCAACGTGGCCAAGTGTAAAGCGTAAAGTAATGCATATTGGGGCCAAAAATCCTAACTATAAATACAAGTTGATGGGGTGTGAACTGGTGGAGACTGACCAAGATCTTGGGGTCATGGTAGATAACTCACTGAAAATGTCAAAACAGTGTGCCACTGCAATAAAAAAGGCCAATGTTATGCTGGGAATTATTAGGAAGGGAATTGAAAGCAAATCAGCTAGTATGGTGCGGCCTCATTTGGAGTACTGTGTACAATTCTGGTCACCACACCTCAAAAAATATATTATAGCATTGGGGAAAGTGCAGAAAAGTCCAACTAGAATGATTAAAAGTTTGGAATACTTTCCCTATGAAGAACGGTTAAAACGCTTAGGGCTCTGTAGCTTGGAGAAACATGGACTGAGGGGTGACATGATAGAAGTTTACAAGATGATGCATAGGATAGAGAAGGTAGAGGAAGAAGTACTTTTCTCCCTTTCTCACAATACAAGAACTTGTGGAAACATAAATTCTGATTACATTTACATTTTAAGAGTAGCCCCAATAGTCTCATTGGATACATGCTATCTGAACCCCAGTTATCTGTATGGCTACCCAATACAGAAAGAAAATCTCCATAATTGGGTTCAGTTTTGATGATTTACTTTCCCTCCCTGAAAGGACTGCATTTGCTTTGTTTAAACAATGACTTGTAGATCTTGAAATGCAAGAACTCAAAAGACTTGCCTCTGGCAGATGTTCCCCTTTGAGGTGGGGAATCTCCTCTAGTGGAACTTTGGCAACATATCTTTCTTGCTTGACTTCCCCTAACCTTCATAAAGCCTTCATGTTAGCTCACTTTAATGTCCTTCCTTCTGTTGTGTTGTATGGGGGGGGGGGAGGGTTTAAGAAAATTCCATATTCCAACAGGTTCTGTGGTTGTGGTTTAAGGGATATAGAAAGTACTGAATATGTTCTCCTGCATTTTGCTGTGATATTCGTGCCATTTACTTAGATCCTCTTCTTCAAAATCATGAGGGACAATCTGATGGTGGTAAGACTCTCTTATTATTGTCCTCTCATAACCCAGAGATTATTGAGACTGTGGCTAAATATCTGCTGTGCTTCTAAGAGGATAGGAATGTTTCGAATGTTGGGGTAATATATATTTTCTCCCTTGCTGATTGTGCACATCTATGCCATTATGCCAATAAAGGTTGTTGTTGTTGTTGTAAATTGGGCATATAAAGACCTCCCTTTTTAATTGGTCTTCATAACGTATGGAAGTGAATCCTCAGTTTTTTCCCCCTCCCAGAAGAAAGTATTAAAAGATTTTTGCTATTTTGCCAATATAGAATCTCTTCTATAGCTATTGTCTGGATAAGATAAATAAATTTAAGAAGGGCAAATGTTTTTAAAATTGCCAGTCTATCTGCCCATGATAGATGTAATTCATTCCACTGGGCAAATTTATTGGCGATATCATGGAACAATACATCATAGTTATATTTAAGGGTCTTGGAAAGATCTATTGGCACTTTAACACCCAGGTACTTCCAACTTTCCATAATCGAAATAAAAGGAAAGGCCTTTTTGAGAGTTAGAGCAGTATCATTGGATAAATTAATTGGATATATTTCTGATTCTTGTGCATTTAACTTCAAGCCAGAAATCTGACCAAAATGGTTCAGAAGGGAAAGCAGGGGACTTCCGGTGGGAGATTCCAACAGAGCTGTCGTCTCCTGAACAAGGGGAAAACTTAATTCTTTGTTCGGGGTAGAAAGAAGCTTTTATAGACTTCATACCTGCATCTCTCAGATAGAGATTTGCCCAGGATTACGTACAAAATACTTGAGCCATGTGATCTCAGCTGATGTTTGGTCCCGGAGGGGATCTTTCTGAAGCTTTGAGGTCTGGCTTTGAAAGTGGCGTTGTTCAGCATCTACAAAGGATTAAGAGCCATTTAATTGGCATAAGCTTGTTTGGAACTCACTCTCTTTTGGGACTGATTGGTCGTTTTCCCACTATAATAATAATAATAATAATAATAGCTTTTATTTCTATCCCGCCCTCCCCACCTAGGCGGCTCAGGGCGGCTAACAACAGCTCATACGTTAACATAAATAATAAAACTTTGGATTTAACAATTAAAATTAAACATATAAAAACCAGTTAGTTAAATTAAAATACATAATTTAAGTTACACTATATGAATATATATATCTGGCAGCAATAAGACTGTTCTGGCGCTGGTTCTGCCAGTTTAGATAATATTATAGATGGCGGTACTTTGTACCAGGCAACTCAGCAGTTGATGTCATTATAGGCTTGTCTAAAAAGGGCGGTCTTGCAGGCCCTGCGGAACTGGTCAAGGTTCCGCAGGGCCCGCACTTCCTCCGGAAGCTGGTTCCACAGTGCAGGTGCCGCAACTGAAAAGGCCCGTGCTCTGGTGTTTTGGAGTTTGACCTCTCTCGGTCCAGGGATGGTCATTTTGTTTTTACCCACTGACCTCAGTGCCCTCTGGGGTTCATATGGGGAGAGACTGTCCCTTAGGTAGGCTGGTCCTCGGCCATATAGGGCTTTAAAGGTGATAACCAACACTTTGTACTGGACTCGATAGGTAATTGGCAGCCAGTGCAGTCCGCGCAGCCCCGGCCGTATGTGCTCCCATTTCGAGAGCCCCAATAGTAGCCTGGCCGACGCGTTCTGCACCAGCTGCAGCTTCCGGGTCCGGCACAGAGGTAGCCCCAAGTAGAGGGCATTACAGTAGTCCAATCTTGAGGTGACCGTTGCATGGATCACTGTTGCGAGGTCACGGCGTTCCAGGAAGGGGGCCAACTGCCTTGCCCGCTTCAGATGGAAGAATGCTGACTTGGCAGTGGCTGCTATCTGGGCCTCCATTGATAATGAAGGCTCCAGTAAAACACCCAGACTTTTTACCTGGCGCGCTGGTTCCAATGGTGCGCCGTCGAAAGTTGGGAGAGCTATTTCCCCTCCCAGGGCGCCGCGACCCACACAAAGGACCTCTGTCTTCGCTGGATTCAGTTTCAACCCACTCAATCTGAGCCACGTTGCTACAGCCTGCAAGGCCCGATCCAGGTTCCCTGGGGCGGAGCCAGGCCGGCCATCCATTAGTAGATAGAGCTGGGTGTCATCTGCATATTGATGGCAGCCCAGCCCGAACCTCCGGACAATCTGGGCAAGGGGGCGCATATAAATGTTAAACAGCATTGGGGAGAGAACTGCTCCCTGAGGCACCCCACAGTCAAGTGTGCGCCTCTGGGATCATTCACCCCCAATGGCCACCCTTTGTCCCCGATCGGAGAGGAAGGAGGAAAGCCATTGCAAGGCCAACCCCCCAACCCCTATGTCGGCGAGGCGGCGCTTTAGCAACTGATGGTCAACTGTGTCAAATGCCGCCGACAGGTCTAATAACATCAGTACCGCAGCGCCGCCCCGATCCAGATGCCGCTGGAGGTCATCCACCAAAGCGACCAGCACTGTCTCCGTCCCATGGCCCGGTCGGAACCCAGACTGGCACGGGTGAAGAACGGAAGCGTCATCTAGGAATCTCTGTAGCTGCAACGCCACTGCCCCCACTGACCTTACTCCGGAGCGACGTCCCTCTTCACCGCGCAGCGTCTGCGCGGATTTTGCACCAACTGCTCCACAGAACCCGGAAGAGCCGCAAAGTCCCACGGCTTTTGCGTCGCAAATGTAAACTGGTTTTTGACGGTTCTGCAGAGCAGTTGGTGCGAAATCCGCACAGACGCTGCGCGGTGAAGAGGGACATCGCTCCGGGGTAAGCCCAGTGCGAAAACGCCCATTAACTTTTGAGAAGCGTCAAGACCGAAGTTAAGAGGCATAGCCATTAAGGTACTTTGATCTTAATCTATCTCTCCGTGACTTTTCTAAGCTAATCTAAATAACATTGGAAGATTGGAAGACTTGAATAATTAAGAAAGGAAGGGGTGGAAAAGGAAATTTGAAACTTGGACTCTGTTAAACTAAAGACTTTGATAGATTTTGGGAAAGAAAAGAATTGTTTTGAATACCTGAGGTCACTGACGTAGGCTGTAGTGTTATGGCTCCAAACTTGCAATTAACATAACAAGCCTTTAAAGACTGCGATATTTGGAGAACGAGAGCTGGGCTCAGTGAACCAGGAAGTAATAGCTGGAGGTGCACTGGCAAAAGAATGCAATATTTGGAGAACGTGAACTGGGCTCAGTGAACCAGGAAATAAAAAACTGAAGGTGAGAGGAGCAAGAAGAAGGTCTTGGCTAGGGATTTTTAACCATAGAGAAATTGCAATCGCCATTTTTGAAAAAGGGAAAAGTGCCAAAAACTGTAAAAATTAATATCTCAGCCCAGGAAGGTAGGAGAAAGGCGATATTAGTCTTATTTTAAACAGCAAGTTTTAAGCTACTGGACTTGGCACTGGATTTAGAATTGGAGTCTTTGGATTTTTTGGAGGTTTTTTTAATGTCAGAAGAAAGATTAACTCGTGCAAGGTCTCATTCTTTGGACAAAATGCAAAGTCAGTGCAAAGTCATGGAAGCCAGGATTATGAAAGGCATGGAGAAGATGTTAACAGCTTGCAAAAAAGAATTCAAGAAGGATATTGGAGACCTTAAAAAAGAAGTTGAAGATTTTAAAAATGAGCTGGGTATGATTACAAAAGGAGGTTGAGGAGAAAGTTGATGTGCATGCTTCCACCTTACTAAAGCTTCAAGAGAAGGTGACAGTTCATGACTGCAAATTAATGGAAACTCAAGTGCGTCTGAGAGGAATACCTGAAGGGGAGGGAACTGATTTAATGGACTATACGGTGAAAATAATTGCTGATTATTTAGAGGAAGATCCTGAAAGGTCCAGAAATATGATTGATAGTATTTATACAGTTAATTCATCATATGCAAAAGACAAAGGCCTACCAAGAGATATAGTTATAAAACTAAAAACAAAAGACATAGCGGGGAAAATTCTGAATAAAAATTTTCAAAAAGCTTTGATAGTGGACGGGAGTAGAGTAAAAATAATGAAAGAAATGCCAAGACAAGTGATAAATGACAGGAAGAAATACAAGAGGTTAACAGAGAGGCTACGTGCAGAGGGAACGAGATACAGATGGATAATACCTGAAGGTTTGGGCTTTGAGCTACGTGGAAGAAGTATAACAATAAGAAATGAACAGGAAATGTGTAGCTTTTTTGAAGAAAATAAAGACTTTGCATCATAATGGAGTACAAATTATTATCTTGGAATATAAATGGACTAAATTCACCACAAAAAAGAAAAGCAACATTTCATTGGATTAAAAAACAAAAATGTAATATAATTTGTCTACAGGAAGTTCATATACACCAAAAGGATTATAAATTTTTGTAGTATAAACAATTGGGATTAGAATTTTTTTTCATTGGCGGATCAAAAGAAAAGGGGTGTGGTCTTCTACATTAAGGAACAATTAGGACCAAAATTAATATTTTAAAGATAAAGATGGAAGATATATAGCAGTGGAAGTGATGATGGATGCAAGGAAAACGTTGTTGTTAGGACTATACGCACCTAATGGAGCAAAAGATGCTTTTTTAAAAGACATTAATCGACATATGATCAGATTTTGATGATGGGTGATTTCAATGGTACAATACAAAACAATATAGATAGGTCTAGCAAAAAGAGTAATAATAAAGAAGGGAGACTGCCAAAATCATTTTTTGAGTTGGTTAAACAAGAAAGTTTGGAGGATATTTGGAGAAAATTTAACCCTGAAGTAAGAGACTATACTTTCTTTTCAGCAAGACATAATACTTTTTCCAAAATAGATATGCTATGGGGCTCTAAACGTTTGGGCCTCATAACTAGAAAAGTGGAGATTTTACCAAAGATATGTGCAGATCATAATCCAATATTTTGGACTACAAAATTGCAAAGGAAAATAAGAAGATGGAGAATAAATGAGGATTTGCTACAAGACAAAGATATTGTGACTCTTTTAGAAAAAGAAACTACAGCGTTTTTCCAAATAAATGACACTGATAAAATAAAATTCCAGACAGTTTGGGATACTTACAAAGCAGTAATGAGAGGTCTATTGATTACATTGAATAACAAAGATAAGAGGGCTAAAGAAAAGCAGATGTTGGACATACAAAATGAAATAAAGAAAAAAGAAGGGGAATTAAGAAAAAGACCAGGGGAAAAGAAATTAATAAGGGAAATTACTATATTACAAACTCAAGTAAGACATTTGTTGAATAAAGAATTAGAATGGAATTTAAAAAGTTTGCAACAGAAATAGTTTGAGGGTGCGAATAAACCTGGGAAATATTTAGCTTGGCAACTGAAGAAAAAGAAAGAAAAGAAAATTATTAATAAAATTGTGGCCAGCGGAAAAGAAATAGTAGACCAAGAAGGAATCAAAAGAGAATTTTTTAAATATTACGCAAATTTATCTAAAGATGTGAAAACTAAAAAAGAAAAAATGGAAGAGTATTTACGAAATATTAAAATAGCACCCCTGACTGACTATATGAAAAAGATTTTGAATGATCCAATAGAAAAAATTGAAATTGAAGCGGCAAAAAATGTAATGAAAGTAGGTAAGGCTCCCGGGCCGGGTGGATATACAACTAAATTTTATAAAATTCTCAAAGATGAGATAATACCAAAATTGCAAAAATTGATGAATACGATAAGAATAAAAGGGGAAATTCCAAATACTTGGAAAGAAGCAGTAATTTCGTTGATTCCCAAGAAAGATAGAGATCTCACAAATGTAAAGAACTATAGACCAATTTCATTATTAAATAATGATTATAAGATATGTACAAAAATCTTGGCAGAATGACTTAAGCAATATTTGACCAATTTTATAAAGAAAGATCAAGCGGGTTTTCTCCCTAAAAGGCAAATAAGAGACAATGTAAGAACTGTTGTAAATATAGTAGAATACTATGAGAAGCATCCAGAAAAAGAGGCGGCTTTTTTTTTGTAGATGCAGAAAAAGCTTTGATAATTTGAACTGGGATTTTATGTTTGCAGTAATGGAAAAAATAAATTTGGGAGAATTTTTTATAAGAATGACAAAAGCAATATATATGGATCAAAATGCAAAATTGTGTATAAATGCAGACCTTACAAACGAAATGAAGGTAAACAAAGGTACAAGACAAGGATGCCCGCTTTCACCTTTGTTGTTTATAATGACTCTTGAAATTTTGTTAATGCAAATACAAGATGATAAAGAGATAGAAGGACTGAGAATTAGAGGATTTTCTTATAAATATAAGGCATTTGCAGACGATGTTGTGTTCATAATGGAAAATCCGATACAAGTAGTACCTTTGTTGCTAGATAAAAGAATTTGGAGAAATGGCAGGACTCTATATAAATAAAGAGACATCTAAATGTTTATGTAAAAATATGCAAATAAATAAACAGAAAGAATTGCAGAGTTTGACGGGATGTGAAGTCACTTCTAAAGATAAATATTTAGGTATAGAAATAACTATGAAGAATATTGATTTGTACAAAAATAATTATGAAAAGCTATAATAATTATGAAAAATTATAATTATGAAAAGCTATAATAATGAAAAGCTGTAATAATTATGAAAAGCTTATACAAATAAAAAACAATTCATGAAAAAATCTCAAAAAGCAGCCCTGATGTGCAGGCTGCCGATTTTAAAAGTCCTGCTTCAATTGTCACCCTTTCAGCAAAGGGTGCTCCATTAATTTTCAACAAAGATGTCCCTGTTCAATGATGCTTACTGATGCACTTCCTGATGTGTTCCTCACTGCTAAATATTATTTATAAAACAATGAGGGAATATGAATTCTCCAAGAAATATTTCAATTCGGCATCATGCTCTATGGTGGTGCCCCTGCTTCTTCTCTAGAAAGATTACTCCAAGTCCGATTAGAATTATTCTCTGTTATTTTAATATCTCTCAGTACAACTTTTTCAAATGCTGCCATACTAGCATCATATACATTGGGATTGTATGTTGATCGTGGACGAAACAGATCGGTCTCAAAGTCCTTATCGCCAAAAATCTTTTTGAGTTTATTCTGGTCAGTTTAAAAACTTTCATACTTTGGGGTGGACACAAACCCAATACCCAAATTCAGTACCTTAGTCTCTATTGGAGTTAGAATTCTATTAGACAGATTAATAATTAGGTTTTCCTCCTTCCTCTCCTCATGTTGACATACTGAAAAAACAGAGTGTAATTCTGCCTAGGTTCTCTTATGCGTCTTGATCTCAAATTGCTACTAGGGCCACTCTCATCTCCTGACATAGATGCTGAGTCTTCAGCCTCAGAAGACTCATCATTTGAATGTTGACACCTTGAACCGCCATAGAGCATGATGCCAAATTGAAATCTTTCTTGGAGAATTCATATTCCCTCATTATTATATAGAAATATTTAGCAGTGAGGAACACATCGGGAAGTGCATCAGTAAGCGTCATTGAATGGGGACGTCTTTGTTGAAAATTAATGGAGCACCCTTTGCTGGAAGAGTGACAATCGAAGCAGGACTTTTAAAGTCGGCAGTCTGCACATCGGGACTCCTTTTTGAGATTTTTCATGAATTGTTTTTTATTTGTATAAGCACATTTTTACATAGTAATTTGTCACTATAACGACTGTATTGTATCTTTGCTGATCTGATCCACAGCAGTGAAATGGATGATTCAAAGTATACCATCTACTCAAGTTAAGTGATGATGATATACAAGTCCCAGTAACACCACTGCTCTCAAAGATACCCCCTTTACATTCATAGCTAGGCTGGATCACTTCCATAAGCACAACTTAAGTGCCTATGGATCAACAATTCCAGATCATGTATAGATGCAAAGAAAATGTTTGTTGCCAGCCTAACATACATTTAAAAAGCCTGGTGCTCACTGAAGTGCATACCACTCCAACTGATGTTAATCACTAGTGGCAGTCACTCATTGCAATAATCAAGAGTGTTAGAGGTTACATAAATGAATGTCACCCTGAGGAGAGAATATGAAGCAGGCTGCTTCCATTCAAGAAAGACTAATTGAGAGAAATGGGAAATTGAGAAACAGCTAGGAGACTTTAAAGCTAAAAGGAAGGAAGTGTGAGAGAGGTTCATTACTCTACTCTTTCACACATAACAAATCAGAAAATACATGTCATCTCAGCTGCCTAGTTTTCAAATAGGAAGAATAATATCTAATTAAGATCAGCTTAAGCTTGCTGGGTGACCTTGAGTCAATCACTTCTAACAACCTACCTCACAAGGTCCTTGTAAGAATAAAATGGAGAAGAAAAGAACAATGTAAGCCATACTGGGTCCTTACTTTTCATAGGTAGAGAGCAGGCCTGCCAACCCCTCCATGTCTCTCAGCTCTTCCACCCTTCCCAGAACAATTTAAGGACCATAGTGAAGATCGTGGACTAAATTTTTGTTGACCTTTCTCTTCTGTCTTGGAGCTAGGATCTTTGCTAGACACACTTGGACAGAGTTTTTGGCTATTTCCATAACAAAACGTACAGTGAGTGGGACCAAACTTTCCACATCATCCTTCCTGAGGAATAAGAGTGTTCCAGAAAGAGAAGACCCACTCAGTATTGGGCAATGAGATTGGTAATTGGAACTTCTCAAGTCCTTATCAAGCTACATTTAGATACAAAGAGTCCTGCTGCTATGCACACATTAGTATTTTCTACCAGTTCCACAAGATTTGTTGTTCAGACTGAACCAATTTGGACAGAACCAATTTTCCTGCTGAAAATCTAGCTCAATAAGATACCTCTGACTGACTCCAATCCGTTTCCCTCACTGCCCAGAATACCCACCCATCCATTCCTTATTTGAAAATATTTCTGAGATCCTGGAACATGCTCACCTTTAAGCAGTCAGAGGACATACTTGTTAGATCACCTTGTCCTATGATTTTTTTTTTAAACCAAGATGGAAATGATCTTTTGTTTTCAATTCTAACCTCTGGCTCTGTAATTAAAATCAGAATATGTAATCAAATCATACTTTGCTGGGCTGTGCTTCTGCTTTTCCCTGGCTATGTGCTATGCAGTGATATCCTCAACTGTGTCCATACTTGCTGCATTTTTAACTCCCACAGGGAGCTCTTGCCTGCCCAAGTCTACACCATGTCATGAGCAGCAAAGAATATGTGATGTGCCCAGCATCCTGTTTCATACTATGGCCAGCCAGCACCAGCAAACAGGGCATAGGGCTTTCCTGTTATTACTAGTTCACTGCCTCAGGATATAGGTGTTCCTTTTATTCATGACTAGGAGCAATTGATGGACCTATGCTCCATGAATATGTTTAATTCCCTGGTATGCTAATGGCCATCATTGCATCCATTGACAGTGAATTCTGCAATGGAATTACTTGTTGAATGAAGAAGCATTGCCCATCACCTCCATTGAGTACCCCTGAATTCTAGTCTTATGGAAGGGGGGGGAGTTCTCTCTATCAACTCTCTCCACCCCATGCATTATTTTATAAACCTCTATCATCCCCCCCTTAGTAGTCTTCCCTCCTCCTTAGTATTTCTCCCCTCCTCCAAACTGAAAAATCCCAGTTTTTTTATTACTCATAAAAAAGTTGCTTCAACCAATTCATCATTTTTGCTATCGTCTTTGGTACTTTCCCAAGTTCTGGGATGTCCTTACTGAGTAACTCTCTCCCCACATGTTCCCCAGAGAGTACTGAGGTCGGGAACACAAAATCTCCTCACTATCCCTGGGCCAAAAGAAGCCCGCTTGAAATCCACCAGAGAAAGGGCTTTCTCCGTTATGGCCCCTACATGGTGGAATCAGCTGCCGGAGGAGGTGAGGGCCCTGCAGGACCTTGTTCAGTTCCGCAGGGCCTGTAAGACGACCCTCTTCCGGCTAGCCTACACCTAGCTAAGATGAGAACTCAATGTAGCTTGGCCAGACGTCTGTTCTATATGTAATTGGAAGGTTTACTGGTTTTTAAGGTTTTAACTGTTTTAAATGTTTAATTGTTTATATATTTAAAATTGTTTAATTTTTATGTTTGACCAATTTCTGGAAGCCGCCCTGAGCCACTTGTGGGAAGGGCGGGATACAAATCATGAATAAATAAATAAATAAATAAAAATAATAAGAATTGCAAAATTACAATGTTCCAAATGTAGGTGTATAATAGAGATATATAAGGATATTACAATATTGACTGTTTTGCCTTCAATTCTGTTCCTGAACACCTCTAGCATGGAGTTTGCCTTTTTTTTTTAACAACTGCCAAATATTGTGTTAGCCTTTTCCCTGTGCTGTCTACTAGAACTCCAAGATCTCTTTCATTCTCAGTCACTGCCAGTTCAGAGCTGACTGGCATATTCTTAAGGTTAGGATTTGTTTGTGTGGGTGGGGTTTTTTTTTGGTCCAATGTGCATAGCATTGCATTTATTTACATTGAACTTCATTTGGCACATTGATGCCCACTTACTCAATATGCTTTCACAGTCTGTTTTGGGTTTTACTGTCCTGAATAATATGTTGTCATCTTCATACTTGTCAATACATTGCTTATCCCCAATTCTAGATCATTATGAAGAAATTAAACACCATTGATCCTACCACTTATCCTTGTGGAACCTTACTGCATACTTCCTTCCATCGTGAAGAGAATCTTTTTTTAAAAAAATCTGGCTTTTATAAACTAACACACAAATACGGAATAAATGAGAAAAAGGGATTACATGTGGCTGTGCCATTATGATTTGCAGTTTTTTAAAATTTAGCAATAGTTAATTTTTGTGAGTGAAACACTGAAACCTCTCAGCATAAATGTACCTATTCAGACCAAACATTTCAATTTTAAACAATCTTGTAGTTAGTATAGTGGAAATGACCACAATGCAAAGTTATAAACCACCAGATTGTTTTTGATAGATATCCTTATACCTACATGCATGGCCACAAGTCCACCATGTAAGCCTCCTCCCTATTCAGAACCAATGGCTTGCCTCAGACATCTTGCTGGGTGTTGCAGGTAGGTCTCCCAGGCCTCAGAATGGGGAAGGGAAGCGGTTGCATCACCTTATTCCTTCTCTTCCTCCCCCCCCCCCACCGCCCAGGACCACAGCTCTTACACATCAGATTTGTGTCCTTGTCTCCTCCTTGGCCTTTCCTAAAACCTCCCTTTAAAGGCCCAGGTAGTCCTGCACCTGCCCTAGGCATACCCAGCCTCTCTCAGAGGGATGGCAGTGGTTCACTCCTCCCCTGTCCCTATCTACTAGGCTGTTGGATGTCTCTGCCCTCCACTGTCAGCTGCCTTCCCTTCTGCCATATTGGTTGTGCCAAGGCTTGTGTATGGTAGAATGGGCCTACTCTGTCCTGCAGACTTTGTTCCACTCTTCCCTCCAAGGTTTTCTCCAACACCTGAAAGGCTTTTCTTTCTCTCTTGGGTAGCCATTGCAACCACCTGATTCTTGTAAGGAATTGCCTGCCGGAAGGGTCAGGACTCCCAGCTTCCCTTCCAAGTTCTGAGACCTTGCCTCTGTTACTCCCACTGCCCAGCTCCTGGTAACCACAGGAACCATTTACTGTCTTGTGAACCCCTGGAGGAATAGCCACTTGACTGTCTTCCCCCTCTTGACACTCCGTTTAAAATAGTTTGCCCAAGATTGTGGAGGTCTATGTGATACAGAGAACCACTACCAGCATCAAAAGTTATAGAGAAAATGCCCATGAGTGTACTTTTAGCACAACACCAGATTGAGCAAGGGATTAAAAAGAAATGGGTAAAACACAATTTCTCTGTCCCTCTCTTTATGCATGCCCTATCGGATGTTAACATATAAAACGGACTCTTTAGCTGAGGAAGTTACAGATCACTACAAAGTGATCATTACCTTGAAGTTTTCTCCAGCTCTGCATGCCAACATGTGACTAATGGCTGCCTCCTGCAGACATCAGTTAAGAGTTCTGTCTGCTCTGATGGACTCAACATCAAAGAGACCTCCCTCTTTGCTCCTCTGAGTTTTATCTCATCTCATTTCCTCACCCACTGACCAAGTCAGGCCTGTAGCTACAGTGAATCCTGGGGAGTCAGGTCCACCCTTGCAAAAACCCCTTCCATCTGTATGGCCCCTCCATTGAAGGGCCTCCAATCTGCCCCCTTCACTCATTGCCACTCTGAACAAGTAGTAGCATTGTTTCTGGTCTCCTCTCTGCCACACCGCTAAGGACAAGCATCAGACACCAACACAGGAAAGTGGAAGAGGGAAGGGGTCAAAGCAGCCAATGAGAAAAAGGCCCACATTCTGACCTGGCAGTTGCCAGGTGGGAAAACCCTAGACACCCCTCAGCCTGGGCACATTGTTGGTGGCAGAGGCAAATAGAGGGCAGTGGCAGACAATACATAAGGCAGTTGCTGCTGAGCAAGGTGGGCACTTTAACAAAATAACTTCAACTTGTGGGGGGTCACGAGCAGCCACCTGCCCACTCAGCTGTGCCAAAGTCACTTCCCAAAGCCTTCCCCTTTTCGCTTTCTTCTCTCCCTTCTCTAACACAGCATGCAGAGCCAAAAAAAAAAAAGGGGGGGGAGTCTTTTTGTAGCTGGCCTTCTGAGTGTCCAACTTGTTCAAGAGGTCTCTGTCTCTCTGAGAGAGGGGCACATAAGAAATGGGTGGGGGAGCAGAGCTGCTGTGACTGCCCAGGTGAAGAGGGAGGCCCTTCAAAGGAGGGGCCATACAGATGGAAGGGGTTTTTGAAAGGATGGACCTGACTCCCCAGGCCTCACTGTAGCTACAGGCCTGACCTGGTCAGTGGGTTAGGAAAAGAGATGGCTTCTGGAACTATTTGGAGGGTGGGGGGAGGGAGAAACTGGACCCTCTGATTGTCTCTAGCTAGACCTACTAGCATTTCTTAAGAGGTAGCTGAGGTGAGCCTAGAAAGCAACTGGCTGACCTCTTCCCTGCCTGTTCTCTGCTCAGAGGGAAAACTTTTAAAACCTCCTGATAAGCGTTTTTACTAAGATTAGACCTCTACCCCCAAAAGGCATTTCTTCACATACTGCCATTCCTCAGTCAATGCCCCTGCCTTCCCCTGGCCATCCCAAGCCCAGGCCTTTGGGCCTGAGCTTCTATTAGGCTTCCTTGCAGATTTCTGTGGCCTTGCCCTAGCTTCTATCCTGGCTTGCATTTGTGCAAGCCACTCCCACTCTGCCCTGGCTTCTGCTGAGGCCATTCATGTTGTGCCCCAGTTGGTTCTTCTACCTGTGCCTGGAGTTGGGGTGCTAGGTAAGGGCTCTGTCTTGTCACCCAGGAGGCTGCTAGGCTCTCTGTTAGCAGGGATGGGGCTGCTGGGAGCTGACTCTCTCTTGGCAGCAGTAGAGGGTCCTGAAGGCTTCTGAATTCGGACAACTTCCTGAACAGCCAGGAGGGCAGGGCCTCTCTGACTAGTTAGCACCCAGCCATTCTATCAGAGCCTATTGTGATAGTGTTAACTAATGTGAATTGCATTGATCTCTAAAGTTATTCTTAGCTGAAATTGACTAAAAATGTATAAAATACAGAAGTACAATACCTGAACTAGTAACTTACTTGAGCCATGGCAACTACAATTGTTGCTTCTGTAAATGAAGATCCATGAAAAATTCATGCTGGAAATGCTGGCCTCTGTAAATTGATAAAAAAAAAAAATCCTTTGAGTATTACTATAACTGTGAAGGCTTGTCCATTAATATAGTAAAAGCTAAGTAAAAAAGAAAATAAATAAATATTTAGTAAAAAAAGAAAAAAGAGGAAATGTTTAAATGGGACATAGGAGGCCAATCTATGGAATGGGTTAATCCAAATACCTGTGAATCCATTTCGAAGCATCTCTCATATGGAAAATGCATCCAGACCTTGCAAGGAATATTTCCTTGATATTAGGAAGGATAATTGTAAAATACTTCTACACAGAGTGAGGTAAACTTGTTTCCTCAGCCCTTAAGGTATATAATCCTCAGGTTCCAAGCCAATTCTTATATGGTATGGAAATCTGGATTCAGGCTGCTTCTGAGAAAATGGATTATATCCAGAATGATTTCTTCCAGTGCTTATTGACCATTCCTAGGTACATCCCAGGAACACCACTGAGAGCTGAATTCGGCAAATTATTGATAGAAGCTACGGCTTGGGTGAAGGCATTTCTTTTTTAAAATAAAGGTTTTTAAATCTGAAGGCAGGCCTACTCTACTTGGTCTTATTCAGACAAATACAATAGCCAATGGGATCTACTTTTGGAAATGAAAATGAAATGCCTAGGAGTAACAAATGACATGGTTAAGGAAACAATGTCTAAAGATACAATTAGGCAAAAATGCATGTTAGGAAGCTGGATACTACTAGTACATCAGGGCATGTAGGGTATGTTTGACACAATCTAGAAATTGCCCTACAGATGAAACTGCTGAAGTGGTTTTTTTCTTCATTTGACAGTACCAAAGCTCAGAAGTGCTTTTATTCTGGCAAGAATGAATGTCCTTCCCTTTGCAGTTCCAGAGGGTAGATATAATAAAGTACCATACACAAATAGAACATGTAGACGTTCATATGACAAAGTAGAAACCATTGAGCATATGATTATGGCTACTATCGGACATAAATGATCTTGTCACCCTTTTGGTGGCAAATTTTATAGGAGCAATAATTAAATACCAGGGACATAATATTAAGCAAGATCTTTTCTTTTTTAATTTTTACTTTAATTTCAGCTTAAGGCAATAGCTGTATGAGCAGTATGAGAGAGAGAGAGAGAGAGAGAGAGAGAGAGAGAGCTTGCCTCTAGTGCAATGGTGTCAAACATGTGGCCTGGGGGCCAAATCAGGCCCTCGAGCAACTGGCTGTCATCTGCTTCCTTCTCCCTCTCTCTTGCTTCCTTCTGCATCACAGCATGCTTTGCCAGGCTTGCTCAATTGCACAGGAGCAACAGAGCAAAGCCTCTATTTTCTCCATTGACTGAGGCTCCTCCCTTGGGGAGGACGAGGGGGAGGGATACCTTGCTTTGCCAGGCTCTCAAAATCACACAGCAGAGCTACTGAGCCAAGCCTCTGTTCTTTCTATTGGCTGAAGCTCCTCCCTGTCCTGGTTCCTTGGGGAAGGAAGGAAAGAGTCAGAGCTTCCTTTATCCAGCTCCCTGGATCCCATGGAAGAGATACAAAGAAAGCACCTTTAAGACTAACCAGTGCTAAGGTTTTAATCATACTTTATTTTAGTTTTTTAGAAACCTTTAATTGTGTTTGTCTGTGTCCTTTATAAAGTTTATATCTCTGTGACATAGCATTACATTTTATGACACACATGGCCCTGCCCAACAAGGTCACATTTATGCAAGATTCGGCCCTCATAACAAATGAATTTGACACCCCAGCTCTAATGGATATGTATCCAGGAAGTTTTATCCCACCATTGATTCCATTGGTTTCATTCCGTTAACATGGGCAGCAGATTCTGAGCTGCTGCACCTTTAAAAATATTATTTTATTCTCTCCCTCCCTCTGAGTGTGTGTGTATTAGGCTGTTGCTGACTTGCCACTTCCAGATGAGACTGACTGTCAAATCCCTGCTGATCTTTATAGTGTATCTGAGTTAATCTCTGAGCATCATAGAGTTAGTCTTCTTCTCCCTGTCAACAATGAGCTTTTAATCTGGGTCATGTTCATCTTATTGATTGGACAGTCTTTCCACAGGATTGTATGTGTGTAAAATGCTGTCAAGTTGCAACCAACATGGTAACCCTAGTAAGGGGCTTTCAAGGCAAGTGAGAATCAGAGGTGATTTGCTATTGCTGTCCTCTGAAGCAGGGGTATCAAACATGCAGTTTGGGGGCCAAATCAGACCCCGGGACTCCCAAGCAACTGGCTATCGTCTGCTTCCTTCTCTCTCTCTCTCTTTTGCTTCCTTCCTTGCTTTGCAAGGCTTGCTCAATTGCACAGGAGCTACAGAGCAAAACCTCTATTTTCTCCATTGGCTGAGGCTCCTCCCTTGGGGAGGAAGGGAGAAGGAATAGCTTGCTTTGCCAGGCTCTCTCAATTGCACAATGGAGCAACTGAGACAAACCTCTCTTCCTTCTATTGGCTGAGGCTCCCCACCGTCACCTGGGGAAGGAAGGAATGAGCCAAAGCTTCCTTTGCCCAGTTCCCTGGATCCCATGGGCAGAAATACAAAGAAACCATCTTTAAGACCAATGAGTGCTAGCATTTAAAGCATGTTTTAAGTTAAAAAAAATATGTTTGTCTGTGTTCTTTATAAAATTTATGTATCTGCTACCTAATCTTAAAAAGGTACACACATGGCCCGGTCCAACATGGCTTGGCCCAACCTGACATGGTCTGGCCCAACAAGGTCTCATTTATGTCAGATCTGGGCCTCAAAACAAATGAGTTCGACACCCCTGCTCTAAAGAATCTTTCTTGGTGGTTTCCCGTACAAGTACCGACTCTGCTTTTAAAAAAGCTTTTACTATTTATTTATTTTTTAAAACATATGATAAGTTTATTGAAAATTCCAAGTTGTACAGAACCTTGTAAAGTGAAGTAGTGTCAAATAGATTGATACCACACATAACAAAATTCTACTGTGCATAAAGTACTATAGAATATATCACCTTGTAGAACATTTTAGATAGCATTTAAGATAAAGTCCATTTCACCAATAAATAAATAAAAACTTGAATATATAGATACAAATATATAAATATGTAAACAAGTATCCTATTAGGGATAAACTAACTGATAGTTGGGTCAGATCTGACGAGATTGGGCTATACCATGCCACCTTCCTGCATGTCCTCAGGACTATATCTCTGGAAATACTCTCAATATTTTCCATCAAGCCATGGCACATTTTGGTTCTTTCCAAACATATTTTTTTGCATGTGTGTTTCATCTTTATACATACAACTTTATTGCACACAGAATAATTACATTTTTGTTTCTGTTTTAAAGTGAAGCAATTTTGATTATTTGCCATGCAGTTATTCTAGAAAATGCAGATGTTCTGTGCATGACTATTAATCGTATGACCTCACTTTTATTTCAAAGGTAAGAAAAGAGGCCAAATTGGAATTAAACCAGGCCATGACCAGAGTAAGGTTGTGCAAAATACCCTCCAAAACAGCCATTTTTTTCCCCAGAGGAACTGATCTCTGTAGTTTGGCGATCAGTTGGCAACCCTCTCTAGTAAAAGCCAGCCTACCTCTGAGATTCAGACACACTGGTCTGTGTGGGTATATGACTATATGGATTAAGGTTGCCAATCCCCACATGGGGGCAGGGGATCCACTGGTTTGGAGGCCCTCCCCCCCACTTCAGGGTCATCAGAAAGCAGGTGGAGGGAGGGAAATGTCTGCTGGGCACTCTATTGTTCCCTATGAAAACTGATTCCCATAGAGTATAATGGAGAATTGAACCGTGGTTATCTGGGGCTGGTTTTTTTAGGTAGAAACACCAAATTTTCAGCATAGCATCCAATGCCTCTCCTCAAAATACAATCCAAGTTTCAAAAGGATTCGACCAGGAGGTCCAATTCGATGAGCCCCCAAAGAAGGTGCCCCTATCCTTCATTATTTCCAATGGAGGGAAGGCATTTAAAAGTTGTGTGGTCCCTTTAAATGTGACAGCCAGAAATCCCTTTGGAGTTCAGTTATGCTTGTCACACCCTTGCTCCTGGCTCCGCCCCCAATACCTCCTGACTCCACCCCCAAAGTCCCCAGATATTTCTTTAATTGGACTTGGCAACCCTAATATAGATCCAGGGTAGATGGGAACAATTGGGGAAGATGAAAAGGTCTAAGGAGATGGTACTAACAGACAATAAATGACTACAATGCCCAATAAAGAAACAAGATTGCTCAGTTGTTCAAATTAAAATTCTCTTCCTCACCATCTCTGAATAAACTTGTCTGGTTCAGATGTTCCTATGCTTTAAGAGTCACTTTGAAAAAGGAACTGTCTGTTGTGGCTTCTCCTGGGGAAACCATCCCCAGCTGAAATGCCTGGTTCTTTGTAATGTTTACAGGTACAGAAACCAATACATACCATCCCTCAAAGTAAGCAGCCTGGGGGCCTTTTCATCTTTCCACCCAGCTAATAGCAGGGAAACACAGACACATAGAGGACACGTGTCTCTGTTTGGAAAGGTTCCCCACCCCTGCATTTCTGTGTGGTAAGATTGTAGCAGGAATGTTCCATGTACACAGAAATGCAATCAAAATGTAAGGGAAATTATGAAATTGCTTATTAGCCAAGTAAACCTGCAAAGGGCAAAGTCATGGCCTGCTTCGGAATCTGCTGCAGGACCTTTGGTGGCCCTAATCTCAAAGGTTTGTTTTCAAAGGAAGCCAGTCCTCAAATGTGTTGAACGTTGGTATGAACTCAACATATGGGCATGAAGCTTTCTCAGGGAGGCATGCTCTTCAAGAATCTTCAGTCCACATTTGTCAGCATCTGTTGCTCCACAGCTTCCTGGCTCTGGTCAAAAATATATATTAAATTATTTGTTCAACTGAAATGAAATCTTGGCCCTGCTCTGATTGCTACGTGATATCTTTCCAGAAAAAATAGCTGAGCATTTATACAATTGAATGTTTTTCATTAATTTGGCATTACCAAATTGTCAGCCATGACTGGTTATTATAACTTTGGGTTGCAATCCTGTGTTACAGGATTGAAGCCTCTCTTATCAATCATGCACTAACCATGCATTGATTAGAATCCCAGTCCCAAATGGGAAGCTCCATGTTTGTTGTCTTGGAATGACACTGTATTACCCAGGGGTCATTTTGTAGAAAAATAGGTGGTGGAGCTCATCCAGGGATTGTTACGCAGCTGCAATACTATCCAATGGACAAGGAGGTGGAACTCTCAGAAGGAGGATGTGGAACTCTCAGAAAGGTTCAGGAGCTGTGCTCCTGTGAGCTCCCACTGAATCATGAGACCTGGTATTACCTTTCATAGTCATGTAATAATAAACATCTGAGCTAAAAGAGTAAGTTGAACTGGTGTCCCATTACATGGGTGTGACTGTATATGTTGGTTCTTGCTTCACTGACCTTTCAGCTTTCACTTCGTATGGCATGAAATTAAGACCATCAAGTGGGATATTTGAAAGTTACTCATTGTGCGGGGTGATCATGAGTTGGATTAGTTGGATGTGGGCTATACCAGTCAGGAATTTCATTGGCCTATGAAACAAAGATATTTTAAACAGGCTGGTAATTCTTTGTCAACTGGTATACTACACTTGATCTTAGCCAAAAGGCCGAGAAGCTATTGTAATCTGGTATATAAGAACCTGAATCATTAGTGAGGGAGTATGCTGCAGAAAGATGTTGTGGTGCTAGTTAGTGTTTGGGGGGGGCATTGTTGGTGTGTGGGGGAAACAAGATACTAGATCAGATGATCTTTGGACTGAACTGGCAAGGAGTATTAAAAATGTTTTTCTGCCCTTGAAAGGGAGTTCTATTCTCTAGAATAGAATTCCCTTAATCCACTCTTTTTTGATTTTAGTATTAAAACACTTAGCACCACCACCTATGTACATACTGTACTATTCTGTCATTATTAACGCACTTTTCAAAGGGCAGTTAGAAAATATATCGTAACTACTATTGAAGATGTTTTGTTTTGTGTATTGTCTAATAACTGGTACTCTGGAATTTTTTAGTTTGCCTACGTCTCAAATAAATTGTCCAGTTGCTTATACAATGCTTGCCATCTCTGTAAAGTTTCCCACATTCTGATGATTACCTCCTTTCTTTCCCCAGGCATATTCTCTAGCCATTTACACAACCTTCTCTGGCCTTTTTATGCCATTTGATTTCATTGCAATGTGGGCTTAATTTTAATCCACTTCCATCTGTCTTTCTTTGGTTTTCCTTGGTACTGAACTACACAAGAAGAAACTGTATAATCTTGAGGATTGTTTTTTTTTTAACTGGTCCCTATCATTCTCTCAATATGTAAGGTTTGTTCATTGTTTAACCTTTTTGTCATTATGAGGTGCAGATTTCTGCTCTGCCCCAGAGACATGCTGGTGATAGGAATATCACTGTGTCATCAGTGTTGTGCCACGAGGAGAGATGGGAGAGAACATAAAAGCACAGAAACAAACCAGATCCGTGCGCACCAGGAACAATTATACCAGATGAATAGAGTTGCAACCTATTTAATACTTCAGCTATGTTAAATAACAATTGTGAACTTTTTGAAATTACATATTCAGCTAAGGAGCCCCTTTTGCAAAACATTATTGAGATCCAATGTGTGACTCCTACCACAGTCAGCCAAGTGGACTGAGTTTAAACTTTTTTGAAAGTAATTTGAAATGTGATAAGAAGAAAGGAAGAAAGCAAGCATATTTTTAAATTATTAGTCCTGCATATTAACTATTAGTTTGAAACATGAAGTTATGTTCACTAATGAATGATAAAGCCAAAGGAGCAGAAATAGTCAAAAATCTTAAGATCCATGCACTGTGAGTAGAAGCTAGGTTATACATCTCCCCAAGGTGCCCTATATTACAAAACAGTCTTCTTATGTCCTGAAAAATCTTGAAATTAGTATTGCACACAATGCTTCTCCAGCAGCATGTGAGTATTGCTGTTGAAACTTAACAATACTACATCTGATTCCACTGGATCTGTCTTATTCTAGTCTTAAAATTTAGATTTTAATGAAAATAATTTTAAAACAAATATTCCATTACATGACATATTAAGCTGTATCCTACTATCCAATGTATCTAGTTTGAAAAACAGGCATCAGAGTCTTAATAGTTCAATAAACAAAATGGTTCTGGAAACTTTTACTTGAAAGATTCTGCCAGCTGAGTTTTACTGTTCTCTTGGGAGATCATGTGACATAAGCTTTTACTGAACTTGTGGAACATGTTGAAAAATGATTTTTTTAAAGTTCTCTTTGGCGCTAGTATTTCAAGGACTTTCCCCCTCCTCTCCCATACATCAGAATCACAGTGCTTCACAGAACTCTGTTAAGGTTCATCTTTGCTTAACAAAGGTGAATCATAGCTCATTTTCTGCTTCTACAAACAGCATCTAGTCCATGCACAACAACATCCCAGTTGAGGTGTTACACAGTAGTGATGCATAGGACTTATACATTTATGTCACTCTGATTCCCTAGTCCTTTTAACAGTGTTTCTATTATAAGCAAATTCTTTTATGAATTAAGGGGTCTCCCAAAACATTAACAGAAATATGCACTTTTGTCACAATAATTATTCTAACAATAACTATTCTAGGATTTAAAATAAAATGCCTAGTATCATAGTGCCCTTGAATAGATCTTGAGTGTGTCAGTTTTTGGAATATTGTGGATATTCTAGAGCTCAACAAAGTATGCAAAAGATCTACACAAAAGACCAAGCAAGTGAACACCTTTCCTATGAGGAAAGGCTAATGAAGACTGAGTATTTTTAGTTTTAAAAAGAAGATGGTTAAGGAGAGGATTGCCCGAATAAGTATTATCCAGTCACAGTGGGCAGAAAGCAGAGAGTGGACACCATCCCTCTCCTACAATCCCAGAATTCAGATCATCCAATGAGTCTGATAGGTGAGAGTCAAGAAAAAATAAAAGTACATCTTCACTTAACATTAAATCTATAGATTTCACTGCCGCAAGACATAGTGATACCCTCAGGTTTAGATGACTTTGAAAGAGAACAAGACAAATTCCTAAGGATAGGACAATCAGTGGCTGTTAACCATGTGACTAAATGCAACCTCCATATTCAGAGGCAGTTTACTTCTAAACACCAGTAGCTAGAGGGCTATTAAGGGAGAGCTGTTTGCTGATTGTGATTAGATCCAGCAGGATTCCTCTTAGGTTCTAACTGGGAGCAAAACCCTCAAAGAAGTGTGAAACTGCCAAACAAGTAAAAGCAAAGAAAAACATAGCATAAAACCAGAAGAAAGATAAGGATTTCTGATACATGATCAGGCACCGGCAAAGAAGTAAAAAATCAGCAGAATCAATCAATGCTGCTAGCTGAACAGAAAGTAAATTCAAATACTGGGGGAATCTCAGTCCAGACCATAAAAGATTTCAGGGAAAGTCAGCCATTGTTGACTTTCAGACATATCACCACATGATTTGAGTGGAAAGTGCAAGAGCAAGCACTGAGGTTGTTCATGGTAAAGATGGAGATTTGCAATCGTGTCTAAACTGAATGCCATACATGCTGTACTCTTGCAGTCATTTTGCTGTGGATTGACTTAAGCCTTGTGCACATGAACCCTCAGTCCTTTGACGGAATACACAAGGGAGAGAGACTGTGGGCACAAGTGTGCTGGTCCTCCCCCCCCACACTCATGAGCATTGTGCATGTGCACAGAGGCAGTAATCATGCATATATTCCAACATTCAGAAAGCAGCATATCTGATTAAAGTGAGGGAGTATATTTATGGACACTGCCTTCACACAGAGTTACCATGTTCATGAGCCAATGATCATGGGGAGGCATTGCTAAAGCCAGTGCCTTCATGCCCCATCCCCCTCTCTGCACGTTCAGTCAATGCATGGAGGAGTTGAGTATAGAGACCTAAGGAAGTAGAACAGTAAAAGAAAATTAGATGGGGTTAATTGCCATAAATTCTGCTTTGTTTTTTTAAAAAACATATATGCAGAAGTTATATTTTATTTAAAGGTATACAAAATATACAGAATTGGTGGAAACCCAGAATTAAGTAGATCATAACTTAAATTTGTTACCCTGCTTCTCAATGTGGAATCCAAGAATCAGGAGTGGGCAATCTAACATACACATTAGCAGAAAATAATATTTAATTTTATTGCTAGTGGTTGCAATTCTAAGAGCACTTTCATGAGAATAATCCCAGGGAACAAAATGATACCTAATCCCAGGAAAGTGTTCTTATTGCAACCTAGAAGATGGAGTTTACTTCTGACTCAGCCTGTTTAGAATTGCTCCTGTAGTCTAACCCATAATAGAGGAAACATTCAGTTATCTTCCTAGTACAGAATTTTTTTCTTAACCGCCCCCCCCCCCCCAAAAAAACCCCCTAGGTGTAATATTTTTAAACTTTCAAGATTCTTGCCAAAGTTTTACTACTTCAGTAATAAGAACAATGATGCTTTATTAAATTTCTTGATGCATTTTACTCTGTAGTGATCCAGGTAGCGGCTGTATATGCAGTCTGCTCTTTTGCGGTAGTACCAAGCTATTTGTATATCATAAATCATATTTTGAAGCACAACAATGTAGTTGTGCAGTGCTAGTTGCATATTTTAACTACCCACAGATTGATTGGGTCAATATGTGTTCTGGTCAAGAGAAAGAGATTGAGTTTCTAGATGCTCTCAATGACTGTGCTATAGAGCAGATGGTCTCTGAACCTACCAGGGGTGGGGCGATCCTGGATTTGGTCCTAAGTAATGCCCAAGATTTGGTGAGAGATGTAAAAGTGATCACACCGCTTGGGAGCAGTGACCATAACATTATTGATTTCACAATTTGTATAAATAGAGAGTTGCTCCAAAAGACCGGCACAACCATGTTTAACTTTAAAAGGGGTAAATTCTCTGAGATGAGGAGGCATGTGAAGAGGAAACTGAAAGGAAAGGTAAATACAGTCAAAACCCTTGGGGAAGCTTGGAGGCTATTTAAAACTACAATCCTAGAAACTCAGATAAAATATATACCACAAGTTAGGAAAGGCACAAACAGGTATAAGAGAAGGCCTGCATGGTTAACAAACAAAGTAATGGAAGCTGTAAAAGGTAAGAAGGACTCCTTTAAGCGGTGGAAAGCTAGTCCAAGTGAAATTAATAAAAGGGACCACAGGCTGTGGCAAATCAAATGCAAGACTGTGATCAGGCAGGCAAAAAGGGACTATGAGGAGCATATTGCAAAAAACATAAACAACAATAAAAATTTCTTAAAATATATTAGAAGCAGGAAACCAGCCAGGGAGGCAGTGGGGCCCTTGGATGACCAAGGGGTCAAAGGATTACTGAAGGAGGATAGGGAAATGGCTGAGAAGATGAATTCATTTTTTGCCTCCGTCTTCACTGTGGAAGATGAGAAGTGTTTGCCTGCTCCAGAACCACTTATATTGGAAGGGGTGTTGAAAGACCTGAGTCAGATTGAGGTGACAAGAGTCCTACAACTGATAGACGAATTAAAAATTAATAAGTCACCAGGTCTGGATGGCATACATCCAAGAGTTCTGAAAGATCTCAAAATTGAACTTGTGGATCTTTTGACAAAAATATGTAATCTTTCATTGAAATCTGCCTCCGTTTCTGAGGACTGGAAGGTAGCAAATGTCACCCCCATCTTTAAAAAGGGTTCCAGAGGAAATCTGGGAAACTACAGGCCAGTTAGTCTGACTTCAATACCAGGAAAGTTGGTAGAAACCATTATCAAGGACAGAATGAGTAGGCACAATGATGAACACGAGTTATTGAGGAAGTCTCAGCATGGGTTCTGTAAGGGAAGATCTTGCCTCACTAACCTGTTACATTTCTTTGAGGGGGTGAACAAACATGTGGACAAAGGAGACCCAATAGACATTGTTTACCTTGACTTCCAGAAAGCTTTTGATAAAGTTCCTCATCAAAGGCTCCTTAGTAAGCTCGAGAGTCATGAAGTAAAAGGACAGGTCCTCTTGTGGATCAAAAACTGGCTAATTAATAGGAAGCAGAGAGTGAGTATAAATGGGCAGTCTTCGCAATGGAGGACGGTAAGCAGTGGGGTTCTGCAGGGCTCGGTACTGGGTCCCAAGCTCTTTAACTTGTTCATAAATGATTTAGAGTTGAGAGTGAGCAGTGAAGTGGCCAAGTTTGCGGATGACACTAAATTGTTCAGGGTAGTGAGAACCTGAAAGGATTGTGAGGAACTCCAAAGGGACCTGTTGATGCTGGGTGAGTGGGCGTCAACGTGGCATATGCAGTTCAGTGTGGCCAAGTGCAAAGTAATGCACATTGGGGCCAAGAATCCCAGCTACAAATACAAGTTGATGGGTTGTGAACTGGCAGAGACTGACCAAGAGAGAGATCTTGGGGTCGTGGTAGATAACTCACTGAAAATGTCAAGACAGTGTGCAATTGCAATAAAAAAAGGCTAACACCATGCTGGGAATTATTAGGAAGGGAATTGAAAACAAATCAGCCAGTATCATAATGCCCCTGTATAAATCAACGGTGCGGTCTCATTTGGAATACTGTGTGCAATTCTGGTCACTGCACCTCAAAAAGGATATTATAGCATTGGGAAAAGTGCAGAAAAGGGCAACTAGAATGATTAAAGGGTTGGAACACTTTCCCTATGAAGAAAGGTTAAAACGCTTGAGGCTCTTTAGCTTAGAGAAACGTCGACTGCGGGTTGACATGGTGTGCTGTTTCTACAAATTTTAAATCCCCATATTCCAGATTTGCAAAGAGCTGCACACTGAGTTCACCTTGATTTAATCCATGTGGCGAATGCATGGAGTAATGCATGCTCCACATAGGCTATGAAGTGGCAATGCTGCATTATTGCAGTATGCAGGGTCTCAGGAAGAGGTAAAGAGAAAGCTCTTCAGTGAGACTAACCTCCCATCTAGAGTCATCAAGCAAGTTTCCTTTTGAGAGCCAGCATGGCACAATGGTTAAGGTGCTGGACTAGAAATTGAGAGTCTCAGGTTTGAATCCTCACTCTGCTATGGACGCTCACTGTCACCCTGGGGCCAGTCACTCACTGAGCCTAACCTACTTCACAGCGTTGTTGTTGTGAGGATAAAATATAGGAAGGGAGAATGTTGCTTTGAGCTCCTGTTGGAGGAAAAGGCAAGGGATAAATGTTTAAATACTAACTAAACAATGCATTTCTAAATAGCATGGCAGAGTGAGAATCTGAACTTGGATCTCCCTACTCCCGGATCCTAGTGCAACGTTCTAACTACTAAAGTGGCTTACAAAGCATTTTTTTAAAAACAAAACAAAACATTAATACTGTTAACTATTAATATGTGTTTCTTTTCATTGCATGATCTGACACTGGGCTGTCTAATTTAGTCGTGGCGGGCAGGGGTGGGGAAGAAAGATGGCCAGTTCACTGAAATGGAAGTGAGTCTGCTTCCCTTACTGTGGCTGGGTCTGCGGCTGGCGCGATTCAGGTTGGCTCGGCAGCAGGCTGGCAGACAGAAAATTTCTCTCCCCTCTCATTTCCCCTTCCCTGGCACTTCTCCCAACTCAGGACTGTATTTGCCATGCTGTTACGATACATGGCATCACACATGTCGGAAGAAGCGTCTGAGGTATGGGGGGCGGGGCGGGGTGTCTCTGCTGTCCAGCCTGCCATAGCCTCCTCTGACCTGGCTTGGTACAGACTCCCTCCCCGACCCAATAAAGGGCGGGACAAGGACAGAAGAATGGTAAAGCAACTATTAACATTAACAGGGGCGATGATGAACGTCAAATATATGCAATTTTTTAAACTGGAGGGAGAAAAATGTTCACCCCAAATGGATCCAGACAAACGCAACCCAAGATGTGGAGTGAGCTGACCTGGGTTATAGCTTGGGGCATAGTCTGGGCTCTGGGGCAAATATACCCAAAATATAATAGAGAAAGAAACCAGAACCCGATTTAGATTGGTGAACTTCCCTTTAATGTAGTCTTACGTCGACCAAGAGAGAATATACGTTTATCCCAGCAAGTGCCTGCAACGTTCTGTCTTACATCTTTTATTATCGCACATTTGTATTTATTTTCTCCTTTATATCTTGATGGCATATGTTGGATCTGTTCAGCAGTCTCTAACTAAAAAAAGAAAAGAAAAAAAAACATGTAGAATCCTGATCCGATTTAAAAAAAAAACAAAACAGCTCTGGTTTGTTTCTAGAGTAGGGTGGTAGCTCTGCCGAAATCACTGTCACATTCTTCCCGTAGTAGTCCTTTAAAATTAATAGCACATGCAGAGGAAAAACTAAACCCCTTTGACGTCACTCGTGAAACGAGGAAACATAAACAGAACAGGCTCCTCTCCAGCAAGCTCGCAGGGCTGGAGCTGATTGGCCCGCCTTGGCGAGCCTGTGGCAGTTGACAGCACCTCCCAGCCAGGCACGGCCTTCCTACTTGCTGCTTAACGCTCAGCTTCTCGGAGACTGCAGCAAGCGCCGCGGAGCTCTTCTCCCCGCACTTGCCTGGCAGAAAAGTGCAGGCTTCCGTAGGAGCCTCTCTTTCTGCCCTCTACTTCTTCGGGTGGTCTTCGCGGGCATTCCCCCTGCGTCCTGCCGGTCCCCACCTCTCATCTTGCACAGCACGTGTGCGTGTGCGCATCTTCCTCTCTCCCTGTGCGCCTCACTTAATTATTTTGCCTCATCCTGGATGCAGTTGCTGGATCCTGCAGTACAAGTCTTCATGAACAAGCTGCACCGCTTACAGATTTCACGGCATTCACAGGTCACAGATTTGCCACTATGGTTAAATGTCTTGTTTAATGGTTGAGGTATGTACAGCAAATCCAACCAGGCAGTGGAATGATGTTTTTGAAAGGTGTGTGTGTGTGGGGGGGGGGGAGGTGCCTTTGCCAAAGTTAATTAAGAAGGCAATATTTGTGTTCTGAAAATTATACTACTGATTGTTATGTCAGAAACTGATCAAAAAGTCCTTTTTGTTGTTGTTACTTGATGTCATCTGAATCATGAAACTTGTGTGGATTTTAACTGTACGAAGTGCAAAAGGTAAATTAACAACTACACCACAGTGACACGTAATGACCCTTAAGAGACTTCAAGGTGTCTTCCCCCCTCCCCAATTGTCTTCAGTCGAGGATTTCCATGGTTTGAGTAGAATCCTCCCTGTAAATGACTGGATAAATAGGAACAGATAACTTGGACCTGAGAGGAGTTTTGGATACAGGGAAAAGAGGAGAGGGGATTGGAGATGTGTTGCAATATATTGTCTTAGTCATTTGTGTTGTGTTACACACATGTAGTAGCATCCTGATGCTGTAAGCTGGTTTGGAGTGCTAAATACAAAGTTAGGAATGCTCTTGAACTTTGCTGAAAGAGAAATAGACCATTATCGATACTTTGAGACTAGCTTTGCCAGAGAGCCAAAGAATAGACAGGGGAAGCTTCATCCAAAGACTCTGTTTGGGGCTTGTTGGTGTCACGTATGCTCAGCTGGTCATTGAGCAGCAGCCTGTAGCCTTAACTTGAATGACCGTTGCAGTATGAGAATGATCTGCGTGTGGTGCAAGAAACAGGAGCAGTGGCTCAAAACAGAACTCACATTGTTTTCAGGAGCATACTTGCAACATGCACATGGAAAAATCTGGTCACTTCAGACATGCATGTTTAAAATCCTTCCTAAATAGCTAATAGTTGACACTAATTAAAAGATTGCAGAGAGGTATATTGTCTAATAAACGGTTTAATCACACTACAGGCTCTGCTAAGCTGTTCCTTTGCTGGGGGGGGGGTTGCTTCCTGTTTGTTAGATTCTTGTTCATAATTTCAAAGTCATTCATGAACAGGTGACACATTCAGAAACATTGGATTTGTCACCTTGACCATGCTCTTTGAAGTTAAGTGAGGGACAAACAATGAACTGTGCTTGATTCATAAGTACTCTATCAGTTTAGGAATAGCAGAAATATTAGCTCTGAAATGCAGACTATCTGCTATGTGCTGTGAATGGACAATTGCTATTCTGCAGTGCCTGGTTGGGGGGGGAAACAAGGACTTAGTGTATTACGAGTGCATAACTGCAGCTCCTCCATTTCCTTTGCTGTATCTTTGTGGATGGTGCAGAAACAAAGAGACTGCTGTCACTAATAAATCGCTTAATGACACATCTCATCTACTGGGCTAAAGCATCCCTTTTTCTTTTTTACTATCAGTCCACAGTCAATTTTTATTAGCTGAACAGTTAGCTACAGATATCTCCTCCCTGCTGTCAATATCCCTATGTTTTCTTCTGCCTTGCATGACTGTTTATCCTGTAAAAGCTAGCTTGATCCAGAAACTCAAAATCCTGTTTCTCCTATTACCACTGTATGTGAAATGTGTACTACTTTTTTAAATTATATCTTTTTAGAATGATAAGAATAGGGAAGCCAGAGAATTATATATGGAAGAAAAAGTCTTCAAACTTTCTGAACTCCCTGGTAATATCTGGATTCGGAATAATAATAATAATAATAATAATAATAATAATAATAATAATAATAATAATAATAATAATAATAATAATAATAATAATAATAATAATAATAATTTTATTCTTATATCCCGCCCTCCCCTGCCAAAGCATCAGCTTGCTGTGATTTAATAAAGAGGGTAGTTGTTCTTTTTAAAAACATTGTTTAATATTTGAAATGAACAAGGGATTGTATGAATCAGTGATAAGGATTGTAACTTGAATTAGAATTCTGCTCTGTTATCTGAATCTGAAGTTTAGGAAGAGTAAGTTTCACTGAAGTTAATGGCATTTAATTAAGTTAGTCATTAAAACGGTAACATTTCCTATTGTCAGAGATATGAGAATGCTGTCCCCCAATCCCTCATTTAGTATAGCACCGCTTATTCCCCTGATAAGACTTCCTTGCCCTGACCAGTGGCAACCAGTTGTATGGAATGGAAACCATTCTCAATCATTTCAGTGATACAATGATATTACATAGAGTAAATGGAAGAGACAGAAAGAACTTAATGCAACGATGCTGTTTTCAGTCTGCCCTGCTCTTTGTATTTATTTCAATAGGACTGAAGTGCAACAAACTTTGACCCAGATTGACACCAATAGGCATCTCTGAGATAGTCCCATGCCAGTTTGAGCAGCACTCCCCACTTTCCAGATGTTTGTTGTACACAGATATTTTGATTGTCCTCATGGTGTCTGTAAAATGTTAATATATTGCAAATGCCTAAAACAGCTTTCCCCATACACACTACTATGACTAACCTTTATAAAATGCATACTAAATTGTGTGGAAAGCGCTTTCAAATCATAGCTGAGTTATGGTGATTCCTCGATGTTTTCAAAGCAAGAGATGTTCAGAGGTGGTTTGCCATTGCCTGCCTCTGCATAGTGACTGGACTTCCTTGGTGGTCTCCCATTCAAATACTAACCAGGGCCAATGCTGCTTAGCTTCTGATGAGATCAGACAAGCCTGCGTCATCCATTTCATGGTCTATACTAAATACAAGAACCAAAACAAAATAAGGACACAAAGTTATACTTTGGTAAGATACAGAAAGCCGTATTCAGGTGTACTGCCTATAAAGCAGATTCTTAATCTGTTTATTTAGACTTGGGCCTCTTGTTTTTTCAAATGATCACAGTTTCTAAATGTCAGGTAGACACATGACTGAGTAGTCCCTGACACTAAACACTCACCCAAATGAAGATTTGCTGGTTAAACCTTCACAGATGGTCAGGCCTGAGCTCTGGCCAGTTTTCAGAAAAGACCTAAGAAGCTGTGGATTAGAAATACTGAGAAAAGCAGAGTACCTAAATGCCAAATCAGATGAAATTATTGTCTGGATGGTATGATTCCAGTTAGTTACAGTTTTTTGATGTTTCCACACCATCACACATTTCTGATCCAACAGTTCAGTAGGGAATTGTAAACATACTGCCCCATGTGAGTAATCTCCTTTTCTTATCCTATTTTATGTGGCCCTTAAGACTGTTCTTTACATGCGTTCATTTCTGCCTCAGTGAAGCTGAGCAATCATCATGATACTGCACAGAAGACACTGAGACAAAACTCTTGTAAAGTACTAGGCCACACTGTAAGTCATTAGGAGAGCAATCCTAAGCAGAGTTACACTTTTCTAAATCCATTTAAATCAATAAGCCTAGAAGGGTGTAACTCTGCTTAGAGTTACACCATATGTGATTCTGGCTGTGCTTCTACGAACCTTTTCCTTCGAAGTAAGCCCTATTGAATAAATCGGGACTGCAGTGGCGTCACTAGGGCGGGGCCAAGGGGGCCATCGGCCCTCTCCAGAGCATTCTCATTGGCCCCAGGCACTGACCCAACAGGAAGGGGCTGGCCCTGGGACTAGAACGCTGCTGCTGTGTGGGCTGGCTGGGATTCTGAAACCGGGGCCGCGCTGCCGCCTCTACCACAAGGGGATCAGCATTCTGTTCAGCGGGGGTGAGTGGGCGGACTGGCTGAGCTTCCCAGCTCACGCTGCCGCCGAGTTGCTTGCTTTCTGTGCATGGGGGGGGGCTGGGCTTCCAAAACTCCAACGGTGCCTCTGCTGAGTGAGTCCTGCCTGTTTTCTGTGTGCCTGGGGGGTGGGGTGGGGGCGGAGGGTCTTCCCAAACTGGTGCCGTGTTGCTGAGTTGCTTGCTTTCTGTGCATGGGGGGGGGGGGTGGGCTTCCAAAACTCCAACGGGGTTGGATTACGGGGGCTGGTCACGTGACCAGAGGCGGCTGGTCATGTGACCAGAGGGTGGATGAGGGAGGGGCCATGTGAAGTGGGCAGGGTTGTGTGTGGAGGGGGTGACGCAGCCCTCCAAAAGGGGTGATGCCCAATGGGGGTGTGTGACTTGAATCAGTTACACCCCAGGGTGCAACCCACCCTAGTGACGCCTCTGGCACTGACTTTTAAATTGACTGGTTTAGGATTGCTCCCTTCACAAATGTGGATGAAGTGCCTCTAAAGCTGCCTCGTCTGTGTTTCCAAAGCAGGTATGACAGCACAATGCACTGCATCCTTTCACAAACACATGGAAAAGATTGGGTCATGAGGACATAAAAATAACCATTGTGTTCTGGTGACCTGGCCATATATATATCATCCCTTGGTTCCTGTCCCTGCCTCATCATCTGTGCTAAAAGTAAAGCCGGTGAAACTAGCTTGTATGCTTTAAATATTTATCTTTATAAAGATCACATTCCTTGACCTTTAATATAGAATCAAGTCCCATATCCACACATACAAAGCTATAGAAATAGAGGATGTCTCAGTCGCTCATGAGTCCTCTACTGTAACTTCCTATATCATGTGAAAAAGTCTGAAGAGGTTTCATATAATTGTTCTTTATGGATAAACAGCAAAGCTGAGCCTTTTTTGTGTGGTGGTTGTATGTTGCAGTCTTCTGCTGCCAAGAGGACAGTGCTTCCTAACACTTTTGCTAAAGAGAATCAACAATAGACATCTGGTTTTGCTTGGGAGCTACCCAATAGTCTTACTCTTAGAAGACAATCATCTCCCAGTAGCCTCTTCTACTTTGTTATCCCTGAACGATTATCCCTTATAATTGCTCCTGTTATTCATCATTACTGTGTCTCTGAGCTGTTCAGTGAAACCTACAAGGTCATAGGAATTCTTTGTCAATTTCTCTTTTGCTTAATGTATGCATGTGCGTGCACACACACACACAACCTGAAAGAGCCTTTTGAGTCATGGCACCCAAACCTTAGAACTCCCTCCTCAAGGAGATTCCTATATCTCCACCCTCTAGGTGTCTTCTGCCAGCAGGTGAAGACTTTTTTGTTTTGTCTGTTATACCTGCAATAACTGTACTGGCTCTCTTTCTGGTGTTATTTATGTGTTTTAATTGAATTGGATTTTTTAAAATATATTTTTAAAACATATTGTTAATTGATTAAAAGGTTTTTTTTTTTAAAAAAAAAAATTACATTTGTATGGACCCTAATTGGATGGAAAGGCAGTATAAAACAATTTTAAATAAATAAAATAAATAACATGTCTCTTCCTGGTGCAGCAGTAGCAGATATGGTAGCAGGGAAAAGGAATAGATATGTATGGTTTTCTTAGCATCCATAAAACTGGCCATCATTTCCACGACCTTGTTAGTTTCACTGGAGAGCAGAGGGTGAAACATAAAAGGAGGGCAGTCAACATCTGTGAATTTGATAAGAATTTGCACCAGAGAACAGGGAATGGGATCCCTGAAGGAGATCTGCATCAAGCATGGCTTTCCTTGCTTCCCGTTCTTATGAGGAGGAAAAGTTAAAATGTAAAAAAGAAAAGAAAAAAACCCTGTCCCCATATGTACAGAAGATAGGTGGAGGATATTGTTCTGTTGCAATATTTGTTCATAGGTGGCACAAGTAGAGGAGAAGAGCAAAAGCACCATCTTTCATAGTCATAAAAATATAAAAACCTTATACTCCAAGAGCTGAAAAGAAACTCGGATATACTTTTGAGTATCATATGTGAAGCTCATGTGTCTTCTTTTATTTGAAGACTACTCGCTCAGAAGAAAGACTGTGAACATGAGTGGAGCCTAGTCCTTCTATTCATCTTTTTGGAACAGCAAGAAAAAGACAATTATGGGCATCTGTCAGTGCAATCCTAAGCAATGGCTTTCTAGGTCCATTGAAGAAATGGTCTTAGGGTGCAACTCAGTTTAGGATTGCAATGTGCATTTGCTACTGTGTTCCTGTCACCAAAGAAAGTAGCAATGAGGGGAAGGGAATGAGGGCACAAGTGATCATGGAGTGGGAAGTGCAGACCTAAGGTTGCATTTTAATTAGCAGGGGCTCAGCTCAGACTACATGTATGGGTAATGCTTTGTTTGTATGTTGAAGAACATTCCTTCCATCCACAATGCTCCTAAGTGGGCATGCTGAGGCACATATATCTAATGGCTCAATCACATGAATTTCCCCCTTTGGAGGGAAGGAAGAATTGCATATATATGCTTTTGGGTAGAGTACCCATCTTGCATATTAGGCAGTTGTGCATACTCATACCTCTGCCTTAAGAACAGAGGTATGAGTATGCCTGAGTATTCTTGATGTCTGAGCAAGGCAGACCCAGTGTCCTGTCATAGCATCCAACAGGAATGATACTATGTATCATGATCACAGGCATGCTCAGACTATAGATGAAGAACAAACTGTAAGCAAACCTACATACAGGGAAAACTGAAAATCCAGAGTGCAACAAGAAATGAAGATTAACTGCTAGATGCGTAGAAGCTGAAGGAACCAGTCAGAAGGCAAGGCAGAAGACAGGAGTGGATGATGTGGTTTAAAGAATCTTTAGATACCACGCCATGTTGATTCTGCAGAAGACCACAAGTGTGGCCCACTGATACTGGCTAGTCCAGCCAGTTAGCATTTGAAAGGAACTTGATCAACTTCACTGTAATTATTTGATCTAGCAGTTCAACTCTTCTTAAGTTCATTTTGTTCACCTTAATTGCCAGTAACATGCTTACTTAGGTTTGTAGTGCAATAGGTACAACAGAGGAAAAGCAGGCTACAGGCTTGTAGACAGGACTGGCGAAGAAACAGGGAGCTAATTCTGCCTACAGTATCAGTAGAATTTGCCACTCTTAATCTGTCAAGTTAATAGAACTGACATTCACGGAGCATAAGTGGGCAATTTGTAGAAGGTGTTGTTAGGACTTTTGCCCTCTAGAGTTAACGAGTGTGACTGGAAATAGGATTTGATTATGTTTTCACTTTTGTCATCTGTTCCTTCATTTTGTCTGCAAAAACAAGTGTTTGATATAATTTAAATATATTTAATATATTTTGAGACACCTTGCTTTCTAAGTCAAAATGGATGCTTGCATTAATCCCAGTGACATACCTTCTATATTATCAATATGGAGTTCAGCCTAAGAGTTCATCATTATGTTATTCATTTATTATAGTTGTATCCTGCTTTTCTTCCATTCTGGAGCTTGACACAGTGCACATGTGGTTCTCAGGATTTCTCCCATCTTGGCATTGGCCAAGGAAATACCCACTTGGCTTTTCAAAGGATATGTTGTTACTTAGCATCAGACCATGCTCTGGGTCCTAAGTATCCTCAACAGATGTCTGTTGGACCAAAAGTTTCTTGTAGTCAAGAAGGGAAATTCACAGCTTATTCCACTGCTGAATTCTTACATTGGGGAGCCTTGTATAATGGTTTTAGGTTCAGTCTGCCTTCCTATACTAATCACCACTACTGATTTCACTAAAAGGATGGGACCAGAGGCAAACACATTTAAAAATACATGCAGAGACAGAAGCATGTTAACTGAATTGGCATTCAGCTGCAATTTTCATTACTTTCCAGGATCTGTTCAAACAGCTCAATTTAGTATTAGCATTATTTACAAGGAATGTTTGAAAGGTATCAGATGAAGTAGAATAGAGTTGGGTTTTGAAATTGGACTGATTTTTTCCAGCCACCATTATGATCAACATACATGGCACTTTAGAGACATGGCCTTGCTCTAACAAACTTACAGTCCAAGGTTTGATGCTGGTGAAGTAAAGAGCTTCCCAGTGAATCTTTACATGCATCCAGAGTATTGTTTAAACTCTGCTGCACCCCACCCAATTGTTGTGGTATGTCCTTCATTAGGCTTAAGCACAACTGCTTTCTGGAACTGCTGCGTGACTTTCTCATTTGTTACTGCTTCTGATGAGCAGATTTAAGCAGGGGAAGAGCCATTTTAAATAAGATTTTATTCAATGCATTGGTTTTAATTGGGTATTTTATTGTTATCTTGACATGTTATTTATTCCTGGCCCTTAGCATTAAGGGTAGAATAGAATAATAGAATCACAGAGTTGGAAGGGGCCAAACAGACCATCTAGTCCAGGGGTGTTGAACTCATTTGCTATGAGGGCCAGATCTGACATAAATGAAACCTTGCTGGACATGTGTGTCATGAAATGTAATGAAAGGTAGCATAGATATAAACTTTATAAAGGACACAGACAAACACAATTAAAGATTTTTTTTAAAAAAAAAACTTAAAACACGCTTAAAATATTAGCAATCGTTGGTCTTAAAAGGTGCTTTCTTTGTATCTCTTCCATGGGATCTGGGGAACTGGGCAAAGGAAGCTCTAGCTCTTTCCATCCCTCCCCAGGGGACCAGGAGGGGAAGGAGCCTCAGCCAATAGAAGGAAGAGAGACTTGGCTCAATAGATCTGCTGTGTGACTGAGAGAGCCTGGAAAAGCAAGCTCTCCCTCCTCACCTTTCTTCCCAAGGAAGGAGCCTCAGCCAATGGAGAAAATAGAGGTTTTGCTCTGTAGCTCCTGTGCAATTGAGCAAGCCTGGCAAAGCAAGTTGTTATGCAGAAGGAAGCAGAAGAGAGAGAGAAGGAAGCAGACAACAGCCAGTTGTTCGGGGGCCTGATAGGAGTCACATGTTTGACACCCCTGATCTAGTCCAACCCCTGCTCAATGATGGATCAGCCTAGAGCAGATGTGGGAGCCACATCTGGCTCTTTCACACATATTGTGTGGCTCTCGAACCCCCACTGCCCCATTGACTGGTTTGGAGAAGTACATTCTTTAAGTGCATTCTCTAAGCCAAGACAGCTGGTGGCTTGGAGAATGCATTTAAAGTTAAAGGTGTTTTCTTTCCACCCCTCCCTCCCTCTCTCCCTCCCTTCCTTCCAGCTTTCAAACATCTAACGTTCATGTCTTGCAACTCTCAAACATCTGACATTCACATCTTGTGGCTCTCAAACATCTGACATTTATTCTATGTGGCTCTTATGTTAAGCAAGTTTGGCCATCCCTGGCCTAGAGCATCCCAGACAAGTGTTTGTCCAGCTGCTGCCAGTGAGGGGAAGCTCACCACCTCCCTAGGTAATTGATTCCACTGTTGAACAACTCTCACTGTAAGAAAGTTTTTCCTCATATCCAGCAGGTATCTTCCCACCCTTATTTTAAACCCATGATTGCAAGTTCTGTCCTTTGCTGCCAACAGGAACAGCTCCCTGCCCTCCTCTAATAGCCCTTCAAATACTTAAAGAGAGCAATCATGTCCCCCCCTCAGCCTCCTTTTCTCCTGACTGAACATTCTGTGGTCCATCAGCCTTTCCTTGTAGGGCTTGGTTTCCAGGCCCCTGATCATCCTCATTGCTCCCCTCCACACTTTGTACATCATTAAGATAAAGGAAGGCCAAAGACTTCATCTGATACATAACTATGAAAGTACAGGAGGCTGGGTTGATTGGAAATTTGATGTAATTCATCTATTAGCTGATAAAAGAATCATGTTGTGAGAGCTGCTCAGTTGTTTGTTTTGGTCCTAGAAGGCACTTGCCAGTGGTCTCAGAAATAGAAGAAGTGTTGTAAGGATGGTTCCCCCCAAAAAAACCCCAACAGTTTTTAAAAATTGTATGTGCACAATATACTGAGGGCGGATGGCTGCAATGGGTAATGAACCATTTTCAGAATGAAATAAAAGTGGAAGAGCAAGCCTTGCTGCTGACTGTTCCCATCTATCCTGATGCTACCAGCCGCTGCTCAGCTTAGAAATGAAGTCAACTTTCAGTTGGCTAGTGAGCTTGGAAAAATAGGCCAGTCCAATTGATGGGGGGAAAGGGGGCAAAGATGCAATGCTACAACTCCCATACCTGCCTAGCCGAGTGGTGGCAGGAAGGAGAGAGAATATGATGTTTCAATCAACATGGATAGACAAGATGGAAATGAGCTATCTTGGGAAAGTGCAATAAATCTCAGTAGAGTCATCCAATGCGGGATGCAACATTTCCCAAGCACTGGGTACAGTTTGGTAATATTTGTGTTGCTTGTAGAAAAGCCTATTTTTCATCCAACCCTGCTACATTTTCTAGTCAATAGCATGTTTCAAGTTGTAGCTTTTGCAGGGCCGCTGGATATGTTTTGTTTTTAGCCACTGAATTTATTAAAGATCTAAGTTATAGCACCAAAATTAATTTTAATACAATTTGTAAACTGATTTATGATGATTTTATATTTATAAGTGTAATTACTATGTATGATTTTATTGTATTATATTCGTATGTTGTGAGCCGCCCTGAGCCTGCCCTTGCGGGGAGGGCGGGATACAAATAAAAAGTATTATTATTATTATTATTACTCTTAGTCAGTGCATGCAATATTGTTGGAGCTAAATAACACATGCTTCTTGATCCCTAGAGAAGTATTTGCCTAGAGAAGTTAGGTGACGAAAAACTACATATACACATAAATGCACATGCAGCTTTTTATTTTACTGCACAACTTGCTGGTTCTGAACATTTTCTGATCTCTCTCTCTCTCATTGACTTGAGGGTATTTTTACTCTTCAGCACTAAAGCCAACATCTTCTGGGCTTTGAAATGTATTACAATGGAACTAATAGGCTTTTTTTCACTCTGCAGCAAGACTATTCTCTCCTTGTTCGTATGGCTTGCCAGCTACTAAAGCAGAATATGGCTGGAGTTACTGTAGTGAGCAGGGAGGGTAAAATCAGTCGGAAGATGTTAGGTCTGTATACATCCAGAGAACGATGGGAGGGAAGGCAGTGTGTGACATGCAACCCCTTAAAACACAAATTATTTTATCATTTACTTGAAGTATTTATAAACTTGTGAAAGTTATCCAAGAAAACATGAAAACAAATATTACAGTTTTATTTGCAGTATACATTTGGGCATCATGAAAATGCTCTTTGTGCTACAATGCTAATTTGGTTGATCATATACAGTGTGAGAATGATACAGTCACGATATACTAGTTTTTATTTTTAATGGATTCCCCTTTTTTCAAAATGATTTATTTTCCATTAAAACATATTGGGAACATGTTTATTTTGAAAAAAACCCACATTATTCATTACATGAGGAAAATATCTTGTTTAACAGCATGCTTTGGAGACATTAAATACAGTTGCAGTAGATGTCCCTAACATTTCCACTGATCCAGTGTCTATGGATACTTTTCAGTCTGTTCAGCCTGAGGGAGTGGACAGAATCCTTGGAAAAAGGATGCACCACCTCTTGCATTCTTCAGCCTTGCTCACTGTGGCTACTTTGATTTGCTGAGGAAAGTCTGAGGCAGCTAATCTGGGATCCTTTGCAAGAAGGTTCTCTTCAAAATGGTTCACAGGTGGGAATTCATACTGTTATCAAAGAAGCCAGAAATTTCAATAATTTCTGCCTGCTGTTAAATTAATCCTTCCCTGACAAAGTGCTGGAGAGAGTGGTAGCAGTACAATTCAGTTTATCTCCAGCCTTCTCATTTTCTCTGGTTATGGAAAGTCATCCAGTGATGTGGAGTGCAGCACAACTGCCTGTTCTTGATGGGATAGTGCTTGCCCTGCAAAAGCAGTTTGCAATTTTACAGTACTTCTGGACCCTAGTTGATAAATAGATGGTAGGAGAAATCGAGATGTCTGGTTTCCAATTTAGGCTGGTTTACCAGCTATGACCACTATTACATTTGTCAGATCTGGTCACAGTTATGCATGGTAACATCCTTGGCAACATCCAGATTAGACTGTGGTAACATGCTGTATTTGAGTGTAAATAATTTTAAAACTTCCATCTGTATAGAATGTGGTGGGCAAGAATGCTAATAGGAACTCAAAGCAAAGATTATAGTTCCCCAGAGTTATAGAAACCATACTGGCTAATAATTTGTTTCCAGACTCAATTCAAAGTGCTGGACCTGATCTTTTAAGGCCTTAAGTGGACTTGGACAAGAATACTTGATTGACTGTCTTCACCCATGGCTTGAGATCAACTGTTGTGGCCTTGCAATCTCTGCAGGCTTCTCCTAAGTGAGTTGAGGCTGGTGGAAGGGTTGCCAAGTCCCTCTGCACAGCTGATGGGTGATGGGGGGGGGGGTGAACTTATTGGGAGATGGGAGTTTCATCACATGACATGCCCATGTGACTTCCAGCATGTCCCAGAAGTGACACGGGCATGTGGGGGATGTTGGGGCAAAGCCCTAGTTTTTGGGCAAAAGTTCTATGCCCAAAGACCAGAGTGTCACCACGATATCCCTGACTTGCCTATGTCACTTCCAGGTCACGTTGAAGTCACATAGGCTCATTGCTGAAATGTCATGTGTTCCTCCCTTTTTTGGGGGGGGTAATTTTCCCCCGCCAGCTAGCCGATTGGCTGTGGAGAGGTGGGGCCTGGCAGTGGGGAACCTCCACTGGGGTCTGGCATCCCTAGTTGCTGGGTATGCAACAGGGATCTTTTTTGCCTGTAACCCTGCTCTGAAATCCTTGCCCTTTGATCTCTGGCAGACCCTCTCATTGTTGGCCTACTGGAATTTAATCAAAATTAAAGTAGTGGGTGTTTAAAAGTATTTTTAGTTCACTTGGCCTACTTCCATGTTAGTTTTTGTTAGTGTTTTATTATTATTTTATGTTCATAATTGTTCTTCTATAGATGTGATCTTTGATTGCTGATTCTGTTGGGTTTTATTTATACTTTTCTACAGTGGAGGATTTTATTTTTTTCACTGCTATTAATAGTTTTGTTTTTTATACTGTTGTGTTTTTATCTTTTAATCTGCTGTCCTGAGACAGGGTTACCAGGGTCAGCAGATGACCAGGAGGCAGGGACATTGGGTGGGGGTGGTAATCAGCAACAACATGATATCACTTCCAGGAAAAGCTTGGAAGAATTGCTGAAAACTATGGTATTTCCAGGATGTGACATTGATGCTTTGGTGTTTCCCACCACCGTTTCCCTAGAAGTGATGATATTCTTGTGTATGTGTGTGTGTGTGTGAAGAGTCATCAAGCTGAAACCAACTTATAGTAACCCTAGTTAGGGGCTTTCAAGGCAAGTGAGAAGCAGAGGTGGTGTGCCATTGCTTTCCTATGCAGAGACTTCCTTGGTGGTCTGCTTTCCAAGTACAGACCCTGCTTGGCTTCTGAGATCTGATGATCTTGAGCTATACCATGCAACCTTCCCTACCATTATTCCTCTCTAGGAATCACTAAAAGCTTTCCATCAATTCCTAGAGAGGCATGAAATTCCTTCTGGGGTTTTCCTGAAAGTGACATCATGCCATTGACCTGGCAGCCTGTTTGTTTTTTTTTAAATGGAAGTTATTGTTGCTCCCAGTTTTATTTAATGGGTGGAAACTGATTATGAAAATAAGGGACTTGATCAAGATCACTCTGTACATATTGTTAAGCCATCAGTAGGAAGGTTCTGTAAATGCATCTATGTGGTGACAATTCCACAATATCCAAATTGTGAGAGAATTATTAATCTGTAGTCCTCTCTTTGCAGTCAATGCACATTCCTGACAGTGGCTGATATTGGGGAACAACTACATGTTTGTCTCAAGTGTCTTCTAATATGTAACCTGTTTACTATAGATGAATTCTTCTCTTTTTATAATAACTGGATTATTATTTCCACTTTAAAGTACACTCATTTTTTTACATAAAACATATGGGGTCTATTGCTGCCATTTCTAGATACTTTTTTTTTCTGGCGGTCACTTTACCTTTGGTCACCCAACATGAAATGAAGGTAAACTCTGCCTAAATTCACCTTATCAAGAAATTCAGAGGGAAGGGTTTCTAGCTATGCTGGCAAGGCATGAAGAACTGAAGGGAGAGGGTTAATCCCCCTCATTGTACAGCAGGCTTTGGAGACAGAGTGCCTTTATTATTGCTTCTGGGGGCCTCTGGAGCCCTCTGCAAAGTGAGAGATCAACATTGTCCCTTCAGAGTGCAGATGATCTCTCACGTTTTACCAGGCTACAGAAGCGCTAAGGGGAACAATTCTTTCTTCCTCTGGGTATCTCCATAGTGAGAGAGACTGATTTCTCTCCCCCCTGCTCCTTTAGTCAAATAGTCTCTATAGACTTTCCCGTTTTATTCAGTTGAACAATTTACCCAGTGAGGCAAGGTCCTATGGTTGCAGTTTCATAAGTAAGCCCCACTGAATAACATAGGGTTGCCAATCTCCAGGTGGGGGCAGGGGATCCCCCAGTTTGGAGGGCCTACCCCTGCTTCAGGGCCACCAGAAAGCAGGGGTGGGGGAGAGAAATGTCTGCTGGAGACTCAACTATTTCCTATGGAGATTGATTCCCATAGGGTAAAATAGAGAATTAATCAGTGGGTATCTGGGACTTGGGGGGGGGGGCTGTTTTGAAAGTAGAAGCACCAAATTTGCAGCCTAGCATCCAGTGCCTCTCCCCAAAATACCTCTAAGTTTCAAAAGGATTGGACCAGGGGGTCCATTTCTGTGAACCCCAAAAGAAGGTGCCCCTATCCATTATTTCCAATTAAGGGAAGGCATTTAAAAGGTGCGCAATCTCTTTAAATGTGATTGCCAGAACTCCCTTTGCAGTTCAGTTATGCTTGTCACAACCTTGCTCCTGGCTCCACCCCCAAAGTCTCCTGGCTCCACCCCCAAAGTCTCCTGGCTCCACCCCCAAAGTCTCCTGGCTCCACTCCCAAAGTCCCCAGATATTTCTTGAATTGGACTTGGCAACCCTAGAACATGACACTTACTTGTGAGTAGACTAGCTCAGGGTTGCTACCTCAGTGATGACTTTCAAGGCTTTGTTATCCAAAGACAATCATATCCTAAGAGTAATCAGGAGGACTAAAACAGACAAAACTGTCTTCAATAAACACCTTCTTATGGAATTTTTAAAGTTCCTAGTTTACCCTACAGTCTAATCCTGGAAGCCAAGTGTACTGATAATTAACAGGTAGAACAGGATTCCTCCCCCCCCCCTCCTTTCCACGCTTTCCCTTATTAACATAGGCCAAGTTAGGCAAACATCACATCCAATTATAGAGGAAAATATTTTAGATATGATATAGCAGATGCTGATTAAAGAAATAAAACTACTGAGAAAGCAAAAATCTGTTTACACATTATGATCAAGGTAAACAAAGAAAGAGGAAAAAGACTCATCCTCTTCAACATCATTCTAAAAACATACCCCTAATAATGAGATATCAAGAAAGATTAGCCTGTTACCAACATTTAGTTTCTGATCAAATTATAGCCATAAAATAAGCAGCATCTAGAAACTTTCCATCTTTAATCTGCTCTTCATTCTCTCTGTTTGTCCTCTCTCCTTCCCTTTAACTAAAGGACTTCACCTTTCTTGATTTTGATAAGGTCTTATTCTTCTGCCTGCTGGAAATGTCCAGTAACTTCAATTCCCCAAATAATTTGGATTCCATCAACTACCTGACAGTTTATTATACCTCAGGAAAGATTCGTTTTCCTAGGCAGCTGTTAAACTTCTGTGGTTTTTGCCCATAGCAGGGTTTCTGAGACTGAATCCAGCTAAGACAGAGGTTCTGTGGCTAAGCAGGGAGGATTCAGTGTTGGGGTGCCAACTCCCAGCTCCTGATAGTGTGGTCTTAACCCTGGCCCCAACTGTCAAGAGCTTAGGTGCGATTCTGGAGGTTTCTTTATCAATGGTGGCCCAGATCACTAGTGTTGCCAGGCTGACATTTTTCTTGTCTCTGCCTGTCTGCCCTGACCTTGCCACAGTAATTCATGCAACAGTCACCTCCAGATTGGACTATCGTAACTAATTCTACCTGAGCCTACCCTTGAGACTGACCCAACTTTTGTTCCCCCCTCTATTGGGAAGGCTGGGGCAAAACAAGGGATGTGGCTGTTTCCAGAGTTGTTTGCACTTTCCAGTCCTTCCCTGACACCCACTAAAAGCAGAAAAAGGTCACCACCACAGTTACAAATGTAATCTGATAGTTATAAATTATAGTTAGGATGATGCTAGAATAAAAACTTAGTTCACTTAGCAGATGTTTCTACTGGCTTTCCTTGACTTGTCAGCAAAAAGTTTCGTGCCACATACTATAGGGAAACTGATTTCAAGCAACTGCTGGGGTTGGCATACCTACATTGTTTTCAGAGGTGAGGGTACTGGAGACTCTGGAGAAGCCACTCACCCAACCATGATGATCCAGTTGTGAGATCTTCTGAAATGTTGATAGATTTTTCAATGTATTTCATTCCCACCATGATGGAAACATAATCATCCTCTTTCCAAGATGGAGATTTAAAGATATTCGGTAAATGTATAGGAAAATGGAAAATGAAAGGTATCCCTGTAAAGATTTTATTTATTCAGACTTGTATGCAGAGATGTAAACTTTCTGGAAATTTCAAAGCCGTGGGGGTGGTGGGGAACCCCTGGATAAACCAGAAATTTGGGTGGAAATTGAAAAGTATACAATACTTTCTTATGACACCTAAATTTATGTTAATACTTTACCAGCATAAAATGCATAATTTATAAATTGACAGATAAAATTGAACGGTTTGGCACATAATTGCCTCATGGAAAATTCTATACATACTAGGAATCAGGGCGGGCTAGCCCACTAGGCAAACTAGGTGGTTGCCTAGGGCGCTGGGAGGGTGGGGGCACCAAATTGGGCTCCCCCCTCCCAGTGCCCCAGGCAAGTGCCTAGTTTGCCTGCCTCCTCCATCTGCTGCTGCTGCCTGCTCCTCCTTTCCCTTCCTTTTCTGTCCCGTCACCTCCCTCCCAACACGATCGCAGTGTGCCGCAACTGCCAGCCATGACCCAGGCACTTCTGAAGGACACCCTGGAGAAGGCTTGGCTCCTCCTCCCTTTGGAAGGGAGGGAGAGCCAAGCCTTCTCCAGTGCATCCTTCAGAAGTGCATGTGTTGCAGCCAGCAGGGCCCAGGCATGGCGTGCTGTGATCGTGCTGGGGGGGGGGGGGTGCTGGGAAGGGAAAGAGGGAGTAGGCAGCAGCGGTGAGGTGTGTGTGATGGAGCACAGTGAAGGGGGTGCGATGGAGGGGGTTTGCGATGGCTCGGGGGGTGGCGGAGCGCTGCGTTGCAGTGCTGCGGGGTGGTGGTGGGGGTGCCCTTGGGTTGGCGCTGGGATGCCATGTGCCCTTGGGCTGGCGCTGCTACGAATAAGGCCTGTGGTGAAGGAAAATACAATGGGCTCTAGAAAGAGGCTCTGGGCAAGTGCCCCCCTGCACCTTTGCTGTCTTCCTACCCACCCAAAGTGGCTGTTTCTGTAGGGAAATTGATATGACTTCAGCTTTCCATCTCCCCCCCCCCCACTCCCTGTAGCATCTACTTAGGAAAAGTACAGTCTTCCTCCACAGTGGGGACCAAAGCAGTTTACATCATTTTCCTCTCTCCCTTTTGATCCGCACAACAACCCTGTGAGGTAGGATAGGCTGAAAGTCTGTGACTGGTCTGAAATACAGTGTGGACCAAAGCAGGAAGGAAGCATATGGGGTATAATGACACAGAGTCCACCCTGCAAAGCAGCCATTTTCTCCAGAGGAAGTGATCTCTGCCATCTGGAGAGCGGCTATAATTCTGAGTGATGTCCAGCCCTCACTTGAAGATTGGCAAAAAAGATCCCCAGGAGGAAATTGCTGGTTTGGAGGGTGGAGTGAATGAAATTATATCTGTCTGAGGTCCCACCCCTCCTCAAACTCCACTCTCTCCATACACCATCCCTCAAATCTCCAGGAATTTCCCAATCTGGAGTTGGCAACCCTATCTCCTTCCCTTTATCTGCCTCTCTAATTTCAGCTTTCCATCTCCTCCCCCCTTCCTGCAGCATCTACCTAGGAAGAGCACAGTCTTTTTCCATTGTGGGGGGACCAAAGCAGCTTACACCATTCTCCTCTCCCCCCTTTGATCTGCACAACATCTCTGTGAGGTAGGTTAGGCTGAATGTCTGTGACTGGGCTGATATCACCCAGTCAGCTTTCACAGCAAGAACCTGGGTTAAGCAGAGGCTGCTCTGAAGTCCAAACTCCTATGCCATACTGGCTGTCATAGGCGGGTTGCTGCTGAACAGTAGCAAGCAGCCCGACTTAGAGTAGCTGGCCTCCTGGTATCACAACTTAACTCCAGACAGCAGATCTCTCACCCCCTGGAGAAAATAACAGCTAATCCAAGGAAAGTTTTCTCTGGCTCTTTCCTTCCTTCCTCCTCCCTCAGCCAATTGAGGGAAGGTTTTCTTTCTCTCCACTGTGAAGCAGCGGCTCTGTCCTTGTCTGTCCTGGGGCTGGAGGTGGGGGTTTCTCTCCATTGAGATTGAGTGACAGGCAGCTCAGCCATTGGGAGAACAGATGAACTGTGGCCAGTCTCTCTCTCTGGAGAATTATATTATAGAAGAGATCCAAGAGAGCTTCAGACTTTTGCATTCTATGCTATTTTAGCACAACTTCCTTAGTTTTTGTCATCTGAGAGATAGGAAATGTAAGTTGAAAATAAAAATAGTAAGTTTTATAGTAAACAAAGGTCTCATACAGTGACAATTTAACTAGCAGTATATTTGGATATTGTGCTAGACTTCATAATAGTGAAAATACTGAATTCTTCATTTGTTCATGATCATACACATTTCAGCAAATTACTTGTGAACATGTAAATGACTAAAGTAGATTTAAAATATGTTGTATGTGTCTATAGTATATACCAAAAGCATCTTTATCTAAATGCTGTAAATTGTCTTATATATTTTTTTCATACTACACGTTAAGTAATGCCTCATTCCAAGAGAGAATATATAACTTTTCCCCAGTACAACCCCCAAATCTCCATTTTCTTAACTTCAAAAATGGGGGGGGGGGGGGGGGGGAGATTTTCAGAAAATTTTCCAGATCTTTTCATCCCCCTACCCTACCCCTGGGCATCCACATCTCTACAATTAGATTTTCAGTTTTCCCCGTCTCATAAACACAGACTGAAGTAGGAAAGAAAGGACAACTTTAGATTGTATAATAAAACTTTTGTGCAAAATAACTTTTGCTAGATCTCAAAGCAGTTTGGGAATTAGATCCAGAAGCGGTTTAGAGGAAAAACAGTGTTGTGAAATTTTGGCATCTTTTTTGTTAGTATTAATATAAATGTGACACATGTGTCCTTTTACAAAGCAACATAAGGAATTGAAGGTCACAGCTTGTCAGGTGCTTCATCAAAAATGTAGAAGAAGCTTTTATATTCAGACTGAGGTTACCAACCTCCAGGTGGTTGCTGGCAATCTCCCACTATTACAACTGGTTTGGATCCTATTACTGTTAGGTGGACCTGTAACTGGTTGACAGATCATACCTGAAGAGTGTTAGTTAATGGTTCTTCATCCCCTTGGAGAGGAGTGACAAGTGGAATGCCTCAATGGTATGTCCTGGGACCTGTTTTGTTTAATATTTTTATAAATGATTTTGATGAAGGAATAGAGGGAATGCTTATTAAATTTGCAGATGATACTAAATTGAGAGGGGTCAGAGTCAGGATACAGGATGATCTTGACAAGTTGGAAAACAGGACTAAAACAAATAAAATGATTTTTAACAGGGATAAATATAAAGTTTGGAATTTAGGTAGGAAAAATCAAATGTATAATTATAGGAAGGAGAGACTTGTCTTGGCAGTAGTATGTGTAAAAAAATCTAATATGAGTCAGTACCCTAATGCGGTAGCTAAAAAGGCAAATGAGATTTTGGGCTGTATCAACAGAAGTATAGTGTCCAGGTCACACAAAATGATGGTATCACTGTACTCTGCTCTGATAAGACTTCGCCTGGAGTATTGTGTTCAGTTTTGGGAACCACCAGGGCTTTTTTTGGGGGGGGGGAACACCCCAAACCACCATTTGCATATTAGGCCACACCCCCTGACATAATCATTGTTTCACACTGGGCTTATTTGTAGAAAAAGTCCGGCAGGAACTCATTTGCATATTGGAACACACCCCCTGGCACCAAGCCAGCTGGAACTGCGTTCCTGTGCGTTCTTGCTAAAGAAAAGAAAAAAAGCCCTGGGCACCACAATATAAGAAAGATATAGACATGTCGGAACATGTCCAGAGGAGGGCAATAAAGATGGTGAGGGATCTGGAGACAAGTTCTGTGAGGAAAGGTTGAAGGAGCTGGGTATTTTTAGCCTGGAGAGGAGATGATTGAGAAGTGATATGATAACCATCTTCAAGTATATGAAGTGCTGTCCATTAGAGGATGTTGCACAGTTGTTTTCTATTGCCCCAGAAAGTCGGACCAAAACCAATGAGTTGAAATTGAATCAAAAGAGTTTTTTGCTAAACATTAGGAAGAACTTCTTGACAGTTAGAGCAGTTCCTCAGTGGAACAAGCTTCCTCAGGAGGTGATGGGCTCTCCTTCCTTGGAGGTTTTTAAACAGAGGCTAGATGGACACCTGACAGCAATACTGATTCTGTGAACTTGGGGCAGGGTTGCCAGGTGCCTCTGAGTCCCCAGCAAGAGATTTTGGGAATGGTACAAAAATGTGATGACATCATGCAAAAGTGACATCATCGCATTGGGGACTGGCACCTGTACTCCAAGCACGTGCTGCCCCCCGCTTTCGCCTAAAACATTTTAAGGATAATTTGAATGCTTTGGGGAAGAAAGCGGGGGGCGGGGGGTCCTGTGCATGTTTGCACTTCAAGCTGAAAATCATGACTTGGATTGCAGGCACATGCTGCCTCCTGCTCCCCCCCACCAAGCATTTTAAGGATACTTTAACGCTCCAAGCCACAAACTCATGCCTTGGATTGCAGCTTCACACCCCACTTTCCCCACAAAACATTTAAAGGATACCTTTGAATGCTTTGAGGGAGAAGTTCAGGGCCCCCATGCATTTGCACTCCAAGCCCCTCTCCATGGAAGAGACAGGGGTGGCCACCAGCTGGCAGGCTTGGGGTGGGGTTTCCCCCACCAGCCAGGTGGCTGGGGATGGATTGGAGCTCCCCAAACAGGGGTAAACCCCACTGGGACCTAGAAGATGGGAACCCTAACTTAGGGGAAGGTATTTATGAATTTCCTGCATTGTGTATGTGACGGAACCGGCCCGATTCTGCCTTCAGACCCGGTCCCGTCTGCTCCCTATGGAGTCGCCAACTCCTGGAGGGAGCTATTTCTCCTCCTGCCCCTTGGGCTCGCTGCCACCACCTGCTCAGTCTAGGGGTTCAGATTGAGAGGAACAGGACTCCCAATCCCCCTCTCCAGCTATGAGGCCAGGCCTCAAGGTCCTCTGCCACCCTGTACTTGGGTTTCACAGAGACCTCAGCACTTCTTTGGGGCACCCCTGGAGGATTGGCACCTTATCCAACTGCATGCCTTCCCCCTTGCCCGGGGCCCCCTTTATAAAACAGCGTGGTCTAAAGCGGTTGGGGATCTATGTGGTACAGAGTTTGACTGCCAGCATTTAAAACAGAAAAAATATTTATTTACACGAGAAAAAGAAAGGGAAAGAAAAACCAAACAAAAACAGTTGCATTTAAAAAGTTAGCACAGCACAGCAAACAGCATGGCAAACAAAATGTGGTTTTAAACACATCCTGTTGTCCCTGGCCTAAACTTGCCCTGCCTATGATAATGACTTACTTGGTCTGACTGCCTGGGGGCCTCATTTTCCTGAGCAGGCCTCCCCCCACAGGCAGGAGCCTACAGGCAAGCAACCTCTCTTCCAGAGAGCCAGCTGCAAACTGAAAACTCCTCCTCCTAGCACATGCCAAGAACAAAAGAACTTCCTGCCTCTCTAGGAGACTTTCCCCCTAGTGTTGTTGGTTTGGCTCTGGAAGGGAGGGGGGGAGTGAGGGGAAGGCTAGGCCGAAGCCTGCTTCGCAGTTTCATGTTCCTTCCCAAAGAAGCACCAACATTGACTAAGATGGCGTTTCTCCACACTGTAGGTGGTTGATGACCCTGGAGGTCCCTTCCAACTGCATGATTCTAACTGATCTCTAGGCAACAGAAATCAGTTCACCTGGAGAAAACAGCTGCTTTAGAAGGTGGAGTCTCTGGCATTATACCCAATTAAAGTCCTTCCCCTCCCCAAGTCTCAATCTCCACAGGCCCCACCCCCCAAATCTCCAGCTCTTTCCCACCTGGAGATGGCAATCCTAGTTCAGGCTCGGGTATGGCGTTAAGTATGGGATGAGTATTTCCTAGTGGTACTGTATTATCTCAAATCAGATGGAAACTGAGTACTCTGTAAATATTCACAGAACACTGTTTGCTTGTTTGTTTGTTTGCAAGGTGGGCTTTACTACTTTGTTAATTTTTAAGTTCTCAATATTTTGGTGTTTTTTGAGATGGACATTATGTGTCAACAACCCCAAATGTGCAAATATATAACATCTGAATGGGGAAAATGTGCTTTTTTGGCTTTAGGAAAGACTATATTTTGAAACTAGTCTTTCAAAAATTCTTTGGCAGGGTATTTCCCCCAGACCCCATGGAAAGTGGCTGGCTTATTTGGCTTGCTCATTATCATGCTATGGACCTGTTGTTACATAATACAAAACACATGTACCTATTATCCACTGTCAGATGTTGAATGGTATGCCTTTTTCACAGGAATCCTAGGATAGTTTCCAAGACATGTAAAACTGACTCACGCTGCAGTCCTCAAAGCATATGGCAGCCACAGACCCCACTGAAGAGAATGTGGCTTTACTTAGCAAATGACTTTGAGAATAAAAGCCTCAACTGAAAAAAAAAGACATAAATAACAGGAAATGTGGCCTAGGAAAAAACACATGCAAGTGCACAGTGGGAAAATAGAACCCCCATTTCTTTCCCAGAAGATATTCTACTGTGAAAATGAAACCTCTTTTTTTAAAGTATCCTCTGAATATAAAAAGCAGTTTGGGAATTAGATCCATAAGCTGTTCAGAGGGAAAACGGAATACTGGAAATGTACATGCAGTTATAGCCTTCTAAATGTAAAAAATGTACATATAAAAAAGAAATAAACAATGCTGTGTCTTTATGAGCTAATAAATGGGGGAGAGGGAAGCAATCAGTTGAAACTGGAGACCACTAAGAAACAAGTCAAAGATTGAAGTAGGAAAAAGTGCCCTGACCTGGATAGCTGTGGCTAGCCTCATTTTGTCAGATCTCAGAAGCTTAAGCAGGGTCAGCCCTGATTAGTAGTTGGATAGGAGACCTTCAAGGGTCATTGTGCAGAAGATGACAATGGCAAACCACCTCTGAACATCTCTTGCCTTGGAAACCCTATGGGATCACTATAAGTCAGTTGTGACTCAATGGCAAAAAAGAAAAAAATGCGGATTTTAGAAACAAGTAATACTTGAATTTATAACTTGGCAGTTAAAATTATCCAGTTTAACATACTTATGGAATTTACGTATCTTAATTGTCTCATGGAAAATTCTGAGGCCGATTTCACACTAGGCTTCTTCTGACTGGAAAGCCCTTTTGCTCACGAGGCTTCTCTCGGTTTTTGCACAAGTTGCCACAGAGCTACAAGTTGGAGCGCTGCTTTCCCACTGCAAGCAAGATCCTCTTACAAGCAGTTTTTGCTTGCTGCAGGAGAGCAGCATGCTAACTCCTAGCTCCATGGCATTTTGTGCAAAACTGAAGAGAAGCACCGGGGGCAAAAGGGCTCTCCATCTGGGGCAAGCTCTAGTGCAAAATCAGTATGTATGTACCCAATACCTGAGAGAGCTTCCTATGTTACCTGTGCATTCTGTGTTACCTAGCTAGGGTTGTCAGGTTGAGATTGAGAAAATACCTAGAGATACCTAGAGATTTGGAGGGAGGGCGGAGCCTGGGGAGGGGAGGGACCTCAGCAGGGTACAATGCCATAGATTCCACTCTCCAAAGCAGCCATTTTCTCCAGGTGAACTGATCTCTGTCACTTGGATCTTGGCAATCCTATGTATACTGAAGAAATGGTAAGAAGTTCAGTTAGTGTTGCCATATTTTGAAAAGCAAAAAAAGGACATATTTCCTGACTACTTCAAACAACTGATCACTATGACAAATCTCATTTAAATAAATACTCCTACTATTTAAACTGAAGCTTGTTGCCTCCACTGTCAGAAATGGGAAAAACAGGCTAAGCCTCCCAACCCAAAAAGAGGACATTTTTATCAGATTTTTTTTAAGCTCAAAGGAGGATAGACACCAATAAAAGAGGAAAAGTCCACGAAAGAGAGGACATCTTGTAACCCTAAATTCACTGCAAAATAGATTCAGGCTATGGATTGGGGAGGGGGGAGTTCCCGATGTAAGAGCTCAGGCCTGCTTCACACGGACTCAGTCATACAGGGCCACTTCTTTGAACATATGAAGCTGCCTTATACTGAATCAGACCTTTGGTCCATCAAAGTCATTATTGTCTTCTCAGACTGGCAGCGGCTCTCCAGGGTCTCACGCTGAGGTTTTTTTTCACACCTATTTGCCTGGACCCTTTTTTGGAGATGCCGGGGATTGAACCTGGGACCTTCTGCTTCCCAAGCAGATGCTCTACCACTGAGCCACCGTCCCTCCCCACCATCCCACCGTCCCTTTCTAGTGCATGGGTGTGTGAATACTGGAATCATGCAAGTAGGGTCAGTTGAATGGCTCTTTCTTACCCAATTGTCACCTTCTGGATCTATATTTGGAAAAGTATATTTGCTCTGTGATTCAACATGTAGGAAAAGGGCAGTCAGAGGCACTCTTTGAGATGCTGAAATAAAAATAGTATTCCAAAGGGAATACTAACCAAAGAAAGGAAAAATATAGAGGTCAGAAATTTGTATGTACTACATTTTATTTAGTTAAAGGGTTAAAAAAAAATCTGTTTAAGATGTCTGTACCTTAAGAATTGATGCCCACTTTATAAATGACAATTTCCCTACAAAAGTATAGAAGGACAAATAAACTGCTGTACGTAGTTGTGTATGACATACTGGGCAAAAATAAACACAGAAGTGTGCATGCAGATTTTCCTTGTATATCATTCTACATAGGCAGATATTGTCTTAGTTCCAGGAATATATGGATAACTTTATTTGTTCATAGCCACCATTTGATTCATTCTACTAAGGATTGGTTCAACCAGGTATTTGCCTGTTTGTTTCTGAACAAATTGAAAGGACAGTACATCTTGAGAACTTTGCCAAAAGCAAAAGAAGCAAACCTACACTCTTGTCCTGTTCTCAACTAAGGCGTTATTCTTTGCCAAACAAATAATAATAACAATTTCTTGTTATCCTTTCAGTGTCCACCTCCAGCTTTGTAGCAATTGCTTTAGTTCACGTTATTTTAACAAACAAGTAGACCATGATCACCCATGAATGTATTAGGAAGCCGTTATAATTCAAAACAGCATTTGGCAATCCTGTTACCCTTATGGCTCCCTTTCCTTTCCTGCAGGCCAGCCACAGCCATGTGAAAATAAACCCCTGCACAGTCTTCAAACTGTCAGCATCCTCAAATTAAGTAGTAAGCAATTCCTTGCAACTGCAGTTTTTCTGACAGAGAAAGTCTCTTGCGCTTGGCCTGAGTTAACTTCTCTGGCTCTCTTGAGGCATCCTTGGCTACTCCATAAATTTGCATAACTCTCAACACCTTTTGCAAAGGCTGCATATAGATAGGGTTGCCAAGTCCAATTCAATAAATATCTGGGGACTTTGGGGGTAGAGCCAGGAGACTTTGGGGGTGGAGCTAGGAGACATTGGGGCGGAGCCAGGAGCAGGGGTGTGACAAGTATAATTGAACTCCAAGGGAGTTCTGGCCATCACATTTAAAGGGACAGCACACCTTTTTAAATGCCTTCCTTCCATAGGAAATAATGAAGGATAAAGGCACCTTCTTTTGGGGCTCATAGAATTGGGCCCCTTCGTCCAATCGTTTTGAAACTTGGGAGGTATTTTGGGGAGAGTCACTAGATGCTATACTGAAAATTTGGTGCCTCTACCTCAAAAAATAGCCCCTTCAGACCCCCAATACCTCCAGATCAATTCCCCATTATACCCTATGAGAATTGATCTCCACATAGGGAATAATGAAGTGCCCAGCAGACATTTCCCCCCCTCTCCGTTTCTGGCAACTCTGAAGCGAGGGATTGGCCTCTCTACTCACAAGCTGCTGCCAACTTCTTCAAAGTAACACAAACACACCATCTCAAGAGGAAGCCTTTCCAAGTGGAGCCTGAAGCTTCTGGAGGTGGAAAGTCACATGGTGGCTGTGGGGGCGGGGCTTTCCCCCACCCACCAGCTGACTGGGGGCAGGAAGGAGCCTGGGAAACCGAGAACCCCCGCTGGGACCTGGGGATTGGCAAGCCTACATACAGACGATAGCTTTGTGGAGATAAGGAGGCAATGTTGTATGTTTGTTCTGTCTAGGGTTCTCAGGTCCCCCTCATGGGGGATGATGACATAGGATTGCCAGCTCCAGATTAGGAAACTTATGGAGATTTGGGGACAGAACTTGGGGAGGATGGGAGCCCCAATGGGTTGCAATGCCATAGTCCATTCTCCAAAGCATCCATTTTCTCTAGGGAAACGGATTTTGTAGTCTGGAAATGACCTGTAATTCCAGGGGATCCCCAGGTCCCACCTGGAGACTGGCATCCTGTTTTGTTATAGGCTATGCCCAACATTAGCTACACTGCAAATTCTCTGTGCATGGGGGGGGGAGAGAATGTTGCACTGCAGGACATCATTGTAAGTCCCATCTACCAGAGAAATCTATTAAGTTTGAGTGAATTAAAAAAAAAGGTTAAGTTTCTATGACCATCCATGTTAAAGCAAGGGTTTACAAGATCCACTTTATTGTCCTTTTGGAAGACCTTTGATAAGAAATGTTGGATACAAAAGAAAACAAGTAAAGATCCTGAGAGATTAATTTCCTCTGATACAAAAAAAGGCAGATATTGTCTAAAATGATAACATATACAGGTATGTAATATTTGTGCAGTCATAACCAATGTTCCCTCTAAGCTGCAGTCTTGTGAGCTAAAATTCAACTTTGTGAGCTACTGCATAAATTAGTGTGCTCTGGGGTCACCTTTCCTGAGCTAAGACAAAAATGTATGAGCTGGAGTCTAAAAATCTGTGAGCTAGCTCACACTAACTCAGCTTAGAGGAAACACTGGTCATCTCTGCTTTTTATAAACAAGTACTAGTTATTTATTTTGGGGGGAACTCAGTTTTTCAAACTTTTAATAAAAGAAGTTTTGGTTATTTAACAGCTGCAGAAAGAAAAAGCATGTAAAAATGCGAATGAGAACAAAAAACCTTTTTATTTCAATCAGCAAAATCATCATACATTTTTTAACATAAGTATGCCTATGGATGTCCAGAGAAGCAGTCTGTTTGCTTGACAAATCTCAACAGAATTCTTAAACCATATGGTAGATTAAAAGGCTTTAAACAAGAAGGAGAGATTCTAATACCAGAAAATGGCATGCAAGTCACAACTCTCATATTTAAATAGAGCTGCCAGATCCTACCTCGCTGCTCACGGGGGGATCCTGGAGTTGCTCCCGGAGTCTTCTGCCAGCAGTGACATCATTGCATTGCTAGCATTGAGCATGACACTCTAGGTTTTGGGCAAAAACCATGTTTGTTTTTTGCTATAAAACCATAGAGTTTGCCCCCAAAACCCCCAGAGCATTGTCAAGTGATGTCCCTGGCATGATGACGTAACTTGGAAGTTATGTCATCACATCAGGGATGTCATGTAATGATGCCGTTGGTTGGGGGTGGGCAGGGCTTTTTTTGAGCAGGAATACACAGGAACACAGTTCCAGCTGGCTTGGTTAGGGCTTCAGCTCAAAAAAAGGTCTCTGGCAGAAGGAAGGCACTAGGCAGCCACACGCTCTGTGCTTTGTGTTGCCTCCAGCCTACAATGGGCTACCAAACAGAGTGAGAGATGCGGAGTCGCCATGAGTGCCCCCTCTTGGGAGAAGCTGGACCAGCTGCTGCCCATTCCACTGTACATGGCTCTCTCTCCAGCCATGGGTTTTTTTTTGTCAAAACAAGGTCTCTTATTGGGTTGCGTGAGAACACATATCCATGAAATACGGCTGATGGCACTGTACTGTTCTGTGTCAATATGCAGAAAGTAACCTACTGAATGGGTAACATCACTTCCAGTGACAGCAGGGGGTGTGGCCTAATATGCAAATGAGTCCTTCTGGGGGTTTTCTACAGAAAAGCCCTGAGGGTGGGGTTTCCCCCACCGGCCAGCTGGCTGGTGATGGATTGGAGCCCTGAAGACTGGCAGGACTGGCAGTCTGGCAAGCCTACATTTAAACATTCTGGCTTTCACAAATTGGCTTTCACAGTAGATGAGTAATACTTAAGAACATAAGAGAAGCCATGTTGGATCAGGCCAATGACCCATCCAGTCCAACACTCTGTGTCACACAATGGCTAAAAAACCCAGGTGCCAGCAGAAAGTCCATTAGAAACCCTCACATTGCTGCCCCTCCCAAGCACCAAGAATACAGAGCATCACTGCCCCCCAGACAGAGAGTTCCAACAATACACTGTGGCTAATAGCCACTGATGGACCTCTGCTCCATATCTTTAGCCAATCCCCTCTTGAAACTGTCTTTGCTTGTAGCCGCCGTCACCTCCTGTGGCAGTGAATTCCACATGCTAATCACCCTTTGGGTGAAGAAGTACTTCCTATAATCTGTTCTAACCTGACTGCTCAGCAATTTCATTGAGTGCCCACAAGTTCTTGTATTGTGAAAAAGGGAGAAAAGTACTTCTTTCTCTATCCCATGCATAATCTTGTAAAACTCTATCATGTCACCCCGCAGTCGACGTTTCTCCAAGCTAAAGAGCCCCAAGCGTTTTAACCTTTCTTCAAAGGGAAAGTGTTCCAACCCTTTAATAATTCTTTTCTGATTTTCTGCACTTTTCTGCACTTTGCCCAATGCTATAATATCTTTTTTGAGGTGCGATGACCAGAACTGTACACAGTACTTCAAATGAGGCCGCACCATCGATTTATACAGGGGCATTATGATACTGGCTGATTAGATTTCAATTCCCTTCCTAATAGTTCCCAGCATAGCATTGGCCTTTTTTATTGCAGTCGCACACTGACTCAACATTTTCAGTGAGTTATCTACCACAACCCCAAGATCTCTCTCTTGGTCAATCTCCACCAGTTCACACCCCCATCAACTTGTATTTATAGTTAGAATTTTTATAATAATAATAATAAAATTTTATTTATATCCCGCCCTCCCCCGCCGAAGCAGGCTCAGGACGGCTAACAACATCCATAGGCAAACAATACAGTAGATAAAAACATTAGATTAACATTATTTAAAAACCAGTCAATACTTAATTTAAAACATTACTAAATCTGACAGTAACATTGTTGTTTTTGACGCTATCCCTGTCAGTTGACATAAGAAAGGTCCCTGAACCGAACCATTTTGGCGTTTTTCTTTATTTCAACTATAATTCAGCAGTCCATGAACGCCAGCTTGAAGAGGGTGGTCTTGCAGGCCCTGCGGAACTGATCAAGGCTCCGCAGGGCCCGCACCTCCTCTGGGAGCTGATTCCAAAGGTATGGGGCCACGGTGGAAAAGGCCCGTGCGCGGGTATTCTGAAGTTTAACTTCTTTTGGCCCAGGGATAGTCAGTTTGTTTTTTCCTACTGACCTCAGTGCTCTCTGGGGCTCGTACGGGGAGAGACGGTCGCTCAGGTAGATCGGTCCTCGGCCATATAGGGCTTTAAAGGTAATGACCAGCACTTTGTACTGGACCCGGTATACAATCGGCAGCCAGTGCAGTCCGCGTAGCCCCAGCCGTATATGCTCCCACCTTGGGAGACCTAGCAACAGCCTGGCCGCCGCATTCTGCACTAGCTGCAACCTCCGGGTCTGGCACAAAGGCAGCCCCATGTAGAGGGCGTTACAGTAGTCCAGTCTTGAGGTGACCGTCGCATGGATCACTGTTGCTAGGTCCCGACGCTCTAGGAAAGGGGCCAACTGCCTCGCCCACCTCAGATGGAAGAATGCTGACTTGGCAGTGGCTGTTATCTGGGCCTCCATTGATAATGAAGGCTCCAGTAAAACACCCAAGCTCTTTACCTGTTGTGCTGCCTTCAGCAGCGCACCATCGAAGGCCGGGAGAGATATTTCCTTCCCTAGAGCGCCACGACCCACACAGAGAACCTCTGTCTTCGCCGGGTTCAGCTTCAGCCCACTCAGCCTAAGCCACGTTGCAACAGCCTGTAAAGCCTGGTCCAGATTCCCTGGGACGGAGGCGGGCCGTCCGTCCATTAGCAGATAGAGCTGGGTGTCATCTGCATATTGATGGCAACCCAGCCCAAACCTCCTGGCAATCTGGCAAGGGGGCGCATATAGATGTTAAATAACATCGGGGAGAGAACTGCTCCCTGAGGCACCCCACAATCTAGTGTGCGCTTCTGGGACCGCTCACCCCCAATCGCTACCCTTTGTCCCCGACCCATGAGGAAGGAGGAAAGCCATTGTAAGGCCAACCCCCTAACCCCTATGTCGGCGAGGCGGTGGATCAGTAGCTGATGGTCGACTGTATCAAATGCAGCCGACAGATCTAGTAACATCAGCACCGCCACACCGCCTCGATCCAGTTGATCCAATTTTTGGTCCCAATGAGCATTACCTTGCACTTGGCCATGTTGAGCCTCATTTGCCATATTGGCTCCCACTCACCAAGCCTCGGCAGATCCCTTTGGAGTGCCTTACAATCTTCTCTGGTTTTTACCGCCCTGAACAATTTAGAGTCATCTGCAAACTTAGCCACTTCACTGCTTATTCCCAACTCCACATCATCAATGAACAAATTAAAAAGCATCAGACCCAGTACTGAACCCTGCGGCATCCCACTGCATACCACTCTCCACTCCGAAAATTGCCCATTTATACTCAGTCGCTGTTTTCTATTAATTAGCCAGTTTTTGATCCACAAGAAGGCTTGTCCTTTTACCCCATGACTCTTGAGTTTACTTAGGAGCCTTTGATAAGGAATTTTATCAAAAGTTTTCTGGAAGTCAAGGTAAACAACATCTGTTGGGTCCCCTTTGTCCACATGCTTGTTCACCCCCTCAAAGAACTGTAACAGGTTAGTGAGGCAAGATCTTCCCTTACAGAATCCATGCTGAGTATTCCTCAATAACTTGTGTTCATCAATGTGCCTACTCATTCTGTCCTTGATAATGCTTTCTACCAGCTTTCCTGGTATTGAAGTCAGACTGACTGGCCTGTAATTTTCCGGATCTCCTCTGGGACCCTTTTTAAAGATGGGGGTGACATTAGCTACCTTCCAGTCCTCAGGACTGGTTAGGGCACTCTATAATCATATGCTTAGGAATCATATATAAGGCACTCTATAATCATATGCTCAGGAACAGAAGCAGATTTTAATGAAAGATTACATATTTTTTGTCTGGAGAGCCACAATGTATGCCATCCAGGCCTGGAAGCTTTTCAATTTTTAAATGTCTATCAATCATAGGACCTCCTCTCTCATCACCTCAATCTGACTCAGGTCTTTCAACACCTTCCCGAAATCAGCAGTTCTGGTGTGGGCAAACACTTCTCATCTTCCACAGTGAAGATGGAGGCAAAAAATGAATTCAGCTTCTAAGCTTATATTATATTAGAGCAATAATATAGAATACAAATGAGATCTTTAACATGCAAAAAGTCAGCAGTAAAACAATAAAAAGATATTGGGAAGATACTGCGAAAATGCAGAACAATTGCTTTAAAGATTCATGAGTACATGAATAGACACTTGTCCAGAGTTCAGCACACCAATATTTGGAAATAGTGTCCGGGAAAGTGGAATTTGGGAGGGGAGGGAGTGCAACACAGCTCAGTGGGGTATGGTGCCAGAGTCCATTCTCTGAAGTTGTCATGTTTCCCAGAGGAATTTATCTGTGAAATCCAGAGACTACTTGTGATTCCAGGGGAACTGCAGGCCCAACCTGAAGTTTGGTTAACCCTAGTATATAAAATTATGATGTTGATTTTTAAAAAGAAAAATCCTGCAAAGAATAGCAGTATTTTTAAAATTTGCTACAAAAACCACATTTAAACAAGCAACCTAGCTCTCTCTCATTTTTAATTTACATTTGTTTGTTTTTTAACTTTTGTTTCTGGTGACTCTTCTCCATCCTTGGTATACTGATTTCTTCTCTGAGCAAGCCATTAAGCTGCACACCATTTACTTTTATTACTTACATCTTTGGAACATATTATGTCACTTAGAGGATCTGCTAGCAGGCTTTGATTAATTGCTTGCTTTAGAAGTAAGATGTTAAAAGTGAGGGAGAGGAAGTTCAGAGATGTGTGGTCTCTAGTTTTAATCCCCTCATGATGTAGTTTGCTGTTGTAACTAAAAAGTACCTTGTAATTCATAGGATCCTGTTGCAAGCAACCTCCTAAAAGCAAAAAGGAATTAAGGTCCAATTTTTAATTTTGAGAACCAATGCCTAGAAAAAGCATCTTTTTTTCAATGGAGCTCTTTGTAATGGTTTTAATTCAGCTTGAGTTTTTATTTTAAAGACACAGTGTATCATAAATAAATGTCAATTTATAGATTCCCATCAGGCCAGTTCCAACCTGCCTCACAGGATGTAAGAAGTGGTGTGATTTATTGGTACAATTTTAAATTTATTGAAGTCAATGAACTTAAAAGGATATAACTCTGCATAGAATTTTACTGTCAGTGTTGTATAAATGGTTGTTACTACCAGTGTGGTGGTTAGAGCAGAGGCGTCAAACACATTTGTTATGAGGACTGGATCTGACATGAGTGTCTGTCTGTCTATCTGTCTAGTACTGCTCATACAGCTATCTCCTTAAGCAGAAATTAAAATAAGAATTAAAATAGAAAAGGCCTTACTTAATATTATTTCCCTGATATTTAATTATTGCTCCTATAAATTTTGCCATTCAAAGGGTGAAAAGATCATTTGTGTCCAATAACAGCTATACCACCTGGCCTCTCGTATAAATAATTCCATATTTTTAAGTAAAGGGATAGTTAAAGTAGCCCTCAGCTCATTGTATATAGGGCACTTTATAATCATATGCTCAATGGTTTCTACTCTGACATATGAACATTTACATGTTCTATTTGCATATGGTACTTTATTATATCTATCCTCCAAAACCACAGAGGGAAGGGGACATAAGTGTCACTTTGTCAGGAAGTCCATATGTGCCATAAAAGGTAATGTCAGGTACTGGGACATATAAAGTTTATAAAGGACACAGGCAAACCCAATTAACAGTATTATTTTTTACCCAAAATATAAACATCTTTAAAACATTAACACTGGTAGACTCCAAGTTGGAATGTCCTCACTGTGTTCATTCATTTGCCCCTACAGTGAGCAGGACACAAGGATGGGAGAGCCACACAAGCTGCTCCTGAGTTCTTGGAAGATATGGCAGGATGAAAACATTCTAGATGGATAAGATCAGGAGTGGAATTATAGCAGGAACTCCTTTGCATATTAGACCACACCCCTCCTGATGTAGCCAATCCTCCAAGAGCTTACCAAAAAAAGCCTTGTAAACTCTTGGAGGATTGGCTACATCAGGGGGTGTGGCCTAATATGCAAATGAGCTCCTGCTAGAATTCCACCCCTGGGTGAGATTTAGACATTTTGTGTGTCTGTATCATGGACTGAAAGCAGTTGATTTGAAGTCCCAATAAATGTATTTAATCATAAGCAAGACTACTCCCCCCAAAGAAATACTATAAAAGGGGAGATATCCCACATTTTCATATAGTTTGTGTTAAGTAGTGGGTTCAGACGCCAGAGAGATTTCAGCATAGCTCTTTATTGGAACCCAAAGCAAGCATACACACACAGCAAGCTGCAACTATATACAGAGAAACCCAACCCCAAAACACCCCCCCAGCAATAACAAACTAATCAGAACACATGTGCTAGGAACCTTTCCTTATATGGGCGCTATACTACAGATGTTATCTGATTGGCTGGCTAGGCAAGAGCAGCCAATCAGAAAGCAGTTGCGAGCCTCTCACACAATGGGTGCTCACTTGAAGCTCTCAATATACAACAGTTTGTATATATAGCACTTTTAAGAGTCAAGTAAATAAGTAAATAAGTTTTTCAGCACACATCTCAATATGATGAGTCTCAGCAGCCCAGCATGGTTGTGATCTGTCTCTTCCTCTTTGTTTCCTCTCTTCCCCCATCCTACCTCTAAGGATCCTGAGGAGGCAGCTGATTCGAAGTCCCAATAAATATATTTAATCATAAGCAAGACTAGTCCCCCCACCAAGAAATACTATACTAGTTTCCCCTCCACCACCCAATGCCCACCACCACAAACAAGCCTGTGAGCTGGGCCAGGCTGAATGATTGGCATCGGGTGACCCAGATGACAGGATCCTGTCTCAGATGGAGTGGGGTTCTGAACCTAGCTTTCTCAGATTCCCCCCCCCCCCGCCCCAGTTCTCATCCATCCAGCATTTTCCACAGAAGCATAGGGGCTGAGGGGAAGGCCTAATGGCCTTCTGCATTCTGGCTGCATGGTTGTTCAGATGTGTGGCAGTGAGACCAGGATGCTTTCCCCCTCTGACAGGCCAGTTGCCTTCCAATCCATGGGCGTTTTCGCACTTACCTTAAGCCGGAGCGACGTCCCTCTTCACCGCGCAGTGTCTGCACGGTTTTCGCACTAATTGCTGCGGAGCACCTGGAAGAGCCGCAAAGTCCCGCGGCTTTTGCAGCGCAAATGGAAACCGCCAAAAACCGGTTTACATTTGTGCTGCAAAAGCCGCGGGACTTTGTGACTCTTCCAGGTGCTCCGCAGCAATTAGTGCGAAAACTGTGCAGACGCTGCGCGGTGAAGAGGGACATCGCTCTGGCTTAAGATAAGTGCGAAAACGCCCCATATTTCAGCCCTCCTCTCCACCACACTTCCCAGTCTCTTCACTGGCAAACTGCCCCTCCATTCTCTCACTCTTGCCAACCTTTCTCACAGTCTCTGTTTGAAAAATGTTAAACTGGTTGGTGCTGTTGTGGTAGCACCGGCCACTCAGCTGCACCCCACATGTAGTGGCTTTGCCAATCCTCACTGAGTTACAGTTGGAGGAGGGGGGGAGTCACACCTCCACTTTCTCCACCTTTACTGTCATTCCCCCACAGTAGTTTACCTTGCTGTCTTAGCCCTGTCCCCTAGCTATTTTCTTTTGATTTCTTTACAAGTTCAACCACACACACTTCATTGCATGTGTCCACTCACAGCAGTTGCTTGTGGGCTGGATAAAAGTGCTGGACAGGCTGATTCTGGCCCATAGGCCATATGTTTGACACCTCTGGGTTATAGTGTCATACTATCAGCTTCAAATCCTTGCTCTGCCAAGGAAGCTTTCTGGGCAACCTTGAGCTGTGACACACTCATAACCTAACCAGCCTCACAGGGTTGTTGGGTGATAAAATGGAGAATGGTAAGTCACTTTGACTGATTCCATAGTCACTGTTGCTCTGCCCCCAGGCTTCTACTTTTATTGCATCAAGGGATAAATTCCCCACTTGTTGCTGCACAGGTATGTTTTGACCCACAGCTCCCTCCAATTCTCCCTGTGCCTTCCCAATCTCTAAAAAGCAAGAGGGGAATTGATCGCTTGATCCAACGAAAGCAGAAGCCCATGGACAGAGCAACAGTGACTGCGGAATTGTTCTTTGAGTCCTCAGGGGGGGGAAAACTTAGTTGTTAATAAAATAAAATAAAAATTTATTTTTTAAAAACATTTATTTAAATCAAAATAACAAACACATAAATAGAATCATATTCATACTAATAACAGGGGAGAGCAAGTGTCATAAAATTGTATTAAAAAGGTAAAGGTGCAAGCACCAGTCGTTTCTGACTCTGGGGTGATGTCGCATCACGACATTTTCATGGCAGACATTTTATGAGAGGTTTGCCGTTACCTTTCCCAGTCATCTACACTTTACCCCCAGCAAGCTGGGTACGCATTTTACCGACCTTGGAAGGATGGAAGGCTGAGTCAACCTTGAGTCAGCTAATTGTATAGTCTTATATAAAAAGTTCCGATCAGCAGCTGATTTGCAAGGCAGAAAAAAAAAAAGATCATCCCACACACTCACAAACCCTCCCCCAAGTTGCCTAGAATTTCAGCATTGCGTTACAGTCTTAATACCTATATAAATCTGTTTCCTTGAAGGCAATATTCCTTCCCTGATAGTAGCAATAGTTTAATTATAAAGGAGAGGCAACTGCACCATCTTTATATCCCTTCATATGCATAGGAAAGAACCATAACAAAACAACTATTAAAATATTTATAAGCTATAATTTTTGGGACAATATTGGAAAATATTTAACTGTCTTGATTAAATGTTACATCTGCTAATAGTGCATTTACTAAATATTTGTTAGTTCTTCCTTAAAGAACAAATTATTATTCATATTCTCAACAGAATTTCCAATAATAATTAGAAAGAGCATGAAGTTGTACTTTATCTTAGAATTTACTCTTCCAACACAATATGAATAATATTGATTTCTCAATAAAATTATTACCAGAACTCATTCTTAATCTGCCATAATGTTAGTTTTGACATTAATGCAGAATCCCATATTCATTTATGCCAATCTATGTATGGAAGTGGGTTTGTTTTTTGCTAATATGCATCCCTGACTTGGATAGCCCAGGCTAGCATGATCTTATCAGATCTCAAAAGCAAAGCAGGGTTCCTCCTGGCTAATATTTGGATGGTTGACCTCCAAGGAATACCAGGGACATGACACAGAGGCAGGCAATGGCAAATCACTTCTGAATATCTCTAGCCTTGAAAACTCTATAGCGTTGCCAAGTCAGCTGTGACTTGATGGCTACATTATGACCGATTCCCCACCAGCCTTGTCCCGATCTCACATTTCTCTTCTCCGTGGGGCTTCTGTTCAATTTTTACAAGCTGCCCTGGGGCTGAGCTCACTTGTGGGATAGGGCAAGGTATACATTAAAAAAATAAATTAAATTAAAACTAAATTCACTCTGCCTTTCATGTAGCAAGCAGAAACCAGTTTTTAGAGGCTCTTGTTTGCCACATGAAAGAGGCGGAGTGAGTTGCAGCCCTGAGGTGGCTTGTGTGAAATTGGATGGAAGCTCCACGGAGGAGAGGTGCATGAGACCAGGACAAGGTTAGTGGGAATTGGTCTTTATGTGGCTACACAAGCACATAAAATGCAGCAATATAGACATGGGTGTCATTAGAATAAGTTCCAAGTCATCATCAAAATGATCCCATAAGAGTACCTTAGACTATACCTTGTCATATCTATGATCGGTTTGAGAACTACTTTCCAGGATTGTTTTATAATCAGGCATCGCCAGCCAACATCTACAGTCCAATAAGAATATAAAAAGAGCCCTGCCATTTGTAATGGATGTTGTAAAGATTTTCTCTCCTGTCTGATGATATGATATTGGAGGCTAATATTTCCAGTCCCAGGTTTCTGTTCTGTTTATACTGGTGATTGTTTAATTTTACTTTGACCTTTTGTAGTGTTTCAACCATTAAAAATTAGATAGACTCCATTATGTATGGCTGTTTCATTGTAACTCTTGAACAATACTGAAATAAAAGTGGTCTTATACTGTCCATTTTTTCCCAGCTCTTTTTTTTCCATAGGGCAACATCTGACTTTTGTAAAGTATATCATCCTAAGAAGATAGCAGTAACAAGATTTGTATTGCCTAGGCATTCTACATTAAGAACTATTGCATTATTATAAAATATCAACATCAGTGAAGAAACACCTGCTGCTAGCTTCTGCTGCCACTTAGACAAGGTCAGGAGATTTCTTTGTTCCCATTCCCTTTCTTGGAACCACAAAAAGTTACATTAACAGTTAACTCACAACAGCTTTGTTTTTCACCTGTTGAATTTGGTTTGTGGGAGGGACCACCATAGGAAAAAAGAGATATTCCATCTGCTTTCAGTAGCAAACAACTGCCTTTACCTTACAAGGAAGAGATCATAACATTCCTTTAAAAATGTCACTGTCCAGTATTCTACTTTCCCCAATTATTAGGAAGGAGGCATAAGGAATCATGTAGCAAGGGAGTTTGACTGTGGTCCATGCCCTGTTCCTGGGTCTGCTCTGTTCTTAAATCTGTCAGAAACACCATCACTGACCTACTTTGGGCTATACACAAGCCCCTATCTAAGTAAACCATATTTTTAATTGTGGTCATTGGCAACCATAGAGAGAGGCCAAGGTAGTAGACTTTTCTTCTGGATTCTTCAGTGTGCACTGAAGCAGTTTTAACCAAGGGATGCTCTATACAAAATGCAAGGTGTAAAGGGACTGTATGGAAGAATATATGTCTGTTTGGTACTAGTACAGTTGCCAACTCTGGGCTGGAAAGTTCCTGGAGTTTTGGGAGCAGAGCCTAGGGAGAGGAGGGACCTCAATAGGTTGTAATGCCCTAGAGCCCACCCTCCAAAACAGCCATTTACTCCAGGGGAACTGAACTCTGTAGTCTGGAGATCAGTTGTAATTCTGGAAGATCTCCAAGACAAGAACACAAGACTAGCCAGCCTGCTGGACCAGATCAATGGTCCATCTAGTCTAACATTCTGTTTTCTACAGTAGCCAGTCAGATGCCATAGGGAAGCCCACAGGCAGGGCTGGCAGACAAACACCTATTCCCAAGCATTCTTCTTCTGAGCATCTGTCAGTCAGAAGTACTCTATATACTCAAAGGGAAGATGGCCCTGGAATGTTAGATGCCCCCCCCCTAAAAATGTTATATACAAAAAGGTTTTTTAAATTATTGGATGTACCTATACTTTGTATGCAAATTTAGTTTGGCTCCTTTTCTGGCTTCTTGTTGTTCAGTCGCACAGTCGAGTCCAACTCTTTGTGATCCCATGGACAAAGTCATGCCAGGCCCTTCTGTCTTCCACCAACCTCCGAAGTCTGCTCAAATTTGTGTTAGTTACATCAGTAACGCTGTCCAGACATCTCATCTTTTGCCATCCCCTTCTTCTTTTGCCTTCTGTCTTTCCCAGCATCAGGATCTTCTCCAGTGAGTGCTCCCTTCTCATTTGGTGGCCAAAGTATTTGAACTTCAGCTTCAGCATCTGACCTTCCAGGGAACAGTCTGGGTTGATTTCCCTTAGGACTGACTGATTTGATCTTCTTGCAGTCCAAGGGACTCTAAAGAGTCTTCTCCAGCACCACATCTCAAAAGCATCTATTCTTCTATGCTCGGCCTTCCTTATGGTCCAGCTCTCTCAACCATGCATTAGTATTGGGAATACCATCCCTTTGACTATACAGACTTTTGTTGGCAGGGTGATGTCTCTACTTTTTATTATACTGCCCAGGTTAGCCATAGCTGTCTTCCCAAGGAGCAAACGTCTTTTCATTTCATGGCTACAGTCACCATCTGCAGTGATCTTGGATCCCAGAAATGTGAAATCTGTCACTACTTCCATGTCTTCCCCTTTTATTTGCCAAGGAGTGATGGGGCTGGGAGCTATGATCTTAGTTTTTTTGATGTTGAGTTTCAAGTCTACTTTTGTGCTCTCCTCTTTCACCCTTTAGATCCTCCTCACTTTCTGCCATTAGAGTGGTGTCATCTGCATACCTGAGCTTGTTGATGTTTTTCCCAGCAATCTTAATTCCAGCTTCTGCTTCATGCAGGCCAGCATTCCGCATGATGTACTCTGCATATAAATTAAATAAGCAGGGTGACAATATACATCCTTGTTGAACTCCTTTTCCTATTCTAAACCAATCAGTTGTTCCGTGTCCAGTTCTGACAGTTGCTTCTTGACCCTTATACAGGTTTCTCAGGAGACATGTGAGGTGGTCTGGTACTCCCATCTCTTTAAGGACTTGCCACAGTTTGTTGTGATCCACACAATCAAAGGCTTTAGTGCAATCAATGAAGCAGAAATAGATGTTTTTCTGATACTCCCGTGCTTTCTCCATAATTCAGAGAATGTTGGCAATTTGATCTCTAGTTCTTACTTACCTTGAAATAAATCTAGTCTTGCATTTGAATAATTACTGTATTCTGTCTCCTTGCTCCAGTTACACATGTACTTGGAAGTGGCTTCCATTTATCATGCATCTAACAAGTGTATTCAGCATGGCAGTCTCAGAGAGGAACTCTTTTGGCTGATTTCCCGCCCCCCCTGGCCCCCTTTGACCTGCCTCTATCTCTTTATTATTTGTCTCTTCTGTCATGTCCCCAGTACATATCATCATCAAGGACAAGTAGCTTCAGACATCTCACGTGGTCTTAGGCAGCAGGGACAGTTCTGAATATTTGCTGACGTAGTGATTGCTCTTGCTTTGCTGACATATTGGCTTATTTTATCCCCTTACTATTCTTGGCACTGACGTAGGTTTAGTGACATACCCTGGAATGTCAGTGTGGACTAATGTTACTGGCTTAGATCATTTGTCATTATATAGTCTCTAGAACATTGTCCCATCTTCCAATTCCATTGCAGAAGCAAAAATCCTTTGATAGTTGAAGCTTATATTAAATTCCAGAATGTTCATCATTTGGACAATGGATATGTTTTAAAACAAGCAATGTTTTCAATGTGAATTAAAAACCCAAGGCTTTCAAGGTGACCTCTCAGATATAGAAATCAAAATGGTTTTATTGTACAGACTCTTTCATATTATTAAAGAGGTTTCTGTTTTGCTTCTCGTTTACATTTTAGATTGCCTTTTCTGTACTGTGTATAATTGTTGGATAGTCAAATAAATCATGTTGCAATTTTGATGTAAGAGAACTGAAACACTGGTTATAGTTTTGTGCTTATACGCTGTAATCCCACTGGTCTGTATTTGCATCCTGAAATTTTACTATGAACTGATTCTACAAAATGTTTCAATAGAATTACTTCTCAGCTTGCAGCACGATGAGTCCAAACCCGAATACAAAGTACATAGCAATACATCTTAGCTTAAGGGTAAATCACCCCACTCCAGGAACAATAAGTCTACCATATATTTTTAATCAGCATCTAGAAGCAAAGCAATTTGGGAGTGAACAGATTCAAATACATATACAATTGCTGATCCAAATTTGAATTTGCAAAAAATAACTACAATGCCTCTTTCATCAGGCCAGGCTGCTGAGAGCCACCACAAGCTCAAGAGCAATTCCCTCTGGACCTCCTTTGCAGTATCCAGACACAACACAAATACCATTAAATAATATATAGCTTGCCCAGTTCCATGGACCTCCAGGAGAACTTGGGCCTTTGGAAATTTGTCCTCCTAGCTCTGCCACTCAATAGCTTTCATCCACCACTGTACATTCTCATCTTAGTTGTAGCTAAACACTTCATTCTTTCAGCCCAAATTAAAACTACTTAAGAATGGGTTGTCTATCTGCCTTCCCCCTGCCTAACTTTGAAAGATTCTTAGAAGTATTCTCAGACACTAAGGAACTATTATGCTCCTATTGTCTTCTATTAGGAAAATACTGTTATGCAAAATCATAATAATAGGCATTTGCAACACAGCCAAATAACAATATCAGCCTAATAGCAATATCAGTGGAAAAGGGTATGCTTCAAAACTTTGAATTAATGTATGAAACACTTTGGAAGACATAAGAATAGATCTTAATGTTTACTTTTACTGAGGACCAGTCAGATTTTAGATCCATCAGAAATACAATGAGTCCTGAAAGAACACAGGAAGCTGCCTTAAGCTATCCCTTGCCTTAGGACAACTGGGCATACGCTGAGCATGTTGAATGGTGGGTGGGATCATGCCTAGCTCTTCTGTGTGTCTTTTTTCATGATTGCATGGAGAGATCCTGTGCACATAAGCTGGTTTGTGTGTAACCTTTCTTCACATGTTTGGATCCAAGAATGGTAATCACAAGTGAACTGAGCCTGTGTGCTGTAGTATATTGAATGTGTGTGCTCCTACTAAGTAAAACCATTGGCTTGCCAAGCCCAAGATGATTGGCTCTTGCTGCAACTTTTTGGAGTTTCAAGCAGAGATCTGCTTCATCACCTGACACTAGAAATCTCCTAAGCAGAGATGTGTGGGTTAAACGTGGGACTTTGTAATACCAACCTGGTATTCTGCTTCTTATTTGTGGCACTGTGCCTGATTCCTGTTGCCTTTATGGGTCACTATCAAACTATAATTGGTTGTCACATGGATACATACTGACCCTTTTCAAACTGCCTTTGTATTCTGTTTTAGTTACTGGTTGCTAATAGATTTTTGCTATCATTTCAGACAAACCCGTTTTAGTAATAGCTCCTAGTGGAATTTATTGTTCTTGTGAACCTGCTTGCATCAGATTAACAAAGCGTGGTTGAGCTGCTTTGGAGGGAAACTGCTTTTCCACATTTTCATCCCCTTTGTTCTGCTTCTGAATCACTGTGGTCTGCTATTTAAAATGTCCATAGTGCTTCCTACAATGTTGCTTTCCCCCTACCCTTTTTAGCCTTGCAATCTTCTGTGGACTTTTTTTTTAATGCTCTTAAGGTGAGCACTATAGCACTAAACCACTATAGCACTTCACTTCTATTACACTGTTCCATTGATTTGTATACTCCCTTGCCTGGAACAAATATTTATACTTTTAGTGTGTGTTGTTACTGTTATTTAGGCCAATGAAGAAGACCCTCAAAGCCGAAACACATTTGGTCTAGTGGTTATATATAACCGATATTTTGGTCTAATGGTTATTTTATGTGTAACTTGTATTGTTGCTGTATGCAATGTTTTAATGGATGTTACAACCACTACCTCTTTGGTTCTATCTACATTTTACAAATGTTGTTTTTAATTTGTAATTACTGTGTACTTTGAAATAGATATATTTTCCTCTATGTTTAGCAGCTCAACCTTCTAGGTTCCTGATTTGGAGATGGAGCTTGGGGAGGACAGAGACCTCTGTGGGGTACACTGTTGTTATATATGTCATCGGTAATGTGTCTATTATATGGAGTTCTTGGCTGGTTCATTGGAGCCTGTAGGAGCTTCGGGACTCGGGAACAACGGGCAGTAGGATCCAAATCCCTGCTGCCCTGCTCCAATCATGGGCCCTCTGCTAGTTTGAATGGTCCAATAGGATGCTAGCGCGGTAACCTGGAATGTATATATAGTTGGTCCTGTTGGCCCAGTAGTTAGTCTTTGGTTGCAGTCCAAATGAAATATGATGCTGTATTGAATAAAGAGCTATGTTCACTACCACCTCGCTTCTTCCATGCATTGAACCCCCTGTTATAACAGTCAGAGTCCACCCGCCAAAGCATCCATTTTCTTGAGGGGAGCTGATACCTAGCCCCAGAAAGGTTAAAGTTTTATCACCAGGTGCTGTAACCCTCTGCATATTTACCTAGGAATAAGTTTTGCTGAACTCAACAGTAAACAGGAGTAGGATCAAGATGCTGAATCTGATGCCATGAAGGAATTCCTTAAACCATGGTAGCACCCTATGCACAATGTTCCCTGCACTTACCAGCTAGGTAGAAAAAAACAAACCGTCCTGCTCTGGTGCCTTTAACATTGTTGATATGCAGAAAACAGAGAACAGCCAGCAAAGCTTTACATGCTGACTAGTCTGAACATTGCCAAGCTGATGATTGTTGTAGTTCAAATGGCTACTAATGTTGCTAACAGAATGGCAAATGGCTACTAATGTTGCTAACAGAATGGCAAATTGTAGCATTTTGTTTTTACTGGGCAAGTAGCTCTTAACAAAGCTCGGAATGTTTTTTCCATCCTTTCAAGTTTTTTCTTTATGCCTCCAAAATCAAGAGTACCATGCTTGACTGTTAGTCACATGGGAACTCTATGACTGCAAATGATGGGGTGGATCATCTATTCTATTACTGAGCAAAGCCTCAAGAGTCCCCCCCCCCCCCCAATTTAAGTGGCTCTTTTCCATTGGAAAAGAAGTCCCTTAAACTAGAGGAAGGGTGGATCCAGTGTATGGACATGCTGTTTATTGAGTGAATTACAGTTCACTAGGCTTTGCCTAGAAGTTTAAGAACCTCAGAAGGACAAGCTCTTTAGACACAGAATATCCAGTAACATATACCAAAATTAGGGTTGCCAATGTTGGGTTGGGACTTCCCTGAAGATTTGGGAGTGGAGCCTGGGGAGGGTGGGGTTTGGAAAGGAGAGAGACCCCTTAGAAGGGTATAATGCCAGAGAGTCTATTCTTTTGAGCAGCTGTTTTTCTCTAGGGGAACAGATCTCTGGTTTGGAGATCAGTTGAAATTCCTGGAGATCTCCAGGCACCACATGGAGAGTGGCAACCTTAACTGTAATGCCAGTTTTTGTCACATATTTCACATTTTATTCAGCTTTAACAAAGAACTTCGTAGAGAGAAGATAAGGGGAATAAAATATTTCAGCTGAGCTCAGAAGGCAGTTCACAAAACCCAGAAGATACCTATGCCATTATCACTTGAGAACACGGTATCTTAATCAAAGGGCTAAAAAGTTGAACTTTGGCCATCTCAGAGTCAGAACAGTGTCTTAGGTAGTTTCATACTCTTCATGTTATACTTTTCATTTGACATTAGGCAGCTGTTGAATGATTTATAACAACTTGAAACTGTTGTTCCTTTTATATTGCTGCAGGTGTTTATCTAAGACTACGTGGGTTTGGGGAGGATGGAGTGTTCTGGAAGACTAAATTTTCCACCTGTTTGCCATCCCATGCATTGCTTTTTTGAATTCACTGAAATGATGCATAAACTATCCATAACCCTCCTGGCTGCACAAAGACATTTGGTCTACTATGAAAAGGGCACAATGTAACTAAGGTTAAGTATTTCTGAGTTCATTGAGTTTACTGGGACAGTGTTCCTCACTGAAATAAAGGGCCTTAAGGCTGCTTAATTTTAGCCCTTAGTAAATGTTCCTATACAGGGGGTGCATCCTTTAATGCCAGCATTCCTGAGCAATGTTCCACAAGCTTGTTTTCATACAACATGCAGCTGTTTCTTGTATCATCTGTACTAAAAATATTCACTTCAGAAATACAGAGAGTATAATTGTATTGCTAGTGTGCTTTTAGGAATACATCTCCCAGGGTATCAGTAGAAATCTCATTTAAAACTGAGACAGGGTAATACACATGGCTATGTGGTTATAGAAAACAACCCATCACTGGCATGCAAGTAAACAATGCGACATAGTTTACACTCCTTTTCTAAGTCAAGTTTTGGCAAATTTTATTGTGCTGTCAAGGATTCCCTACTTTCTGAATGAGCTCTGTACAGCCAGTATTTGTTTAGCACATGGAGTTACAAGGCTAATTGCATGCAGATGTGTTCATATCAAGGGTTGGGCATTGGGATTATTCTGTGAGCCTGCACCTTGCTGTAAAAGTCAATTTTTATGCCTAAATGTGAGACATTTATAGAACATTCTGTATTATTTATTTATTTAAGAAAGAAAGATGAGATTGTTAGCATGCCAATGTGCCCTGTTTCCACTGTAATAAAAAGAGGGAAAACCTAACACTATACTGCATTTCATTTCTTATGGCCATGGAAGGGTGACATGATATTAAGACTTGTATAAAATTCTAGTTGGCACAATAGATCTGTTCCCAGTTTTTTAAAACTGTATTTTATTTATTTAAAACATTTGCAACCTGCCTTATCTCCATAAACTCAGGACATCTTTTTAATAATAATAATAATAATAATAATAATAATAATAATAATAATAATTGTTGGTTATGCTGTTGCTTTTGCAAATATTTTATCAAATAGCTCAAAAATATTTTATCAAATAGCTCAAAAAAAATTAAACTAAAACCTCCAATTCCAAAGTACATGAAATTAATATGAATAGTCTGAAACTTGACATTTCACACGAAAGCACACCTATTTCCATATAGGGATTTTTCCTTATGTGGAACACAGCATGCCCCTGCTTTATTTGGTAATTCTAAGTTCCACATGACCCTTTGCTCTTTCTGAGCAGAGCTCCTGGGGTTTTCCATTTTAAAACCTCCTTTGCTTCAGCAAAGGGAATGTTGTCCATGTGAAAGCTGTGCTTGCAGCCAACCTAGAGGAAGGGCAGAGTTTAGCACCCCCTTCCAAAACATTGAGGGCGTTTTCGCACTTAGCGTTTGCTCCCCTTATTCCGCGGAGCAATTATGGCCGGAGCATTTTCCTCGTTTTCGCACTAGTGACTTTTTGCGGAGTCGCTTTCCATGAAGCCCCGGCTCAAATCGTTTTCGCACTGGCATCGAATTGACTTCGATGCCATGTCAATCATTTTTTTTTAAGCACAATACCAGTTGCGTAATTACGTAACGACGTAACAACGCAATAGAGAACCCCCTTTTTTTTCGCGGGCAAACGGTCACGTGATGCTTCTGGTTGAGGATTGGCTGCAACAGCAGCATCCTCCACGCAATGTATAATGGAATTCCGTAGTTGCGAAATAACGCAACAGCGGAAAAGAGCCTGCGGTGTCTTGCGGGTGCAGTTTCCACCCCCACTTTCTCCTCCGACCAGGGGAGGGGAGGGAAACATGGCCTGTTTCCACCTTGTTTAGGAAGGAGCCTCGTTGCTAAACGAAGCCAGGGGCAAAAGAAAAGAGAAAAAAAATTAAAAATCTCTGGGCTGGCTCAGAACCCGTTTGGCCGGCCGGGCGGGCTCCTGGGCAGTTAAAGTTCAACCCAAATCGTTCCGTCCTCGCTCAAACTCGCCGGAGCCCGGCCCGACCCTGAGCTTTCGGGTGGGGAGGGACACCGGTTGACCCGACACCAGCGTCTCCTGTTCCCACGCCTGCCCGCCACGGGAGACCTGCGGACCCGAGAAAGAGAGTCTTGGATCCCACGGCTGCAATGAACCGCAAGCCTTCGCTTGCACGGCGGGGCGAGCCAACCGTGGCTTGTTTCCAAAGCGACCCCCTCCCCCAAAAAATAAACCCCCATTCTCCTGCGGTTTCTACATTTGACCAGGCTCCTTTTCCAAGCCGCCAAGAACCGGAACCGGGCAAACGGAAACCAGAAGAACTCAAAACGAACCGCCCTTCCTTTGGCCTCGGAGAAGACCGAGAGAGGCAGACTGGTGTGGCGCGTCTGCCCCCCTCTCCTCCCCCAGTTCTTGCGTGCTCTGCTTTCCGGGGCTTAGTTCCGACGTGTTGGGGGAAAGGAAAAAGCCCCGAGGACCCGAGCTCGGAGGGGTTGTAATCCGCCTTCTGGGCTGGAAAAACGGGGCAGAAGCCCAGGAATGCGCCGAGAGCTCCAGCGTCTGAGAGAACCGTGAGCGTCTCTCCATGCCGGTGGGCCGGGGGAGGGGGTGTCGGATCTCGCCATCTCCTTCCTTTTAAAGATTAACTCATCCCCGGCTTCGCCGCGCTTCGGGTTTTGGTTTTGGTTTTGATCGCTCAGCGGCGAGCGATAAACTCTGCCGAGCGTAGAAAAGGGGTCTCTTGCAACGACTTTCCCCTGCTTTTCCACCGCCCCAATCGCACTCCAATAAATACCCAGCCCAGGCTATTAAAAAGCACTCTCGAGAGTGGGAGGAGGGGAGGGAAAAGGGGGAAAAAAACAACACCACCAAACTCCTGCCCGTTCCCACACTGGGAAACCGCAGACGCGCCCCAACTCCCTTCGTCCGCCGGAAGGAAAAAAGACTTTTGCCTTCCATGAGCAAATAATTTTTCTTTAAAGGAGGGGGGGACCGCGCTTCGGAACCGGCTCTGGCTCCTCGCTACCCGGCGTCTTTGGGAAAGGCGAAAAAGCCCAGCGTTTGCTTTGGAAAGATCCACCCTGCGCCTTTCCGCTGAATCCCAGGAGAGAAACAGGCAGGCTGGATGTAACGTGGAACCGCGCTGGACCAGATGCAAGGATCTTAGACCAAACGCGAGAATCTCAAGCGAGCCACCGTTTAAGGCAACTAAAATGCTTAATAAAAAAACGAAACCGCCTTAAAAATGGTTTTGGATTACTCCAGGAACAGCGTAAAACTACAGGAACAGTGAAGTGGCAATTGAGGCTATTCCAGCAGGGTTTTTTAAGTTATTATTTGTTTATTTCGAAATATCGCTATTACGCAAAAAGAAAAAAGTTTTTTAAAAAAATGGCCGTGCGGGCACTTTTGGGAAGCGCTGCGAACGGCTGATGATTGGCCAAGGGGGTGGATGGGGTGGGAGGACGGAAAGGGAGAGGGTGCCGCCCACAAAGCAGTTGATCCGGCGTGGATGGATTTCCCACAGCAAACTCCGAGGAGTGGATCCGGTGTGGATCCGGAGGTTTTCAAAAACTCCGGAAGGAGGTGGATCTAGATACTCCGGCGTGAAACCCCTGCAGCACCGGAGCAAGACGCAGCGCCGGAGCAACAGGTGCGAAAACCAGGAAAAGATCCGGAGGTAAATGGGGTGCTATGCCGGAGTAAACGCTAATGCGAAAACGGCCTGAGCCATCTAATCAGTTAGGGGGAGCTCCTGAATGGCAGGAAGACCCAGGAAAATTCTTATTGGTTCTTCACTAATGAGGGGGAAAGGGGTGGGGAGGAGTGGTGCAGCAGGAAGTGGTAAGGGACAGTAGCAAATGCTGTCCCTTATTTGTCTTTAACTTGCTTTCTTCTCCTTCTACCATAGGAGTTCAATTTCACTCCCCCTTGTAAAACCAGCCCATATATAGGTTTTCAGTTGCAAAACTGCATGATGCTGTTTTAAGACCATGAAACCTCAGGTCGACTATGAAGAGCTCCAAGTAGATCTTCATAAACTGGGTGAGTGGGTGACAATGTGACAAATGAAGTTCAATGTTGGTAAATGTAAGGTGATGCACATTGGGACCCAAAAAAGCCTAACATCAAGTTGTGGTCTGAACTTGCTGAGACAGAGGAGAAAAGATCTTGGGGTCATAGTGGATAGTTTAATGAATGGGTCAACCCAATGTGCTGCAGCAGTGAAAAAGGCAAACTATATGTTAGGGTTTATTAGGAAAGGGACTGAAAATTAAACAGCCAATATTATAATCTATGGATCTCTGGTGTGGCCTCATTTGGAATACTGTGCACAGTTCTGGTCACTGTACCTCAAAAAAAGACATTGCAGAACCGGAAAATACAGAGTAGGGCAACCAAGATGATGAAGGGGTTGGAAAACCTTCTCTATGAGGAAAGAGTGAAGAGTCTGAGACTTTTCAGTTTAGAAAAGAGACAACTAAGATGGGACATGATAGAGGTTTATAAAATTATTCACAGGGTAGAGAGAGTTGACAAAGAGAATTTTTCTCTCTCTCCCCAAACCCTAGAACTCAAGGGCATCCAGTGAAACTGATGGGCAGTAGATTCAGGATGGACAAAAGAAAATACTTCACAGAGTGATTAAAATGTGGAACTTGCTGCCAGATGATGTAGTGATGGCCACAGGAATAAACAGCTTTAAAAGGGGATTAGATACATGGAGGATTGGTCTATCAGTGGCTACTAGCTATGGTGAATGAGGGGAACCTCCACATATAATAATAATAATAATAATAATAATAATAATAATAATAATAATAATAATAATAATAATAATAATAATAATAATAATAATAATAATAATAATAATAATAAACAACTTTTATTTATATCCCGTCCTCCCTTCCGAGGCAGGCTCAGGGCGGCTCACAAGACATGGTGTATACCATGATTACAATAAAATACAGTTCATATCATAAAATGCAGTTAATAAAATACAGTTAAAAGACAGTTACATAAATAATTTAAAAACCACAATAAATTAGAGGTGCTACAGTACAGTAATATATATATTAAGATGGCCAGATGTCACTTTCAGGGTTCCACCTTGTAGGCTTGTTGAAAGAGGACAGTTTTACAAGCCCTGCGAAACTGGTTAAGTCCCGCAGGGCTCACACTTCCTCCGGTAGCTGATTCCACCAGTGGGGAGCCATTATTGAGAAGGCCTGCTCCCTCGTTGTTTTGAGTTTGGCCTCCCTTGGTCCAGGGATTTTTAAGAGATTTTGGGAACTAGATCTCAGTGCTCTCTGGGGAACATACGGAGAGAGACGGTCCCTAAGGTAGGCAGGTCCTCGGCCTTATAGGGCTTTAAAGGTGATAACCAGCACCTTGTAGCGAACTCAGAACACAATTGGAAGCCAGTGCAGCTCCCTCACCCTAGGCTGCACGTGTTCCCACCGAGGTAGTCCCACTAAAGCCTGGCCGCCGCATTCTGCACTAGCTGCAGTTTCCGAGTTTGGCACAGGGGCAGCCCCATGTAGAGAGCATTACAGTAGTCTAATCTCGAGGTGACCGTTGCATGGATCACTGTTGCCAGGTCGCTACATTCCAGGAAGGGGGCCAACTGCCTCGCCCTTCTGAGATAGAAAAAGGCGGATTTAGCAGTGGCTGCTATCTGTGCCTCCATTGTCAAGGAAGGCTCCAGTAGCACTCCCAAGCTCTTGACCCTGCGCAGTGGTATCAGTGACGCACCGTCAAAGGCTGGTAGGGAGATCTCCCCTCCCAGCCCGCCACGACCTACGCAAAGGACCTCTGTCTTTGCTGGGTTCAGCTTCAGCCCACTCAGCTTAATCCAACCTGCCACGGCTTGCAACGCCCGGTCCAGATTTATAGGGGCGTCGCCAGTCCGGCCGCCCATCAATGGATAGAGCTGGGTATCATCAGCGTACTGATGGCAACCCAGCCCATGCCTCTGGGCGATCTGGGCAAGGGGGCGCATGAAGATGTTAAACAACATCGGGGAGAGGACTGACCCCTGAGGCACCCCACAATTAAGTAGCTGTCTCTGGGACAGCTCTCCTCCAACTGCTACCCTTTGTCCCCAACCTTGAAGGAAGGAGGAAAGCCACTGTAAGGCTACCCCCCGAATTCCTGTGTCGGTGAGGCGGCGGGTCGGCAGCCGATGATCGACCATATCGAACGCAGCCGATAGGTCTAACAACAGCAGTACTGCTGAGCCGCCTCGATCCAGATGTCGCCGGAGGTCATCCATTAGGGTGACCAACACTGCCTCTGCCCTGTGGCCCGGGCGGAAGCCGGACTGGTATGGGTCCAAGGTGGAAGCGTCATCCAAGAAGCCCTGTAACTGTAATGCCACAGCCCTCTCAATAATTTTGCCCCAAAAGGGCAAGTTTGAGATCGGCCGATAATGAGCCAATTCGGCCGGATCTGATGTAACCTTTTTCAGAAGAGGGCGGACTACGGCCTCATTCAGGGGTGTTGAAAAAAGCCCTCCGAAAGAGATCTATTTATGATGTCCCGTATAGGACATCTTAGCTCCTCCCGGCAGGCCTTAATTAACCAGGAGGGGCATGGGTCCAGATCACAAGTAGTTGGGCGTGCAGTGACAAGGATTCTATCAACTTCCTCCAAGCTGAGTGGGTCGAAGCAGTCCAGGATCAAACTAGAAGACACGCACGGAGCCTCGAGTTCACTCACTGTATCCTATATGGCACGGCAGTCATGGCGAAGTGACTGGACCTTGTCTGCAAAAATTTTTGCAAAAGCCTCGCAGCCTATCTCCAATTCCTTAACATTTGGCTTGCCTTATGGCAATGTAGTAAAATTCCGAATTATCCTAAATAATTGTGCTGGGCGCAAATTTGCAGACGCAATTTTGGCCACAAAGTATGTTTTTTTTGTGGCCTTGACTGCCATCTCATAGGATCTCATAAACTCCCTATAAGATGTTCTAGTCACTTCATCACGGGTACGTCGCCATTGCCTCTCTAGCCATCTGAGACCTTGTTTCAGCTGGCGTAACTCCGGGGTGTACCACGGAGCCAGCCTACTCCGAGGCCGTAGAGGGCGTCGAGGTGCGTCAATGGCCTCGTCAATGGCCCTAGAGAGCCGGCTATTCCAGGTCTCAACCAGGCCATTAAGGGAATCGCCAGAGGACCAGGAGTCCTGCAGGGCCGTTTGGAACCGTTCCGGGTCCATTTGGCTTCGCGGGCGAGCCATAATAGGCTCGTCACCTAAACAGGTTTGGGGTGGCACATCTACACAAGCCCTAAGGGCGAGGTGGTCCAACCATGGCACCACTTCGGTGGTTATATCGTCCACCATAACCCCGGCCACAAAGATCAGGTCTAACATGTGTCCGGCCTGATGAGTGGGGGCTATGACAAATTGAGAGAGTCCTAGTCGCCATGGATGACACTAGGTCCGCCGCCTTACTAGAGGCCGGGTCATCAGCATTTAGAGGCACCAAACCTCTGAATCCCAGAAGCAACATCAGGGGAAGGTCTTGGCCTCTATGCTCTGTTGTTGGCCCTCCAGAGGAACTGGTTGGCCACTGTGTGAGACAGGATGCTGAATTAGATGAATCATTAGTCTGATTCAGCAAGGCTCTTCTTATGTTCTGAAGACTGCTGTTTCATTGCTATGAATTGATTTGGTCTAAAGGGATGGGAGTCAATGCCTGTTAATGTTACTGTAGGGAAGCAACTCTGATGAATACTCCCCTTAAAGCTCCCATCACCTGGAGAAGAAGGGAGCACATAACAACGTACTGATAATGAGGACGTTATCATGATTTGTTTTATTCTTTACCTTCCCTAGGCTTGCCAGTCCCTGGGTCTGGGTGGGGGATTCTCCAGTTTTGCAGGCTCTTCCACACTGCCAGCCAGCTGGCCAGCAGGGGGAATCTCTGCCCCAACAGCCATCATATGTTTTTAAATCTCGGCAGGCTTAGAAGAAGTTTGGAAACTGCTTATGTTTTGGAAGGTGTGTGCACCTTTCAGTCTCAGTACGATGAAAGTTAGATGGGGATGGGGTGAGCAGGCAGAGCCACATGGCTCTTCCCAGTGAGTGTGTGAAGCTGTGAGAAAGTAAGAAAGCAGAGTCCCTCCATTTGTTTTGCATTCATTTCAGAAGCCATTTGCATAGTAAAATAGATAGTAAAGAACAAACTAGAACCTGGTTATGGGAAGGAGGAAAACTCCACCCCCTAGGCTCCTTTGTTCCTTAATTTTGTTTTCCTGTGTTAGTCTGAAGAAGTTGGTTGAAATACAGCACTGTTACATTCAACAGCTCCCATGAATAAACTGCCTTAGTGAGATTACAAAACTGTGGGCTTGCAAACTGTGTTTATTTTGGCTGTTTTGTGAGTGTATGTGTGTTTGTATCCCTTATAAAGCCGTGACAAGAGATTGGGGGTATGACAAAGATCACTTTCATTTAGTGGAAGTGCAGCTGCTGGGGAAGCCATTGAAAGTAAAAAAGAGGATACAACTGCTCTGCTGTATTTTATTTATTTGTTTAGGGAATGGGAAAGTCTCCAGGTTCCATCCCAAAGTCCCCAGTATTTCCTGAGTTGGACCTGGCAACCCTAACCTTCCCTCTGCCTCCTTTTTAAAATATGAAAAAAATTAAGGCAACAAGCCTCTGTAAAAAACAGCAAGTCTCTAGCACAACTAATAAAGCTCAACATTGCTTTAGAATAACAAATACCATAATAATAACATCAAATATATACCAAAGCTCATGAATACAAAGAGATTCAATAAGCAACAAGCAATGGGATTCAGATAATATTGTAACCTGAAGGAAGCAAACAGTTGCTAAGAGTGTTCTCCTGGAGAGTTCTTTTTGATCTTTGTAAAAGCTTGGATGAAGTTCTGGGGGTGGGTGAGGGAGGTATTTGTGAATTTCCTGTGTTGTATATGGGGTTGGACTAGATGACCCTGGAGATCCCTTCCAACTCTATGATTCTGTTTATGTTTTTGTCTCTTCACCACTTTCTTCTTTTATCTTTTTAACCTCTTTCCTGTCATCTCTGGTTAGTCTTTTGTGGTCCTTTGGCAACTGTTGCAAGAAAGAGTACTTTCAAAAGGGCCGTCAGTACTTACATCTCATGGCTATGGTTAGACAGCAACGCTACCTTGGCACTTGAATCTCAACAGGTTTGTTGATACCAAGTTTCTCTATTTCAAGGCACCGTAAAGATAAATCCAGCTTTTTGGTATCAAGGCAGTGCAAGGAGAAGACTCCAAAGTGTGGCGCTCAGTTGCTTGTCACAGGGAAACCTCAGAAATATAAGGAAAAGTACCAACCACAGGTACAAACAGCAGTCTCCATTAGGAATGGGCACAGAACATGAAAATGGTGGTTCATTTCATGTTGTGGTTCAGTGGGTTGTCCAATTCAATGGTTTGTTTTGTTTCATTTTTTTCAATTTCCTGAATGATTTGTGGTTCATTGGTTCATTCATGTTGGGAAGGCACAGAATTGCCCTGAGTGGGCTAGAGATGCCAAACTTGTGGAAACTCTTCAGTGGATTCTCCTCTACCTGTTTTCCTAGTTTGATATGAATTGGATTTTTTTTTGGGGGGGGGGGAGGAGTGACAACCCCTTTAAGCAGGTGCCTCCAGTAAACTGCTTTCTCTGGGGAAAGTAAGGGAAGCCACCCTGCAGCTTTGATCAGTTTCACCCTCAGGAAGCTTGGAAACTGACTAGACGCTGCATCTCTGCTCTCCCAGGCAACTGAGGAGAAGCACAGGCTGCCAGAGACAGTGGAGCTGCTGGGTCTAGTCAGCTTCCAAGCTTCCTGGGGGTGAAACCAACCAAAGGGAAACTGACCAGAAGTGCACATGCCAGTGACAGGCTGTCTGGAAAACGAAGCAAACATGAACCAAATGACACAGCAAGAAAAAAAGTCAGTTTGTGTCCAGGTGCAGCGGGATCAGCCAAACCAGTTTGGAATGAACCACAAATCAGCCATTTTTAGAACGAATCATGATTTGTGCTTCAGTTCATGCCCATCCCTAATCTCCATCTGGTTTCAGCTTCAGTGGCCCTTCCCACTGTTCTGATGCAGGTGCCCAAATTCATGCACCACCATAAGTTTTATTGTGAGAGATCCCCTCCTAACTTTGTACTGAAGTTCCTCCAGATGATGCTTAATGGGCTTCTGGATGCAACATTGTCAGTCCTAGGATCATGATTCTGCTTAGATCACTAGTACTGATTCTAACCAGTCTTGCCTCATTACCATCCTGTGACATTCCATTCTGTTCTTATTGATAAGAAAATGAGATGTCATGGACAAAAAAGTTTATTCCCTGGCTATACTGTGCCTGAAAATGGCCAGTTATCTGGTTTGAATGGCCAGCTACCAGACCTTTCTCTGGGAGAAGATATACAGAGCATTGGATTGCTTTCCATATGATGAGAAGCATATCACTGCATTTCAGATGAGAAGTACATCACATCACTATAGTCTTCAAAGATGAAAGTCTGAGGCCGTTTTCCCACTCACGTTTTACTGGCGCCACGACCATCCTGACGCCGGCGAATCTGCCTGGATTTCGCAACAGAAGCGCCGGCGCTCCCAGAAGCGCCGGCGCTTTCCGTCGCTAAGCCAGCGCAAACGTTTTCCTGCATCTTTGCGATTTCCGTTTGCGCTGGCTTAGCGACGGAAGTAGCCGGCGCTTCTGGGAGCGCCGGAGCTTCTGATGCGAAATCCAGGCAGATTCGCCGGCGTCAGGATGGTCGTGGCGCCAGTAAAAGGTGAGTGGGAAAACGGCCTCAGACTCACTAAATAGCAGAGGATCATCTCCTGGCATGTCACTGACTGCGGTGAAATCCATAGCTGCTGTCTTATCTTTATCTTCACTCAACATGTTTAGCTTCAGAAACTGAAGTGATACTTGCATCTGAGGGAGAATGCTTGTTCAGTAACAAGGTCAAATACACTCTGAAGAGAGTGCAGAAATTCAACATGACCATATAATCCATGAGTCTTGTTACAGCCAACTGCAAGACCCAAATATAGAAACAATAGACTGGCTACGTGTGTCACAGAAGACCATTGCACCCCTCTTCAGATTGTCATCTCACAGGACCTTCTCAGTGACACTGCATATGCTTTCTCTAAACCTCAGTCTCACATATGAAACGTGAAAATTTCAAACAGAAGTTTTTGCTTCCCGTGGTGTCTTCTGTCCACGACTTTCCCCATGCCCTCACTAACACCTTCCAGCATAGCATTTGACAAATGGGTCCTCATCATTATCAGCAGGGCTTTTTTGTTTTGTAGCAGGAACTCCTTTGCATGTTAGGCCACACACCCCTGATGTAGTCAATCCTCCTGGAGCTTACAGGACTCTTTGTACAGGGCCTACTGTAAGCTCCAGGATTGGCTATATCAGGGGTGTGTAGCCTAATACACAAAGGAATTCCTGCTACAAAAAAAGCCCTGATTATCAGGCTAATATTAATACTGAAAACTTAATTTGTTTCTGTCTTTTATGCTTTTAGCTGCCTTGAGCAGGTCTCTGGAGATATGGCATATAAATGTTTAATAAATACCAACTTCACGAATGCCTACTTCCACATCTCAGTTGGACCACAATATTGCAAATTTCTTTGGACTTTCCCCTGCCCTAAAGGTCACCAAAGCACATTGCAGTTATTGCAACACACTTCTGGTATCAAGGGATGATCATCTTTCCTGACATAGACAACTGGTTCCTCATGGTGCCATTTCATTTTTCCCTTCTCAGTCATGTGCAAAAGACTCTGCATCAGGGGTGTCAAGCATAAGGCCCAGGGGCCAAAACTGGCCCATCCAGGGCTTTTATGCAGCCCATGAACAACTAGTGCAAGGAGGGGGAATGCTGGGGGCGAATGGGCAGATCTACTCCATTGTGGCTTCAGCATGACAGAACAATGACATCTGCAGCAGTCAAGCATCATGGGAGCATCTGCCCAGCACTGCCTCTCCAGTCTATCTATATGGGTTTTCCTCTGTACTCCTCTCCCAGCCCATGGGGCCTTGCAGTGAGGATACACCAATTTGGAGCTTACCAGCTGCTGTCCTTTATACAGTTTATATATCCTGTACCAGCATTTCATTTTATGGTATACATGGCCCAGCCTGACAAAGTGACATTTATGTCAGATCTGGCCCTTATAACAAATGAGTTTGACACCCCTACTCTACATACACTGTTTACCCTGGGGCTATGTGTCAATGTGGAGAACTTCCTGCTAAGGATCATCTAGTTTATAAGATTAACCCTGGACTCTTGTCTCTTTCCCTCTCTGGCAAAGGCTACCTTACCTTGGACAGGACCTTCACCTGCTGAATTTTTCTTATAACACACCCACCACAGACAATAGAGTCACTTTCATTCGACATCACTTCTTACAACAGTCAAGCAGACATCTTGATTTGGAGGTGAGGTACTTGCTATGGCAGACATACCATCAGCCAACAGCCAGCTGTGGACATAAAAATAGTTCCATATCAACCCTCTGCAGCTTCTGTTGTTTGCTCACTTTGTGCCCCCAAGTGTTAAGGCAAGCTAGTGAAGTAGAGCTGTGTCCTCTGAGGCCTCTGGATGAAGTGAGATGACACCAGGAAAAGCCTGATGAATTTATATTCTTGAGGGTGGAAACTGGCATTTGATAATTATTTTAAAGATATGTAGGGAACGCAGTCCTGGGTTGTGGTCAGACAAGCAGTTTGATCCAATATCGTTGCTGTTCCTTTCCAGATTTAAAGTGCATGATCTGACAGCGACATCTGCCTCCTGTTCCACAGTTGTTGGCACCCTTTTCTGACCTGCCTTTGAAGCAGAGTTATTAGGTACCAGGGAAAGTCCAGTCTTTACACATGTCAGAGTTTTCACCTTGTGTTCCTGGATATCTGAACTCCCCTGTTGCGACCTCAAGCTGGTTGGGAACCTTCCCATCCATTTCCACCACCCCCCTTTTTAAAAACCAGGAAGGGAAGTGCACAGAAATGCATAATTGCCCCTGGGTTGTCAATCACCACTTGTGCTTTTATTTTTTACAGTCTACAGACGTCTCTCTCTCACACATACAGGAGCTTCTCAAGAATGTGTTTTTTTAAAGAAAACTTCCAAGACACAGTTTCAAAAACACTCCCCCCGTGCTGTAGTACACATCCCCAAGCCTCCTCCATCAATCCTGTTAGCCGCCAGCTGCCATTCCACCCGAAGTTTGAAGCGCTGCTTCCCATATGCACTTATGTGCATGCTCAGAAGCAGGCCTCAGATTCAGTGGGAGCTCACAAGAACGCAGCTCCTGAACCTTTCTGAGAGTTCCACCTCCTCCTTCCCACCTAATCAATTGAATAGTAGGTGCAGCTGCAAAACAATCCTGGATGAGCTCCACCACGTTTTGTATTTTTCTACAAAACGACCCCGGTTCAGAAGGCTAGTTATGAAAAAAAGCTGCCCGACTGCCCACTCCTTGGTTGCCACACAGCAATAATCTGATTAATCAACTACGAAGTGAGCACATGCTGAAGTGACTTTATGGGTTAATTAGAGGTGCGGCCAGATCATTCTAGGCTTGTTATCTGACCACAGCACTGGGGACATATGCTTCCAACATCCATTTTGTTTGTTGCATATTGCCACAGAGCAGAATGGTGGAATCTGCTGGTCTGTTCCTTGTTGACAGCTTTCTGCCTACGGTGGTTCTTTCCTTTGGTTCCCATGTGTATCACAGATGTTGTGTAGTGCCAAGCTACACATACCATTGCTGTTTTTTTCTTGAGGGACGGTGGCTCAGTGGTAGAGCATCTGCTTGGTAAGCAGAAGATTCCAGGTTCAATCCCCGGCATCTCCACTAAAAAAGGGTCCAGGCAAATAGGCGTGAAAAACCTCAGCTTGAGACACTGGAGAGCCGCTACCAGTCTGAGTAGACAATACTGACTTTGATGGACCAAGGGTCTGATTCAGTATAAGGCAGCTTCATATGTTCATATATGTACTACTAATAATAATGATATGCTCCTGGGCCTGCAATGTCATTTGCTACTGCAGCTGTTTTGGTCCTAGATTGAATCCTGTCTTCCGGTTGTTACAGAGACCATTATTATGTTCATAGGCTTCTTGCAATGGAACGGGGTTTGTAATATATGTATTTGTGCATTGTTCCCTATGTTTCCCCAGAATTGCCAGTGAATTATCACCTGTAGTACTACTTGTCTCAGTCAATGCTGTATGTAGCAGGTAGCTAAGACTTCTCAAATACATATAGTTACCAGTAACTTTTGATATGGCTGTTGAGAATAGTGGTTTACTGCATTGATTTTTTTAGGATATGGTGATGTGGTGACTACTATAACTTCTGACTACTTTATGGATCTACCAGCAGCCATAGTTAAGGACCAATTTGAGAATACTTGCTCCTTGCCCATGAGAGGACTAATCTGGGAGTTGGAAATAAGGGCAAACTCAGGGCTTAGGTCCTCCTTTCTTGAAGCCCCCCTCCCACTCACACACCTTGGTTTAAGCAAAGTAACTATTTATTACAACAGAGAAAATACAGTTTTGCACACAGGGTATGGCATTCTCCATCCCCAAATTCCTTTCCCTTCCCAAACCAAAGGTCCAGTAGTCAGTGTCCCAGAAGTGCTTCTTTTCTTGTTGAAGTTGGTCCAGCCACAGACCCTCAGAAGCAGAACTCCAGTGGGAAGGAAAGTTCTCAGGGCCTCCCTCCTCACTATCTGAGAAGAGAAATCAGCTTCAGTTCAAAAATGGATGGTCTGTGGGCTAACCTCCTCCAGAAGAAATTATTTCCATAAAGGGAGGACCCATACCAGACAAAAACTTCTTCAGCTGAGGCTTCAGACCTCTAGTCCTTGGAGAGACAAATTACTAGGCTCCACCCCCTACCCAGTTTTTTCCCCTTCCAGTCACTCCTACACACACTTCTTTCAATATACAAACTAAGTAGTGTCATTGCTCTCCCCAACAGCATATATCCCCAAAGCTCTACACAGTTAGTTGGGGAAAGTGTGGTCAGTCATACCCAGATTTCCTTGGTTCACAAATTATATTTCTCTACATGCATATATGATTACAAATGGTTGAGCCTGCTCCTATGGAGAATAAACACACATTAATACAGCATCCAATTCTTGAGTTCTGGAGGTTTTTTCAACAGCTTTCTTTCCAGTAATGGAAAAAGACATAGAGCACATCATAGTGAGTTATGCCAATGATTTATCCTAGTGCCATGAATGGGTAGCAAATTCAACACTTCAAGAGCATCTTCAGAACCAAGCTTTCTGACCAGTTTTTTTTTTAACTGAAGGACATTACACAAGCGAATCATGAAAGCTAGTACTGAGCTTTGATCCTCCCAAGAATACTGTATGCCTTGGAGAATGCCACTTCGTTGTTGTTTTTTTTCCTTTTCCCTATTTAAGGAAGTGAATCACAAGTTTTGAAACTATCCCAAAAAGCCACAGTGAGAAGCTTCCATCTGTGGGATGACGTCACTGTGGGATTTCTACCGAACTTTATGTTCTGGTAAACAAAACTACAGTGCCAATTGCCACAGGACAGAAAGAAAAAAAATGTAATATACATTGCTGCTGCAACTGCTTGTCTGTTGTTAAGGTTGAATGTAAGGGGCTCAGAGAAAGAAAAAGGAGGCAACAGGGTTACCATGAAAAATGCAGAGGGGTTGTCTTTAGACATATCTATAGATTTTATCATTTTTCTTGAATTTTTTTTACATATCTTGTGTTGCGATCCTTTGAGAGTCTATTGAACATAGTGAGGCTCACTTCTGCATAAGCATGTACAAAATCTGGCAATTCAGTTCTTCTAGTTAAAATCTGGGCTGTGTCACCAATAGGGTTGCCAAGTCCAATTCAAGAAATATCTGGGGACTTTGGGAGTGGAGCCAGGAGACATTGGGGTGGAGCCAGGAGCAAGGTTGGGACAAGCATAATTGAACTCCAAAGGGAGTTCTGGCCATCACATTTAAAGAGACTTCTTGTTCAGTCTCACAGTCGAGTCCGACTTTTTGCCTTCCCTTCCCCCTGGTCCAATACTTTTGAAACTTAGAAGGTATTTTGGGGAGAGGCACTGGATGCAATGCTGCAAATTTGGTGCCCCTACCTCAAAAAACAGAGGGCCCCCAGAGCCCCAGATACCCACAGATCAATTCTCCATTATACCCTATGGGAAGCGGTCTCCAGAAGAAATAATTGAGTCTCCAGCAGACATTCTCCCCCTCCCCCCCACTTTCTGATGACCCTGAAACGGGGGGAAGGCCTCAAACCCGGGGAATCCCCTGCCTCCACCTGGAGATTGCAACCCTGCCTCCAATTTGCAGAGTTCTTTTTTTAGGAGTGAAAGCAGTGGTTTTAGGAGAGCTGAAATATATTCCTAAACTCCCATTCCTTGTGCTCACTGTCTCTTCCCCCCCCCCCCCCGCCCTAGGCCACAGCTGCTGTTTTGAAGTGTTTTCTTCTTGACAACCAAGTGGGGGATCTCATAGGGCAATGATATTACGTAGCTGATCACGTTTGGTTATATATGATCATCATGTCCTCATTCTGATTGGGCAAAGATTTCCCCCTCCTTCAGTCATTCCTAAAAGGTGATGCTTGGAGGGATTTTTTCACTACTTTGCAAAAATTGCTTTCTTCTTTTGACACAGTTTACACTGAATGTTTGGTTCAGATGAGGGTCAAATTTTGAAAATCAGCTCATGGTGGTTATAGTAGGGTATGACAGCCCCGTCCATTTCCCTCTCTCAGAGGCAAGATTTTCCCTCCATTTTTCTTTCCCTTTCTGCCTGAGCAGCCCTAGTGGTCTGTTTTCTTCTCTCTTGGAGAACTCTGGCTGTCCCACCTATCTTAGTGTGATATTTTACTGCTGGCTCAGCCCAGGAACTTAATGGAAGGGTCAGGATCACCGTTTAACTTAAACCACTGAAAAATGGCACTTAATGCATTTTGAAATTAACAAAATATTTTATTCAACATAGAGGGGAAAGGTCAGGTGAAATCAAGGATTGAACATTCTGAGATAATATAGATAACGCTGAAGTAAAACTAGCACACAAAGAGATTGTAGTTCTTATGTTTCAAGCTAATGAGAGTTGCTTAAGCTATTCACAGTTGCGTAAATCTTTATGTTGAGAGGCTTTTGTTCCAGAGTTTTCCTAACACTCCAGTACACTTTCTTTGAGTATTCACTCACTCATAGTTTCCAGAAGACTGATACATTCTTTCCAGTACCCAGACCCCTTCTCCAGAAGAAGAAGAAGAAGATATTGGATTTATATCCCGCCCTCCACTCCGAAGAGTCTCAGAGCGGCTCACAATCTCCTTTACCTTCCTCCCCCACAACAAACACCCTGTGAGGTGGGTGGGGCTGGAGAGGGCTCTCACAGCAGCTGCCCTTTCAAGGACAACCTCTGCCAGAGCTATGGCTGACCCAAGGCCATTCCAGCAGGTGCAAGTGGAGGAGTGGGGAATCAAACCCGGTTCTCCCAGATAAGAGTCCAGACACTTAACCACTACACCAAACTGGCTCTTGAAATACCAGTACTCATCTTGAATTTTTAACTGACTCTTATGGTTTCTACAGACATTTTCTAACCACACCAGACTAAGAATCCCTGCACTATTCAGAGCTAACTCCCTGTTTGACTGGCTAGGGAAAGTCTCCTCTCAGTGTTCTCACTAGAAGATCTATGCCCTTCCTTTGGTCCAAATAGGAGTCTTCACCTACTTCCCAAATTTTTTGCCACCATTACCCCAGTTCTCCATCTGTGTTAAACTGCTCTCAGCTAAGGCTGAAATCAGAGTGTCAGTACCCTACTCACTCAAGGCAGAAATCTGACTGACTCTGTCCTCAGCATACAGCTCTCAAGTCTTTCTAAGAACACAAGAGAAGCCATATTGGATCAGGACAATGGCCCATCCATTCCAACACTCTGTGTCACACAGTGGCCAATATATGTGTGTGTATACACACACACACACATACATACATACATATACACACATATATATTTATACTGTGGCTAATAGCCACTGAAGGACCTCTGCTCCATATTTTTATCCAATTCCCTCTTGAAGCTGGCTATGCTTGTAGCCGCCACCACGTCCTGTGGCAGTTAATGTTAATCACCCTTTGGGTGAAGAAGTACTTCCTTTTATCCATTTTAACCTGTCTGCTCAGCAATTTCATTGAATGCCCACGAGTTCTTGTATTGTGAGAAAGGGAGAAAAGTACTTCTTTCTCTACTTTCTCCATCCCACGCATAATTTGTAAACTGCTATCCTGTCACCCTGCAGTCGATGTTTCTCCAAGCTAAAGAGCCCCAAGCGTTTTAACCTTTCTTCATAGGGAAAGTGTTCCAACCCTTTAATCATTCTAGTTGCCATTTTCTGCACTTTTTCCAATGCTATAATATCCTTTTTGAGATGTGGTGACCAGAATTGTACACAGTATTCCAAATGAGACCGCACCATCGATTTATACAGGGGCATTATGATATTGGCTGATTTGTTTTCAGTTCCCTTCCTAATAATTCCCAACATGGTGTTGGCCTTTTTTATTGCAGTCGCACACTGTCTTGACATTTTCAGTGAGTTATCTACAACGACCCCAAGATCTCTCTCTTGATCAGTCTCTGCCAGTTCACACCCCATCAACTTGTATTTGTAGCTGGGATTCTTGGCCCCAATGTGCATTACTTTGCACTTGGCCACATTGAACCTCATCTGCCATGTTGACGCCCATTCACCCAGCCTCAACAGATCCCTTTGGAGTGCCTCACAATCCTCTCTGGTTCTCACCACCCTGAACAATTTAGTGTCATCTGCAAACTTGGCCACTTCACTGCTTACTCCCAACTTCAGATCATTAATGAACAAGTTAAAGAGCATGGGACCCAGTACTGAGCCCTGCGGCACCCCACTGCTTACCATCCTCCACTGTGAAGACTGCCTATTTATACTCACTCTCTGCTTCCTATTAATTAGCCAGGTTTTGATCCACAAGAGAACCTGTCCTTTTACTTCATGACTCTCGAGCTTACTAAGGAGCCTTTGATGAGGAACTTTATCAAAAGCTTTCTGGAAGTCAAGGTAAACAACATCTATTGGGTCCCCTTTGTCCACATGTTTGTTCACCCCCTCAAAGAACTGTAACAGGTTAGTGAGGCAAGATCTTCCCTTACAGAACCCATGCTGAGTATTCCTCAATAACTTGTGTTCATCAGTGTGCCTACTCATTCTGTCCTTGATAATGCTTTCTACCAACTTTCCTGGTATTGAAGTCAGACTGACTGGCCTGTAATTTCCTGGATCTCCTCTGGAACCCTTTTTAAAGATGGGGGTGACATTTACTACCTTCCAGTCCTCAGGAACAGAGGCAGATTTCAATGAAAGATTACATATTTTTGTCAGGAGATCCACAAGTTCAACTTTGAGTTCTTTCAGAACTCTTGGATGTATGCCATCCGGACCTGGTGACTTATTAGTTTTTTATTTCGTCAATCAGTTGTAGGACCTCCTTTCTCTGCTCAGCTGATGCTAACCAATCAGACTGCTTGGAGCAGCCTGTCACTCAAAGTTCTCTATTTCTGTGGAGAATTAAGCCTTCACAGTCCTTCAGCTGTTTGTGCAGCACTAAGCGCAGTCTGTCTTTCTGATGGTACACCAACGTAATGACAGTGGCTGTAGTGTCTGGACAAATTTACGTCTATTTTATTTATTTATTTATTTATTCGGGATTTGTATCCCGCCCTTCCCAGGAGTGTATTTTGTAGAGCAAGATAATATGCTCTTTTAATTACATCCAGTATTAATCTTTTGTGATTTATCTGTAATCAGTATTATCTACTTTACAGGGAATCCAGTCCTACTTCAGTCACACAATCACATAATGAAGAGAGGTTTCCCCCTGTTGACCCATCATATAACCTGCAGTGTTTTTGTATTTCTCAGTTCCATTTTCAGAGCTTGGCTGTAAACTACAGCACTCTATCTGACCCTCTAGCTAAACCACATCAGGCTTCTTCGGTCTCTGCCAATGAACACGGTACAAAGACTTCAAACAATAGGATTCAACCATCTCCTGGAGAGCTGGCTCACTATTCCTACTGATTTCAAAGCACACAAATTCTCTTTTATTATGACGTGCAACAAGAAATCGCACAGACAAGAACATGACTAGACTACTAATTAAAAAGTGTTTTCTCTTTCTATACATATTTTTCATAGCAACAAATCCTTTGTTCTATTAGCATAATGTTTTAAATCATTACCACCACCAGTAGTAGTAGTAGTAGTAGGATTAGGTAGTGTGGGTTCCTGGATAACTTTGCTGGGGGTAAACAAGAAAAAGCAGTCAAGAGGTAATCCTGAATTTGTTACCAACTGTGTACACTCAACAAGGAATTGCACCTCACTAACAAATTTGTTTGTATGATGTATATAAACTTATTGTATAAACTTTTTTATTACATATGCACTTCATAATTTTCAGTGTATAGTTAAAATATATTGGTTTGGATCCAGCAATGGGCAAGCAGAAACATAAGCAGACTTAATGCAATTCTACTTGTGCAAGATCTTATGCAAAACCTAGCACTTCCATCCTTAGAAACTGGGTTCACAAGACCTTGCACAAGAGAAAACACAAGTGTGGATACAATAAGTTTGATTTAGCACAAGCAGCTACAGCAGTGTTTTTCTTGTGTTTCTTGCACAAGAATTCAAGTGAGAATTCAATGTTGGATCCATCCAGCCCATTAGGTTGCATATGCCTAGAGGAACTATATATAGAGAGGAAATATATATAGAGAGGAAATTTATATATACCGTGTTTCCCCGAAAATAAGACACTGTCTTATATTTGTTTTTTCTCAAGAAAACACACTAGGGCTTATTTTCAGGGGATGTCTTATTTTTTTATTAAGTATGATACAACAATCTACATTTATTCAAATACAGTTAAGTCATCTTCTGGAACATTGTCATAACTCTCCAGGTATTTCAGTCTTCCTTACCACTCCACGCTGAAATGCATGGCACGGCTATGCAGATACGATGCATAGCCACGCCCATCACTAGGTCTTATTATCGGGGTAGGGCTTATATTTAACAAATGCATAGAAATCCTGCTAGGGCTTCTTTTTTGGGTAGGTCTTATTTTCAGGGAAACAGGGTAGAGGAAATAGATTTCTGAACTCCTTAATCGATTGGTGCATCCAACTTAGGTTTTCAGAGCATTCATTAAAATTATCTGCAGTATGTGAGGGTCATTGCCCATCAAGTGGGAGACTGAGGGTGGGGGGAAGACTAGTTTGTGCCTATATGTAGTTTACTTCAGGTAGTTCATGTTGTCCTGCTGTCCTACAACTGCCTCAGCCTACTTATGACAGTGGCCAGATCCAAGTCTCTTGAAAATGTGCATAGATCATATGGGTATAGAATAAAACACATGAAGTTTATGTAGGGTTGCCAAGTCCAATTCAAGAAATATCTGGGGACTTTGGGGTGGAGCCAGGAGACATTGGGGCGGAGCCAGGAACAAGAGTGTGACAAGCATAATTGAACTCCAAGAGAGTTCTGGCCATCACATTTAAAGGGACAGCACACCTTTTTAAATGTCTTCCTTCCATAGGAAATAATGAAGGATAAGGGCACCTTCTTTTGGGGCTCATAGAATTGGACCCCCTGGTCCAATCGTTTTGAAATTTGGGGGATACTTTTGGGAGAGGCACTAGATACTATATTGAAAATTTGGTGCCTCTACCTCAAAAAACAGCTCCCCCAGAGCCCCCGAAACCTCCAGATCAATTCCCCATTATACCCTATGAGAAGACGTTTCCCTCTCCACCCCCCTCCACCCCGCACCCCCCTTTCTGGGAAATCTGATGCAGGAGACAGAACTCACTCACCTCCGGAGGTGCAAAGGCACATGGTCCTTTGGGGGCGTGGCTGGGCTCCCCTCCCTTCACCGGCCAGCTGACTGGGGGCGGGAAGCAGCCTGAGAAAACGGAAGAGCTCTGGCTGCTGCGATCGGGGCTGGGTGGGAAGGGCTGCCGTTCTCCCCCTCCCCCCCCCACTTTCCCTTTTATGGCCAGCGGGAGGAGGAGACTCCAAATCGGGGGTCTCCAGGCCTAGCGGGGGATTTGGGACCCCTAAGTTTATGGATGGGATTATGTATTTACTTCACTGACTACTCATTTTCACTGTTTGAGCAATGAAAACTAAAAGGGAGATATTCGTTTGCCTTATATTTGAGGAATTTTTCCCCCTTGCAGTTTGTATTCAAACATCCTGACCCAAGGTTGTTTCAGAGCTCTAAAGTGCTCTTCATTTCATTTGTAATGCAGTGAAGTGAGGCCATTTTTTTTTTTTGTCTGCTGAGCATCTTTGAAAGGTACGTTTGTAAGGGGTTGGACTGCTGGATTCTGGGGGCAACTGTCTTGAGATCATTTCAGAGAGGCTTGCATTGTGAAGAGGCTGCCTTGGCAGTATATTCTGGTGACTAGAATGCTTTCTTTAGTCTCTTTAGTGGAAGGCTGGGAACTTTTAAATAATTAATCTTCATTATGAAAGGAACCTTGAGTCTACCCAATGTTTTAGTGTCTTTGGCACAAAAATGCCAGTAACCTTGGATTCTTCCAAGCAATGTACAATGAATTGTCCAGGATATTTGTAAGGGCCCTTTTCTAGGCTGCTTTTGTTACATTCTTCTTCAACAGTAAAAAGTGTTGAAAAATATGGAGAGGCCTTTTGCAGAAATTTATCTCTCTTTTGCAGGGTTTAGGGGAAACACAATCATGACAACCAGGTTGATCCCCTCCACTCCCCCATTGTCTTTATCAAGTAATGCATAATTGGCTAACTGGAGATAAAATGTAGGTAAGCATATGCACTGGGATGCTGACATCATTGTTTTTAGTATTTCTTAAAACAATTACATCCCATCTTTCTCAAAAGAGGCTCAAGGTGGCTCACAAACCAATATGGCTATAGCCAAAACAGTGGGAAACAATATATTATTAAAATAGTCAAAGGCACACAAACACTGTCTCAGATCAATTAGAATAGCTTCCAGTTATTACCTTTAAAAATAAAAGGTTGGACTCCATGCAAAACTGCTACTTGTGCTTGAACTTCTGTGCAAGTGGAAACACACAAGAAAAGTTGGAATAGCCGCTTGTGCTAAGTCAAGCTTATTATATGCCCACTTGCATTTCTGTTTGTACAAGAACTTCTGCAATTAGTTTCTGGGCGCTATAATATACACGGAGGAAAGCACTAGGTGCTAAACAAGATTTGGCATAAGCAGAACTGCACTAAGCCCACTTGTGTTTCTGATCGTACATCACTAAATCCAAACCACTATGTTTATAAGAGAGCCAAGTCATAAAAGTATAAGGGTTATTGTTTCAGATAGTGTCTACAATAATATCCTAAAACTAACAATTATATATGACCCTCTAATGCAGGGTTGTCAAACATTCGGCCTCAGGGCTGAATCAGGCCCCTGGAGGGCTCCTAATATTAAATCAGTACACACATGGCCTTCCCCAACGTGGCCCAGCCCAATAAGCTCTCATTTATGTCAGATCCATCCCTCATAACAATTGAGTTTGACACCCCTGCTAATGATTAGCTGAGTTCCTTTAATGTCTGTCTCCTTGAACTTGGAAATCAGAGAATTTGCAGCCATCTTTGAGTGGGCTGTATATTCAGATGTATATCTGGCAGGTGTGGAATTCTAGCAGGAGCTCCTTTGCATATTAGGCCTGATGTAGCCTGATATACCCCTGATGTAGCCAATCCTTCAAGAGTTTACAAGGCTCTTTTTTGTAAGCTCTTGGAGGATTGGCTACATCAGGGGGATGTGGCCTAATATGCAAAGGAGCTCCTGCTAGAATTCCACCCCTGATATCCGGTATGAATTCATATGCTGCCCTAACTGGTCCTGAATAACTGGATGTGACTAGAGATGGATCTGAACAAATGTCTTTCATCTCAGTGCCAGTGGGAAATGAAATCACCAATAGTTTGCACATAGCTGTTTCTGGCTGCATGGGACTATGATGCCATCAGGTTCACTATGTGATTAGCAGGAACCATGCAATGAAGAAGCCTTTCTAAGCGTTTTTTAAAGATGTTGAAGCAAGAACAGATATGGGAAAGAAACAGTGGCTGCAAATAGGCATGAATACAATATGAGAGAGAATAGAAAGTTTTTCTTTCTTGTAGAACCTTTCCTTTACCTAACAATTTTCACAAAGAAAACTGACACTTTTGAGAGTTTGGAGCAGTCTATCTCACTCCTTGGAACAATGTCAGATTTAGCAGAAGTCCCCAGTGACAGGAAGGAAATGATTACTTTTAAATTGTCTTTAGTTTCCATTTTCAAAACACAAGTATGCAAGGAATCTTATTTAGAAAAAGCACTCTTCCAATTCAATATTAATTTACTCCCCAAAGTATTGTAATATACATGGTATCTCTCCAGAAAGTTCATAACAATGTAAGACTGCAATGTTTAAGTGTACTTACTTGGAAATAAGTCCCACTGGAATCAATAAGACTTATTTCCAAGTTTCCCTGTTAGAATCAGTGTGTTTGTGAGGCCCTGGTCAATTGCTTTCAAAGAGACTGAAGTGTAGAGGGCAGTCTCTCAACCTACAACCCATAAAGTCACTAGCAAACCAATTCTATGTGCTTTTTTCCTCTAGGGAAGGTGGAGAATGCAGCCCAATCTGGCTTTGGTTGCTGATCCTTCTTTTCAGATTATAAATTTGTTTGCAATTAGGAATCAAGTATATTCTAATATTCATATTGTAGAGATAATGTGAAAATTGTAAATTTCCCCCATTATATTTACTCAGGATTATCTAGTTAGAGTTGGTAAACCATCCACAAGTAAGAAGGAAACTTGTATAGACAAAAGCTTGTATATAATCTAGGGTTAGCTGGTGGGATGTGGAGGCAGTGGCCATAAACAATGACATGACATCACATCCAGGGAAAAGCCACCTCTCCAGGAGTCACTGGAAACTCTTTGGTAAAACCATAGGATTTAAAACAATTCCTAGAGATGGCTGCCGTCACTTCCAGCTTTTCCCCCAGAAATGATGTGGGCATTCAACTCGTGGGCATTCAATGAAATTGCTGAACAGTCAGGTTAAAACGGATAAAAGGAAGTACTTCTTCACCCAAAGGGTGAGTAACATGTGGAATTCACTGCCACAGGAGGTGGTGACGGCTACAAGCATAGCCAGTTTCAAGAGGGGATTGGATAAAAATATGGAGCAGAGGTCCATCAGTGGCTATTAGCCACAGTGTGTGTATGTGTGTGTGTGTGTGTGTGTGTATATATATATATATATATATATATATATATATATATATATATATATATATATATATACACACACACACACACATATACTGGCCACTGTGTGACACAGAGTGTTGGACTGGATGGGCCATTGGCCTGATCCAGCATGGCTTCTCTTATGTTCTTAAGATGTCATGCTGTCATCCTGTCAGCCGTTTCTAAAAGAAAATTGTCCCCCTGCTGCTCTGAACAACTTTTGGAAATGGGAGGGGGCAACCCTGATGGCATCCCGACAATGCAGGTTTGCTTGTATTGCACAAGTATGGCTGTTTTCATGTTAGGGAAGATATAAAAGGCAATGAAAAATAAAATAATAAAGAGACCAGTAGCACCTTTAAGACTAACAAATTTTATTGCAGCATAAGCTTTCAAGAAACACAGCTCTCTTTGTTATCTGACAAAGAAAGCTGTGTTTCTTGGAAGCTCATGCTGTAATAAAATTTGTTAGTCTTAAAGGTGCTACTGGACTCTACTGTTTTGCAGCAACAGACTAACATGGTTAACTCTTCTGGATCAATGAAAATTGAGCTGATAAAGAGCTTATGGTGACGCGCACCTATGGAAGGAGAGCAGGTGTCAGAATAAGTTCTGTTCTCCTTTTAAAATAAAGACTTCATTAGAGAACTAGAATTTCAGATAGGATTTCAATGAGGAAATTTATTTGAAAAATTGTAAATGGGAGTCTATCCATGACACTGGCAATAGCACAGGAAAAGGCCCAGGAGTGAGAATGTCACTTCTGATCCTCATAGAGCTACTATTGATATTTTGAGTAGGCATATAAGGCTCTCTAAGATAGGGGTTCAACATTTCTGAACCTAGGATACGCTCCTTAGGATCCAATGAGTTAAGAGCATGACAGGAAGTCATGTGACACCATAAGCCATGCTACAGGAAGACAAGAAGCCAGAATTATGACCCTGCCAATGTTAAGCCTCGGACTGTGGGTAGCAAATCAAGGAGAGGAAATATAAGTCAAGTACTAATGAGGAACAAACAAAGAGGCAGAGCTGTGGGGGATATTGTAAAGTGAGTTTAGCCAGCTTAAGGCGAGTAGTAACAATTTACTGTACAAGAACAGTTGCAAACAACACAGGCAACTCAATATATACACTGTGGCTGAGTAAAACTTGCCCCCTTTAGTTGAGACAATCCTTCCTATTGGTCTCTTCAGGATTTTTCATTTGCATTTCCTGGAAGAAATGCCTCGCATCCCAATTGGCTGGTTCTAAGAGAATGGCCAATTGGAATGTAGGCTTCAGGATCCTGGAGAGTAATGGAAGCATGCTTCAAGCTCAAGCCTAGTACTCTAGTGAGAACTATAATACATAACCGGGGGGGGGGGGGGGGACTTTTCAGTTGCTGAGTGACTTAATCTGGCTGCCTGGCTTCTCCTCTCAGTGTGTATAATGCAGATCCTTCCAAAAATCAGCACAGTAAAAATTTCATCTATAGAGGCTCAGGTGGGACTGTGCAACCAACCTGGTGATTTTAATCCATGGGTTAAAGAGCACTACTCTAAAGTATCACCAGACCTCAGAACTCAAAATCTGCCAAAGGATAATAGCAAAATTTGGGGCCCAGCTATTGCAGGTTCCTCATCTGTAATCATGAATGTAAATGGTTTGTTGTGTATTTAAATGAATACCCATAGGGATACTTTGTGGGATATATTGACCAGTAGCCATCTTCCAAATATAAAATTCTCCCCCTACCCCACATCACTTTAGACATTGGTCTCCTTGCCTCTTTGATCATTGGCCGCATTAATTTGCTTCCAGATTACTGAAAGCTCTGGTGTTTAAAGAGGCACAAGCCCTTAAAAGTCATATTGCTAGCAAAATGTAGTTTTTTACATAGTGAATTTAATACTGCAATGGATGTTTCCTAATGTACTAACAGAGGAGGCCCTGATGGGTTGTGAAATACCACATAAAACGCTAAAAAAACATTATAAACCCAAACCATAACTTTGTTATCCTTTCACTGGACTACATTACATCCAGATGGTAAAAGCAGCGTTACTAGGGGGTTTCTTTAATGTTGGTGGGTTTTTTGTTTGGCCATAAATAGAGGCTGCATTTAATGTCTGATCTTTCCGAGGTACATTTAAATGAGGGAATAAAATTATATTATGGCATAAAGGCAAAGTTGCAATACTTTCTAATTTTTCTTCTGGAGATATCTCACTACACTTTGTTCTAATCTGTCTCATGCATGCCTATCTGTTCAGATAAGAGGAACATTTAAAATGATGCAGTTGTATGGGTCCAAATCTCTGCTTACATATGACTGGGCATAATGTATGTTTATGCAAAATCCCAGTCATAGCTAGTTCAAGTGTTCTTGCAAAGTCATCATCTAGAAAAGTTACAAATGAAACTGGACACTCCAGAAACAAATCTTATAGCACAGGGGTATCAATGTTGAGCCTGTTTTATGTTGATTAGGTTTAAAATAAATAAATAAACAGAGCTCAATTCAGAACTGAATCTTTACAGATTATATAACAATTTATGTCAATTAATTGCATTTGAAATTAAATTTGTGTGTTTGTTGGTATCATTTATAGTCTACCTTCCTCACTTGGACTCAAGGCAGCTTACACAAAGTGAGCCAATACAATCAACAGGATGGGCCATTCAATAAAACCAACCAGAAGTCAACACATTAAATGTTGCAAAGATTACATAATAAGAGCCTACTTACAGTAAACTATATACAGCAGTATAGACCACAGTCCCTAATCATTTATCCAAGTAAGTTTTTAAACCAGTTTGTATAATGCAACACTATTACCTGAGCAGAAAGGCCATCTTGAACACTTCTGTATTGTATAATTTATGGAAAACGAGGAGAGTGGGAACCTTCCTGACCTCAAAGAGTGTCTGCTGTGGGGGAGGAAGGTAAAGGAGATGTGAGCTGCTCTGAGACTCTGAGATTCGTAGTGAAGGACAGGATATAAATCCAATATCATCATCATCATCTTCTTCTCCTCCTCCTCCTTTTTCTCAACAGGCTATACAATGGAAAAGGTACATATATGGAAAGTCGTTGATTTTGCACATTTGTAGGTTGGCACCTGCAGAAGGCCCTACTCAGATGAGTGAAGGTACCATGGTGGAGCATAGGCAGAGAGGGGGTCTCGCAGATATGAGGGCCCAAGGGCTTTGTATGTGATAGCCAATACCTTAAATTGAGCCCAGTAACTGATGGGCAGCCAGTAGAGTGATGGCAGAATGGGAATAATATGCATGTGCCATTTAGCTCCCGATAAGAACCAAGCTATGACATTCTGCACTCTCTGGAGTTTCCAGAATGATTTTAAGAGAAGATCAATGAACAATGCATTATATTAGTCTAGTCTTGAAGTTATTGTGATGTGGATTTAAGTGGTCAGCCATATCAAAGTGAGAGCCATCTTTCAGGCTAGACTGAGTTGGAAGGAAGCCTTTTAAATAGCTGCATTAACTTGCTTCGCCTCTAGTAACGTTGGGTGCAGTATAACCCAAAGGATCAATTGTGTCACCAACACCAAGGGTCAATTGAACTCCAGCAAAAGTGGGAAGCACAACATCCTTTGAGATCTCTGTCTCTTCAGGGTTTAGTTTCAGTTTATTCACATTAGCCAATTTATCACAACAGCCAGGCCATTATTCAAGACCTCTTCTGGAACACCAGGGTATTTGGATAAGGATGTGTAGAGCTGGCCCTGACGTGGATAGCCCAGGCTAGCCCAATCTCATCAGATCTTGGAAGTTAAGCAAGGTTGGCCCTTGTCTGTACATGGATGGGGAGACCACCAAGGAAACCCAAGGTTGCTATGCAGACGCAGGCAATGGCAAACCACCTCTGAAAGTCTCTTGCCTTGAAAACCCCATGGAATTGCTGTAAGTCAGCTGTGACTTTACAGGGGGAAAAGATAGAGCTGGTTATCATCTGCATATTGATAGAACCTACCCCAAAAGTATGAATAATTATTCTTCCAGCACCATTTATATTGCCTCCATGCTGATAATTTTAATAGAACTCTTCCTGTGTTCAATGAAGATCAGTTGTTTTGCTTCTTTCTGGTTTTTTTTGTCCCCTAAAACTAAGCAAATAGAAGAGGTAAAAGGATATGCTTGCTCTTTGTGCGTGAAAACACAGCCATCATCACCTAGGAAGGCCACTGGCAGCAAATGAAACAGGATGTTACAGGAACAAATTTATCCTTGTGTAAACTTCTGGGAAATTAATTATGTAAATAAAAAAGAGATCCATTGGTAGGCTCTTTCCTTCTTGATTGTGAAGCAGAGAAATAACGAGGTCTGCACAGACTTACTGGTTTGAAGCGAGATTTACTTTATGGTACCATAAGCAGAACCCAGTCGGGAATGGGTCCCCAAAGTGACTGAGTTAAAATCATTCTACATACAGAGAGTTTTATTCACACAGAAAACAAGCAGGCAGGCACTCAGGCTTATCTGATTTCGAAGGGTACTGCCTCCACTAAATTCCCCCTGGTAAAATTCCATGACTAAGTTTTCTTACTTATCTATATACAGCAAGTCGCCTGTAGGAGGCTGTTTCCTTATCTAATCTTACATCTGGAGCTCACACTCGCTGGGCGTTAGAGTCAGTTTCTAATGGCAGTTTTACAACAGACTCCTTAGTTTGAAGACAAAGCATATTTTTACTCAATATGACAAATATTATTATTATTATTGGGGGTATTACTTAATTATTCAGGGGCTGCCCCTTCAACTGGTATAATGTAGAAACTGAAGGTAGAAACAGGAAGCTGGGAAGTCTTTCCTCATCACTCAAGGCATTATTTTCTCAGCCCTCTTACCAGTAAAATGGGGAAGGAAGAGGCAGCGCTATACATGTTGGGATTAATTTAGAAACCTTCCTGTATTGCTTATCAGCACAGCTCCACGTTTAAATTTATATGGTATATTGTCGCAAGGAAGAGGTGCAAATAATGCCAACAGGCATACTCTGCTTTTGGAAATTTATGTTTTTGTTGGAAAATAGGTACAACAAAATCGATTTAAATGAGCTGCTTGCTATGCTAAATATAGTTTCTCTGGGCAGCACCATGGGGCCAGAATTCACTTAGAGCTTAGAATCATAGAGTTGGAAGGGACCTCTAGGGTCATCTAGTCCAACCCCCTGCACAATGCAGGAAACTCACAAACACCTCTCCCTAAATTCACAGGATCTTCATTGCTGTCAGATGGCCATCCAGCTTCTGTTTAAAAACCTCCAAGGAAGGAGGGTCCACCACCTCCTGAGGAATCGCTCTGTCAAGAAGTTCTTCCTAATGTTGAGCCAGAAACTCTTTTGATTTAATGTCAGCCCATTGGTTCTGGTCCTACCTTCTGGGGCAACCGAAAACAATTCCATACCATCTTCTACATGACAGCCCTTCAAGTACTTCAAAATGGTGATCATATCACCTCTCAGCCGCCTCCTCTCCAGGCTAAACATCCCCAGCTCCTTTAGCCTTTCCTCATAGGACTTGGTCTCCAGATCCATGAACTTGATAAGTCTCCCAATCCTTTCTGTCACATGCTGGATGCATACACCCGGCGGACAGCAGACTTCTTGGGATGACAAGTCCGGTCGGCACACTTTGGGCTCCACCCTTCTGAGCAAGGAGTCTCCAATCACCACCACCTTCCTCTTCCTATATTGGGGAGCAGAAGCTCAGAAGCTTGCTCAGTCAACTTCTGTTAATCTCAGAGCCTAACAACTATAGTTGTCAGCTCCAGGTTGGGGGATTCCTGGAGAGGGTGGATCTTGAAGAGGGCAGAGTTTGGAGAATGGACTCAATGGGGATGTAATGGCACAGAGCCCACCCTTAAGAGTTGCCATTTTCTCCAGGGGAACTGATATCTCTAGTCTGGATCAGTTATAATTCCAGGAGAACTCCAGGCCCACTGGAGGTTTGCAACCCTACTAATAGCACCTTATATACATGTGTGTGCATAACAACAGCCTGATCAGTTGCATTGCCTAAAGAAAAGGAATTGAGGGAGCAATGGACTGCTAAACTTTTTCCCCACTTGCTTCTCTGCTCTACATTGTCCCCCAGCCTCCAGATACATATTAGCAAAAGAAAAGTGGCCACTGAATGCTTATTTCATGTATATTACATGCATATAAATAAGTCCAGTGACTGTGGAGTGGGGTGATTGCCCATGACTCCCTGAAATAATCCATATTAGTCAAGGATCCTCTGGTTTCCAAGCATATGAAATTATCCTTGAACTACTGTGTTAAGCCTTTGAGTGTACAAAAGTGGACAGATTCCTAGAGAACATTCATTGGATCAAGAAGCAGTTGCATTGTTTGACCTGTTAACCATCAATCTGTTCTTGTTTCCTTCATTTGGAAAACTTTTAAAATGCTATTTTGGGCCTCTAAGGGTGGAATGAATAATATGTTCAGGTTTTAGGCAGGGGTTGTTTGTAAATTTTCTTCCAGTTTTGTAGTTGGGCTTGTTGACTGCCCATACAGCTTCTGCTGCCCACCCTTATATTTTTCTAAACTTATACGGGGGAGATGTAGAATTCAGTTCTGAGAAGAAGCTACGTATCTATGATCGCTGGAACATTAATCTGTATTATTTGGCGGTGACTGGTGTTAATAAAATATTTACTTTTGCTTTTGGTGGGAGGATCTAGGGGGCAAATAGATGTTTGGTATGTCTGGTCCCCTAGACGTGCATCAGTATATAGCCAAACATTACTGTCTTGAAGCAAAGCAAGTGGAATCATAGTACCAGCAAAGAGAGGACTTCAGCTTTCCTCCTAAGCCATTTTACTGAGCCAAAATGGTTCTGGGAAGCATTATTTGTTTGATTCTATGTTTATATAGCCCCATTATGGGGTCAGTAGCACCTTCTGGGCCATTTCAGCTAGGGAAAATGGCATGGAGTTGAAGGCTGAAGCCCCCCTTTCCCACAGGACATGGTCCTGGTCCAAACTGGGCTCTGGCATACCTGCAGACTTTGTTTGAAATTAATAATATTTCACTGTAAACAGTTACAATTCAGGTTTGGGGACCCCCAGATCAGACTCATGCAAAACATCTCATCTAATACAGCCCTTAGGTGTGTTTTTTCTCCACTGGTTCAAGAGGTATCCTTTCCTCACTTAAGGGAAAAAATATTGGCACAGACTTAGTATTGTGATCTGCATGAAAATTCAGATATATGCTTCTCTTATTTTAAGCACTGCTTGAGGATATTTCTAAGTGCTTTCAGCTGCTTGTTATCAGTACTGACAAAATCTGAGCCTCCCCCTCAATGCTTTTTGGTACTTTGTGGCTTCAGATGGCCTTTTAGAGAACTGCTACATTTTGATTTTCTGATTTTCATTCAACACTGGAGTTATTTAATTCCATGGCCTGCTTTACAATTTTGAAACTGAACGGAATAAAATAACATTTGATTGTTAGTTTCACTTGCAGAAGCATCTCATACTGGATATGCAATAAGTCCTTTACAAATACTCTTCTGTTCAAAGTAAATTACCCATTTGGTCACATGCTGGAGAGGCATCCCACAAATATTTGAGTCGTGGTATTTGTAGAGAAGATCTGGATTTATTATAGATGCTACTGTATATAGCATGTTGAATTTTTGTTATTTATAGATGTGGGTACACTTACTTTAAATTGTTGGCCTTGGGCAAATAACCCCAAAATTCTTAGTAAGTAAAACCAGAATAAAAACCAAGGAGAAGGTGGTGTGAGCTTAGATTGAACACATAACCCACCATGGGCTTCTGTGTTTCCAGTAATTCAGTTTTATGTCCTGGTATTGAATCTTTACAGCTAGCTCTGAATGCATGTAATTTGTCAATAATATTGAAGCAATGCAGTGAAAGTTTCCTACACTCTCTATGATACATTGTTCATTTCTGTGTAATGATGAAAATGATGGCTGGATGGTGGATATTTGTGGCTTTCTTCTGAAATACTGAACCCAGATTTCCTACACAGAGGAAATTAAATCACATCTAACTTAACCGATTCAAAATTAATATAATCTGGGTGCCCAACCTTTGCTCTTTTTATGTCATTACATTGCCGGCATCTGCATGTGATCCACTCCAGTACAACCGCTTGCATGATAATGTATGAAGCACTAGCAAGTAATGTGGATAAATCCCCATATCAGCAGGGCCCTGCCTGTTGAGAAAAGTAGCCATATTTTCAGCCCTATCTGTGCTGTTCAAAGGTTAGTGGAAATTAGTCTTGGTAACCAGCCAGAATGTGTGGTTATCAGAATCCTGCCCTTCCTCCAACAGGGAACAACAGGGGCACCTGAATTGGCTCTGATCTGCCCTGTAAAGTTGTTCATTTCTGTGCAGAAATGAATGTGCTGAGAGCAGGGCTGCTAACTTCTAGATGGGGCCAGGAATTACAACTGATATCCAGACTATAGATATCATTTTCCCTGGAGAAAATGACAGGGTTCAAAGAATAGAATCTATGGCATGGCAGCTCTGCTTGAGCTCCCTCCTCTTGCCAAACTCTAACTTCTTTAAGCTGCACCTTCACATCTCCAGGAATTTACCATCCCGTAATTGGCAGCCCTAACAGAGAAGAAAATCAGAAGTGTGCCTGCAGACCCAGTTTATGTATTTAAGATGCATAAGATTTTTTTAAAAAACCCAGGAAAGCAGTAGTAGTCCAGAAAAACAGAAGGAACAATGAACAGTCAATTAAATTATTTTGGAGTTCACCTGCTGAGTTTCAAGGAAGTGCTTTTTGCAAAGGATATTTTCAGGGTAGAAGGGTATTGTGCAGCAGAAATAATTTGTGTAGTAAGGTAAATAATGTCTACAACTTTAACAGGATGGATTCAGTTAATTAAACACATCTTGGGAACCATATTTCTGGTATTATCTTTGTAAGTCACTAAGTTGATGTTTATTGGAGAAGTCATTGGTACAGAGTTTTGAGAGAGTGGGCTATACAGGTTGAATATTTGAAAATATTGGACATTAATCTACAATTGTTATTACCGATGGGTGGAAGAATACATGTGTCTGGATAAAGTGGTGTCAGAGACTTTATTTGTTCTGCCTTTGAAGCGCATACTTGTGTGTTGTTGTGCTATCATGTATTGGAAGGAGAAGTAAAATATTTTCATTGGTACTGGAGATGTTTTATTGTTATATTGGAAGATATCCAGAATATACGTCTTTAAGAGGCGGTTGACATGGAGCCTATGGGTTTCTCCCCAGTCTCACCTGGAGCTGGCAACGATAGTATGTGGACAGAGACCTGCACCCATAGGTGAAGATGGGGCCAGCTGGTGCAATCCTGATCCCCTTTCCTAAGCATCACTTTCTGCAGAAACGAACAGTTGCACAGATCTTGCATTTTTGATACATTATCCTCTCTACACTAAGATTTGAAACAAATAATTCTTCATACTTGTCTACCTCTCTGTGTTGCAATTTCTTTCTTGGCTTTGAAATAAAGAAATGTTCATGCTTCCATTACAGTCTATTGCAGGTATGTCCAACAGGTAGATTGTGATCTACCAGTAGATTGCGGAGGGGTCAGAGGTAGATCACCAGCCCCACTCGGTCTCATGGTTTGCTGGACAGGTGTTTGGGTTTTTTTGATGATTGTTTGGTGTGGTGGTATTTGATTATTGGTGCCAGTATGATGAATTCTTATTTTTACTTTTAGAACTGCATGTGTGGTTTTGGCATTATCTAGAGGTCTTCAGTTCCTGTTGATCTTTAATACTTTGGGACAGTGACAGTTTTGGACCAGATTCAGCCAATGTTAACTTAGCACCCTAGCCGCCTCAGTATAACAAAGATGAGTGTTCCAAAGAAGAGCAAAACCTACCACTTTCATGATGAATGGGAAATGGACTACTTCTTCATCATGGTGAAAGACAAGTGTTGTTGTCTACTTTGTAACGCCACTGTATCCTTGCCCAGAAAGGGTAATCTGGAGAGTCATTATAAGGCTCTGCATTGCAATAAGTTTGATGCTGATTTTCCACCCAAAAGTGAAATTCGTAAATTGAAACTCAAAGAACTTAAATCTAAATTGGCTGCACAGCAACAGTTGATGGCGAAGCCAAGGTCACATTTGGTCAATGCAACCATGGCATCCTTCAAGGTCAGCAACCTGATTGCAAAGAAATACAAACCTTTCAGTGAAGGAGAATTTGTAAAAGATTGTTTTCTTGAAGCAGCAGACAATCTTTTTGAAGGATTTAAGAATAAGAAAGATCATAGCTGCTGTTCAAGATGCTCAATTGTCAAGAAACACCGTCGTGCGGCGAATAGAAAAGACGTGCGGAGACACAACTGAACAATTGTTGGAGGATTTTTCAGTTTGTGTTGCTTTCTCACTCCAACTGGATGAATCTACAGACATAAGAGACATAGCCCAGTTACTAGTCTTTATCCAGGTGGTTTTTGAAGACTTCAGTGTTAAAGAAGAACTACTTGGAATGATTTCTTTAAAAGGGAGAACTACTGGTCAGGAAATATTCAATTCTTTCCATTCTTTTGTGACAAAGGCCGATTCTGCATTGATGTTTAAGCCAGCTTTTCTGTGGACTGAAGCTGGCTTATATAAATCCGGAGTATCCTCGAACAATCCACACTGTCTGGGTGTGATGATCCTGAGGGCTGTATTGATTCACTTATCCACAAGGTGGCGGCATTGCTCTCATTGCTTATGGACCACAGATCCTTATGGATCCACGTGATTTCTGCTTTATTGGTTGCAGCCACCATGCTGTGTCATGATTCCAAAGATGCAGAAAGGCTTAGGGAAGTCGTACACCCTTGTTCTACATCCTGTACTCTTGGCTCACCAGGTCATGCTAAGCCAGTATGTTGTAGTGGTTGGAATATTACATTAGGATCTAGTAAACCTAGGTTCAAATCCTGACTGCCATGGAAGCTTGCTGTGTGACCTCAGGACAGTCATGCACTCTCTGCCTAACCCACCTTGCAGGGTTTTTGTGAGTATAAAAGTGGAGGACAGGAGAATGATGTCAGCCCCTTTGCTTTCATTGGGGAGAAAAGTGATACATGCACGAAGCCAGCAAACAAAGGTAGTTTTGGAGACTAATGGAATGAGATGCAAAAGGAGAACCCATCCTTGAGTCCTCCCATATACATGTGGAATGTGGGGTGTGGCTGGGCCTTTTCCCTCATCAAATATGACTGAGAACAGAAGTGTTGCCATACATATGTGATATGTGTCTTGATGGGACACCTTGAGAATGAAACAGGGTCAGTGGCAAAGGGTTGACTTTTTTCCATACATCACTTATCTGCTTAGAATTAAAACTTATTGAGTCTTCTTTTAATTACAATAAAAACATAGTGATTTTGCATAATCTGTGGTTTTCCCATGAGAGAGCAAGCTGTGCACTCCGCCTTCTATGCTTGAGGGCAAAAGAGCTTCATAGGTCGGTTTCTGAAATGAGACTAGGAATTTCAAGGCCTGCTCTGTTGTGTGATATTCTGATGAATCCATCTCTCTCCCATTAGCTGAACCAGGATTGGATGATGTTACCGAATGACCATACTTTTCCTTACAGATATTCAGACTGGAGTACAGCTACCTATTCTTTGATTTGGTGCTTTTAGTGTACAGAAATGACAGCTGCTCTTGCGTGAGCTCTCTGGATGTAAGTGGGGGCAGAATATAAGGATCATGCTACAGTTTTACATAAAAGCAGTTTTGTGGACTGCTGGCCTATTTATAGTTCCGGGTTTTATTTTCGAAGTCTCAAACAACTGCAGGATTTTTTTTCTGAACCTAGTTGCATATTCATTATAGCATGGGGGAGACTTATCTTTGCAGCACTATGTATGAAACTAATCTAGGGGGCTTCGTGGACTACACGCTGAACATGAGTCAGCTGTGTGATGTGGCGGCCCAAAAGGCAAACACAATTTTGGGCTGTATCACCAAAAACCAAGTGTCCACATCATGTTCAGTGATTGTGTCATTTTACTCTGCTGTGGTTAGGACCCTCCTAGACTGCTGCATTTAGTTTGGGGCACCACAGGTTAATAAGGAAACATGCCCAGAGGATATGCCCAGAGGGATATGGAGACGAAGTCCTATGAGGAAAGGTTGAAGGAGCTGGGGATGTTTAGCCTGGAGAGGAGGCGGCTGAGAGGTGATATGATCACCATCCTCAATACTAGAAGGGCTGTCATATAGCGGATGGTGTGGAATTGTTTTTTGTGGCCCCAGAAGGTGGGATCAGAACCAATAGGTTGATATTAAATGAAAAGAGTTTCCGGCTCAACATTAGGAAGAACTTCCTGACCATTAGAGCGGTTCCTCAGTGGAACAGGCTTCCTCGGGAGGTGGTGGGATCTCCTTCCCTGGAGGTTTTTAAACAGAGGCTAAATGGGCATCTGACAGCAATGAAGATCCTGTGAATTTGGGGGGAGGTGTTTGTGAGTTTCCTGCATTGTGCAGGGAGTTGGACTAGATGACCCTGGAGGTCCCTTCCAACTCTATGATTCTATACAATTTTATGATTTTAGTGTAGAACAGGGGTGTCCAACGGTAGCTCTCCAGAAGTTTTTTGCCTACAACTCCCATCAGCCCCAGCCATCAGCCATGCTGGCTGGGGCTGAAGGGAGTTGTAGGCAAAAAACATCTGGAGAGCCACCGTTGGCCACCCCTGGTGTAGAATGTCAGTTTGGGGACACCACTAAACCAGGAATAAAGGTCTACTGTGAAATTGTTTTCCAAGACTCCTATCTTCTCATAAGAGGAACCATGAGGATCCGTGCCTCAAAAACATGTTTTGGATCCATGGTGCTGCCACGAAGCCATGGATCCGTTATATCTGTGGGGAAAGCTCTTTGCATGGACGCAACATGAGATTGGATGGTGAGCTTGGGATGATCCAATGCAGATATCATGAGGATCCATGAGGATATGTGCTTCAAAGCCATGTTTTCGCTCCATGATGTTGCCACGATGCCCAGGATCCATGATTTCTGTGGTGCAAATTCTGCCCATGGACGTAATAAGTGACTGGATGGAGGGCTTGGGGGGATCCGAAGCAGAAATCATGTGGATCCATGAGGATCCATGGTCCAAAATCAAGTTTTTGGTCCCCGGCACTGCTATGAAGCCGTGGATCCATGATTTCTGTGGTGCAAACTCTTCCCATGGACAGGATATGTGATTGGCTGGTAATCTTGGAGTGGCCCAAAGCAAAAAACATGAGGATCCATGAGGATCCGTGGTTTGGAAACATGTTTTTTCAGTGCTGTGGTGCCACAAATTCATGGAGGCATGATTTTTCTGGTGCTGCCTATAGTCTAAGAGAGGATCTACAACATGATGGTGGTTTGATTTCATTTCACCATAAAAATCATATGAATTCATGAGGATTCATGCTTTGGAACTCAGTTTTTGCACTGCTGAGGCGCCACGAATTCGTGGAGGCATGATTTCTGTGGTCCTGCCTATAGTCTAAGACAGTATGTATAGAATTAAAGTGGTTTGATTTCATTTCAATGTAGAAATCATATGAATTCATGAAGATCCATGTAGATCCGACTTTTACCCAGACCCTTCAGGGACACTGCATGATGAACAAATATGTCAGTCACCTTCACATCGGTCGTGCTGAAGAAAGTAGCCTTTGGCCCAGTACTATTAGCTTAGCTGTTCAAACCTTAAATTAGGAGGTGCACCCAGGTTAATACTTGGCCCTTAAATAAAACATATATCTAGCCTACTGAGATCGACTGTGGGCTTTTGTGAGCAAGAGGGGGGATGATTAGCATTTCTTCCTGATGGAGGAGGAGCACGAGTGCTGAGCATTTGCAATACTTTAGCCAGCTCTATTTGGGCTAGTCTTTAGGCACTCCATACAAGCTCAGAGGCTATACCACTGTAAAATTCATAGAGCTGAGGCAATGAATATTTTCTGATTTTATAAGTGGCAGAGAAAGATGAGCTTGGGAGTTTCAAAGATTTACATTCAGCCAAGAGCAATGACAGGTGAAGTTAATGGTTTCATAGGCTATAGACAGCATGACGACTTTCCAAATTTCCTTTCTTACCACTGCATCGTTCACCAGCAAGTTCTGGCAACCAAGAGACTCAATACAAAGACTGTCATAGACATCACTTTCAAAATTATAAATTCAGTTCGTGGAAGATCAAAGATGGCTTTTCAATCTTACTCTTGATGAAGGGGCAGCGGAAATCATTTTGCACACAGATGTAAGGTGGCTAAGTAGGCACAAATTTCTGCAAAGATTTCATGATTTGCTGAATAAAATAAGAAGGTTTTTGAAGGAGAGGGGAGATGACAAAGCAGAGTTGAAAAATGAGGAGTGGTTATGTGATCTGGCATTTCTCGCTGACTTTACAGGCGAACTAAGTGATATGAACATTGAACTACAAGATAAAAACAAATGCATTGGCAAGATGATGAGTACAGTTTCATCCTACAAGAGCAAATTTGAGCTCATAATGACTGACCTTGCAAACAACACTTTTGATCATTTTCCTAATACGCAGGAACATCTGGGACAATATCCAAATTTTGTTTTTCAAAACGAGAAGTGTGTGACAGAAATCTGCTCTGTTATCAAGGAATTCAAAAAAAGATTCTGTGACTTCCAAAGAATTGAAAAAGTTGTGGAGTACTTGTCATACCCATTCAAAGCAGATATGGACATTCAGGAAACTGCAGCTGCTATCAGTAAAAATTACTCATTGAACAAGATATCTCTTGAAAACAAAATAGTAACCCTTAAAAATGACATTTTTCTCAAGACCCATGCTGAGCAAGAATCGTTTTGGAAGCTAGTGCCTAGAGACAAATTTCCTAACTTGAGAAGATGCAGTGAAGCTATACACTCCTGTTTTGGTTCAGCTTGTTTGTGTGAATCTGCGTTTTCCCATCTGAAAATGACAAAAGGGTACACAGTGTTCCAACAAGACAGATGAACATGGTGAGGGGTCTGGAGACCAAGTCCTATGAGGAAAGGTTGAAGGAGCTGGGGATGTTTAGCCTGGAGAGGAGACGGCTGAGAGGTGATATGATCACCATCTTCAAGTACTTGAAGGGCTGTCATCTAGAGGATGGTGTGGAATTGTTTTCTGTGACCCCGGAAGGTAGGACCAGAACCAATGGGTTGAAATTAAATCAAAAGAGTTTCCGGCTCAACATTAGGAAGAACTTCCTGACCATTAGAGCGATTCCTCTGTGGAACAGGCTTCCTCAGGAGGTGGTGGGTTCTCCTTCCTTGGAGGTTTTTAAACAGAGGCTAGATGACCATGTGACAGCAATGAAGATCCTGTGCATGTAGGGGTAAGTGTTTGTGAGTTTCCTGCATTGTGCAGGGGGTTGGACTAGATGACCCTAGAGGTCCCTTCCAACTCTTTGATTCTATGAATTGTTGTCTATATGCCATGCCTTCAAATACCAATAAGAGTTCTAAGGTCCTGATTTCCCAGAGATGGACATTTATCTTTCTAATGTTGTAATATGAGTCTTTTAGCTGTAGTAAAGACATGGAGGGTCCATTTTTGTTGACCATTGGTTAGCTTCCAAGAGACAGGAAGATTTTTAAAAGATACATGAGATCCTCAAAAATTAGTGAACAACTTCAACATTAATAATACAACTGAAACTACTGCAGCAACAATATGGGAGGCCAGCAAGGTCTACATCAGAGGAACTTTATTGGAAATAGCTGCAAGAAAGAAGAAAGAGAAACAAGAATCTATAAAGAGAATACTTGAAAAATAAAGACATTAGAACAAGACCATAAAATTATTGGCAATAAAAAGAAACTGAAGACATTAAAACAATTAATAAATCAACTGGATTTGTTGGAAGTAGAAGAAATGCATATAAAATTAGAATATTCAAAACAAAGACATTTAGAATGTGCAAATAAACTGGAAGATCTAGCACAGGGGTGTCAAACATGCAGTTCAGGGGCCGAATCAGGCCCGCAGAGGGCTCCTATCAGGCCCCCGAGCAACCGGCTGTCATCTGCTTCCTTCTCCCTCTCTGTTGCTTCCTTCTGTATAACAGCTTGCTTTGCAAGACTTGCTCAATTGCACAGGAGCTACAGAGCAAAACCTCTATTTTCTCCATTGGCTGAGGCTCCTCCCCCCCCCCCAATCCCCTGGGGAAGGAAGGAAAGAGCCACAGCTTTGTTTGCTCAGTTCCCTGGATCCCATGGGAGAGCTACAAAGAAAGCACCTTTAAGACCAATGAGTGCTAATGTTTTAAGCATATTTTAAGTTAAAAAATATATATATATTTGTGTTTGTGTTCTTTATAAAATTTGTATCTTTGCTATCTAATCTTAAATAGGTACACACATGGCCCGGCCTGAAATGGCCCAGCCCAACAAAGTCTCTGTTATGTCAGATCCAGCCCTCATAACAAATGAGTTTGACATCCCTGATCTAGCACATTGTCTATGAAAAAAAAGAAAAAAAGAAAATGATGCCTGGAAATAAAATCCAAGTAATTTAAGTAGAGCAAGAAATGCATGAATAAATATTTTTTTCTTGAATCTTTATAATGAAGACTCTATAGATGGGGAAGGAATGGAGAAATATTTAGCAGAAATACCAATTAAAAGATTTACATCTGAGCACAGAAGAATTTTGAACCAAGTAATAACGATACAAGAAGTTAACTATACTATTAAAAATGACAAAGCACCTTGCCTGATAGCAACTTTTTATAAACTAGGAATAAGGCCTGTTGTAGGGGAAAATACAATGGGCTCTAGAAAAAGGCACTGGGAGAGTGCCTCCCACTCTTGCTGTCTTCCCACTCACCCAAGTCAAGGCATTCATTCCCCACCAACCTTGGTATCTTCCCACCCTCACTTGTCATTCTAATACCCCCCCAACACCTCTTCCTCTCAACCACCCCTGCACTCTTGCACACCACTACCCCACCATGGCATTCTTAGCCAGAGACTCTCAACTGAGCTGCCATGCTCAGATGCACATATTTCCTCACAAGTATATACTGCCTTCACATTTACTGCTACGCCTCTGCCCTTTCTCATTTGTCTGTCCCTTTCGGCGCTGGCCCGTGGATCCCTGGCACCCTAGGCAGGTGCCCCCCCCGCCACCCCCCATGCCCCATCAAGGCGCAGTGCCCCCGCCTCCTCCCTCCCTTCCCTTCCCATTTGCTACATGCATGATGCACCCTCCCCTTCGCCGCTGCCACGGCCGCTGCTAGCCCCCTCCGGCCTGCCTCCACCCCCTCAGGCTCACCACTAGTCCCCGCCCCCGTGCCGGCCGCTGCCGAGCTCTGCTTGCTCTCCCATCCCCTCCTGCCCTGCTCTGCTCCGCTCACCGCGAGTAAATGAAGGCCTGTCGGCTAATCACAGCCCATGCCTGTGCATTTTGACTCAACAAAACGTGCAGGCGCGGGCTGCAAGGAGCTGGAAGGCCTTCGTTTTACTTGCGGCGAGTGGAGCGGGAGGGGATGGGAGAGCGAGTAGAGCTTGGCAACTGGCCGGAGGGCGTGGGGGGGTGGCAAGCCGGAGGGGGATAATGGCCGCAGTGGCAGCCACAATGGTGGCGGCAGCGTGGGGGGGGGAGAGAAAGGCAAACTAAGTGCTTGCCTGGGGTGCTGGGTGGGGGGAGCCCAATTTGCCACCCCCTGCCTCCCAGCTCCCTAGGCAACCACCTAGTTTGCCTAGTGGGTGAGCCAGCCCTGGTTCCTTTTAAATGTTGTACCCCTGAATCCTAATATTCCAGTTGTGTCATCCCACCAAGTTTTAGTAAGGCTTATATGTCATAGTCTCCTTCCTGTTTTAGGACTTCCGGTTCCTCCTGTTTGTTTCCCGTACTCTGTGCATTAGTGTAGAGACATTGGAGTTCATGTTTTATGCACAGCCTTCAACAGGAAGAACTGATGAGAACACAATCTGTGCTCCCAGCTCCTTCACCTTCTGACCCAGAGCCACATAGTCTTTTCTAATATGTTCAGGACTGTGACAGGCAGTATCATTCGTTCCCACATGGTTCAGCAAGAAAGGATAATAATCTATGGGTTTGATAAGTCTTCCAATCCTTTTTGTCACATCCTGGATTCGTGCACCTGGCAGACAGCAGACCTCTCAGGAGGACAGGTCAATTCACCACACTTTGGGCTCCACCCCTCTGAGCAAGGAATCTCCAATTACCACCACCCTCCTCTTCCTATAATGGGGAGCAGAAGCTCCAGGCTTCTTACCCACAGTATTCTTCAAGCTTCGTGGAGGCCAGGGAAGTAGCCCTTGTTCCAATGGTTCAGGATCAGTTACTGGGAGATCCTGGAACCTATTGCTGAGCAACAGAGGCTCAGAAGATCTCCTGATTTTCCTGCTTCTTTGGGTTACATTTTTCCATGAACCCTCCTCCTGTGTTGGGTTCTCTTCCAATTGCTACCACTTCCTCTTCCTCCTCTTGTCCTTTCAAGAGCACCTCATGGCTTCTGTCAAGAAAAGCCTCACCTTCCTTTATACACTGCAGTGTGGACAATCGTGCCTCCAGTCCCTGTATCTTCTCCGGCAGAGCTACTTGCTGCAAGTGTAATTGCTGCTACTCTCAGGTAGAAATACAAACATCTCAGTCTTTACACATCACTGCCTCAGCTCCCTCACCAGCTATGCTGCTGCAATCAATTTCAAAATTCTCTTTATCTTGACTCCCCTGTAAATTCCATTACCAACTGCCAGTCCTCCACAGCCCTCCTGTTTTGGCCTCAGCAGGTTTTAATGACAAAGTCCACCCTGCAAAGTAGCCATTTTCTCCAGGGGATCTGATCTTTGCCATCTGGAGAGCACTTGTAATTCTGAGTGATCTCCAGCCCTCACCTGGAGATTGGCAATAATGGTTCTCCAGGAGGAAATGGCTGTTTTGGAGGGTGGCATTATACCTGTCTGCAGTCCCACCCCTCCTCAAACCCCACCCTCTCTAGGGTCCACTCCTCAAATCTCCAGGAATGTCCCAACCTGGCATTGGCAACCCTATCTCCTTATCAGCCAACCATCCTGGGATGAGGCAGAGGGGAGGAGGGAGAGAGGGAGTGACAGGAAAGAGGTAGGAAAGGTGGGACAGCTCTTGGCTATTTTGACTGACTTTGGAGGCTGCCTGTGCTGGGAGGCCGCATGGGCCGTTGATAGCACAGCAGAGGTCTGATGTTGGTGGTGGCCATGACACCTTTCATGAGGCTGCAGTAGGGCAGCAGTCCTTTCTGAGGCCGGTTGACAAAGAGGACACAGAGAAGCACTGGAGATGTGTCTCTCTCTGAGGTAAGACTGCTTTGCCTCTACTCAATCCTTTGGTAAAGAGCTGCTGTGGTATCTGGTATATCCTAAACATACTTTATGGCTAAATAAGCCAGAATTAAGATCCATGTGGAGAGCAGGAATAAACTTTAAAGCCATATCCCATAGCCGTGGCAAAATAGGGCAATGTAGCTCTTTACTTCATTCCTGACACTCTGCATGTCATACTTATAAATCAACATCAAATATTTATAGACAAATATTGTAACTTTTGTTTCCTGCATCAATTCAATTAAAGTTTTCAGGAGCAATTTTTTTTACTTGCTTCATTTTGATATCATAGTGCAGTAACATTTTATAAATTTTTCCTAATAGATGTCTTAAATCTGAGGCACAATGTTACAAGGCCATATTTCGATACCAACAGATGTTGCAAATATAAATATTGCCATTTAACAGAAGCTGACAAGTCATATCTAGATCTAAGAAAACAAGGTTCCCATTCCTCAGGCAGAGGATCACCCACTTTTTGGGGCTTCTGCCCACTGTTGGCCAGTGGAGGAAACCCCACCCCCAAACAGCAAGGTCATGGAGCAATGTCTCCAACATGATGATGTCACATGGAAATGATATCATCACATTGAGGACCGCACAGTGATGCTCTGGTTTTTGGGCAAAACTCTATTATTGGAGGGCAATTTTACCATAGAGTTTCCCCCTCAAACCAGAGCATTGCTGTGCAACATCCCCAGCTTGATGCTATCACTTCTGTGTGATGTAATCATGTCAGGAACATCATCATACAATGTTGCTATTTGGGGGCAGAGCCCTCCCCCACTCTCAGAATGCTTCCTTCCACTAACCCACCCCCCGCTAGTGTGTCGCCAAGACCCGGCAACCCCTATAAGAAAATAACACTGTGGAAGCAAACAGCTTTCTTCCAACATCAGTTAATGCTGGAGGTAGCATCATTGTGCTAAGGGGTTAACCGCTAGAAGCTCTGGATGAAGGCTAGGAGTGCCTGGCACTCTCTTCTCCAGTTGCCATTCCAGGGTTAAAAACACAGAAAAAAAACCACAGAGAAAAGGGAAAGTCCAATATGTTAACTTAAGCCCCTTTCAAACAGCCTTTATAATTCATTTTAGTAGCTGGTTGCTAATGAATATTTGCGTCATTTCAGATGCAACCATTTTAGCAACCAGCTGCTAGTGGATTTTATTTACCTTTTCATACAAAGCCACTTACATCCAGTTAGCAAAATGGGGTTGAGCTGGTTTTGAGATAAACTGTTCCTTCTGTTTTTACCTCTTCTTTGCGCTTCTGAATTGTTTTAGTCTGTTGTTTAAAATGTCTATAGTGCTTCCAATAGTGCTGCTTTTTTCACTGCCCTTTTTTACCACATAGTCTTTCTCGACCTTTTAAAAAAATGTGGGTTTTGTTTATTAATTAAATTTATATCCTGCTTTCTCTCCCCCGAATGGGACTTGGGGTGGCTAACAACATATAAAATAATATAATTTTTTAAAATATAAAGATACAATAAATAATATTTAAAATATAAAACTATTAAAAATCTATCCCCATTAATTGAGAGCTATAGCACTTCAGTGCTGTAGCAGGACCACTGAGATGCATTGCTTCTATTTTGGTCTAGAGCTATAGTGCTCAGCTTAGAAGATTTTTTTAAAATCTGCAAGAAAGATGGTATGGCAAAAAAGGGCACAGGGGAAAAAGAGCACTGTTTGAAAGGCCAGAGCCCTTCAAAGACAGCTCGTTAACAGAAGGAAATTCACTGTATGAAACCCCCATCCCTGTGTCACTTTACTTAGAACCGGGCCTACAACGGATAGCATCTGGTTTAAAGCACAAAGTTTACTAAGTGTCCATACTCTGTGACTTTTGGCTTCCTAGGCCCTATAGCATAAACCTTTTAACAGAAATCAAATCATATGTTAAAGCAAACATAACATGGGTTACACGTTAGGAACAATACTCCCTCTAAGCTGTGGAGTCTTGTGAGCAAAAATTCTACTTTGTGAGCTTCTGGCATTCAAGCTGTAAGCTACTGCATACATTAGTTTGCTCTGAGGCCATTTTTACTAAGTTAAGACAAAAATGTGTGAGTCACAGGCTAAAAAAACTGTGAGCCAGCTCACACTAACTCAGTTTAGACGGAACACTGGTTAGGACTACTTCTGTTCTACGATACCAAATGTAGGGTGTCCCTTCATAAGGAGAAAAGAATTGAAACAAGGAGGTATGCTGTTGAAAGGGGAGGTAGATTGGGGAGAGCGAAAGGCTAGAATTGAGGTATAAAAAATATGAGAAAGGGGAAACCCCAACACCCTTACAAGGAATAGTACCCTTAGTGTGCACATTTTGGTGCCTCACTTTGGATGGAAGGAGATAAAAAATAGATTTTAGTAACAGTGAATGAAAAAGAAAATTAAATGGCAATGAAAGGAATATGTATTTTCTCTAGAACAGTATCCCTGCAATTTCCCAGAGAAATATAGCAGCTACCTTTCTGCACTGGCACCAGCAAACATCAATGTATATCTTTCAGCCCAGGAAATTTTCTATTCTGTTAAATGAGAAATCAGTAGGAATAAAGAAGCTTATTAAATTCTGTGAAATGGGGAAAGGAAAAAATGATTTTCTTAACCAAACAGTGTTGTACTGTATAGTCCATTTCCTCCTGCGGTAAACCAGAGCAAAATGTATTGCATTCTTGGAAAATATTGAGTGAGCTCACCGGTGTAGAAAGCAGTTTTGACTCCTAAAAGCATACTCAAGGGATGAATCCATTTTCCAAGGGAAGTTTCCTATTCAGCTGGTGAAAATTTTGCTAGTCCAGTTTTAAGTGTCTTAGAACTCTGGTACTGTGATAATTTCTAAATGGTACAGAAAAGAGCAAGATTGGAACTGCTGCTGCATAGTTAAGTGGCTATTTTCGCCTTTCAGTATCCATCTATTTAAAAAATGGCCATATTAGTTTTGATTTTCAATCAAAGTAATCTGGATCAAAGAATTCAAAAAAAGTAGACTATGAAAGAGCCTTCGCTAAAATTATACTGGGAAGGTCAGGGCTTTTTTTGAGCAGGAAAGCATAGGAATGCAGTTCCAGCAGTCTTGGGACCAGGGTGTGTGGTCTAATATGCAAATGAGTTCCTGCTGGGCTTTCTCTATAAAAAAAGCCCTGAGAAAAGCAAACATCATAGGATTTCAACTGTTTAATATCTCTTTCACAACTATTTGATTTTTTAGTTTACTTAATTTATATCTGCATGCTGCCAACTGCAAAGGGCCTTGGGATGCCTGTTATATACAACATGTGAAGTTGACAGTCAGCAGAGTCTCCTCCTCCACTCCAGTTCTATACAGATGTAACTATTACAAAGATGCAACAGGACAAGAGCTCATAAACGAGGTCTTACAGAATAGTACAAAGGGTTCTACATGCCCACCACAGTTCTTGATTTTTAAAAAATTCTTTGCTACAGTTGTCATTGATGATACATTATCTCATCTTCTGAGGTCCTTGGAAGTTTGGTGGGCACCTACCAAGGACTGCACCTCTTAGGCTGTAGAATGCCTTCACTGTGCACATCAGTCAAACATATTTTACTGGGTTTTCTGTGTCTGTTAAAAGACCTTGCTATTTACCTAAACTTTTGGTCTCATGTGACTCTCTGTAGTTTGTGGGTTTGTTGGCAATATTTGAGTTGATGAATTGTATTTGCTGTTATTTTCACTTTTGAGTGAGTAGCTTTGTTGTTTTTCAACTTGATTTTTTAAAAAATTGCAAGCTACACTGGGGACTGCAAATGTTTGAAAGGCAGGGTGTTTTAAATAAAATTAAATAGAAATCTACATTTGAGATTCATGAGAAAGTCAGTAATGGCTATAGTTTTGGTGGGTTTTTCCTTTTTTTTCAAAAAAGCAGCTCTCCCCCAGGTCCTTTCATTTATCTAAAATCATTTTCTGTGTTTACTTTGATTTTTACAGATGTCAGAAGTTAAAAAAAACTAATCTGAACAGAACTATTTACAATATTTCCATGTTTTACTGCACATACATTACATTTTAGAATGGTATTTTTAAAATAATTGTCTAATATTTTTCCCTTTATTGAAACAATCCATAAGATAAGAGAGAAAGTCTACAATGTGTAACACTGCAATTATAGCATTTCTGCAGCTGTCATTCTTGTTAGAGAACTTTTGTGTACTTTGCACCACCATATTTCAGTAGTAACGTTTAGTTTTACATAGATAACTTTATTGCATTAGCTCATAGCCTTAGCAAATAGCCCCAAAAATACTGAAAGCAGTGTCAAAACTACAGCACAACACAGGTGTACAGTACAATAAAAACACTTATCCATTTAAAATTAATAAACAATTATAAAAACCATAATTTAAGTTAAAAGCAGTGACAATTCAGTCAATCGGTCACCATAGTACATAAGTCTATCAATCAGCCACCCTAACAGTAGATGATTTTGTCAAAGCCTTTACTGCTCACACAACAAACTTTGCTACTTGCCGTGTTACCCATTCACTTTTGTTGGCAAACAATATAATTAATCTATCATTGTCCACTCTCCCTGGATATTGTAATAAAACATTCCCAAAATATCTCTTGCATTCTAATGCAAATCTTGGGCAGCAGAAAACCTCATGGCATAAACCCTCAGTAGATATCTGGTTGCAGGTACAGACATGTTCTTTATATAGGATCCCATTATAGCAATATCTTAGTGTTGTCAGTTGTAAAATATCTAACTGTGCTTTGGTAACTAACTACATTTCTATGCTTAGAATTTGATAACAGTAAGGTAAAATAAAAGTGTTAAAGGAGAAGGTGCAAGTTGTTTGTAAAGGGGAACTATTCTCAAGGCACTTAGCACTGTGACCTCCATCTGATCTCTGGTATCTAACAATCTTTGGGGTTTTTAATTGTTTTGCGGCAAAAAAAATAATAATTAAGCCCTCTTAAATAAATAATATCTGTGGTAGTACCTTTGTCCTATAGATTTTTAACATTGGAGGTACCAAATAGCCTCTCCTTGTTTTATTGAATCTAAAAATAGTAACTTCAGCTTTTCTCTAGTTCTCACAAACAATGTTCAGGCTGCTGCTCTATTTGTTTCAGAGGATGTGACCTCTCTGCATTTGCAATGGAATGAATATGTGGAGTTGCCTCACATAGGTCGTTTTCGCACTCACCTTAATCAGCAGCGACGACCCTCTTCACCGCGCAGGATCTGCGTGGATTTCGCACTAATTGCCGCGGAGCACCCAGAAGAGCCGGAAAGTCCAGGCGCTTTTGCGGCGCAAACGGAAACCGCCAAAACCCAGTTTCCGTTTGCGCCGCAAAAGCACCGGGACTTTCCGGCTCTTCTGGGTGCTCCGTGGCAATTAGTGCGAAATCCGCACAGATCCTGCGCGGTGAAGAGGGTCGTCGCTGCTGATTAAGGTGAGTGCGAAAACGACCCTAAAGTCAGTCCTTGCCCACTTAGAAGATTCACATGTGTGCACTGGATCTCTAAAGCATTTTCAAAAATCGTCTGCATTGGAGTAATTATGCATTTAATGTTGGATGTTGATTATATATCTATTGTTATAATAAACCATAGCATTACTTTTCCGATTTTATGATCATGTTGGGAGATGAAATCTCAGCATGCCCCCATTCTCAAAGTTTTCCAACTACATTTCACACTTGAACATTGGGTTTTCAGGTCCCAACGTCACGCTGGTGGGGGGTTTGGGGGAATGTTCTGGGAGTGGGTGGGGACATCGTGTGATGTGTATTCGTCACATGGAAATGATGTAGGGACACCAGTGATGTCAGAAGTGACACTATTGCCCTCAAACCATAGAGTTTTGCCCAAAAAGCAGAGTGTCAATGACGCTTGTCTGTCACTTCCAGGTGATGTCAGCACGTCATGCATGACTTTGCTGTTTGAGGGTGAGGTTTCCTCCACCAGCCAGCTGGCTGCCAATAGGCAGAAGCTCATGAAAGTGGAAATCCCACACCCTTACCTGGGGAATGATAACCCTACTCGAACATACTATTCTGATCTTTTAAAATATTATTGAAACCCAGATTGGGGTTACTAGGATTTTCCCGCCTTTATTTTCTCCAAGTGAAGATGTAATTAATTTCACATTCAAGGCAAAAAGAGACAGAGAGTTATCTGCTCTTACTTAATAAAAGTTCTTATTTATGGCTTTGACTTCTCCAAAATTCTCTGACTGCGGAACTCTGTATGTGGTCACAGCTAAGAGGAAAACAAAAACAATCAAGAATGGGAAGATAAAGGGGATTAACTCTGTCTCTGCTGAAAGAACCTGTATTAAGGGTGTTGCTTTTTTTCTTTCCAGAGGTGTGGAGAAATCTCATTCGATAGTCCAGAGCAGAATGCCAAATGCGTTCGCATGCTAGGTAAGTGCTTTCAATTCTCTTAACCTGGTCACCACTGTGTACAGAAATACACAGTTTTCATGAGGTAAAATAAAACAGAAACAGTGTCTAGTGCTCTCCACTGCAGCTTGGGATTTCCTAGAGGCTTGTGGTGGGGTGTGTGTGTGTGTTTAGGAACAGAGCTTAGAGAGCTATGGTGTCACTTTGTAATACTACATCCTGGTAACCCTAGTGGTAGCACCTTAAAGACTAACAATTTATTTCAGCAGAAGCTTTAGTGCGTCAGCAGAAGCTTTTATGTGCCATTGAGTGCTTCATCACATAAATGATATGTCTATCCATTAGGCCAATACATTAACAATCGAAAGGTGAGGGAAAGTGATATTACTAGGGTTGCCCACCCTGGAGTGAGAAATAAGATAAGCAGATCCAAGAGTAATTTATAGTATAACTGAAGTTAACAAATATATGGAAAGGATGGATTGTTAACATAATGATTGAGAAATCCAAAGTCGTTGAAATCTGGTAGGGAAATAGTCTTGAATTCTAATTGAGCAGTGATGTACTGGATTCTCCCACTGGCATTCTTTTTGGGGGAAACAACATTTTAGATCAGCAAAAGAATGTTTTGGAAAATTAAAATTTCCATCCACCATTTTCTGAATGCTGTGGTTTTTAATCTCATATTTGTGTCCATTTATAAACAAAGCTGACGTTTTAAAAATTCCACCCTCTGCCCCCATGTCTCACCAGATATATTGTCCTAATGGGTATGTACTTCAGAGATTTGATGAAGTGAATTCTGTCTCACAAAAGCTTATGCTGGAATAAAGTCTGTTAGTTTCTGTGATGGCACTCGTGGTTGCTGCTGACACAATTACCCATCTTTTTTTAATGAGGTGTTTCTTTTCTAAAAGTGTTTGAATTTTAATGAGGTTAGTTGGTAGCCATAATACTTCTAGATGTATGGTATGAATACTGAATACATATGAACACTAATTGATTATAATGATCCCTCAGTTTGCTTGTAGAAAGCTGTTGACAGAATGATTTCTGACTTCTGCTTATGAAATCTCAATGCAGATTGTTGCAAAACACTGGCTAGGAATGCACAATTAACAGCTTTTAGACAGTCTAAAACATTTAGATCCTTAAATAGTTGGTTTTAATTCTGTCTTTCTTTTTAAAAATGGCTGTACATTCACAGTACTTTCACTGTAATGCTGAATACATACTGATTTAACTGGGAAGTAAATTAGGATTCTATTAATGTTTGTTTAGAAGGAGAAATAAGATAGTTTGTATCTGTTCAGTAGTAATTTCTATAGTGAGGGGAGGGGGGTTGCGTCTTTCCTTGTATCTGAAAAAGTTCTGTTAGTGGTTTGTTTAAAGTCCATTGTTATTTCCAGTGGTCTTAGACAAACAGCTGTCCTCCCCTTTATTAATTTATTATCTATTGATTCACATATTTACATATCTATACATTTATACTACCTGGCATTTTTCATAGCTCCGCTTTTTATGTAGTTTAGCATTTTTATTTATTTATTTATTTATTACGTTACATTTATATCCCGCCCTCTCCGCAAGTGGACTCAGGGCGGCTTACAGTATCATAAAAACAATCAATTCCATAAAACATATAAAACCATAATACATTTATCAGTTTAAAACTATTACGCTATCTCAATCCAGTCTGGCGGTATTGGGTTCTGACTATGACCACCAGCTTCTGTAGGATGTCCGGTGACAGCCCATTTTCAGTCAACCAGAAAAGCCTGTCTAAACAGTTCGGTCTTACAGGCCCTGCGGAACGCCGACAAATCCCGCAGGGCCCTTATAGCTTCTGGGAGGGTGTTCCAGAGTTCTGGTGCTGCCACCGAGAAGGCCCTAGATCTTGTTGCGCATTTTCTGGCTTCTTTTGGGCCAGGGGCAGACAGCAGATTTTTTGTCCCTGATCGCAGTGCTCTCTGGGGGATATATGCAGTGGTGGGATTCAAATAAATTAACAACAGGTTCTATGTCCTAATGACCATTTTAACTATACCAAAAGATATACCGAAAGGTAGTTTAATAATTCACGCATTAAATACTGCAATAAGAACAGTAAAAGAGGTAAAGACAACTAGATTATGTTTAAAGAAAGATTTATAATATCAAATACTTGACAGTTATTGAAGATATTTCCATATCACCAACCAGGAAAAAGATTGAACATAAACATATGAAGCTGCCTTCTACTGAATCAGACCCTCCTGGGTCCATCAAAGTCAGTCTTGTCTGCTCAGACTGGCAGTGGCTCTCCAGGGTCTCAAGCTGAGGTTTTTCACGCCTACGTGCCTGGAACCTTTTTAGTGGGAGATGCCAGATGCTCTGCTACTGAGCCACCATGAATGATGTCTGCTAACACCTTTTCTGACACCCACTGAGTGTTTTTTATAAAGTGGGTGGAGTCAGATAGAGTTTTTGCCTAGCAAGACTTCTGAATGGCCGCTGGGTATTTGACTGGCTGAATTCAAGGATCTTCACTGTGTGACTGAAGGTAAGCTGTGGCAGCCATTTTGTAGCTGGCTTGCTTCATTTTGTAGCTGCCATTTTGTGGCTATGCATCAGAATTTCAAAGGTGTCTATAGGCTCAGGGTTAGGGTTGCCAATCCCCAGGTGGGGGCAGGGGATTCCCCAGTTTGGAGGCCCTCCCCCCACTTCAGGGTCATCAGAAAGCGGGGGGAGGGGAGGGAAATGTCTGCTGGGAACTCTATTATTCCCTATGGAGATTTATTCCCATAGGAAATCATGGAGAATTGATCCGCGGGTATCTGGGGCTATGGGGAGGTTGTTTTGGGGGGCAGAGGCACCAAATTTTCAGTATAACATCTAGTGCCTCTCCCCCAAATACCCCCCAAGTTTCAAAACGATTGGACCAGGGGGTCCAATTTTATGAGCCCCAAAAGAAGGTGCCCCTATCCTTCATAATTTCCTATGAAAGGAAGACATTTAAAAAGGTGTGCTGTCTCCTTAAATGTGATGGCCAGAACTCCCTTGGAGTTCAATTATGCTTGTCACACCCTTGTTCCTAGCTCTGCTGCCCCAATGTCTCCTGGCTCCACCCCCAAAGTCTCCTGGCTCCACCCCCAAAGTCCCCAGATATTTCTTGAATTGGACTTGGCAACCCTACTCAGGGTTTGAGGGGGATCTATCTAGGTCACCCAGCCCTACGTTTTGCACTATAACCTAATCTGCCATAAAATTAATCAAACTGAAAGAAAAGACAACTTAAAACTTGCAATTCATTTTGGGGCCATGACTGCGGATTGAGAGGGCGTCATCTTTTCTCGACAGCACCAACAACAGCTAACAAATTGTCAGGATTGAGGGGTGAGGAGAGAGCTGGGGAAGCCAAAATAATATTTTCTATATCACCCGCCTGGGAAGTGCCAGTATATTATGAACACGAATCTACAAGCCTCGCATGGAGCCCTTCAATGAGAAATGAGCCTCTGAATAATAATAAGCCTGTAGATACACATTCAGAGGCTCATTTCTCATTGAAGGGCTCCATGCGAGGCTTGTAGATTCGTGTTCATAATATACTGGCGCTCCCCAGGGTGATATAGAAAATAATTAATATCAACTAACATTTTAAAGAAAATATAACAAGCTAAAAAAAAAAACCCCAAAAGGATTGGAACCTTCTGAAGGGAAAGAGCTTCGTCCGCTTTTGAGAAGTTCTCCAAGCTGTAGCAGCGAAGCCTCGGTCGGTCTCCCTGGAAATCAGCTGCAGAGGAGGGCTCCTGACTCTGAGGACGGCGAAGCAAGGTGATGCACGCACGCGGCACGCTGCTTTTTGAAGGCACACAGAATCCCCGCCCCCTGCAAGCGCGCGAAAAGCGCGCTAGATTGCCTGCTTTCTCCTCCACGCTGCGATGCAGCGGGCTGCTGGAGGCTTTGTAAACAAACAAGTAGTTTTTCATGTTGAGGGTCATCTTGCAGACCTAGCAGTGGAAACATGCTTTCGAGGCAGTTGTTCACCTTCTCCGTGGGGTAAACGATCTTGCCGCAACGGGCACAGCTGGGGTTAAAAATCTTAAACGGCTGCCGGAGCAGAGGAGCTGCTGCTGCCGCCGCGCTGGTAGAGTGGAAGGGAAAGGATCAACAGACCTTTTTAGAGTGTTATTTTCAAGAACATGTGATGATAGTTCACAGAAGTCGCCAGGTAGCAATGAGACTAGACTATATGAGGGTGCACATTGTCAGACCCAGCAGAAAAGTGATCCAACATGCATTGACCCAGAGAGGTGACCTGCGGGGGAATGGCTGCCAGAGTGGAGGGGCTGCTGCTGCCGCCGCGCTGGTGGCGTGGGTGGAAGCCGGAAGGGAAAGGGAGGAAGCAAAGAAGGCTGTGCCTGCGGCGAGAAAAATCAATTTGAGCACTTTGGGGGTTAAATTGCCAGAGTGGAGGGGGCGGGGCTGCTGCTGCCGCCGCGCTGGTGGCGTGGATGGAAGCCGGAAGGGAAAGGACGGAGGAAGCAAAGAAGGCAGCGGTGGTGGCAGCGAGAAAAAAAATGTGAGCACCTGCGGGTTAAGGAGGCAAAGAAAAAGGGGGAAGGAGCCACCCCAGCAATGTCTGGCAGCGACTGAGAGAGGAAGCGAAGGGAAGCAGGCGCCCGACCAACAACCGGTTCTGAGAACTGATATTACATTAGGAACCGGCTCTACAGAACCGGTGAGAACCGGCTGAATCCCACCTCTGGATATATGGGGAAAGGCGGTCCCGTAGATAGGCAGGTCCCTGACCATAAAGGGCTTTAAAGGTTAATACCAACACCTTGAAGCGAACTCGGAACACAACAGGCAACCAGTGCAGCTCTCTCAGCACTGGCCGAATGTGCTCCCGTCGTGGTAGCCCCATTAACAGCCGTGCCGCAGCGTTCTGCACTAGTTGTAGTCTCCAGGTTAGCGTCAGGGGTAGCCCCATGTAGAGAGCATTACAGTGATCTATTCTTGAGGTGACCGTAGCATGGATTACCGTCGCTAGGTCGCTGCGGTCCAGGTAAGGGGCCAGCTGCCGTGCTTGCCGAAGATGGAAAAAGGCAGATCTAACAGTGGCTGCCACCTGAGCCTCCATTGTAAGGGAGGACTCAAGGAGCACGCCTAAGCTCTTGACCTTGGGGACCGGTATTAGTGGCATCCCGTCAAGGGCCGGCAGCTGGATCTCTCTCCCCGGACCGCCCTGACCCAGGTAGAGAACCTCCGTCTTCGTCGGATTCAATTTCAGCCGACTCAGTCTGAGCCAGGAGGCCACGGCTTGTAATGCCAGGTCTAGATTTTCCAGGGTACAGTCAGACTGGCCACCCATCATTAGGTAGAGCTGGGTGTCATCCGCATATTGATGGCAACCCAGTCCATACCTCCTGACTATCTGGGCAAGGGGGCGCATATAGATATTAAATAACATCGGGGATAGGACCGCTCCCTGCGGCACCCCGCAACTAAGGGAGTGCCTCTGGGATGCTTCCTCCCCTATCACCACCCTTTGTCCCCGATCTTGGAGAAAGGAAGTCAGCCACTGCAAGGCAGATCCCTGTATCCCCACATCGGTGAGGCGGTCAGTCAGTAGCTGGTGGTCAACCGTGTCAAAAGCGGCTGACAGATCTAATAACAGCAGCACTGCAGAGCCGCCCTGATCCAGATGTCGCATAAGATCATCCATGAGGGCGACCAGAACTGTCTCCGTCCCGTGACCTGGCCGAAAGCCGGACTGGAATGGATCCAGTGCAGAAGTGTCCTCCAGGAATCCCTGCAGCTGAGTCGCCACCGCCCGCTCTATGACCTTACCCAGGAAGGGAAGGTTTGACACCGGCCGATAGTTCGCCAATGTGGCCGGGTCTGCTGATGGTTTTTTTAAGAGGGAACGGACCACTGCCTCTTTAAGCATATAGATTAAATTGTCATAGTTGCTAACAGATTACTATTTAAATATTTTTTATAGTCTAGGAATTTCATCCTTTTTTACTTACTGTCAACTATTACATTTTATTATTATATACTCCAGTCAATCTTGTGTTCCTTCAGATATCTTATTAATTATTTAATTCTATAATATATAATTACTAATTAATTATATACTAATCAATTGTTGCTAGTTTATATTTGCAATTCTACTGTATATCTTATATAGTTTATTTTACAATTTAATAAGAATTTATTGTTATTATTATTTTAATTAATTAGTCAAAGTACTTAGAGCTAGAAAAAATTCTCTATTTCATTGTTTATTTACAAATTTAATTAGTTTTATTTTTTTCAGTTCTTACTGCACTTTACATTTCTCAGAGGTGAATCTCTCTACTATGTCAATCCTTGACAAAATTATTTTGACCTCTTTTTTTCCTTTAAAGTCATGTCCAATTAATTAACATTCCTCTCTGTGAATATTTCTGGTCTTAACAACTTGACAAAAAAAGAGTTCATCAATTTATTAACATAAATATCCAAGTCTTTTATTTTTGCAGGAAACTCATAGCCACACAAACACTCCTATTTTCAATTCTACACACTACTCTTTACAATTTCAAGCTCCTGGTTCCTCTCAAGCTAGGGGAGTGGCAATTGTATTCAGGTGTGAGATCATTTTTATTCTGGAAGACTCCAAAATTCATCCCCAGGGTTGCTTTCTTTTCCTTAGAGGGAATATTGAAAGCAAAAAATTTACACTTGCATCTGTTTATGTGCCAAATCAGAATTGAATCATTTTTCGGGATGAAGTGTTCAAGTCATTTCAGTCATTTCAGGGAGGTGAACTGATTATTGATGGTGAGTTCAACTTCATTGCTAATGGGAAAATAGATGGAACCTTTAACAATCCCAGATTAGTTAATTCAGCTCTCACAATTACTAAATTATCTAAATTATTCACCAAATACCATCTTCATGAGATCTGGAGAGAACTTCATCCTTCAGAAAGAGATTACACTTATTTTTTGAGCACATATAACATCTTCACAAGGATAGACTATATACTTTGTGCTTAGTAATCTCCGCCAATATTGGTCCTCATCATTTAGCAAATCATGCCTGGCTAGACTGTTGTTTAAATCAGACTTCACCTTCAGATAGGCGGAAACAATGGTCAGTGGACAGTACAATTTTATTAAACAACAATGCCAAAGAGAAAGTAGCTTCTGAATTACAGAATTTTTTCAGGAAAAACATAGCTTCTAATACAGCCCCATCCATGTTATGGGATATGATGAAGGCAGTTATGCATGGCCACATAATATCATTGTCTTCACACATTATGAAAGAAAAGAACATGCTTAGGGATGAAACCACTGCATGCATCTCTGTCCTTGAAAAACTATACAAAGATACTGGTAATAAGCAGAATTACGCTAAAATGTTAGCGGAATGAAAAATTTTGGAATCTATTGAAACTTCTCAGATTCAGAAGAACTTATTATATTTGAAACGGCAATGGTCTGGGAAAAACATTAAACTATTAGCTTAGTGGGTGAAGGACAAAAAGCAATCAACAGCTGTTCATTCAATCAGAACTCAAGATGGCAATTTAAATTTCCTACCCAAAGACATCGGCTATGCTTTTGCAAATTTTTATGAAAATCCCTATAAATCAACAAACTCCAACCCAGAAGAAATTAAGACATTACTTCATTTCAAAAACCTGTTTTAAATCTCTCTCATCAGATCACAGAGATATTATGAAAGTGGATATCACATTGCAAGAACTTGTATCCGCTATCAGAAACTTAAAATCTAATAAATCGGCAGGTTTCCTGCTGAATTTGATAAAAACATTTATCACGATTCTGGTGGAACCACTTTTAATTACCTGTAGCAACATTTTACATACAGGTGTAATACCTCATTCCTGGAAAGAATCTTCAATTGTGGTCATTTGAAAGAAGGACAAAGACTTAACTGATCCCTCTTCATACAGACCAGTTGCTCTTTTGAATAATTATGTCAAAATATTTATATCTATATTAGCAAATAGATTAAAATGAATAGTCTCTGAGTACATTTCTCGCAACCAAATAGGTTTCATTCCAGGCAGACAACTGACAGACAACATTCATCACACTATCAATGTAATCAAACACAGCAATATTATCAATGCAATCCTGTCAACTTTAATCTTGGCTCTCGATTTCGAAAAAGCTGTTGACTCAGTGGGAGTACCTTATATGTTATGCTTATTTCAGAAAATGGGATTTGGTCTGAAATTTCTTAGCGTTCTACAGTCCATTTATAACAATCCAAATTCCAGAGTAAGGGTAAATGACTTTAACTCTTTCGTATTCCACCCAAAGAGATACAAGACAAGGCTGCCCTTTGTCACCTCAAATTTTTGCTTTGACCTTTGGCTAAGGAACTTAGAAGAAACACACTATTCTCTGGCATTAAATTGGATGGTAGAGAACACAAAATCAGCCTATATGCTGATGATCGTACATTATATATTTCTGATCCTTGTCGGTCTTTACTAGAAATTCATAGGACTCTAAATGCATTTGGTAGAATTTCAGGACTTTATATCAACTTCTCAGAATCTGATATCTACCTAATCTCATTGTCTTCTGAGCTAGAAGATCAGATCAAAAGTATCTTTCCATTCAGTTTGTGCACATCTATTTGGCATCATCTGGGAGTTCATATTCTAATCAATTTAGATGAGCTAATCAAACATAACTTCAATGTGATGCATTCTAGTATAACTGCATGATTTAAAGATTGGAATTCTCTTTAGCTATCACTAGTGGATCACATTCATTTGATTAAAAAAATCATTTTCCCTAAATTTTTGTTCCTCTTTCGGACTCTACCAATTTTTATTCCTGCGGCTGCTTTTAACAAATGGTAAATATCTCTCTCATCCTTTGTATAGGCCTACAAGAAATCTCACCTGAATAGTCATATTTTACTTAGACCTTCAATTTTGGGTGGAATGGATTTGCCTTGTTTGAAAACATACCACCAGGCATCTATAATTGCTAACATCATCCAGATCCTTCATTCAAGCTATCCAACAGACTGGATAATAATAGAGGAATCATTTATTTCTCCATTAAGTCTGAAATAAAAATTTTTGATTTCTACTTCATGAAGACCTAACTCTGTGTGGAAAAATATTTTTATAGGAGTGATGTTATAAACTTGGGACCGTAATAAAGCAACGCTTGCTCTGGGAATCTCTCAATTCACTACATTTTACAATCAACCTTGGTTTCCTGCTGGAAATGCCCAAGGAGCTTTTGATAATTGGTTAAAGGCTAGTTTATCTCATCTAGTAGACCTCATTCACAATGGCAGAATCAGAGATGTCATATTTTGATACTTTCTTGGGGAAGACATTCCCATGGTTCTGTTATCTGCAGCTAAAAAATATGATTGAAACTCTTACACAGTGTGTGCTCCAGAGAACTCTCACTGTCTTTGAACAGTTTTTTTCCTTTAAATGCTACTTTCCTTAAAGGCATGTTAGCCAAATTGTACAAGATCCTGATAACCTCAGATTGCTCCCAACATCTCAGCTACCAGACCACGTGGAAAGAGGACTTAAATCTAGATTTTTCTAATGATAATTGGGTAGATTTATGGAACTTTTCTGTTAATACCTCCTCTGCTTTTAACATCCAATATCAATTCTTTAAAATCATGTCTAGATGGTACTACATGCCTAGAAGACTGCATCAAATGAATTGCCAATCTAGTCCTCTCTGCTGGAAGAACTGTGGTTCTGTGGGAACATTTTTTATTGCTGGTGGGACTGTCCAGTCATACACAAATTTGGCTTGATGTCATGCAACAAATATTTGCTATTACTTCTCAAAGTCTTCCTGTAACACCTGAGTTAGTGCTTCTGAACTTTTGGAATTATTCACAATCAGATACTGTACACAAAGAACTAACATCATTGCTTATAGCTGCAGCGCATCTTACAATAGCATCAGCCTGGAGATCTCCTTTACCACCTTCCAGAAAAGTATGGCATGACAAAATATGGGAGTAATTTATTATGCATAAGATTTCCATCAGTGTAAATTGAATAATGTAAAATAATCATCTGATTAAATGTAGGCATGCTTTCAACTGTGATGAATATGATAGCCAGACATACCTACTTTGCTCAGCCTCCATGATCAGACATGAGGTGAGTTTCTGACTGTATTAGATCAGATTGTCTCAATGGTCATTGTCAAAGCTGATTTCCAGCACCTTTGTGTCTGTACAGTGTATTACTTGAACAATGGATGACACAAGAAAAAATTCTTGGTCTGGAACAACTGGGATTTTGTAAAGGCAAAACTACTCTTGATCATTGTAGTACCTTGTCTCATCTAATTTCCAAATACACTATTAGGAAAAAGATGAAATTGTATGTAGCCTTTTTAGACTTAAAGGGAGCATTTGATTCAGTTGACAGGGACCTGCTTTGGGCTAAACTTGTACAAACAAGTATTGATAAAAGACTTCTCATGCTTATTAAAAAGTTATATACTTCTAACTTTTGTCAGGTCAAATGCTCTTCATCAGGCAATCTTATGTCAAAAATTCCGTTAAACAAAGGGGTTAAACAAGGCTGTGTGTTGGCCCCTTTTTTGTTAACCTCTTTCTTAATGACCTTGCTCCCTTTTTGTCAGATATCGATCATCATAGTCCTAAACTCGGTGCCAGACATGTTCCCTTTCTTTTATATGCGGACGATACAGTTTTACTATCTTGTTCCAGAATTGGATTAAAATGCTTGCTTGCCCGTTGTATCACTTTCCTTAATTACAATAAGCTCCTTTTGAACTATGACAAATCTAAAATTGTCATATTTTCCAAATCTTGGAAACCAATTAAATGGTCAATAGGTGGCAAAGAGATGGAACACGTAAAATACTTTAAATATTTAGGAATTAATTTCCAATATAACACACTTTGGACTAATCACCGTAACTGTATAATTAAGTCAGTCAATGTTAACGTTGCAGCTATTCAGCGCTTCTTTTATAGTAGAGGCAATCAGTTTGTCCCAGCTGCGCTAAAAATCTTTAAGGCTAAAGTGATACCACAGCTCTTATATGGGGTCCCAGTTTGGATCACAACCTTGGACAACAACATTGAAGGTGTCCAATCAAAATTTCTACAGAAAATCCTGGGATTCCCAAAGTGTGTACCATATGCAGTTCTATGTTTAGAAACAGGGATGAATCTTGTGGAAACACAAGCATGGCTAATGTTATTTAAATATTGGTTACAGCTACATTTCTACGCTGATTCGGAGAGCCTTCTATATCAACTGCTCTCAGAATCCAATATGTCAAACTGGTTAGTATTTATTGAGAGGAAAATTAAGTCTATGGGCATTGCTATAGATTCACTTTTTATGCTATCCCTAAAAGATGCACTCTTGAAACTTAAGCTTAGACTCTTGGATATTGAAATGCAAACATTATATGGCCTGGCCAACAAAACTTGCTCCCCGCTGAATTTTGAACTTCCTCTTTCTGTAGGGAAATTAGCGTCCTATTTCTCCTCTTTGCAAGCACCACAACAACGGCATGCTTTCTCATTAACGAGAAGCAATGCATTACCATCTGCTATTTTATTTGGCAGATTTAACAGGATTGATTACTCTGCCAGACATTGTCTTTGTAATCCCAAATGTATCGAAACTATCTCCCATGTATTATTGAATTGTCCCTTTATGATGATATTTGTCGTACATATTTGAAAGATATTTTAGCAGATATGTTGAGCTGTGCTGATTCAGGCAAAGTCTACAGACTTTTAAATGACACCTGTTCTGAGTTAACTTTAACGGTTGCCGAATTTCTTCAACAGGCCATGAAAATCCGACAGAGACTTGCTCTGGAATGACCATATCTTATTTGTTTTATTCATTTAATTTTGTTAAACTTGAAATTACATATATTTTATTCATTTTATGTACATTAGCTCCCCTATGTACTCTATTATCCAGGATTTTATATTACTTATATTGTTATTTGTACTGCTAAATCTATTTTATGCCAATACAGGCTTGTTGTTGTTGTTGTGTATTACATGGTGAGGTTGTTGAACCTCTGGTTTGGTTGTGAACCTGAACTTGTTGTTTTGGCAGGCACTTCTTTTTTCAGAAATCCAATATTGATGCTTTTGCAGTTCTAATTGAAAGTGACTATATCTAGTTAAAGTGCTCATTGCTTCATTTATTTATTTCCATTTATATCCCAACCTCTCCACCAAAGCAGGCTCAGGGCAGCAAACAAGGCCAACAGACATTAAACATTAAAACCATTTAAAATTATAATACATTAAAACTGCTGTGTCGATGGTGGCGATGTAACAAATCTTCTTCCAACAATAAATATTCACACCTTCCAATTAATGACCGTATCAAGGGCCAGACTCCATGGTGATCAGTTCTGTTTGGTTCAGGTGGAATTGTAAAAGATCCTGTAGGTGCATTTGACACACAGCTCCTTCCAGTTCCCCTTGCGGTTTTGTGATGCTGCCTTTTGGGGATAAAGAAACCATGAGGGAAACTGGACGGAGCCCTGTGTCAAAATGCAACCATGGAGCAACTGGTGGGAAATCAATCATTTGCACTGGGAGGAAACAGAAGCCTGGGGCAACACTAGTGAGAAATTGGTATATGAGTTTGCATTTCTGATGAAGCTGCCTTATGCTGAACCAGACCATCAGTCCATCAAAATCAGTATTGTCTACTCAGACTGGCAACAGCTCTCCAAGGTCTTCTTTTAATTATTCATAAAAGTGTCTGTTGTTGTACTCTTCTCACAAAACAGGAAAAAAGCACAACAGTTAATAAGCTCAATTTTTTCAGAATTATGCAGGCCCACTTCCATCATGGTTCCCAGGTTCTTCTGTTATCTCCTTAGCCCCAGATGACCTCACTAATGCTAAAAGAATCTCATTTTTTAAAAAATAACAACAATAATTTCTAAGTCAACAGTTACAATATATAAGAAGGAGGTCAATATAGTTTAAAATGCAACAGATTTAACAGGTAGTTGTCTTTAAAGGAAAAGGTATCAGGATTTATTGGAAAAATAATTTTAATCCTCAAGATTTTTACTCCAATTCCAATTCAGAATTCAAGCTTGCCTCTCCTTGAAAGTAACTCATTTATTTTTTCTGAGTGTGCCCTTCTCGTTTTATTTGTCTCTGCTTTTCCATTCCACAAAGTAGAGTACTGCAATCCTCCACACTGAGATGTTGGATCGCAAGTTCTGATAATCTAAATGTAAGGGTATGGGCATTTTACTATATACATTATGATAATGATGATAGGCTTTATTCAGAAATATTGTTTTGTATTTCAGGTTCCTTTTTTCCACCTATCACTGTGTAAAATATCATTGTTACTTCCCATCAGTTCAGCATGAATCGTGCTTTTGAGGGAGCCTTGGTTATCCAAAATTTGGTAGCAAAGGTAACCATAGCAACAGGTTTGTCCAGAGCTGCTGTTTCTGTTTCTCATACACTCTTGTACTGCACACTCATAGCTCCGTGCCCAACTTCTTTATGGAGGGTCCCCTTTTGCTTTTTGGACTTAGCTATTTTTCCCCCCACCAGTTTCTCAATGCACATTTGAGGCATCCCACCCTCTTTTTCTCCCCATCCTTAATTTCAAATAAATCTCCATTTATTTTGCTCTTCTATAGTGAATGATGCCCACATCCATCTCTTTTTGTTCCTCTAATTATTATTTGCACATATTTATCACTCATTTCTCCATACATTAATTGACACAACTTTCAGTAAAGCAGTTAATTTACAGTAACATTTTAGAAAAAACATCAGTATAAATGCTGTTATTTTACATTTCCTGCTGCCTTACCTACTGTATGATCTCCTTTCACTGTGTCCATCTTTCTTTTTGTCTGAAAAGCCTGCCTATGCTGATGACTTTTGTTGCCAAAAACAAATCAGGAAATCTGCACAGGGGTGTCAAATTCATTTGTTATGAAGGCCGAATCTGACATAAATGAGACCTTGTCAGGCTGGCCCATGTGTGTCATAAAATGTAATGCCAGGTAGCAGAGATATAAAGACAAACACAATTAAAGATTTAAAAAAAAAACTTAAAATAAAACATGATTAAAATATTAGTACTTGTTGGTCTTAAAGGTGCTTTCTTTGTATCTCTCCCATGGGATCCAGGGAACTGGGCCAAGGAAGCTCTGGCTCTTTCGTTCCTTTACCAGGAGACCAGGAGGGGGAGGAGACTCATAGGGCTGGTGCGTGGGAGTAGGCAAAGTAGGCAGTCGCCTAGGGCACCACCTGGTGTAGGGGCACCATTGGGCGCCCCCTCCCAATGACTCTGGCTCCTGACCACTGTCACCTTCTCCTCTCCCAACATCAAGCTGCCCTCAACAAAGCCAAGCCACACCCCTCTCCCCGATGTGTGACTTGGCCTTCCACCGCATCCAATCGTGCCACCCTCCTTCCTGGTGTGACCGGCAAGCACTTATTCTCACTTTTTAAAATAACTTATCACTTTTTTAAAAAATTAAAATTAAAAATCAGTGAATTAAAAACATGAAAAGTTTCAAGTTTGGGGCTCTTCATTTTCCCTATATTTTTTTTACGAGGGGGGGGGGCACTAGTGGGTGATTTGCCTATGGTGCCAGAAAGCCTAGCACTGGCCCTGGAGACTCAGCCAATGGAAGGAAGAGAGGCTTGGCTCTGTAGCACTGGTGTGCGATTGAACAAGCCTGGCAAAGCAAGCAAGAAGGAGAAGGAAGCAGACAACAGCCAATTTCTCAGGGGCCTGACAGGAGCCTTCTGGGGGCCTCATTCAGTCCCTGGGATGTATGTTTGAAACCCCTGCTGTAAGAAGTACAAATAGATGGAACACAGCTTGCAGGTAGAACTGGGATCTGTTGTTGTTCACAAGACTCAGAAAAGCAGCAGAAATTATGCTCTCTAGAGCAGTTGATTGGACTCTTCACTCAGGGTGAAAAATGTGAATGCTACTGACTCAATTAATAGTTGTTGAAAACCACTGCCATTACCTATTTTGAAGAGCAGACAAATTATGTCAAAATGCATACGTGCTGAAAAACAGAGGAAAGCTCTTTTGCCTTGTCAGTAGGCTTGAGTTCTTGTTAGAAATGACATCTGTAAGAGTTTATGAAGGTTGCAGTTCATTACCAGGTATAACCTTAAGTGAAAAGGGGCTGCTACTATTTGCTGCTAAACATGTCATTGACTAAATGTTTACATTAACTTTGCTTACTGCAGGTTGCTCCTTGTAGGCAGCTAGTTACTCAATATTGTACTACTTGTAGGCAGCTAGTTATTCAATGTTCATAACACATTTCATGATTGCTTACCCAAGAAATGCTTACTGTTCTTCCTGTTAATATTTTCTGTCGGAGTGTGAGGGCAAAGCACCCCTGTTTCCTTCCAAGGGTTAATGTGAATAGTAAGGGGCCTGTTCCAGCTTGCAGGTGTCAATAATTGGGTTTTCTGGCTTACATGGATCTTATAATCTTCAAGGCCAGAGTCAAGAATGTGATAATTAACTCTTGGGAACCTGTGGTCCACTGGATGGGAGGGGGAAAGCAGGAGCAATGACATAATCTTACAGAAGGTTCCACCAGGAATGCACCCTCATTGGATTTGGACTGTCACTTGACACTAGATGGCTTGAGACTATAATTGGGCTAGCAACCAGAAAGAAGCCATGTTAACTTTGTGGTTTTGGTGGACAGAGGCCTGGACTATGTTGAACTTGCATTGCAACAACCAGCTACATAGGAAATGTTCACACTTTTGCCTTTAAAATTGTGCCATCTAGAGTTGCCAGGTTCCCTCTTGGTGCAGTGGCAGGATTTGGGGGATGTTCTGGAAATGACATATTTGTATCAGCCATGTCAGAGGCAACACTCTGTTTTTTGAGCAAAATTCGGGGGTGGGGAGAGGGTTGCTTCAAAGCCGTAGTGTTTGCCCAAAAACCAGAGTTTTACTGTGTGATGTCCTTGGCATGATGATGTGCTTGTGTCAGGGATGTCACATTATGATGCCACTGTTTGGGGATGGGGTTCCACCTCACTGGCAGCCACCTGGCAGCCACCTGGCTGAAGCCCCCCAAAGTGGGGGAACCACTGTTAGGACCTGGGGGCTAGCAACCCTAGTGCCATCTAATACCAAGTATCGCTGCATTAGATAGAAAAGTTAGCTTCTTTGTTTTCAGCTGTAAGACTCTTAAGTTTTATTCTTTAAGTGTTTATTTTTCAGGTATTTAAATAAACTTCATATACTTTTACCAAAGTCTGACTCTTTGTGCACAGTAGCCCTGGGAACCCACAGGGGTTCAGGCTTGGTCTCCTTCACACACAGTATCATAAAATCCCTACATTCTGTAAACCTTGCAAGGGTCATTTCAGAATAATGTTATTATTACTGAGTTTTTAGACAAATGTTACAAATAGACTATTATTTAAATGCTGTGACCCTATTCTTGCCTTTCTTCCCCCCCCCCCCCCACCTTCCCTTGAGCTCTGCTTGCTCAGGATACATACAAAATCTCCCTGAGTTCTCACAATGACACCAGGTAACCTGTCTCTTGCTGGGCTCTGCAAGTTTTCTCTTCCTTTTGATAAACTCTAATCCCTGAGTCCGTGGGCTGCTGTCGTTAATCTTTGTACAGTTACCCTTGTTCTGGGCCCATTGGATTCTTCACTCATCCCTCTAGTTTCTGCTGAGGAGATGAATTGGCTGTTGCTGGGCCTTTTATTCCTTTACAGTTTTGTCTTTCCTCTTCCTTGCTTTGCCTTCTGCTGTTCCTGAGCACTAGAACATAAATAAATAAATAAGCAAACAAACAAATAAATAGATAGGGTTGGATCCAGCATGAGAACCACACAAGGAACATCAGTTTTACCTGTTTGATCTTGAAGCATATTACAGTGAGTCAGATCCCAATGGTGATTGCCATTAATTTTTCCTACATTACTCTCTCCCCAGTAGTCTTTTCCACACCTGGGAAAGTTTATTTCAGGAGTAATGGAATCCATATTGAGTAACAGGGAGGTGGTGAGCTCCCCCTCACTGTCAGTCTTCAAGCAGATGTATGAGCCCTTGTCAGGGATACTTTAGGCTGATCCTGTATTGAGCAGGGGGTTGAACAAGATAGCCTGTATGGCCCCTTCCAACTCTCTGATTCCGTGATAATAGTCACACCGGTCAGGGGGCTGCATTGGAAGGGGGAAGATGACAAAATCACTCCCTATCATCTCTTTCATGAGCAGACCTCAACTGGTAATAGGAAAAGGGGAGTAATTTCAATCCCCTTTGCAGCTTCCTGATTTTTGTGGCTCTTATTCCACACATGCCCCATGACCTACAATATAATAGTTCTTAGGTGTGGAAATGGATACAATGGAGGGGAATATAAGAAAAAATGACATCCTTTAGCATCTTCCACTGACAGATCACAGGATCCAACCTGTATCTATCTATCTATCTGCCTGTCTGTCTGTCTCCCTGCTTGCCTGTCTCCAACAAGAATCAAGATGGTACTAATTGCTTCTTCAAGCAGCTGTCTGGTATTGCTGGGACCACTTAAAAAGGATTAACTTGGGAACAGTTTTGGTGTAACTAGTAAATAGACAAATGCTGGGCACAATAATTGAAAATTCTGGGACTGCTGTGTTGAAGATTGACCGTTTTCGCACACAGCTAACCTCACAGTCACAATCCTGTTCCCTCCACAGCGTTCGGTCGGATTTCGCACCATCTGCGCCAGAGTTACAGGAAGTGCCGCGGCTTTTGCATAGCAAATGTAAACTGCTAAAACCCAGTTTACGTTTGCTACGCAGAAGCTGTGGCACTTCCTGTAACTCCGGCGCAGATAGTGGGAAATCCGACTGGACGCTGCAGAGAGAACAGGATTGTGACTGCGAGGTAAGCTATGTGCGAAAACGGTATTTGTTTTCATGTAGATGGCTGTCTAGCAGCAGCCTTTCAGTTTCTGTGACTTAAACTGATGCCAATTAATTACAGCTGTTAAGTACTGAAAAAAAGACATCCAGTGATATGCCAGCTAATCTAGACCAGCAGCCTGTGTGGGTAAGCAGACTCCATGGTATAGTCATAGGCAGAAGGACAGGAATTTGCTTCAATATAAATGACTGCAGATTTCCCTGCAACTTCTTAGAGAAGGAAAAGAGTAGCAGTTCTGGAACCATGCCACATTCTCCAACCAAGGATCACTGACCAAAGAAAACTTTCCTTCCTGCCCCTGCCACTCTTACAGCTTGCTGAAATCAATCTCTGCCTGATTTACACAACATTAATTTGCTCTGCAGTAGTTTATGCTGGATTTCTTGTGATATGTTATCTTACTGAGCAGTTAAAAATTAGTGTCAAAAGCTGTACAGTGTCAAACAACAAAGTGTGCATTACATAATATTACCTTAGTGTCCAGATCTATGTATGCAGAGTGGAATCAGTGTACATCCCTACTCAGCAGATTTAACTTTGAGAGATATTGTGGAAGGAGCTCAGTTAGGGCACTTCTACCAGTATATACTAACAATAATGTTACTTTTAATAATGTAACATTTACATCATGTTACTTATGGTAATGGGACCAACTGAAACATGAAATTTCCATGTTAAATCTCCATAAAGTCTGTCTTTTTTTTACTGACAGGAGACAAATCTCTAATGATTACAATAAAATAGATTACAATAAAATTACCCCTTAAGGTAATTTATCTTTTTTCCTCTCTGAATGAAATTGATGTCAGGAATTGAAGCAGCAGATATCCTCTTTTTAAAAGATGATAGTGTAGCAGGGAAATAGTGAAGCCCCACACATTGCTTGGTTTGAAGTGAGGTATTTTACTTTGACATCAAAGTAGAACTTGTCAGCATAAGCTCAAAATGACTAAGTTAAAATCATCAGCCTTCTGACCATTTTTATTCATCCCCAAAACAAGCAGACAAGCCCCCTCTTATCTAATTCAAATGCTCCACCTCCTGCTTTCCTTCCAGGAATTTCTTGTAGTTTCCCCCTGCTCTGTCCCTCTGTTATCGGCAAGAAGCTCCTTCTCTGCGGGGCCCCTGTTATCTTGGATTCACACCCTTAGCCTGTCTGGTTTTAGCAGTTTAGCAGAAGCTCCTCTGAGGGGCCTCTTAACAGTCACTCTAAATGTTGCATCAGACATTCTCTTTTGAAGGCACAACCATATTTTCCATTATTATCGTTATTGAGGTATTCATTAATTATTCAGGGGTCCCTCTTCAATAGTGCAACCTACTGAAAAATAAATAATGTACTCTACACTTGGAAGGCTTACACATTTTTGAATTCCAGGAGCAGATAGTTAGCACTGGACCCATGCCATGGCTTGGCCTTCAACTTGCTGAATGTGCTGTTTGACACTGGTCTGCAGTCACACACACACACACACACACACACAGAGGCAACTTCTTGTGATTGGCAAGTAAGGGAAGGGCCCTATCAGGCCCAATAATATTACAAGAGGTTGCCACCAACTTATTTGGCTCTGTGGTTACTAAGATGAGTTTAGTATGCAGCAATGAGAGGAGTTTTGTGTGTAGATTTATCTCATTCCTTCTCTATAAACAGTTCTATATTCTGGAACAGCTTTGTTGTGATGCACTTTATCTGCATTTGGGAATAGTGCCAGGTGATACCACCATGTTATCCTATTTGTTATAAGATTTGTGAGGTGACTGACAACCAAATTGTTAATTAAACTGGCTAAAAATAACAGCATAAAAATTAAAACACTGATCACAGTCAATTTAAAAGGATCACAGTATCTGTATCTAAATAAATTTTCCACAGTTCTAGAATTAGGGTTGCCCAGTCCAACACAGGAAATATCTGGGGACTTTGAGGGTGGAGACAGGAGACTTTCCCATTCTAGGGTTGCCAAGTCCAACCCCAGAAATATCTGGGGACTTTGGGGGTGGAGCCAGGAGACACTGGGGTGGAGCTAGGGGGGAGGGGGGAAACGGCACTGGGGAGCGTGGCGAGCCGCCCCGCAGCTGCCGCCTCTTCTCCGCTCGCCGTGGCTGCTCCTCCGAGATGGGCTCAGGTTGAGCCCATCTCGCAGGAGCAGCCACGGCGAGCAGAACATATGAACATATAAAGCTGCCTTATACTGAATCAGACCCTTGGTCCATCAAAGTCAGTATTGTCTTCTCAGACTGACAGTGGCTCTCCAGGGTCTCAAGCTGAGGTTTTTCACTCCTACTTGCCTGGACCCTTTTTTGGAGATGCCGGGGATTGAACCTGGGACCTTCTGCTTCCCAAGCAGATGCTCTACCACTGAGCCACCATCCCTAAACCAACCAACCCACCATGCTAAACCAATAGTGCTAATGCACAATGGGCCATACCTATACTATCACAGATTATGTGCTTCCTTCCAAGACCTCAAGTTGATGTCTGTGTTGGGAAGGTCATCCATCCCATTATTGTTGCCTTGCTGGCTCCTGACTGTCAGAGCTACACTTTCCCATTTAAACTATCTTTGTGTTTCTTTAAATACATTGTTTCAATTAAGGGCTTAAAAAAGCCTTGCTACAGTGCCAATGCAAGGTGCAGGATAACAGAACAGACACAAATAACAGTGTGAGGAAGTTGTCCAAGAAGGCTCAGGAAAGAAAGGGGGAGAGATGTGCTTCAGATGTAAAGCTTTTAGAGAAGTCCTCTCCTACACTTGGCAACTGCAATCTACTGCTGTATTAATGAGAATCATGCCCACTATTATAATGCATCGTTTCTCCTCTGCATACAACTGGAGTGCTGCTATGCCTACTATCATTACCTTTCCCTCCACTCTCCTGCAGCCTGTCTGATGCTGGCTAAGACAGACACAGCCTCCTGGCAGATACTGTATTCACCAGAGCGAGTAATATAGCAAGGACTGTAATGCAGAACCACCAACAAACACAAGACCAGGGGGGAAAGAAGAGGACCACTACTACCATCTATGACACCGGGGAGCCATTTGGCTCTTCGTCTTCTACCACTGAACTAATAAAAGTTACCATCTCACCTCCTAAGGTTGTCTGACAGAGCATACCCCTCACGAGAACGCTGCAGAGCAGTAAGAGCTGTTGTGTAAAATTCCCACTTTTTAAAAAAAGACAGGAGGATAAGAATATTTATGACCCAAGTTGCTTAAGAGTAAAGACCTCGCTAAGAAAAGCACCCGCTGCTCCCTTACAGCACAGTCACACAGCAGAAGGCAACACTGAGCAAAATAGGGCAAACTACTCAGGCAAATCAGTACAACAATGGAGTGGGAGCAGGGGCAAAGGCAACTGGCACCACCGCCACAACCAAGGCAAGGGATCCGCTTCCTCCTACAAGACTCGAAAGAACCGGGAGGAAAGAGTTTGAAGGCTGCGCCTGCCCTGCTCCTGCTTCCCGCGCAAAGCCGCCCCGCCCGGCCTTCCACCAGCGCCACTCTTCTCTCTTTGGCAGCAGCAGCGGCGGCGTCCAAATGCTGTCCGTGGCAGAGAGGAATCCTGCCGCCTCAAGCCCTCCCTTCTCCACTTCCAGTCGCCAAGGAAGAGGCGGCAGCGGCGAGGCGGCCTCGCCCGCTCCGCCTCTGGGGTGGAAGCAGAGGGGGGGGTGGAGGCGGGCCAAGGGCGTGGCAAGCCGCAAGTCTGGGTCCTAGAAGGGCCCGGATTCGTGGCTCGCCATGCTCCTGGCCTGCCTCGCCCTCCCCTTCCCTGGTTTTGGCTGCGCTGCTCTTGGCTGCTCCTCCGAGATGGGCTCAGCCTGGGCCCATCTTGGAGGAGCAACTGCGGTGGGCGGGGAGGGGGCAGCAGCGGTGCGGCGCAGCGGCCTCGCACCGTTTCCCCCCTTCCCCCGCTTCCGTTTTTTGGGGGAGCGGGGGAAGAGGGTGGAAATCCTGGGGTCCCCCACCAGGGTGGGAGGGTTGGGAAGCCTATCCCATTCCCTAAATAAATATATAAATAAATAAAAATACAGCAGTGCAATTCCCCCGAATACAGTCTTCATTTCCTCATCCTCTTTTTTGCCTACCCTGGCAGCTGCACTTCCACTAAATGAAATTGAAATTTGTTATACTCCCACAAGGCCCCTTGTCAGGCTTTGGAAGCATTTCCAAGCATGGCTTTTTAAAGGGACATGCACACACATTCAACAAAGCAGCCAAAATGAACAGTTTCAAGCCCAAACTTTTGCAATTTCATTGGGGCAATTTACTCACTTGAGTTGCTGAATGAAACCATTTGCTGTATTTCAACCAGCTTTTTTCAGACAGGAACACAAAAGGAGAGTTTCCCCCCATCTCATAATCAGGTTCTAGCTAACTCTTTCCTATTCATTTTTCTATAGAAAAAACTTCTTAAGCAAATGCTAAAAAGAGGGGCTCTGCCTGCTCACCCTGCCCCCTGCTTTCCTGCTGCTGCGATTTAAAGGCACACACACATTCCAAAACACAAACAGTTGCAAGCATTGTCTAAGTCTGCTGAGGTTTAAAGGAACATGGTGGCTGTTGGGGCAGGGCTTTCCCCTGCTGGCCAGCTGGCTGGTGGTGGGAAGGAGCCTACAAAACCGGGGGATCCCCTGCTGGGACCTGGGGACTAAATTCACATAAGACTTCAAAAGTCTATAAAATTCCAAAAAGCACCACTCTTCAAGTTCTTAAGGTAAGTAAGTTTTTCAATCCACTCTTTAATTATTCGTTGAAAGTGCTTTTGCTGATTCAAAATATGAAATAAAGTGCTTTTAATCCATTCGTAGTTGTGCCTTGTCAATTTTCTATTCCAATCTTAGCCATAAAATTCTCTGATGGCATTGTCAACTATCTATCTGTTTCTCTCCAGTCTATCTCAAAGAGGATGAACTTGCACTCCAACAGAAGTAAATGGTATAGAGACATATACCAGGGGACTCCAGCACAGTGGCGTCGGAAGGGGGGGGGGCGGGGAGGGCGGGCCGCCCCGGGTCTCGGGGGCCCCTGCAGGTCTGGGGGGCCCCTCGCAGAGCCCCGGCCGCTCGGGCACCGTCAGGCACTGGCTCCAGCCTCCCGCTTCCCTCCCCGCGGCGAGACCCTGGGCGGGCAGGCGCAGGCCGCCGGTGGGAGCCCCCGACGCAGAGTCCGCGAAGCGCCGCTCGCCGCCAGGGGCAGAGCGCGGCGTCCCCGAGGCGCCCTCGAGCCGCCGCAGCTCCTTCCTCTCCCCCTCCTTCCCGGCCGGTGGCTCCGCGGCGCGATGGGCAGAGGGACGGTGGCGGTGCAGAGGCTGCCGCTGCTGCTGCTCTTGAGCCCTGGCCGCTCGGGCACCGTCAGGCACTGGCTCCCGCTTCCCTCCCCGCGGCTAGACCCTGGGCGGGCGGGCGGGCGCAGGCCGCCGGTGGGAGCCCCCCCGACGCAGAGTCCGCGAAGCGCCGCTCGCCGCCAGGGGCAGAGCGCAGCGTCCCCGAGGCGCCCTCGAGCCGCCGCAGCTCCTTCCTCTCCCCCTCCTTCCCGGCCGGTGGCTCCGCGGCGCGATGGGCAGAGGGACGGTGCAGAGGCTGCCGCTGCTGCTCTTGGGGCTGCTGCACTGGGGGCCCGGCGGCAGGGAGGGCAGGAAAAGCTGGAGGCGGCGGGGGCAGCAGCAGGCGGGCGGCGGCCCGCGAGCGGAGCGAGGCGGCAGGGCTGCCGGTGGAGAGCTTCCCGCTGGACTTTACCGCCGTTGAGGGCAACATGGACAGTTTCATGGCTCAGATCAAAAGTCTGGCCCAGTCGCTGTATCCTTGCTCGGCGCAAAAATTCTAACATAATTATGTATATAAATTTGCTTCTTTCATTTACCCTGTCTCCACTCAGAGGTTGTACTCCAGTGTCACAAGCCTCAGAAAGGTAATACAAAGCTAATGAGAAATACAGATACTCCTCCTAGCCATGCAGGTGTTTCTGTTCCTGTGCTTCTCAAAACCCTCCCCCTTTTTCTACTCCCTGATCCCACAGGTACATCTGCACCATCTCTCTGTTGCCTTTTTCCTTCTATATATGGCAGAATACTTCCCCCCCTTGTCCTATCTCGGCTTCTCTTTGCTGAGTTCATAGGGTACAATGGAAAATTGATCTGTGGAGAAGGCATTTCTCTCTTTAAATCGCTTCTCCAAGCCAAGTCAGCTGGCAGATTGGAGAATGCATTTAAAGTTAAAGTTGCTTTCTTCCCACCTCTCCTTCCCCATCTTCCTCGGGAGGTGGTGGGCTCTCCTTCCTTGGAGGTTTTTAAACAGAGTCTAGATGGCCATCTGACAGCAATGAAGATCCTGTGAATTTAGGGGGAGGTGTTTGTGAGTTTCCTGCATTGTGCAGGGGGTTGGACTAGATGACCCTAGAGGTCCCTTCCAACTCTAGGATTCTGTGATTCCTTCCTTCCTTCCCCTGATGCGCATGTCTTGCAACTCTCAAACATCGGATGTTTACTTTATGTGGCTCTTTCATTAAGTGAGTTTGGCTCTCCCCACGCCCAATGGCCTCCGTGCCGCCACAGCCCCGGGGGCTGGGGGTGGAGGGGTCCCCTGCCTGCTGTGTTGATCTGCTCCTCTGTCCAGTGCACTTTGATCTCAGCTAAGGAGCTGTGTTGTGTCCTCACAGCAACCCTTTGAGGTAGGTCAGGCTGATGGAGACTGGCCCCAAATTGCTTTGGAGTAGAGGGGACTGCTCCACTGTGCCACAGCCTGTTGGGGAGTGCAGTTTGAGTTCAAGGACCTGGGGGTTACCAGTAGCACAGGGGTGGCCAAACTGCTGCTCGGGAGCCACATGTGCCTCTTTCACACATATCGTGTGGCTCTCAAAACTCTCTTGAGTTACTCCTGAAGGTTTTGGATCTAAAATTGGTTGTGAATGGACATGTCTGTCACTCGAGGTTGCAAATTCCCCATGAGAACGCAGTTTCTAACACAGAGCTTTTGTTTTTGTGGCCAGTCCAGGTTTCTTGAAATCCCCACTGCCCTGTAGCTGGCTTGGAGAAGGCATTTGTCTCTTTAAATCACTTTGCCAAGCTAGCTGGTGACTTGGAGAGTGCATTTAAAGTTAAAGTATATTTCTTTCCACTTCTCCCTCCCTCCCCATCCATTTCCTTCCTCCCTCCCATTGTAGTGGTTAAGTGTGCAGACTCTTATCTGGGAGAACCAGGTTTGATTCCTCACGCCTCCACTTGCATCTGCTGGAATGGCCTTGGGTCAGCCACAGCTCTCGTAGCAATTGTCCTTGAAAGGGCAGCTTCTGGGAGAGCTCTCTCAGTGCCACCTATCTCACAGGGTGTTTGTTGTGGGGGAGGAAGATAAAGGAGATTGTGAGCCATTCTGAGACTCAGAGTGGAGGGCAGAATATAAATCATCTGTCTGTCTGTCTTCCTTCCTTCCTTGTGGCTTTCAAACATCTGACATTTATTCTGTGTGGCTCTTACATTAAGCAAGTTCGGCCACCCCCGCAATAGCGATTGTGCGTGATCCTGGCCTTCCTTTCAAAGCGTTCCAGGTAACATCGGTACAGAACTTCTGCAGCCACGGAGAAGTCCCCAAGAAGATTTTAAAAAGTAACCTGGATCACCTGGGGAAATGATAGGTAATGTGCTGGCATGGCTGCTGTTGGCACAGTGCTGTTAAATACTTCTGGGCCCCGTTTTTTTTGAAAAATGGCTTAACTTTACTTGGATTACTCCTAGGTCAAAGTCCACCGGCTCCTCAGAGATCAACAAAAGTTCCAGAGTATAAGTTTTCAGGAATCACTTCCCGTTTCCGGCAGGTGGCACGGGGGAAATGATGTCACAGGAAGTGATGTCACTTCCTGTTTCCGGCGGTGGCATGATGTCACCGGAAGTGACATCGCTGGAAGTGACGTCACTTCCTGTTTCCGGTGGCGTGCATACACGTAGGGGGGCCCACATAAATCTTGGGCCCCGGGCCCCCAAAGCCCTAGCTACGCCCCTGCTCCAGCAAGTAGTGTGCGAACTATCTTTATATAGGATTTTCCTCTTTGCTGTTTAGCTGATCACTTCATTTTCTAGTGCACTAGTCCATGTTCTGTTTCTAGGACAGAACAAAACTTGGTAACATGCTGGATGGTTAGATGGGAAGTAGCTAATATTTTTCATTACTCAGAAGTAGCTCTCATTAAAGAAAATGTTTGACACCCCTGTTGTATGCCATTAGAAGAATTAGTTGCAGTTTTCAGCTTTATTGTTTTCATTTTGAATTTACAGTATGTCACAAAGGAAAAAATAAGGTCAAATGTTGGGGGTTTGGGTCAGGAAGTCAGTTAGCAATAGTGCTATCCAGATAGCAAACACTTGCAGATGTCTCCTGGATGGTGGGGGTGGGGCCAAGCTTCTTTACTATGGCTGCCATTACACACACTAAATAATGCACTTTCAATTCACTTTTAATGCACTTTCCAACTGGATTTCGGCAGTTCACCCAGTAAAACCCAGTTGGAAAGTGCATTGTAAGTGGACTGAAAGTGAATTATTTAGCATGTGTGATCGCAGCCTTGGTTGATTATCAGGAAAAAAATAGTAGCCTTGTTCACATATTACAGAACTGCATGTAAGTGTGTACACAGATTGTTTGTGCATTCTCTGTAATCTGTGAATGGAGTTTTTAGAGTGAGCCCTAAACCACTTATATCCAGAATTTGCTCACTGTTTTTCTACCCAAGTAGCCATTTTATTTCTACTCCTCAGTAGTTGGCTAATAGTCACTACATGCTGAAATTTAAGTTTGCTAAATTCTCATTGTCCCTTGATTCTAGTGTACATACATTTAATCCTCCTCTCCATCATGAATATTTGGGGAAAATTCACTCAACAGTTGTGTGTCACAGGTATATTATTGTCTTTCTCCATTACCAATTGAACATCCACTTACACTTACATTTGGCCACAACTGCATTGTCATTTGTCTGTTTGAATGGTACAGAACACATGTCCGTAAGTTTTACAAACATGGTATCTTGATAAGGTAGGCATGTTAGAGACAAATGTATAGTCTGGAGTGTAACAAACTGCACTTTAGCAATTGTTATGTACAATTGTGGCAGGTAAAGCAGCCGGCATGTCCACCATGATTTTATTGTATAGTAGGGTTGCCAATCCCCAGGTGGGGGCAGGGGATCCCCTAGTTTGTATGCCCTCCCTCTGCTTCAGGGTCATCAGAAAGCTGGGGAGGGAGGGAAATGTATGCTGGGCACTCCATTATTCCCTATGGAGACTGATTTCCATAGGGTACAATGGAGAATTGATTCACAGATTCACAGAATGGAGAATTGATTCACAGATATTTGGGGCTCTGGTGGTGCTGTTTTTGGAGACAGAGGCACCAAATTTGCAGAATAGCATCTGATGCCTCTCTTCAGAATACTCTCCAAGTTTAAAAAAGATTGGACCAAGGGTCCAATTCTATGAGCTCCCCAAAAGAAGGTGCCCCTATCCTTCATTATTTCCAATGGATAGAAGGCATTTAAAAGGAGTGTGGTCCCTTTAAATGTGATGGCTAGAACTCCCTTTGGAGTTCAATTATGCTTGTCACAACCTTGCTCCTGGCTCCACCCCAAAGTCTCCTGGCTCCACCCCCAAAGTCCCCAGATATTTTTGGAATTGGACCTGGCAACCCTATCGTGTAGTATGTTTGGAACTTCAACAGATCCTTCCGTAGACTCTTCAGGGAATCACACTAGTCATCTGCCTTATTATTTAGAAGCCAAAAGAATTGAAGCCCATGTGATTTTAATTATTAACATATTTTCATCTGTTTTTTAGAAAAAGAGGAGAAATTGAGGGAACATAAATCTTTTTGTCTAATCTCATTTGCTATTGTCTGTAGGAAAACAAACTAAAGGCCTTTGAAGCCTGCATAATATCTGCTAAGAAAAAAAACACACCATAATTATTCTCTGAAGAGTTTGAAATGAAAGTATTGTTGCTGGAAACTTCCATTTTATTTTAGTCTACTTTCCCTGAGCAAGCAAATACAAGAGTTAACAAACAGATGTGAGGAGGAGCCAGTGGACTCAAACTTGGTTCTTACATCTGTTTGTTAACTCTTGTATTTATATTCTAATTTGCTGCTCTTTACAGGTCTTAACATACATCTTGACTCTTAAGTAGTCCTTCCTGACAACTAATTCTCCTGACACCTTTATGTCAGGTGTGTATAATTACTTTTTAGCAGTGGATAAGTGTATTGTTGTACTGTGTATATAATTTTGTCTCTTCTGATAATTCCATAGACTATCAGACTGGAAGAAGATTTCAACTATAGCGACTGGAAGAAGACTGTATATTGAAACACGCTTAGTTCAACCTGGCAGGGCCAGATCTAGGGGGCAGCAGAGGGGGTGCTTGCCCCGGGTGCCACCAAATTGCGTATGGAATCCATTCTATTCTATGGGCCCATAAGTGGGCATAATTTTTTAATTTTGCCCCCCCCCCCCCTCAAAAAACATGTAGATCCAGTCCTGCAACCCGGGATGCCATGTTGTTGCCTATAAGCATCACTTAAAGACTGACAGCAATGTTACTGCAAGCAATAGTGGGTGATATGTGGCATTTTGGACTTGATCTTTTTATGAACGTGAGAAGAGGGACGGTGGCTCAGTGGTAGAACATCTGCTTGGGAAGCAGAAGGTCTCAGGTTCAATCCCCAGCATCTCCAAAAAAGGGTCCAGGCAAATAGGTGTGAAAAACCTCAGCTTGAGACCCTGGAGAGCCACTGCCAGTCTGAGAAGACAATACTGACTTTGATGGACCGAGGGTCTGATTCAGTATAAGGCAGCTTCATATGTTCTTCATATGTTCAAGAGTTGTGATTGTTACAGTACTGGGATAATTAAGAGGATTTTGAATTACTCATGAAGAAAAGGACTGAGGCTGCTTTGAAGAAACCATTCATTATTGATTGTAATATAACAAGCTAAATCTTGCATTGTTACATAGTGTTCTTTCTGCTTGCTACCACCTACTTATCCAGCAGAAGGCCTGGATCCAGTAGCACCCCCAAGCCACAGACCTGCTTCTTCAGGGGGAGTGCAACTCTATTCAGAACAGGAAATATCTCAGTTCCCAGGTCAGTCCTTCTGCTTAGGATCTTGTCAGGATTAAGTTTAAATTTGTTAGCCTGCATTCACACACACCCCAAAAAAACAAACACTTGATATGTTCAAATCCTTAGGGTCATCAACCTCACAAAGTACTTGATATTTGCAAATACTTAGGCTCAAGACATCTGAACCAGTGGGACAAAGTCAGTTTAAATCTAACAAACCGGTATAATTACCACAAAGAGTAATTTTAAAAAGTGAGATTATTAGTATGGTTATAAAGCCCATAAATGTAGAAATTGTCAACAAACAAGGATTGTATTAAAGTTTTATTCTTCAGTTTTAGTCTGAAGAGTAAAAGTGAAACACACAGTGTTCCTGGGCCTTCCTCATATTCTAGTAGGCTTCCCGATCCCCAGGTCCCAGCGGGGGATCCCCCGTTTTGACAGGCTTCTCCCCGCCCCCAGCCAGCTGGCCTGCGGGGGAAGCCCCGCCCTCACAGTCATCCTGTACTTTTAGAGCTCCTGCAGGTTTAGAAACCTGCAAACAGTTTTTAAAATGTGTGCCTTTAAAGCTGATCAGGAAGCAGGAAACAGGAAGGGCTTCATGGGAAAGGATCAATAACAGTTTCCTCAGAGAACGGCCCCTCCCTTTCTTTTGCTTTCGTTTTCAGAGCAAGTAAAGTTCTGCAGGAACAAGACCCAGTAAGTATTTGTGTGTGAGAGAAGGGAGGGGGCAGGGGATTCCCTGGTTTGGAGGCCCTTCCCCGCTTTAGAAAGTGTGAGGGGGGAGGGAAATGTCTACTGGGCACTCTATTATTCCCTGTGGAGAACAATTCCCATAGGGAATAATGGGGAATTGATCCGCGGGTATTGGGGGCTCTGGGGGGATACTTTTTGAGGTAGAGGCACCAAATTTTTAGTATAGCATCTAATGCCTCTCCCCAAAATACCCTTCAAGTTTCAAAACGATTGGACCAGGGGGTCCAATTCTATGAGCCCCAAAATATGGTGCCCCTATCCTTGATTATTTCCTATGGAAGAAAGGCATTTTAAAAAGTGTGCTGCCCCTTTAAATGTGATGGCCACAACTCCCTTGGAGTTCAATTATGCTTGTCACACCCTTGTTCCTGGCTCCACCCCCAATGTCTTCTGGCTCCACCCCCAAAGTCTCCTGGCTCTGCCCCCAAAGTCCCCAGATATTTCTTGAATTGGACTTGGCAACCCTATATTCTAGGCATTAGTAAGTTCCCTTCTCTCTATCTAGTGTCCAGTGTTGTAACACTTCCTGGAACTATGTATTTCTTTCTTCTCTAAGTTGAAGCAGTTTCATTTACCATCTTTGCATCTAGGCTGCAGTGGCCACTCACCAGGCAGCCAATACTAGCCATGGTGGCATGCCACTTTACCCATCAATCAGTGCAAAGCCTTAGGCAGCCCTACCTGCTTCCTTTTCCTCTGCCTCTCCCTCACAGCTGAAAGAAGTGCAAGCAGCTAAAACTGGGGAAGTCTTCCCCACTGAACATATGCCTGAAATCTTCATGCTGCTGTAGTGTAGCCTAGGGGCATTGAAGACTCATTCCTTCTTGTTTTCTCATAATGAAATAGCTCTTGGAGGCACTTAAAAAACTTTCCTTTAGTAAAATTCCTTTGAAATCCCTCAGGTTTATCCAAGATTATTCAGTTAAACACTTGTAACTGCCCAGATCAACATCCTACTAAATATATACAAGCTGTATGTGTAATACAGGCCATGGTGTAAGTAGGGTTGCCAACCTCTAGGTGAGATACTACTAGAATGAACTGTGAACGATTAACAAATGAAAATTTCTATAAGAATTAACAAAAGTATAATCTTGATAATATTACAATATTAGATTCATAAGTCACAAGTTACAACGTTAAATGCATAAGTCACAAAATGGAAAGTATATCAAAATGCCCAAATATGCTCCTAATTTCAAATCCTTTAAAGACTTTTCAAGTTCATCACCTCGCAGGTATGTAGGTAGGAATAAAGTGCATATAGTCCAAATACAGCAAAAATAACTTTGAACATGTCTAAAGTGCCTGTGCAGATAGCTTCACATAACCAATGAGAAAGACTCCTCATAGCCACCTCTGATGGATTCTGGGGCTGACTTCTTGGATGATACACTCTGGAGAATCATGCTTGCCTATGTCTGCTGTTTGTCAGTTATGGAGGGTTCATAAACTGCCTGCGGACCCCTCCTTGAGACAGTGTCAAAAATGGTGCATCGACTTTAAATGGCATTATCAAGAATATGCTATTGTTAATTATTATAGAAATTATCATTTGTTAATTATTCACAGTTAATTCTAGTAGTGCTACAAAATTTCCCATGAACCTCTCTTTTGTATTGTTGTAGCCTCCAGGTGGGGCCTGGAGATCTCCTACTTTTACAACTGATCTCCAGCTGGCAAAGGTCATCTCCTCTGGAGCAAATGGCTCCTTTGAAAGGTGGACTCTATGACATTGTTAAATGCTGATGCCCCTCCCCTCCGCAAACCCTGCCCTTTCCCGGATCGACCCTGTTATGTATATGGTTTTAGTATGTGATTCCTGCCTGGCTCATTGGAGCCATGAGAGCAGAGCTTGGGGACTTGGAAACAATGGACAGTAGGATCCAAATACCTGCTGCCCTACACCAATCACAGGCCCCCTGCCTGTTTGAATGACCCAATAAATAAATAAATAACGTGCTTGCGCGGTAACCAGTAGTTGTATATAGGTTTGGTCCGTGGGCCCATTTTCTAGTGTTGTTCGGGCAGCCCTATACTATGCTGCCTCTAATAAAGAGCTGTTATCACGGTTGTCTCGTCACCTCGATGCTTTGAACCCACTATATTATAGACCCCCAAAGTCTCTCAGGATTTTTCAACACAGTTCTGGGAACCCTACATTTATAATGTTTTATATGGAAGGCTGTGAAATTTACTACTTGCATTTACGTTAAAGTGTACACTAAAAAGCACTGAGTGGATTGAACTGTGTAAATTCATGCAAAGTAGACTTTTGACAGTTATGGCCCAAGTAAAGAAGAAAGCTAATACGTGCTTAACTAAGAAGGGATGGTTAAACAAAATGTAATAGAAAATGCTTTGAGGCAGAGGCAACTGGACTTTGTTGAGGAGCAGGAATAACAGCATTCTCTGTATTAGAAAATAACTGGTAATTTTTCACATCCTGGATGCTTAACCTTGATGTTATCAGTACATAGTTACATCCTATGCTTGGAAGGTGAATCCATCCAGCTATGATACTTTTCCATTGAAATTCCATTAAATAGGGTTGCTGTTCCTCTACGTGCCTGCCATAGTTTCTTACATCTGGTGCTTTCTGTATGTTCTTTTTCTGCCTGGTGTCTGATGGGGCTGGGCATATGAGAAGACATTTATGATGGGAACACCATGATTATCTAAAACAGCCCTCTGAAGAAATCCACTTGTGCCTTTACTGCTCATGTTTTGTAGTGTGTTGAAAAAAGTAGCTTTTAATGAAGGCCTTTGAATACTTTCCTAGCTGATGTTTCTGCTTTCCTGAGATGGCCCATATGATATGTACAGTTGTCTGTCTGGTGATGCTTTTTTCTGTTGTCTGAGTTTTTTTTTTAATTTTTCTGAAATATATTAGCAGCTTTGATAGCTCCTGATCATGAAGTAGAATATAAATATATATAGGCACAATGGTGATGCAGCAGCATAGCAAGCTCTGTTTGTGTAATTCATTTAGGAAGTGACTACCGATCTACTAGCACAACCACCATTTTGCATACTTCTGTGTAGTAATGCTGCACTGGAGATAATTGCCTTTGTAGGTGTCACACTGCTGGTGCATGGCAAAGTGTCTTGTGGATGATGTGCTTTGGCATATGCACATAATTTATTTTGTTACACTGCTACCTATAGCTAATCAAATTTTGCAAGTTGTTGAAAATGGAGAAAATACCAAGGGTTAATAGGATAAGGGCATGATCTGAGTAGCTCTGCATCTTTCAGACTGCTTTCAACTCTGCAAAATGAACATATTAGCTTGGATCCTAAGCAGCACAAATGGAGTCACCCTGTAGGAAGGCAATTTTCCCACCTTCCCTCTGACTGTTTCCTTTACCCTTCTCCCATCATGGTGACCCAGTTAACATGAAGGAACAGTGGGTGGGGCGAACTGGGAATATGCTGCAGGAGGGAGGAATTGGCAAATATTGCCTTCTACTTCCTTGTAGATTGATAGGCTATTCCATCAGAGGAGCTGCCACTGTGCTGATGGAACAGCACCATAGGATCCAAGACATTTCACTTTAAGGTTTAAAATACAACAGCAAAAAACCCCCACCCTTTTCCACTACAGGACAACTTAAAGAGATAAGATCTTGAGTGAGTGAGTGAGTGAGTGAGTGAGTGAGTGAGTGAGTGAGTGTGATTAGATGGGCATATTGTCTTGCCACAGCCACCCACATCTCCAGATTTAAAGAGCATGATCACGTACACAAATATGTCCTCCTCAGCCCCCTCTGCCTATCTCATGTTGTGACACTTCCCAAACCCATTAAATAGACACTGGGAACTTGCAGTTGGTGAGGCGCTTTCCTGGCAGGGAAATCCCCTTACCAGCTTTTGACGGAGTGCCACTTACAACGGCACCCAGGGTTAGAAGCCTGGGAGTGCTACTAGAGCCTTCCCTAACAATGGCCCAGATAGCAGCTACTGCCAAATTCGCCTTTTACCACCTTAGGTGGGTAAGGCAGTTGGTTCACTTCCTCGAGCGCAGTGACTTGGCAACTGTGATCCATGCTATGGTCATCTCGAGACTGGACTGCTGCAATGCCCTCTACATGGGACTGCCCTTGTCCCGAATCTGGAAACTGCAGCTGGTGCAGAATGTGGCAGCCAGGCTGCTCTTGGGGCTCTCCATGCAGGAGCACATACAGCCTGGCCTGCAAATGCTGCACTGGCTGCCAGTGGTATACTGGATTCACTACCAGGTGCTGGTTATTACCTATAAAATCCTATATGGCCGAGGGCCTGCTTACCTTAGGAACCGTCTCTCCCCATATGTCCCCCAGAGGGTACTTAGATCAGGAACACAAAACTTGTTATTGATCCCTTGGCCAAGGGAGGCAAAACTGAAAACAACGCGAGAAAGAGTCTTCTCAATTGCCACCCCTCATTGGTGGAACCAACTGTCTGAGGTGGTCAGAGCCTTGTGGGACCTTGCCCAGTTCCGCAAGGCTTATAAAATGACAGTGTTTCAGTTAGCATTTAACTGAAATGCTGACCACCACCACTGAGACACTAGATCCAATGGATGCTTAAGATCATTGAACACAATCTTAAATCTGTATCGAAACTAGCACCAAATTATTTTAAAACTGTTTAATGCTTTTAATGTAATTTTTTTTTTTAAATTGTAAGCTATGTATTGTGAGCTGCCCTGAGCCTGCTTCCACAGGGAGGGCAGGATACAAATCCAATAAGATAAACAAATAAATGGCACATTTCCAGAAGTCTAACTGGCCCGGGCGTGCCATGGAAGTGCAGGAGCTGTGTGAACCCTTCTCTGTGCATGTTTGTGGCCCCTCCTGATGTCACAGGCCCATGATTGTGTTGCTGGTGCAATCTGAGCACCACAGCATATCTCAAACAGGATCAGTTTTTTAAAAGCTGAGAGACTGCCATGGCTAACTCCCAGTCTGATTGCATCAAGTGAGTGAGTGACTGTAAAGTTAACTATGTATAAAGTTAACTATGAGCTGTCCAAGAGAACATCTTGTTCTTGCTTGACAGATTAATATGAACAAATGTGACAAAGATCATAGATCTCTGCACTTCTGTAAAAATCAAATTGCATGTGCACACAGCTGCAGTTGATTCAGGGCTATGCAGGGTGAGAGATTTAAACCTTTTGTCCATAGTTTGCTTTGCAAATTGAAATTGAGCTGGGCTACCTGAAGTAGACAGTAACAAAAAGCTAAAAGATATGGCACTGGAAGATAAGCCCCTCAGGTCAGAAGGTGCCCAATATGGTACTGGGGAAGAGCAGAGGGCAAGTCCAAGTAACCACAGAAAGAGTGAAGCAGCTTGGCCAAAGTCAAAAGGACGCTCAGCTGTGGATGTGTCTGATGGTGAAAGAACAGTCCAATGCTGCAAAGTACAATACTGCATTGGAATGTGGAATGTAAGATCTATGAATCAAGGTAAGCTGAATGTAGTCAAACAAGAGATGGCAAGTCTGAACATCAACATCTTGGGAATCAGTGAACTAAAATGGATGGTGAATTTAATTCAGAGGATCACTACATCTATTATTATGGGCAAGAGTCCCATAGAAGAAATGGTGTGGCCTTTCTAGTTAACAAGAGAGTGAGGAAGGCAGTAATGGGATACAATCACAAAAATGACAGAATGATCTCGGTCCGTATCCAAGGCAAACCATTCAGTATCACAGTAATCCAAGTCTATGCCCCAACCACTGATGCTGATGTGGACAAGTTCTATGAAGATCTACAACACCTTCTAGAATTAACACCAAAAAAGATGTCCTCCTCATCATAGGGGACTGGAATGCCAAAGTAAGAAGTCAAAAGGTAACCAGAATAACTGACAAGATTGGCCTTGGAGAACAAAATGAAGCCGGGCAAAGGCTAATAGAGTTCTGTCAAGAGAACAAGCTGATCATAGCAAACACCCTCTTCCAACAACCTAAAAGGTGACTCTACACATGGACATCACCTGATGGGCAACACAGAAATCAGATTGATTATATACTCTGCAGTCAAATAAGGAGAAGCTCCTTACAATCAGTCAAAAAAAGACCTGAAGCTGACTGCGGCTCAGATCATGAGCTACTCATTGCAAAATTCAGGCTTAAACTGAAGAAAATTGGGGAAGCCATTAGGCCATTCAGGTTTGACCTTGATCACATCCCTTATGAATATACAGTGGAGGTGAAGAATAGGTTTAAGGAACTAGAGTTGATCGACAGAGTGCCTGAAGAACTATGGACGGAGGTTCGTGACATTGTACAGAAGGCAGAAATCAGCACCATCCCAAAGAAAAAGAAATGCAAGAAACCAAAGTGGTTGTCTGATGAGGCTTTACAAATAGCTGAGGAAAGAAGGAAAGTGAAAAGCAAAGGTGAAAAGGAAAGATTCACCCAACTGAATGCAGATTTCCAGAGAACAGCAAGGAGAGATAAGGAGGCCTTCCTGAAGGAATAATGCAAAGCAATAGAGGAAAATAATAGAATGGGAAGGACAAGAGATCTCTTCAAGAAAATTGGAGAAATCAAGGGAACTTTTCGTGCAAAGATGGCCATGATAAAGGACAAAAATGGTAAGAACCTAACAGCAGCAGAAGAAATCAGGAAGAGGTGGCAAGAATACATGAAAGAATTATACAAGAAGGATCTCAATGTCCTGGACAACCATGACAGTGAAATCGCTGACCTTGAGTCAGACATCCTGGAATGTGAAGTCAAATGGGCCTTAGAAAGCATTACTAACAACAAAGCAAGCGGAGATGACGGTATCCCAGTTCAACTATTCAAAGTCCTAAAAGATGATGCTGTTAAAGTGATGCACACATTATGTCACCAAATTTGGAAAACGCAAAAGTGGCCACGGGATTGGAAAAAATCAGTTTATATTCCAATCCCAAAGAAGGGTAATGCCAAGGAATGTTCAAACTATCGCACCATTGCGCTCATTTCACATGCCAGCAAGGTCATGTTAAAGATCCTACAAGCTAGGCTTCAGCAGTATGTCGATCGGGAACTACCAGAAGTTCAAGCTGGGTTTTGGAGAGGTAGAGGAACTAAAGATCAAATTGCCAGCAATCGCTGGATTATGGAGAAAGCACGGGAGTATCAGAAAAATGTCTATTTCTGCTTCATTATGTTAAAGCCTTTGATTGTGTGGATCACAACAAACTGTGGCAAGTCCTTAAAGAGATGGGAGTACCAGACCACCTCACATGTCTCCTGAGAAACCTGTATAAGGCTCAAGAAGCAACTGTCAGAACGGGATATGGAACAACTGATTGGTTTAGAATAGGAAAAGGAGTTCGACAAGGATGTATATTATCACCCTGCTTATTTAATTTATATGCAGAGTACATCATGCGGAATGCTGGCCTGGATGAAGCACAAGTCAGAATTAAGATTGCCGAGAAAAACATCAACAACCTCAGATATGCAGATGATACCACTCTAATGGCAGAAATGAGGAGGACCTAACCGCTTGTTGAGGGTGAAAGAGGAAAGCACAAAAGTAGGCTTGAAACTCAACATAAAAAAAAACTAAGATCATGGCATCCGGCCCCATCACACCTTGCAACTAGAAGGGGAAGGCATGGAAGTCGTGACAGACTTCACTTTTCTGGGATCCAAGATCACTGCAGTTGATGACTGTAGCCATGAAATTAAAAGACGTTTGCTCCTTGGGAGGACAGCTATGGTGAATCTGGGCAGTATAATAAAAAGTAGAGACATCACCCTGCCAACAAAAGTCGGTATAGTCAAAGGAATGGTGTTCCCAGTAGTAATGTATGGCTGTGAGAGCTGGACCATAAGGAAAGCCGAGCACAAAAGAATAGATGCTTTTGAGCTGTGGTGCTGGAGAAGACTCTTGAGAGTCCCTTGGGAAATCAACCCAGACTGTTCCCTGGAAGGCCAGATGCTGAAGTTCAAATACTTTGGCCACCAAATGAGAAGGGAGCACTCACTGGAGATGATCCTGATGCTAGGAAAGACAGAAAGCAAAAGAAGACGGGGACGGCAAAAGATGAGATGGCTGGACAATGTTACTGATGTAACAAACAAGAATTTGAGCAGACTTCGGAGGATGGCGGAAGATAGGAGGGCCTGGCGTGACTTTGTCCATGGGGCACAAAGAGTCGGATTCGACTATGCGACTGAACAACCTGAAACTATTGATGTTTTAACTGGGAAAAGATAAACTTTAAAAGGATGTGCCTTTTCTCCTTTAAAATGCTACAAAGCTCTTAATTTTCACCACTCACGTTAGACTTGATCTTTGCGACAGGAATTTTAATGGACGATATTACTGCCGAAGCAGTGCCATGGTCAGAGTTTCCTGGAGGATGCTTCCGTTCTCAATCCCCATCAGTCAGGCTTTCGTCCGGGTCATGGGACGGAGACAGTGCTGGTTGCTCTGGTGGATGACCTTCAGCGGCATCTGGATCGAGGCGGCTTGGCGGTACTGATGTTGTTAGACCTATCAGCAGCGTTCGATACGGTCGACCATCGGTTGCTGACCTGCCGTCTCGCTGACACGGGGATTCAGGGGTTGGCCTTACAATGGTTTTCCTCTTTCTTTGATGGTTGGGGACAAATGGTGGCGATTGGGAGTGAATTGTCCTGGAAGCGCCCACTTGACTGCGGGGTCCCTCAGGGAGCAGTCCTCTCCCCGATGTTGTTCAACATCTACATGCGCCCCCTTGCCCAGATTGCCTGAAAGTATGAGCTGGGTTGCCACCAGTACGCTGATGACACCCAGCTCTATCTACTCATGGATGGCCGGCCTGGCTGTGTCCCAGAAAATCTGGACCTGGCGTTACAAGCCATGGCTAGATGGCTTAAACTGAGTGGATTGAAATTAAATCCAGCGAAGACAGAGGTCCTTTGCTTGGGTCGGCGTGGTCCGGGAGGGGAAATTCCCTTACCACCCTTTGACGGTGTGCCCCTGACAGCGGCACACAGGGTCAGGAGCTTGGGGGTACTATTGGAGCCTGCCCTGACCATGGAGGCCCAAATAGCAGCCACTGCCAAGTCTGCATTTTTTCATCTTAGGCGGGCAAGGCAGTTGGCCCCTTTCCTGGAAAACGACGATCTGGCAACAGTGATCCATGCAACAGTCACCCCAAGGTTGGATTATTGCAATGCCCTCTACATGGGGCTGCCCCTGTGCCAAACCCGGAAGTTGCAGCTAGTGCAGAACGCTGCCGCCCGATTGCTATTAGGGCTCCCCAGATGGGAGCACATTCAGCCAGGGCTTCGGGGACTGCACTGGCTGCCAATAATATACTGAGTTCGGTACAAGGTACTGGTTATTACCTTTAAAGCCCTATATGGCCTAGGACCTGCTTACCTTAGGGACTGTCTCTCCCCATATGTTCCCCGGAGAGTACTGAGATCGGGTTCTCAGAATCTCCTTACAATCCCCAGGCCAAAGGAGGCCCGTTTGAAGTCAACTAGGGACAGGGCTTTTTCGATCACAGCCCCCTGTTGGTGGAACCAGCTGCCGGAAGAGGTGAGGGCCCTGCGGAACCTTGGGCAGTTCCACAGGGCCTGTAAGACAGTCCTCTTCCGGTTGGCATACAACTGACCGGCATTTGAATCTGAATTTTAAGGAAGACTGTAGGATAGTACGCTGACAAATTGTGTTTATTTTTACTGTGTAAATTATTAATGTATTTTAATTCTTGATTATATTGTTAGAATTCTGTGATGTGAGCCGCCCTGAGCCCGCTTCGGTGGGGTAGGGCGGGATATAAATATAAATAAATAAATAAATTCTCTCAACCCATAAACTTGCCCAAGGTTTCAAGGGCCTTGAAGAAGGCAGGAAATAGCTGCCAATGGTATCTTTCTTGACTTATGGCATATAAAAATATAAACAGATGAAGAATGTATGCCTCTTACCTGCTTTGTAAAAATGCTTTCTCATGTTTGTATCTGGCAGATGTCAAGTAAGTGGCTCTTAAAATGAGTTGTTTGCGGATGGGCAAGCCCCACATTTATTGCCTGTGTTACTGATATCCTTGTACAACAGGATCCTGAACTACAGACGGTAACTACTGATGCAGAGAGGGTAATCTGAGGTAACTAGTCTAAAACCCCTTCTCCAGTGCAAAGGCAAGGGTGTGTATGACAATTTCTTCATCACCAAAAGGGACAACATGGGAGTGCTTCTCCCCAGTATTCCTTCCTATCATTGGTTTTCTTCCGTAAGAGGGTTTTGCAATAAAGAATGGACTGTCGTAGTGCTGTTACATATTTTATAACAGTATTATCTGACCATAGAATATGAAGATTTCCATTTATGGTCCCAAAAACTTCTTTTTTGCCTTTAATAAGTCAATGTTTGCCTGATGCAGCTTTCTCAGTCATATTGATGAAATGAGAAGTCACATGCTGTATGCTGTTAGCCCTTTAGCGGTTTTAAAAAAACCCTTTACACATTAAAATTAAAGCAATGAGATCATAAATTGAGAGCGAAAGCATGATTAACTCGCCAAAAAAATAAAGGAAAAGCACAAACAGGACAGGAATGAAACTAAGAAAAGGAAAGGAAAGGTCCCCTGTGCAAGCACCAGTCGTTTCCTACTCTGGGCTGACGTTGCTTTCGCAACATTTTCACAGCAGACTTTTTACGGGGTGGTTTGCCATTGCCTTCCCCAGTCATCTACACTTTCCCCCCAGCAAGCTGGGTACTCATTTTACCAACCTCGGAAGGATGGAAGGCTGAGTCAACCTCGAGCCGGCTACTTGAAAACTCAGCTTCCGCCGGGGATTGAACTCAGGTCGTGAGCAGAGTTTAGGACTGCAGTACTGCAGCTTTTAACTCTCTGCGCCACGGGGCTCTTTAATGAAACTAAATATAAGATCAAAAAAAGTATGACAAGAAACAAGACCCTGCCTCAACAACTAATGGCAACAAAGGCAAAATCCACCATCAACAACTGAAACAAATACTTGATAAAACATATTCTCTCCTAGTGCCTAAAATTACGCACACTGAGCAACTGAACATCATCCACAGAGAAAGAATACAACATGGTGAACAATGAGAGCTGCTGGAGGGCCCACTCAGAGCAGCAGCTTCTTGCTAGTAAAGAAGGGAGTCTGGGCATAGGCATAAACTACAGGGAGGGGGACTCGGGTCTCCTTCGGATTTTTCTGGGGGGGGGTCTGAACCTCCCGCCCCCCTGGGCAACCAGTGCCAGGCAATTGTGACAAACTTCTTTGAGTGTATGAAAATCTTTTCCAATCCATTATAGGTTTTCAAGAAGGAGAGATAATGATCTCCAGAGACACGAATGGGGTAATGGATCCTGTGAAGAAATGCATTTTTCTCCTGGGACATTGTGGGGCAGGAAAAAAACCCCTGTGTGTGTTTTTTTCCTCGGGGCTGGAAAGAAGGAAGTCAGTGGTGTAATGATCTTCCAAGCTCACCTTCTTACAAATGCTAATTGAGCTAACAGGACAAACAATGGATAGATAGATGGATAGATAAACATCCCCTTCCCTGCCTCCCTTCTCCAAGCAGGATAAGTGGAGGTATCAAATGCTAGAGTCTTTAGGAAGTCCAATCTCTGGAGACAGGAAAAGCTGTTTTGACCTGGGCAGACATGGGTCAAAGTGTGAGGGAAAGAGATTTTATAACGTTCTTGGCAGTAGGAAGAGAAGGCCTCTTGCTGCTGGATCCATTGGGGAGGGGGGAACGGACCTCTCACTTGTAGGGTTGCCAAGTCCAATTCAAGAAATATCTGGGGACTTTGGGGGTGGAGGCAGGAGACTTTGGGGGTGGAGCCAAGATCAAGGCTGTGACAAGCATAATTGAACTCCAAAGGGAGTTCTGGCCATCACATTTAAAGGGACGGCACACCTTTTCAATTCCTTCTTACCATAGGAAATAATGAAGGATAGGGGCACCTTCTTTTGGGGCTCATAGAATTGGACCTCCTGGTCCAATCTTTTTGAAACTTGGTGGGTATTTTGGGGAGAGGCACTAGATGTTATATTGAAAATTTGGTTCCTCTACCCAAAAAAACAGCCTCCCAGAGCCCCAGATACCCGCGGATCAAATCTCCATGATTTTCTATGGGAATAAATCTCCATAGGGAATAATAGAGTTCCCAGCAGACATTTCCCTCCCCTCCCCCCCGCTTTCTGACGACCCTGAAGCAGGGGTAGGGTCTCCAAACCAGGGGGGGATGTTGGTTTAGAGTAAGCTGTTTGAGTTATTATTTAATGAATCACAATAAAATTCATTGGATTATGAAAAAAATCGAACAGCAATGGATTACAGATGTTTTCCAGGACTAAGTATTCAGGAGGGAATTTCAGATGAAGATTTTTTACACAGAATACAGTTTCTAGAATTAGCTATGGTAGTTGTGGATTACCTGAAGGAGAGGGATGGTGATGATTTTGTTTTCAGAGGCAATTTATTTTAAAAAGTAATATAGAGATGTCATTTTCATAGAACCTAACAGTCTAGTGAGGAAGGTACGTTTGTTTCTAGCCTAGCCACAATGCACCTGGGGATTGGCAACCCTAACAACATGGCACCTTCTCCATGTTTCAGAAAAGCGGACAAGGCCCTCTTCCCTGTGGGGCTCATGATCAGCAGATGGGTCCCACTTTGAATCAACCCCACTGCTCTGTTGGCTGGCTTGGAGAAGACATAGAGTTAGTCCCAGAATGCATCTAGGCAGGGGGTAAGGGCGGGTTGGTGCAAGGAAGGCTGGGGTGTGTGGTCCGAAGTGGATTACGGCGGTGCAAGATAGATCGGCGTGCTTTAAAGTCGCGCAGCATGCTGGGGTCTGCTCTGTAGTTCATACTGGAGGGACGGAGGGAGAGGAGACAGGCAGCCTGTAGCTCGGGCGGGCCGCGGCGGCAGCAGCGATGGTGGCCTGGTGGGACTGAGGGAGAGGAGACAGACAGCCTGTAGCTCGGGCGGGCCGCGGCAGCGGCGATGGCGGCCTGGTGGGACGAAGGGAGAGGAGACAGGCAGCCTGTAGCTCGGGCGGCGGCAATGGTGGCGGCGGCAATGGCGGCGGCGGCCTGGAGGAACGGAGGGAGAGGAGACAGGCAGCCTGTAGCTCAGGCTGCAGCAGTGGCGGCAATGGCAGCGGCGGCGGCCCGGTGGGACGGAGGGAGAGGAGACAGGCAGCCTGTAGCTCGGGCCGCGGCGGCGGCAATAGCGGTGGCGGCCTGGTGGGACGAAGGGAGAGGAGACAGGCAGCCTGTAGCTCGGGCCGCGGTGGCGGCCTGGTGGGACCGAGGGAGAGGAGACAGGCAGCCTGTAGCTCGGGCCGCAGCAGCAGCGGCAATGGCGGCGGCGGCTTGGTGGGACGGAGGGAGAGGAGACAGGCAGCCTGTAGCTCGGGCCGCAGCGGCGGCGGCAATGGCGGCAGCGGCCTGGTGGGACGGAGGGAGAGGAGACAGGCAGCCTGTAGCTCGGGCCGCAGCGGCGGCGGCAATGGTGGCGGCGGCCTGGTGGGACGGTGGGAGAGGAGACAGGCAGCCTGTAGCTCGGGTCGCAGCGGCGACGGCAATGGCGGCGGCTGCTGCCTGTGCTCAGGCCGGTGGCGCTGGTGGCAGCGGTGCTGTGAGAGGGAAGCGCTGTCCCTCCTCCAGCTTCCAGATTTTTGGAGAGTGGGGGAGGAGGCTGCAAATTCGGGGGTCCCCCGCCAGAGCGGGGTGGGGTTGGGAAGCCTACTCACTTGAGATCTAGGAAAGGTGGCTATTTTGTCTATCCATCTGGCTGGCATAGAGGGCTGAAGGACGCTTGATATTGTAAAAGGCAATTGTGATCTGCAAAAGTTTTTGTTGTATCTTTGGACTCTAGATTAATAACTAAGGTTTTGACATCCAGCACATAACAATCCATTTCTGACTCTGGGATGACGTCATATCCCAACGTTTTCAAGGCAGACTTTTTACAGGGTGGTTTGCTATTGCCTTCCCCAGTCATCTACACTTTCCCCCCAGCAAGCTGGATACTCATTTTACTGATCTTGGAAGGATGGAAGGCTAAGTCAACCTTGAGCTGGCTACCTGAACCCAGCTTCTGCCGGGATTGAACTAAGGTTGTGAGACTTCTGTAACCACTGGCCAATTCCCACCTATTACCAAGGGCATTGTTGGAGGGGTTCCACCTTAATTTCTGGGGAACTTCTACCTAAATCTCCATGGCCCCCCTCTATAGGTAGTGATAATGGAGGCAGAAGTGGGGAGGCAGCAGCGGCAGCTCGCTCATCCAGTGGCTCACTCATTCTTCCCACCGCCGCTGCCCCCACACTGATTGTGAGTGCACCTGAGAGCCAGCTGCTGCCGTGGTTTACCCACCAATCAGCTGATTGGTGGGAGGGCTCCTTTAAAGAGCCTGGCAGTGCTTCACCTCCCATTCCCAGGCATTAACATTGTGAGGAAGAGAGGGAGGAGGCACTGTGGAGGGGGATGGGGCAGTGGTCACCAAGGCTGCCTGGGGCACCATGCGCCCTAGGACCGGCCCTGCCTGGAATAGTATTACCAATCCTCAGGTGGGGGCAGGAGATACCCTGGTTTGGAGGTCCTCCCCCCACTTTAGGGTCAGAAAGTGGTGGTGGGAGGGAAATGTCTGCTGGGCATTCCATTATTCCCAATGGAGACCTGTTCCCATAGGTTATAATGGAAGATTGATATGCCAGTATCTGGGGCTCTGGGGAGGCTGTCTTCTGAGGTAGAGGCACTGAATTTTCAGCATAGCATTCAATGCCTCTCTCCAAAATACCCTCCAAGTTTCAAAAAGATTGGACCAGGGGGTCCAATTCTATGAACCCCAAAAGAAGGTGCCCCTATCCTTCATTTTTGCAATGGAGGGAAGGCATTTAAAAGGTGTGCAGTCCCTTTAAATGTGGCAGCCAGAATTCCCTTTGGAGTTAACTTATACTTGTCACAACCTGGCTCCACCCCAAAGTTTCCTGGCTCCACCCCCAAACTCTCCTGACTCCACCCCCAAAGTCCCCAGATATTTCTTTAATTGGACTTGGCAACCCTAGCCTGAAATGACATCCCCCAGAATGGAATGATGGCCCTTGGGAGTAGCAGAAGTGTTCTGGGACTGGAATGATGGTCCCTAGAGTGGAATGATGGCCCCTAGGAGTAGCAAATATGTTCTGGGCCTGGAATGATGCTGAGATAGTCGTTCCTTGGAATAGCAGAAGTATTCTGGGACTGGCATGATGACCTCCACTGTGGAATGACAGCTCCTGGTAGCAGCAGAATTGCTCTTGGACTGGAATGACAGCTGCCAGACAGGAATGATGGCCCGGGGAATAGCATGAGTGTTCTGGGACTGGAATGATAGCCCCCAGAGTGCAACAACAGCCCCAAAGAGTAGCAGAAGTTCTCTGGGACTGGAATGGCAGCTGCCAGAATGGACTGATGGCCCTCAGGTGTAGCAGATTTGTTCTGGGTCTCGAATAGAAGCCTTCAGAGAGAAATAACAGCCCCTGGGAGTAGCATGGATGTTCTGGGACTAGAATTACATACCCTGGGAGCAGTAACTGTGTTCTGGACTGAGAAAGAAAGTCCCCAGAATGGAATGATGGCTCCTGAGAATAGCAGAAGTATTGCAGGACTGGAGTGACAGGTCCCAGAGTGAATAACAGGCTTGTGACTGAAATCAGTGAAAGGTATTTCCACTCTAAGGTTTGTGATTACAAGTGCAGAGCACTAATTGCAATCACAGGAATGTCATTTGCCCTCCCAAGTCGGAATAAAGAGACGGACACAATTAGATTGGTGAAATTACGGGCCACTTTATTAAATAACATAGCAACGGCAAGGGCAACCGAACTGCGGCCAGGTCAGGGCCAGGGGTCTCCTCAGACCGCTCCCCTGCCTTTTTAAGCAGGCGAGAGACCCGGCCCCCAAGCCGGAGATGTGTGTCACAGCTCCCGTCAGGCAGGCCCAGCAGGGAGGCTCGCACTGGAGGGCCCAGACACCAGACGCGAGTCTCAGCGAAAGGCACCAATCCAACTGAGTCTCCAGGACAGTCTGCATTCACACACCCCAGGCCACACCCAAAGGTTGATCCTGCCAGACCCCCAGCTCCCCAAAAGGGGGAGGCTAACCGGTCCTCCCCAGGCCGCATGATGCCATAAACCCCGTAAAACCTGCTCTAAAAGTGACCAATCTATAAAAAGGCACCAACCCGAGGCCAATTCCTCAATCCACTGATATGCTATGCAGGGTAGGCGAAAAACACCCCCCAGTCACCAGCCAAACAGCCAGGGAGTAAAAAATTCCTACCCAGCCCCTCCAAAAATGAGGCGACCAGCAAGATGCCTACACAACAAACAGGGCGGGCGGGTGGGCCAAGCAAGACAAGAGGACTGAAGACCTGAGGAGCGGAGGCTTCAATAAGAGAGCTGAAGCCCCGCCCCTTCATACGCACCCGAAAGCGCGCCGGCAAGTCCGCTCTCCCTCTGGCGGGGGCAAAATCTCCCCTGCAGCCACGCCGCGATGCGACGGGCTGCAGGAGGCTCTGTTGCCCCCCCAAGTCGGAATAAAGAGACGGACACAATTAGATTGGTGAAATTACGGGCCACTTTATTAAATAACATAGCAACGGCAAGGGCAACCGAACTGCGTCCAGGTCAGGGCCAGGGGTCTCCTCAGACCGCTCCCCTGCCTTTTTAAGCAGGCGAGAGACCCGGCCCCCAAGCCGGAGCTGTGTGCCACAGCTCCCGGCCAGCAGGCCCAGCAGGGAGGCTCGCACTGGAGGGCCCAGACACCAGACGCGAGTCTCAGCGAAAGGCACCCATCCAACCGAGTCTCCAGGACAGTCTGCATTCACACACCCCGGGCCACACCCAAAGGTTGATCCTGCCAGACCCCCAACTCCCCAAAAGGGGGAGGCTAACCGGTCCTCCCCAGGCTGCATGGTGCCATAAACCCCGTAAAACCTGCCACTACTAAGGCCAAGTCTCTACTTAAGGCTTAGCACCCACCAAAAGGTCCAAAGCCAACACAAGCCCTTGCCGCAGATCCCTCAGGAAAAGCATATTACCCTTTCCCAAGAGATGCACCCCATCCCCTCTGTAGAGGTCGGGACATTCCCTATAAATATCCGGATCAGGCAAATAGTGGCCCAAACAACCCTCCAAAACCTTGTGAATCTCCTTATTCGCTCTGTAACGTGTCCTCTCTATCCCAGCTGGATTCCAAGCACTGCGCCATACCAAGCGCAGAATCATGGCCGACCAGACTATAAGGTACCAGGCCATCTGTTCCATATGTGCTTGAAATCATCTCGGGCTTGCAAGATCAACGCCTTGCCTTTTACCAGCCCAAGATCATTCCCTCCCAGGTGAACAATTAATACCTGCGGAGGAGGGCCCAAACACCCATGAAATAAAAGCGGCGGGGGGGAGCAAGCCAGGCCACTGAAGACCCCTGCGCCCCCGCCATTCAACCATAACATATTTGCTAAGCCCCAGCTGAGAGCCAACAGCAGTTCTCCGAGCTTGACTGTGCCCGCAGATGAGAACTCTGCTCCTCCGGCCAGGAACAACAGCATCTAAAAGGAAAAACAGACAAGTTATAAAACCCGAACTTAAACTACCCCCCCTCCTAATAAAAAACTACCAGCGGAGCAAAGGGTGAATAGAACTTTTGTAAGCCTGAGACCGCCAACGGCCAAGGCTGAATGGATGAAGTAGGATAACCCAGGGCAGCAGCCGTAGAGGGCACGCCGATTCTAAGAAATGGATACAAAACCTCACTCCAAATAACCCCAAAATTGATGTCTTGCCAGAGGGCTACCCTCAAAATGGCAGAACAACAACCCTTCGCAACCTCAGAGCTACCTTACCCCCTGATACTTAACATCCCTACCTGAAACTAAAACTTTTAACAAATATAAACTGTCCCCCTTATGTGGGTACCTGCGAAGCCATTCCTCAAGAGAACCCACCTTCATCGGGCTGAGGCCTTTCTCCAGATTGAGAAGGGCCCCCCCTGATCCTTTCTGACCCTTTCGCGGTCGGACTCTCGGGCAGTTGTTGAAAGAGTGTGGGCCGGCGCACAGGGGACATTCGTGCTTGAACTGGCAAGCTTTACGACTGCACGCCCCCTGGGCCCCAAACTCCCAGCAGAGCAAGCGGGGCTGAACCGCCTGCCCCGCAGCACTGTGGAAGGATACTGAAGCACTGGAAGGAGAAGAGGAATCCTTGGATACAAGGTGACCACTGTCGGATCAGTCCCCCAAATTGGGCCGAGCAGGTGACATCACCTGCAGCCACAACTGCTGGTGAATCCGATCCCAAGGGAGTGAAGGGTACAAAGCAGCCCTCATCCTGAACTCCTGGTCGTATTGGATCCAGGCCGGGCCACTGAACATCGTATACCCCTTGTATATGATGTCCATATATTGAATCAACGCAGCGGCCCGCCAGGGCTGCGCACGCACTATCACTCCCGCATATATGAAAAACCCCGGAAGCCAATTGGCCCAGGTCCGATCAACCTTCCTCTTCCTGAGCTTCTCCTTCTCTTTATCATCCAGTTCCTCCTTGTCCCTTTTTTCCAACTCTCTAAATAAAAGGGAAAATATGTCAACATACTCCCCTTTTAAGATTTTTTTCCCTAGTGGCAGGCAGCAGGTGATCGCCCAAAGACAAGGCAACCTCGCCAAAAGGCATAGCGCCAAAAGGGAGGGACGGTGGCTCAGTGGCAGAGCATCTGCTTGGGAAGCAGAAGGTCCCAGGTTCAATCCCTGGCATCTCCAAAAAAGGGTCCAGGCAAATAGGTGTGAAAAACCTCAGCTTGAGACCCTGGAGAGCCGCTGCCAGTCTGAGAAGACAATACTGACTTTGATGGACCCAGGGTCTGATTCGGTATAAGGCAGCTTCATATGTCCATATGTCCAAAAGGGACCGCCCCGTAAGGAGAAGGTAAACCCCAGCCACCTGACCAAGCTGCTGCTGACCCCTGCTGACCCACCCCAGGCCAATTACCCAAGGGACAGAACTGACCCTGAGGCCACATCCAATTGTTCTGCTGCCCTAAGCCCAGAACAGAAGGAGTCCCTAAACTACCCGACGTAGCACCGGCCCCAGTAGGACCAGCAGCCCCCCACGCCCCCCAAGGCCACCCAGGCCCAGTGAGAGGCAAGGAGCCATCCCCAGACTTACCAGAAGGTATAGCAGGCACCAATGCTGACCCAGCACCAGACGACGGGCCCACTCCCACATCCGAGCCCACCAGCCCTAAAGCTCCTCCAACAGCAGCTGCAGCAGACCTGCCCTCTAAAATAGACAAATGGGTCAGTATATCTGCCTGCAAAGCCCGTTTAGGAACCCGCCCCTTATTAGGCAACTGAGGAGGTGGGAACCCTGATGCCTGCTCCAGTGCCTGCAGTCGCTGAAAAATGACTGCGTTCATTTCATCCTCCCCCCCACTCATCAGAAGGCGAGGGGGGTGGAGGACACTTCGGGGGCGCCTTAGGAGCCTTAGGGGCAGGCTGCTTCCCCTTCGATTTCCCACCACCTTTACGCCCAGACATGGCAAAGCGCAAAATTAAAAGGAATAAATTGCCCAAAGCCGCTGCCTAACTGAGCAGATGGCTAGATCCCAGAAAAGTTTGCACCTAAAATGGCCGCCGCCTCACCACCTTCTAAAATGGCCGCCCGAGAGCAAGGTGTGATGCAGAAGAATGGAGCATAAAATGGCCACCATGCCCCAGAGGGAAGGAGAAGAACAACCACCCCAGAGACTATGAAAATGCCTGACCCACCGATTGCCACCTCAGCCCAGCTCAAATGGCCCAAAAACCACAGGCCACTCAAAACAATGATCTGCCCCCAATAAAGAAGAAGAAGATATTAGATTTATATCCCGCCCTCCACTCCGAAGAGTCTCAGAGCAGCTCACAATCTCCTTTACCTTCCCCCCCACAACAAACACCCTGTGAAGTGGGTGGGGCTGGAGAGGGCTCTCACAGCAGCTGCCCTTTCAAGGACAACCTATGCCAGAGCTATGGCTGACCCAAGGCCTTGCTAGCAGGTGCAAGTGGAGGAGTGGGGAATCAAACCCGGTTCTCCCAGATAAGAGTCTGCGCATTTAACCACTACACCAAACTGCTGGCTCTCCAGGTAACTGGGGCCTCTAGAAGCACAGGTAACTGGGGCCTCTAGAAGAAGAGAGCCACCCACCACCCCAATGATGCTCCCCTGTCCACTAAAATATGGGCAGATAAATTCCTGAGTGCAGGTAGCTAACGACCCCCCATGAAACACTGGGCCACCGTGACACAATAATACAGCCAGCCAAGTCCCATGCTGCTTCGCTCTTCAAACCCGCGATCCTCTTCAAACCTCCGACGCACCAGCCTCAAAGCCTAATCCCCTCCCTTGTTCAAGCAAGCCAAGAGGACTGACGAGCCGGGGAGCGGAGGCTTCAATAAGAGTGCTGAAGCCCCGCCCCCTTCAGACGCGCCCGAAAGCGCGCCGACAAGTCCGCTCTCCCTCTGGTGGGGGCAAAATCTCCCCTGCAGCCACGTCGCGATGCGACAGGCTGCAGGAGGCTCCGTCCATCCCTGGAATTGTTATTACAGTCCCACATTTCTGCTACTCCCAGGGGGCATCACTCCCCTCTGGGGGTTGGCATTCCATACCTAAAACGTTGCATGCACAGGGGCTGTCATTCCACTCTAGGACTTGTCATTCCAGTCATAGAACACTTCTGTTACTCCCGGGGGCAGTCATTCTACTCTGGGGCCTGGCATGTTCACTCCATTCTGGTGAAGACCAGGGATACAGGTACCTCTGGCTATACTTTTGATAGCAAAAAGCTGACGCAGAGCTGAGATGGCTTGGGGCTACTTGATGAAGCTCCAAGATGTGTACATAAAACGACTGAGATTTTCTGGTACATTATACTTTTTAGGATTGCCAAAACATGAGATTACATTCTGAGGTAATTTTAAATTACAGATCTATGATGAAATCCTGAGGCAATTAATTTTTAAAATAATATTCAAAATATGCCTGTGACTTTTAGTCTTAATAAACAGGATATTTTTCTGTTGAATTACTTTTAATGAACTAGCATGGCCCATGATGAGATCTAAGTTTCACATTCTAAGTGCAATCACATTGTTTTCCATGTCGTAACAAAACACTGTTCAGTAATTACCAATCTTTACACTGGTTTACCTATAGCATGTGCTGTACTGGAACTGAAATGTGATTACTGAGAACCACTGATGATGGTTACCCATACTCCCAAGTCTAGAAGTCATAATCTTCCTGCCCCCTAAAAATGAAGATGCCGCTTCTTTTTTTTAATGATGGTGTTAGACTTTTGCCTTTAAGGCTAAATTTTAAAGTCTTCAGTCAGCTTTAATCTAAACTGTGTAATCTTGACCAAATCTTTATAGCTTTTTCTATCCTACCTTCCAGAGGTTGTTGTTTTTTTAATTACTTGTTTATTTACTTCATTTGTATCCTGTGTTTCTTACCAGCTGGGCTCAGAGTAAAAAAGGGGGCCCAATTATAGTCTCCTGCTCAGGGCATACAAACACCTGAAATCAGCCCTGGATGAAGGGATTGATTAGATGAGCTTTTTTATCTGATCTAGCAAAATACTTGTTACACTCGAAATTGGAGCTCAAAGAGGAGGGAAAGATATATTATGTTGTGCAACTCTCCAAATATTTTAAAACTTCATCTGTAGACATTTTTTAATTTTCAACAGAGTTTTTGATTCCACTACCTTGGGAACATCTTATTTCATTTCCAGGCAAATGAGCATACAAGTACCTCATGGCTTTCCTCTATCCATTATCATATTCATGCCCCATTTACTCTTGCTGCAGAATACTTTCCAGGAAAAATGTTAAACTGGAGTTCACACAATGTACCAAATTGCTTGGGGCAAGCTGTTTGTCATCAGTAAGAGCTCTCTTTCACTTCATGGTCTGTCTGTCTATTTCAACTGCTGTGGTAAAAAGGGGGGTTACTGAAAAGGCTTATTCAGGCTCAGGCTTTTCTCTTCATCATTTCTCAGACATTTAGATACATAAGCAATATTCATGCATAACTCTAGAAGAAAATAAACAATTGCAGGCTGGTTGTTTTCTTCAATTTGAAAAATGGGCGAATCTTTGCAGCATGTGTGTATATCTCACTAGTCTTACTGTGGAAGTATAAAAAACATTAGGATGCTGATTCTGGTTTCCAAGTTACTATGATCACCAACAATGTGCCCCTTACTAGTGGGGTGTGATAGTTTCTTAACTGATATTTTTTGTTCTGGTCTAATGGACTCAAAAAATGTCAGGATTTCCAAAACAATCCCAGATCCCAATACCAGTATGGAATTCGGGATTTTCCAGAAATCCCAATGGGGGGGGGGGGGTATCTAATAGACCTGAGATTAAAAATACCAGGTTTTTTTTAAAGCTAGGAGAAGCCAGCAAAAAGTTAAATGTCAGGAAACAGTCTATTCATGAGGGGCACCCAATCTGGCTGGGCTTGCTTCTCCTGCAGTCCAATTTAAACCAGGCTGCATGTGATGCAAGCCCCAGGAGCTGCTGTACCATGCAAAACACATTGCTCCACGCAACACAGAAGATCCTCCTGGCTGGGCTCACTTTTCCTGCAGTCTGGTTTAAACTGGCTGTAGGAGAAGTGAGCCCCAGGAGCTGCTATGCGGTACAGAGCACATTGCTCCCAATGGCACAGAAGATCCTGGCTGGGCTTACTTCTCCTGCAGTGTGGCTTAAACCATGCTGCAGAAGGAGCAAGACCCATGATCTATATGCCTCGGGGAGATCACTCCCCAAGATAGGCAGATACTAGCTGGGATGGTTTCTGCTGCATGGTTTAAATTACAGTACAGGTGGAGCCAGCTCTTGTACCACTCAGACCTTGGCTGGAACGGCTTCTCCTGAGCTGCACAAGAAGCTAGTCTCCAGATGAGCTAGTGAGAACAGTCTGCTCACCCCAACACAGCTGATCCTGATCCCCCAGCTGTCTTCTGTAGTCCCTTTAAACTTCAAAGGGACTGCAGTAGAAGCCCAACAAATAGCTGAGAGGCAGGAGCCCAACAAATAGCTGAGAGTTTGCTGCTCTTTATGGATCTACCAGTAATTCCTAAACATATCCAGGATTATTTCAGGAAATCTTTTTTGTTTTTTCCAAAAAAGCCCAGATACATTCGACAGCCTGAAATATACCCAGGAAATACAGATTAGGTTTTTGGGGTATATTTTTTTGTTTTGGTAGACCTGAATGCATACCCCTGCCCCTTAATTCTTTGTCACTGAAAAGCAGCCTTCAGTATACTTTAATTTTTGTCCTGTTTTTGCCTCATACAAGAATAAAACAGACCAGGAACCAATAAGGTATATGTTGTTTGTTTATTTACAATATTAGATATATTGATAGTTTGCTTGATTTATACCCCACATTTCTCTCCAGTAGGAACCTAAAGTTGCTTACATAATTCTTCCATCCTTCATTTTATCTTCACAACAACCAGGGCTTTTTTCCTAGGGGAACACAGTGGAACGGAGTCCCAGAATCTCTTCGTGTCCAAATACCATCTCAGTCAAGATGTGTCTCTCCCTTCTTTCTTTACACACTCTTCATTAGAGGCAGAGAAAGACTACACACCCTAGATGTCAAATGTGCATTACTATTTTATTTGAAATGAACAAATGACATTAGACGAACCCCTTGAACGTTTCTTTGCTTTGTTGGCAAGGCAGCATCCGCACAAACTATCTGAAGATGAATAGTTTCAATAATCAGGAAAACATTTGTTCTGACATCTGTACAATATCCTTTACAAATTAAGGTGTACTCCACGAGGGCACAAGCTGTATCCTCAGCATTTCATCGAGGCATCCCATTGCTGGAAGTCTGCAAGATTGCCTTGGGCCTCTTCAGACATTTTCATCAGACATTACTCTGTAGATGTGAATATAAGAAGGGAGACTTCAGTGGGGACAGCTGTACTGCAGTCTATTTTCCAGTGAAATGGTTCACCCCACCACCTGGCAGCTCAGCTTGGTAGTCACCCATATGGGACTACACAGGACAACAAAAGTGAAAACAGTGTTTCACTTACTTGTAATTGTTGTTCATCAAGTTGTCACTGTGTAGGCACACATCCCTCCTTCCTACCTCACGGTGAGCTTTTTTAAAAAGCAAAGAATATAATTAATTTGAGCTCATAATGGCAGCTCAGAAGAACTGAGGGAGTGTGTGGACACATGATTGTTAGGCAGGAAACGGCTTACCTGTTTTCAGTTGGGAGGCACTCCTCCCACTCTGTTACTATGCTAGCTAGAAATCTTCCAGCAGCTGGCCTGCACATGCCCAGTACCCTTGTGTGCCTGCATAGTGACAACTCGATGAACAGCAGTTACAGGTAAGTTCAACACTCTTTTCTGTTTTGGTACCAAGTGCCGTGGAGTTATTACCCCTAAGCCTTCATAGATCTAATTTTCTGGATAAATGCAATGCACAGCAGAGACTAAAACATAACAAACTTTACTTTTTCACACTATTGTTTAAAAGGGGGGGGGGGGCTTTTCCAATTAAAGATGCTGAATTTTCCCAGTGTTGTGGCACCTCATTGTCTCAATGTGCCTTCTGTTTTGCATGCACATTCATCTCAGCTTCACATGCTCACCACATGTACTTACCATTTTGCAATGAGCCTCAGGAGTTTCCCAATATTGGAATCATAATAGGGCAATGTTATTGTATACCATTATGGAAAGAACAGGCAGCCTGGTGCTAGTTTTTTTGCCAGCCAAGGCAGAACCCTGCGGCAGTGTCCCCCCATCAGTGTTCATTTGCACGCGCCACAATGACATTACCCAGAAGTGACATCATCGCAATGGTGTGCGACATGCCCCCTGCCCAGCAGCCCTGTCCTGCCTCCCCCCACCACCATCTGTGATGCGCCTCAGTCCTTCCGCTCCTCCTCCTCCCCCTGGTGCAATCGCAGCGCGCTGCACCTCGGTCCCACCAGCTGCAACACATTGTGCATCTTATCCTTCTTCTAAGAACACGCTGGAGGACACTTCTCCCCCCTACTTTCTGGAACTGGAAGGGAGGGGGAGCCAAGCCTCCTCCAGAGCATTCTTAGAAGAAGGCTAGGATGCATGCCATGTTGCAGCCAGTGGGGCAGAGACGTGGCGCACTCTGATCACACGGGGGGGGGGGGAGGTGGAGCAGAAGGGATAAGAAGGGAAGGGGAAGGGAGGGGGTGGGGGACCCCAGAAAGAACACTGGGCACCTTCCCCTGCCCAGTGTGCTCCGAGTTCAGAGCACGCTGGGCAGGGGAAGTCATGTTCTTTCTTGTCTCTGAGGGATCAGGGGAGCTTCTCTGACCCCTCAGAGCCAATAAAGGTGCAGGGATGGCACAAGCAGGGATGGGGAGGGGGCCCCTGCCTGTGCATCTGTGGGAGCTGGCACCCCAGGCCATCGCCTAGTTCGCCAACTCCCATGCGCTGGCTCTGAGAACAGGAGTACAAATATTGGCTTTCTCATTGCTATGCTCATTTACAAGCATCAAGAACTGAACTCCTGATGAAGCCCTTGGGGGAAAACTGTGAATTAGGAGCTCTGGTATTAGTTATGCTGTTGACAAGGGGGAAGGAGGTTATCACTGGGAAATTACTTCTGGAGAGCAGAGTCAAAAATAATAGGAAAAGACATGAAGGATCTTTTACAGCTTTTGTGGGTCCTGACTGATTTGTTGTGGGAGAATTGGCAGAGGCAGAAGGCCAAGATAGCTAACAGCCAAGACAGTTCTGTGCCAAGTTAAACCCTGGCTTTTCTCTCCTTTCAAAGAGAACAGAAGAGGGAGATGGAAATTACAATGAAAATTGGAGCATTAGGTTAATGAATGCCATGCAGTCTGCAATACACTGGCAAGATACACAGGATATTTCTTTTTATCATCTGGTGCATGATTCCTGTGCTATGTAAAATGAATACACATGAGGAATAGTGAAAACATGGTAACATGCTCCATCAGTGATCAATGATCATGTTGGTTTGAAAGTCTGCATAAAGTCTGCATGTGTATAGTTCAATGTATGTATGACTCTCTTTTTTGTGGATCTTGAACTGTGATAAAGGAGTGTCCATGACAGTAATTGTGTCTGTTCTATAAACTTGGTGACAGCCCTATACACTTATAATTGTGTATGTTCTATAAAGTCCTCCTGGACTCTGCAGTGGACAGAGTAGGCCAGGTGCTGATGCTCACCCTTCTGTAAAATTGCAACGTTGTCTGTGTGTTTCAATGGAGTGGAGCTCAGTTTCAATTCCCAGCCTTCCTATGGCCAGCTGAAGCTCATGCTTCCTGGAGCTGTGTCTTTGCAAATAAGGGGCTGATGCTTTGAGCCAGCTTGTCTTTGCTGAATGGATCTGAGAACTGGTGCCTAGTGAGTACTCTAACCTGGAAACCCACAGCCAAAGGGGGATATTACAATGGAGAGCCATTGCTCAGTGGAGCAATGGAGAGCCATTCCCCCCAACCCAGGGTTGGGGGAAAGCTTGCAATGTGCAGCTATTTCATATTTTCCTATGCTCAAAGCATTTTATATATTTAGTTACTGCTGTGTTCCTTGTACTTTTTCTTGATGTTTTATTTTAAAAATTGCAGTGCCAAATCCCACTATTCTCCCACCTTTCCATTTGAAACAGAATATTAAAAGAATTTTAAGCACTTTGTATTTTAAGTTTAAAAAAATCTTTAATTGTGTTTGGGTCCTTAATAAAGTTTACTAGTAATAAGGCCCGTTGTGAAGAACAACACAATGGTATTTAGAAAGAGACTCTGGTTGAGTGCCCCCCCACCCTTGCTGTCTTCCGCCCACCCAAGTGAAGGCATGCACACCTGAAGGGGAGCTGATGTCTGTCATCTGGAGAGCAGTTGTAATTCTGAATGATCTCCAGCCCTCACCTGGAGATTGGCAACAGTGGTTCCCCAGGAGGAAATGGCATTGTATCTGTCTGAGGTCTCATCCCTCCTCAAACCCCACCCTTTAAATTTCCAGGAACTTCCCAACTTGGAGTTGGCAACCATATCTCCTTCTCTTTATCTGTCCCTCTTTCAGCATTCCATTGCCTTCCCCCTCCCTGCAGCTTACATCATTCTCTTCTCCCCACTTTGATCTGCACAATCTTGTAAATTAGGTTAGGCTGAAAGTCTGTGACTAGCCCAAAATCACCTAGTCAGCTTCCACAGCAAAAACCTGGGTCTGGTAGACCCCGCTCTGAAGCCCGCCCACCCACCCACCCCGCCAACCTTGGCTTTCACTCACCTCCTCGCCAATGTTCCCTCTAAGCTGCAGAATCTTGTGAGCAAAAATTCTACTTTGTGAGCTACTGGCATTAAAATTGTGATCTTCTGCATAAATTATTGTGCTCTGGGGCCATTTTTCCTGAGCTAAGACAAAAATGTGTGAGCTGGAGGCTAAAAATCTGTGAGCTAGCTCAGGCTAACTCTGCTTAGAGGGAGCACTGCTCCTCACCTTTGCTGTCTTCCCACCCACCCTGCAGATGAAACAGACACTGACTTTCCATTCTCCCCCTCTCCACATATGTGTGTGTGTGTCTCCATGTCTGTGGGGGCTCAAAGTCCAGAATTCCAAGAAGGAAGAATAATGTGGCGGGGGGGGGGTTCAGGGGGAGCATGACAATGGTCACACAGACACTGAAGCACATCATTCCTTTTGTTTGCAGTGCATTGTTGTCATCTTTTCTTGTCATAGCCAACCTTGTGGTGTTTAGCATCAGTGTGAGCTTATGGCACTTTTCTTTTCTTTCCCATAGCCCGGTTATTTTTACACTTCTCCTTCGTGACCCGCTAAAATTTGAGAGTGGAGCCAGGAGACTTTGGGGGTGGAGCTGGGAGATAGGAATTATGTCATTTCCTGTGGTGTCAAGGGTCAAGTGATGTCACTTCTAGGGCACACTGAATCAAAACTCCACCTTTTCCTGTGATGTCACTCCAGAATGTCCATCAGTGGGGACAGGGCACTAGAAGCCCTCCCAGTGTTGCTTCCCTCCTCTCCCAGCACCAAGAATACAGACAGAGCATCACTTGCAGGGAAAGAAAGAAAGAAAGAAAGAAAGAAAGAAAGAAAGAAAGAAAGAAAGAAAGAAAGAAAGAAAGAAAGAAAGAAAGAAAGAAAGAAAGAAAGAAAGAAAGAAAGAAAGAAAGAGGGGGCAAAGAAAAAAAAAGCCTTCCTCACCATCAGATGACCTCAGCCAGCAACAATTCTGCCCAAGGGTTGTTTGGTAAAAAAAAATAGCTACAGGAATGCCCACTCCCCGCCCCTCCCAGCTAAAAAAAACATGCACACCCTTCTTTGCCGCCCAGGACTCCCAAGGAAATCTCCCCAAAAGAACAAACTGCAAGGCACAGGAAACCTCATACCTTGAAGAACACTTCATGGGTCTAAAGTGCCAGTGGACACCAGCTTTTCTCTCAAACACTGGGAGGAGGGGAGAAGGAAGGAGAGGCAGCCCAGCTCCTCTCTGCACAACACAGAGACGGGGGAAGGAAGGAAGCCAAACAGAGCTCAGGCTTTGCAGCCTGTGTCAGTCTTCAAGGCTAGCTTTTATCTGCACAACAGAGAGACAAGGGAAGGAAGGAAGCCAAATGGAGAGCAGACTTTGCAGCCTGTGTCAGTCTTCAAGGCTAGCTTTTCTCTGCACAACAGAGAGAAGGGGGAAGGAAGCAGAGCAGAGGTCATGCTTTGCTGGGGGTGGGGCTAGCTTTGGCTTTTCTTGTGACCCAGTAGTGAGGTTTCTGTGGCCCAGTACCGGGTCACAACCCTGCAAATGGGAAACACTGCCTTAGATCATTGTTTAATGTCCCTAGATGCACCTCTAATGCTGTTTTAAGACAGGAAGCTGGCCTTCCTAGAATAGAGTTAAAATATGGAAACTTGCATTTTGCTTTTGGTTAAGAGTTCACTTAAAGCTGAAGGGCCTAATCCCATTTTTACTTGCTGCAGACCCCTATCCTTTCTGGTCTGATAAGATTATTGAAAAAATCAGATTTATTGGGTTGAATCCAGAAGAATTCTTTGATAGGGGCCTGAATGAAGTGAAAGCTCTGGTATTGTGGAGACTGAATGACATTGACTTCTAAAATGATAAAGCGCTGCTCCCTGCAAATTATTCCAGATTAAAATCATGGCCAGATTATGCATCAGCTCCTTCTGCAGCTATATGTAGCAAGCAAGGCCAGTCAGATCTTACCTCAAAACAAAGAAAAGTTTTGGTTGCATCACTTGCTGCATGGCTGTAGTTTAGTTTACCAAGGCAAATAGCTTAAATGCATCTTAATGTTGCTTGATGGCAGAGAGGGCGGAATCAACACTCTCTCCCTAGCACTTTCCAGAAAGAAGGACCCTAGAGACCTGCTTATGCCATCAAATATTTAAAAGCAACAGACAAGCTTGCAACCATGTATTTTATGAATGGATCAGCACATCTGGAATGCTACCCAATAAAATTGTTTTCTTCATAACCCCTTTGTTCTAAGGGTCAGGATATCCTGGTGCTAACCACTACTGGGAAATAATTTAATTGTAGCAACAATGGTATAATACTTAAGAATTTCATTTGTGTCAGTTTGACATTACAGTGTTTACTATGGCAACAGCATGTTACAGTACAGCACATTAGACAATATTTGAGAAGCCGTGAATAAAGACGTCTGTCTCCTGTTTGAGGTGGGAACACTAAGGTAAACAAGGCAAAAAGATGCTAGGATGGTGGAAGTATCATGCTGCTGCTTCTGAAGATCTTGGCATCAACAGGATAAACTTGTATATTCTGGGTTTTTTAAAAAAAGCAAAACCCTAAGGATGTTAAAATTCAATCTCCTCTGTTTTTCCTCCTTCCTCTATGAACAAAGATCCTGTTTATTTGCAAAGCATATTTTTTTCTAGAAAAAGACAATACATTCAATTTTAGCCTGAATTTAAAAAAAAAAGGAAAAAGGAAAAAAAAAAAACACCAAACTGTGGGATGATAAAGATTTGGGGGTAAAATTAAAAAGACAAAAGAACTCCAAGTAGAGATGCCAGCTCATCTCCAGACTACAGAGATTGGCTCACCTGGAGAAAATGGATGTTTTGGAGAGTGGATTATATGGCATTGCACTCCACTGAGGTCCCTGTCCTCCCCAGGCTCCAACCCCAAATCTCCAGGAGTTTCTCAACCTGGATCTGGCAACCCTATTCCCCCCTCCCTCACTGGTGGCCAGCGGGGACTTGGCAACCCTAACTCCAAGCAAATCACAGACCTAGACACCATGCAGTCTTATCTGCAGTTCCATTGTCTTCCAAGGCACTCAGGGCAACATACATGCCTTTAATCTTAAATTTACAGTCACTTTGTGACATGGTGATGGCGGAGTCATAATTCCTTGCCTAAGGCCACCCACAGATCATAGATTTGAATCCACACCTCCATGCAGCTATGTGCTGCATACCTTAATGGAAACAATGACTTATCTCCCAAAGCTCTGCAAGTGATGACTGAAGAAGCAAGCTGAGCGGAAGAAAGGAGACAAGGTATCTCCTGCCTTAGCCATCTTCTATAGATCTAACCAACTTGGTAATGGTATTTTCCTCGTTCAGGTCTTAGTGTCATGCTGCTGGAATTTGTGCTGAGATCATGAGTATACCAACAGCATTCCATTGGGAAAGTGAGGTTGTGGTCAGGTACAGCAGTGAAGGAAGAAGAGATTTCCCTGGATTAGCACTACAGTGTTCCTGTGTACATAGTTTGTAATTTTATCTTTTGTCATGTATCAGCTATTTGAGTGCCGTAAATTGAAAAGTTAAAAAAAATCAAATTAACAGAAACAACCAAGATTCCTGAGTCCCCTTACTGTCTATCCCAGGGGTGTCAAACATGTGGCCCAGGAGCCAGATCAGGCCCCTGGAGGATTCTTATCAGACCCACAAGAAAGTCACTGTTGCCTGCTTCCTTCTCCCTCTTTTGCTTCCTTCTGCATCACAGCTTGCTTTGCCAGACTTGCACAATCAAGCTACAGAGCAAAGCCTCTACTTTCTTCACTGGTTAATCAGCACATGAAGCAACTTATGTACAAAAGCTCACAATGCCCAACCATTCCATGTTTGCCTCTGGGTCTTAGACTCAAAGCATTGACCATGAGATTTCTGTAATGGATGTCAGTAAATCAAAAGTAGGTTTGCAACTTACAGATACACACCTGAACAACACCTGAACAAAAGGGTAGTTGTGACCCACCTTGAGCCTGCCTGCAGGGGAGGGCGGGATATTAATCTGAATAAATAAACCTATGCCACAATAAAAGTATTAGGACTTTCAGGAACAGGCTTATGTGGTACTTTATAGACTAAAAATAATAAATAATGCAAATTAAGAAAAACATCAGTCACCCTTTTTGTTAGAGAAAACATCTTAAACCCAGCACCAGCCATGACACGTGTGTCCATGGAACTGTGAGAGGGCTGCTTTGTTTTTGTTTTTTAAAAAAGGTTAATGCATTAAGTCCACATCAGTGGATATCCTCACATGAACTTTACTCATCTGGAGTGAGATGACAACCCCCCCCCCCAAAAAAAAAAAATCCATAATGAAACCATAAGAGTTGGATTTCAAGTTTCTTTTCCTCTTTACCTGCTTGTTTGAGTTATGGGACACACACACACCCCGATTATTTTTCTTTTAAAATGGAATTTAAAACTCAAAACAAGCCTAGAGTTGTTTGTTAGATATTAGACTACTTCTGGATCTTGCTGCTTTCCTGATTCATTTCATTCACAGTTCATTCTGGAATGTGAATCAATGTTATTTCCTGTCCAGCTGAAGGGCAGATGAGGTTACAAAGTGGCTTGATTAATAGTCTGCTCTTCAGAGCTGTTGAGATTGAGAACCAAACAACTGAGAAGAGGAAGGGAGGGGAGAAGTTATTTAGTTGAATTACTTGGCACATAAATTCATGTACAATCTTCTTAATATCTTCATTGTCTGATGGGCAGAAGGGGCAAAATGACCTTAAGAACTAGTCTAGCCAGAATGAGGTAAATTTCAGCAGTTTCTCTCAAGGTCCTCCCCTTACATACACACACACATACACACACTCTTTCCCCAGGGAAAAAGTGCTGGGGACAGCTTGGCAAAGCTCTTCTGTCTAAAACGAGCAGCTGCTCATATCATAAGGTCTGATTATCACAGAACTGGTAAATAAAAACTTTCCTGTAGTTGAGAGGAGTTTTGCATGATTTAACAAATATCTTCTCAGTTTTCTTTTTAATTCCAGCTGTAGGCTGGAATTGATCAAGGGTTCTTAACTGGAAACCTGAGAGGGGGTCAGGGAAAAGGGACAGGAACAAAATTTGCATGCAACTAGGAGAGGGAACTGTTTCAGAACAGCTACGAATGGGAAACTTTGAAAACTACGTTTCCCCACAGACTTTTTCGTCTGAAGTTTAGGAGCAACAAGGCTGCTGTGAGCTTTCAGAAACCTTCTCTGTACACTGGGATGATGATGTGTGGTGTTTTTATTTTTCCTGGAGTCTGAGGAGTTTTCCTTTCCAGTAGCAGCCGCCTTCTCTTTAGAGGATGCCTGTGTTGAATAGATTTTTCAACGTGTTGGACATGGGTAGGCAGTGGGGAACCGAAGAAGATCTGATGCCCATGTCCATGAGCAGCCATCCCTTTGGTCAGCCAAGGATCCTAGCTTGGGAGCTGCCTGAGATGTTCAAAATGGTAAAGCTAATTTGGAAGTCAAAAAGTGATCTCCAGGGAACAAAGCAGAGAGGAGTTCTAGAAAATGAAGATGCTCCAAATAGTTTATCAGGTAAACTTAAAATGTTATAATTTGTGCACTATGAAATCAGATGCATTCTTCTTATGAATCTCACAGACTTCATAATATATCTTCTAAATCAATGAAGCATTGCACATGAAGCTCAAGGGCACCTTTTAGGGAGTGCATTTGGGGCAGGAGAGCATTTAGTATTAAAGAATTAGTACTATGATGAAATTAAATAATTTGTATCAAGTGGAAAGAATATCTAAACACAGTCACTCATTAAAAATATGGGGTAGCATTTCCAGAACCACCAAGAAAGGATGCTTGTGACTTCCATATGCACTAATTCCTACAAGGACATGCTTGTTGAGAGGTAATCTTGGCATCATTGCATACTTTATGAGCTCCACCAGCCTAAATGTAAGTATTCTGAGGAAGCAAAGAGTGCAAAAATAGTAGATTTTTAAAAATTAAAATGCACAATCCAGCTAAAATTAAACTCTTTGAATCAATTTGATTTCAATGTCCAAGAATTAAGTATGTGTTTATATTTTCCCACTGAAGTCTGAGAGATTTTTAAATGTGTGCTTCATTCAGGCTGGATAGTACCCAAACCATTTTTATTATTTGTTTCAAAGTGTTTTGGCTGCCTTGAGCCTTCAGGGGTGGGGTGGGGTAAAAATTAAAATGAAATTACTTCAATTGGGGAATTAGAATTTTTACTGAAAGTGGCTTTGTTTTATGTTTTTGTTTTAATGGATATCCTTTTGACAAGTAAAAATATCACACATTTCAGTGATGCAAAAGGAATGTTATCTGAGTGATTGAGATAATGTTTCCATGATCCAATTTAGCAAACATCTGCAGATGTTATAAGCCAGTTGACATATTTGTATTTCTATTAGTATGAAGGTCAGTGAAATCAATAAGATGACTTTGTGAAACTTGATAATTTTCAGAACTTCATTCTGTGTTCCTCTTCTTTAAAAATAGGGCAATTTCAAGTTAAAGTTCTTTGATAAGGCTGTTTGATTGTAAATATTTATACATAAAAACGCCTTGTTTTTCAAATGTGTATGTGTGTGTTTGATTTTGTTGTTCTGTAGGTAGCCAGTATGTAAGAATTCCGTATTGAACATTTAATGTGCTGACTTGCTTTTATGGTGATCTGGTAACCTTTGAGTTATTAGATTAAGGAGCTAAAGAATGAATGCAAAGTATGTATACTTACACATTGCAGAGTTCACCACATAATGAAACCAAAGGGAGGAAAAGAGTAAGATACCTTAACTCTACTGTTAACATTTTATTTCTGTCTGCTATATTGACTTTGACAAAGTTCTGTACATATATATAGGCTTGTAATAGCGTTCAGATGTTAGTGCCACTGGAGTATTTTTACAGTGGAATCCTAAGTAGAGTAGTTCTTTTCTAATTCAGAAAACTTCCCTTATTTTTGTTATGTTTTAACCCGATTAATGGTTTCCCTTCCTCTCCTTCCCACTTCCTTTTCTGTGTAGAGCAGGGTTAATACTGAGGATGGGGCTGCTGGAGTTTCTGTTGCTCCTGCCAGCTTAACCAACATAAGTTAAGCAGTGGGCAGGTAGAGACTCTTCCCCCCATGCTTTAGGTTCATTAGAAAGAATATCTGAAGTGCTAGAAGAGCTTCTCTACTAGCCCATGTTGGGTGCCTTGCACACCTAAATTCCCATGTTGGGTGCCCAGCAGGGCGGGGCTTGGAGATATCCAGAATTACAACTGATCTCCAGCCTACATAAATAATTTTCCTTGCAGAAAATGTCTGCTCTGCAGCATGGACTTGGTGGCATTATACTGAAGTCCCTCCCTCCCCAAACCCTGCCCTACCCAGGCTTCGCTCCCAAATCTCCAGGAATTTCCCAACTTGGAGTTGGTAGCCCTAAATCTGTCCACATGATTGGGCCATCTATCAGCAGCTCTTGCACCGGCCATGGCCTACAAAGTATAGGTAAACTATACTTGTAGGGAGCGAAAACACAGTGGCTGTTTTTGTTTTTTCCTTTTGGGGACTCCAGGAAACTTTAGGGTTTTTTTTTCCTGTTGGGGACCAAAGGCGACATGAGGGAGCACAGTTTTGATCAAGGAAATAGTGCCATCTTGTTTATTTACGGGAACTACAAGTTGCTGAGAGGGATCCAAGCGGGCAGCCGTGTTGGTCAGAAGCAGCTGAACAAAGCAGGAGTCAAGTGCACCTTTAAGACCAACCAATTTTTATTTAGAACATAAGCTTTCATGTGCTCTTAAGCACACTTCATTAGACGAGGAATCCAACGCAGTGAGCAAAGCCATACATAGCTGAGCAGAGCCATACATAGTTGGTAGGCAGTGGCCCAGAATGCAACATGGTACAGATTTAAGAACCAATGACAGTGAAGTAAAATTATCTGGTAGGCAGTGGTTTAGAATGTAAAATGGTACGACAGAATAGTAAAATTAGCAAATTAAGCAAACCTTTGATCTGAGTAGCATGAGCATGCAAAAGCAACAAAACAGCAGTATGCAGCTGAGAGGGAGGAATTTTTTTTATCATGGAAATGACATGAGAGGGAGGGCTAAACCTCTTTTTCCTAGCATGTGGCTCTGACCCATGTTGGGTTCCCTGTGGCTATTTTCAGAACCAAAAAGGATGTGTTCAGAAAAGTAGTAAGAAAATTCCACCATCATGTATAGTTGGGCTTTTTTAATGTCTAAACAAGATAGCCAAGTGCTAGAATAACAAAGAGAAACAAATGAGTAACATTTGTTATGGGCCCATTACATACACACATCTTACTGCAGGTTTTCAGAGCAGTAAGCCTTTAATCTTGACTTTAGATTCTGTGCTCGCTTTACACACTGTTCTTTTTCCTCTGGTGTATTTGTTCTTCAGCTACAATGTTTAAAAAGCACTTTTCTAAATTGGGGTGGAATATCACTTGTGATGTGGGGGGGGGGGGGGGTGTCCAAAGTTTTTAAAATTTATGTAATTGCTGTATCATGGAGCTGTGGAGTGCCATCTAGCAACTGGCTTCCATATAAAGCCTCATGCTTCAGATTTTGCACATGCATTTTAGCATTAGTTCATTGAATGATTTGATCTGATTTGATTTTATTAGATTAATATCCCACCCTCCCCGCCAAAGCAGGCTCAGGGCAGCTCACAACCAGTAAAAGCAATAAATCACCATAGAACAATTAATTAAACATTTTAAACGATTCATCAATAAAACAATTTAAACACTTAAAACAGTTTGGTGCAAATATCATTTGATTTCCAATGGCATTCAGTGCTCTTATGTTACTGTATTGGCCATTCAGTTAAAGGCTAGCCGAAATAATGTTGTCTTGCAGGCCTTGCGGAACTGGGTGAGGTCCCACAAGGCTCTGACCTCTTCCAACAGTTGGTTCCACCAATGGGGAGCAGCAATTGAGAAGGCTCTTTGGCGGTTTTCAATCTTGCCTCCCTCAGCCCAGGGATCGATAATAGGTTTTGGGTTCTAGATCTAAGAACCCTCTGGGGAACATGTGGGGAGAGACGGTTCCTAAGGTAGGAAGGGCCATATAGGGCTTTAAACAGAGGTGGGATTCAGCCAGTTCGCACCGGTTCTGCAGAAGTGGTACCTAATGTACTATCAGTTCTCAGAACCGGTTGTTGGCCGGGCGCCTGCTTCCCTTCGCTTCCTCTCTCAGTCGCTGCCAGACATTGTTGGGGTGGCTCCTTCCCCCTTTTTCACATTTTTCTCGCCACCTTCTTTGCTTCCTCCGTCCTTCCTTTCCCTTCCACTCCACCAGCGCGGCGCCAGCAGCAGCCCCTCTCCGCTCCGGCAGCCATTTAACCCCCGCAGGTGCTCAAATTGATTTTTCTCGCTGCCGCCGCCGTCTTCTTTGCTTCCTCCGAACCCTTCTCCCTTTTGCACCCTGAGCTGCTTTCCGCAGCCCCTTCCCCTTTCTCCTGGGTCCTTCCTTCCTATGGAGCCGGTAGAGCGCTTTGCAAAGCTTCTCTTCCATTGCTGTGATTTTTCCAGTGGAACTCCCGGTGCTGAGTTCCATCACAACCATTGTATGGGAGAAGGAGGAATTCCTGCTTTCTCCCCTGTGCTGTTTTCAGCAACTGACAAAGCCTGAGGGCTGCAAGAGAAAGTGTTATTTACTTTGTGGGGGAGCCAGCATATGTTCTGAATGCTGGCATGGGCTGGATCCCTACTAGGATTGCCAGCTCCCAGGTCTCAGCAGGGGCTTTGATCCCACCCCCAAACAAGGACATCATATGCAAAATCCAGCCGACCCCCTGGAATGCTCCCCAAATCCCTGCACTGTGATGGTGAGGGGACCTGGCAACCCTCTTCCCCACAAAGCAAATTATGCTTCCCCAATGGCCCCCAGGCTGTTTCAGCTGCCAAAAACAACAGGGGAAGAGGACAGGAATTCCTCCTTCTTAGTGCTGCACATTTGTGAGAGTTAAATGGACAGACTGGGCTGGGCTATAACCATTTAAACCATTTAAAGTATAAGTAGCTGAGAAGAGGGGGAGAAAGTAGTTTTCAGTTAACTTCAAAGCAAACAGCCCCCCCCCCCCTCCATCTACAAAACAGTGTTCTGCAGGTGGGACTTGGAGATCTCCTGTTTTAACAACTAATCTCCAGTTGGAGGAGATCAGCTCCCCTGGAGAAAATGGCTGCCTTGAAAGGTGGACTCTATGGCATTGTACTCTGCTGAGGCTCCTCCCCTCCCCAAATCCTGCCCTCTCCTGGTTCCACCCCCAAAGTCTCCAGGTATTTTCCAACACAGGCCTGGCAACCCTAGTGAACTCTATGGAACTATATCCTGTTGAGCTCAATTCCCTCCCCAATTCCTGCCCTTCCCAGGCTCCACACTCCAAAAATATCCAGGAATTTTCCATCCCAGAGTTGGCAACCATACCCCACTCCCCAGATCTGCTTCTGAGCACCGGGACCCACCCACATATGCCATCACCATTCCTCATCTGACTTAAGCCCTGTCATAGTATCAGAATACTTTATTTTAACAACAGGCAATTTTGTCTAGTGCTTGCACACATTAGGCAGTACTACCTATATGTAATAGTTGAGGAAATTCTGTTTCACTGTATCTGGAGTATGTATGCACACAAAAGCTTATACCTTAAATAAAACTCTGTTGGTCTAAAAGGTGCGAGTGGACTCAAACTTTGTTCTGCTGCTTCAGACCAACATGGATACCCATCTGGAATCTATCTGTTTAGTGCAGACATTTGTTATTTTACTGTTGCCATTTTTCATAAATATCAGGGCCCTGTGGAACCTGCCACAGTTTCGCTAGGCCTGTAAGACCAAACTATTTAAGCTTGCCTTTAACGGTTATGGGGAAGTAGCTAATGCCCCACAGCACTGACAGTCTCACTGGACAAATACAGGTAATCAGAAACATTGATGTGCATATTGGATTGTTATGGTTGAAAAATGTATGGAATTGATTTTATTGTATATTCTGTTTTTTTTTAATATTCAACATGGCTTTTAACTGTTGTTAGCTGCCTTGAGCCCGTTAGCAGAGGGTGGGATATAAATTTGATTAAATAAATAAATTTAATTGTTGTTTTTGAAAGTCTTAGAGAAGCTCACTGCTATTCCAACTTTTAACACCTAGATGAGTTACTTACAGGAGATAAAAAGGTAAAGGTAGTCCCCTGTGCAAGCACCAGTCGTTTTCGACTCTGGGATGACATTGCATCACAATGTTTTCATGGCAGACTTTTTAACGGGGTAGTTTGCCATTGCCCTCCCCAGTCATCTACACTTTCTCCCCAGCAAGCTGGGTACTCATTTTACCGACCTCAGAAGGATGGAAGGCTGAGTCAACCCTGAGCCAGCTATCTGAACCCAGCTTCTGCTGGAATTGAACTCAGGTCATGAGCAGAGAGTTCGGACTGCAGTACTGCAGCTTTACCACTCTGCGCCATGGGGCTGCTTTACAAGCAATAGGAATACCTTAAATACTGGATTCTCAACAATTCTGGAGATATGTTTTTATAAAAGTAACTTTGGCCGTGAAAACAACAATAAACCAGGCACCAATGGGGAAAGAGTACAAAATACATACTTAAGAGAAATTACAGCAGTTTAAATGGATGGTTGATCAAAGCCAAAATCTGCTTACAGTTATTTGCTTGCAATTACAACAGAGTTACAGGGATATCTCCCTCTTCATAGAATCCAATTCGTCTGAATTTATCCCAGGCTGAGTGTCGTCTTTGGTTTATACATTTATAGGTTATCTTCCATCTAGTCAAAATCCTCTGCAATATATATATATATATATATATATATATATATATATATATATATATATATATATATATATATATATATATATATATATATATATATATATATATGGCTTAGTTTTATTTTAAATGTTATTTATTTTTTATTTTTTCTCATTTTACGCCCCCCCCCCCCCCCCCAGTACTGTGAGAGAAGCTGCCACTGTGATCCTAAATAATGTGGATTTAATTATGGGCTTTATTTCAAGTTGCTGTTAGTTCTGGAAAGGGGCCACTCCAGCTCAGATCTCTGTTGCACAGAGTTGGCTGTATTATTCTGGAGAGAGAGAGACGGGAGGCCTGCAGTTGCAAAGAAAACAAAATATGCCTTCTGATTCCGCATTCACAAATCCTGATAATTCTGCATAATTGTACTATAGATCTGCTGAAGCCTTGGAAGTTCAGCGAAGTGCCTGCCTGACTATTTAACTTCCCATTCAAGCTGTGGAAAATCAAATGCTGTTTCATAATGGAGGAGACCAGCACCAGAACACCATGAATCCATGATATACCTATGATACATCAGCAGAGCCCACACCAAAGAACTACACAAAAAGGGTTGAAGAAGTTTCTTCTTCTATTCATTTAGGGAGATTTCAGTTTCTCTTTTGCCTAGCTTGTTTCTTAGTTGTTGCATGTCACTGGACAAGAGTTTTCCATTAGAGCTGCCAACTTGGGCTTGGGACATCCCTGGAGATTTGGAGATTTGCCTCGGGATAGCTGAGTTTCGGGAGGGCAAGGAGCTTATGAGCAATATGATCCCATAGTGTTAGAAGTTCCTGGTGTGATGCCCCTGTGTCTCAGGACCTCCAGAAGCAAGTGATCACAGAGTAGGCATGGCAAGCAGGCACACACTAAGCTCCTTCCTGTTTACTCTCTATTGTCACAGTTTCCCTTTGAGATGCAGATGAGCACAACTATGCTTTCTGCCTTTATGTTACTCACCAATAGGATTGCCAAGTCCAATTTAAGAAATACCTGGGGACTTTGGGGGTGGAGCCAAGATCAAGGCTGTGACAAGCATAATTGAACTCCAAAGGGAGTTCTGGCCATCACATTTAAAGGGACGGCACACCTTTTCAATGCCTTTCTTCCAAAGGAAATAATGAAGGATAGGGGCACCTTCTTTTGGGGCTCATAGAATTGGACCCCCTGGGGGATATTTTGGGGGAAAGCACTAGATGCTGTACTGAAAATTTGGTGCCTCTACCTCAAAAAACAGCCCCCTCAGAGCCCCAGATACTCGCGGATCAATTCTGCATTATTTTCTATGGAAATAAATCTCCATAGGGAATAACAGAGTTCCAGGAGACATTTCCCTCCCCTCCCCCTGCTTTCTGACGACCCTGAAGCGGGGGGAGGGCCTCCAAACTGGGGGATCCCCTGCCCCCACCTGGGGATTGGCAACCCTACTCACAAACATACAAATATTCTCAGATCCATCTCCAGTCAGTGGAACCATCCAGCGACTGAACCTTGAAGAATTCTGCTGGTTACATCTTAGGAAAGAGCAGCAAAGGCCTTATATTGCATTCTCCATATTTTTGGTAATAATGCTGTTACAGCGTTTCATGGACATTCCCCACTTGATTGCCCTATGGGTTGATGGGAATGTAACTGGATGCTATACTGCAAGAAATGAAAACATGATCCATCCAGCCCTAGTTATAATTTTTAAAATATATTTTACATAAACAAAATATGCAGTGTCCTTGGATTAATCAGTTCAGTCCAAAGTAAATTGGCCTTGCACCAGGAAACATGTTCCAAGGATCATCGTTATCAGGCATGTGCTGTCCAACTGCAATTGGAGCCTGTTAGGTAGACCTTCAAAGACCATATTTTTCATGAGATGAAGTCTGAATCATGGGTGGCATCTGAGCTTTGTAGTTCAGGTTTCCTTGAACTGGCTTCTCTCAGATTTCCACTAATTGATTCTTTATGATTTGTGCTGTTCATGAGGTTGCACATAAACAGTATGCTTTTGCATGTGTGTGTCTGTGTATATAGGGAAGCTAGCTAAATATAGAGTATACATTTCCCCCTAATTCTACAGTAATTTGACCTTGCCCAAACCATATAATTTCCTAGTGCTGCACTGTAAGCAAAGCCAGGCACAAGCACATTTCTGGCTACATGGTACCTACAGAAATATTAGTGAAAAGGCTTGTGAGGTCTGTGGAGGCAAACTAGGTTGAGAGAAATTAACATTTCATTAGTCATGGGTGTTCTGCACTTTTTGTTATCAGACTTAGGGCATATAATTAGGAAACCCTGTTAAGCCTTTAATGCTGCTTTGCCAGCCACACAGCATGCACCTAAAAATAAAGCACCCTTGATCAGAAAAAAAATAAAGAACCTCATTGTACATTTAATCAAAGGGAGAACTGAGGTGGGCATAAAGTTTCATTCTAGTCATGAGTATATTTGGCATTCACCTGATAAATCTGGACTTAATGAAATAGCATTTTGCAGCTGTGCATTCAAAATATTTTAAAGCATAATAATGGGATTGGATATATATTTTTGTTGCTATGTGACATGACCAAGAATTTTTTTTCTCACACAAATTATGTTCCTGAAAAATTCTGAAAATAGGATAGAAATAATCAAAATCAGATGAACTTTCTATATATAAGTCGGAACAAGCAGGTATCCTGCAAAACCAGAACCCATAACTTCTTATACATCCATGCAGAAGGCAATCAGTCGAGCACTGCTACTGAGCAACATCCAGTATTTCTGCCTATGCTACTTAAAAACACAGTCCACCAAACACAGCATTGACATAACTGCCATTGGCTTTAAGAGTATTTATGCAGAAGCAGAAGTAGTGCTTGGTGAACTGTACAGTCCATTGTTTCTTTAAATCTTTGTCAACATACCTGCAACAAACCCATTAAAAACAACAACAACAACAACAACAACAACAACAACAACAACAATAATAATAATAATAATAATAATAATAATAATAATAATTTTTAATTTATATCCCGCCCTCCCCGCCGAAGCAGGCTCAACAAAATGTTAAGATCAGTTAACAGCATGTTTTCAATAGTGGCAAACTGAACCTGGGCATGCCAGATAAATTAAATGCAAGATCAACTAAATGCCACTGTTGCTACTAACAGAATCTGATGGGCTTTGATTTCAACCAAATCTGTGGCTTCACAGCTTTGTGAATATCTAACATACCTGCTATCAGACACAGTTAAACAAGACATTAAGTAAACCACACATGGAAGTGTTTCAGTGAAGTAAAGGAAGTCAAAAGAAGGGAGAAGGTAATTTGGCTCTTAAACCTTACTCAGTTCCGCAGGGCCTGCAAGACAACCCTCTTCCGGCTAGCCTACACCTGACTGGGAAATAAATGTAGCTTATTAAACTCCTGTTAATTATATTGCATTTGATGTTAAGGTTTTAAGGTTTTTAGGTTTTAAATGTTCTGACTTTTTAAATGTTTATATATGTAAATGTCAATTTAAATTCTGTTTTATCATCTGTTGTGAGCCGCCCTGAGCCATTTTTATGGGAAGGGCGGGATACAAATCATAGAATAAATAAATAAACAAACAAACAAACGTATCACAATTACATGTAAACAGCACTTGCCATTGTATATGTTATGTATGTGAATACATGTATGTGAAGAGCTTGGGGTCTGAGGAACAATGGGCAAGAGGATCCATATCCTAACTGCCCTGCTCCAATCACAGGCCCCTGAGTTCGACGCCACCTCAGAGGACTGGGAGTCCTACGCCACCCAGTTCATTTTCTTCCTGGAATCCTCCAACATCACAGAGGATGCGAAGAAGCAGGCCACATTCTTTCGGGTCTGCAGTCATTCGATGTTCGAGATCGCCTGTTCCTTGATGGCTCCAGCTGAACTCAAAGACACTCCATACCAAAACACCATGAACAAGCTACAGGAGCACTTCACTTCCAAACCCTCCATCATTGTGGCCTGCCACACATTCTACGAGAGGAATCAGGTGGTGGGTGAGTTGATCACTGGGTTCATGATGGCCCTCAGAAGGGCGGTCTGGCACTGCAACTTCAGCAACCTGGAAGAAGCCCTCCGGGACTGGCTGGTGTGCGGCCTCAGGGACAAGAGAATCCAACAGAGGTTCCTCACCAAGAAGGATCCCTCGTTCCTGGTTGCAATGGAAAAGGCCTTCACCGCGGAGGTGGCGGACCAGTTCACCACTGAAGTTCGCCAAACACCAAGCCCACTGACTTCCCAGCAGCCAACCACTGTGACACACCACGTGGAACCAGCAGATGAGAACGAAGAGGTTCTGCAGGTGCCCTGACCGACTCGCCGCACCACACGCCCTCAAAACCCGGGTCCTTCCATTGCCTCACCACATCCCTGCGCCAGCTATGGAGATCCACACGAGCAGAGGTCCTGCAGGTTCCGTGAGGCGACTTGTCGGGAGCTGTGGAAAGACCAGCCACATCGCCAGAGTCTGCCACTCCAAGGGGACCTGAAGACACCAGCACGTGCACCAAGAGGCGATTCAGGAGATGGAGCTCCACACCAAATCACTCCACTCACTTCAGGTACTGCATCTGCCCCAGGATGCCCCAGATAAAATCAAAGTGACTGTGCTTTTAGAAGGCAAGCCATGCCTTATGAAGGTAGACTCCGGGGTGGACCAGACGGTCATCTCAGCCCGCACATTCCAGCGGCTGTGCCCTGGGGGGGAGGCTAGGCTACATCTGCTCCCTTTATGGTCCAGGATTTCCAGAAGAGGGAGGTTCTGGTGTTGGGGGTGGAAAAGGTCCATGTTAAATATGGTCACTTCTCAGGAAGCCTGCCCATAATAGTTGTGGAAGGGGACCTGTGCAGCTTACTGGGTCGGTTATGGTTTGGGGCCCTGGGGATCCAGCTCACAGGAATCCATCAAGTCCTCGCTAGGAGGGACTTCCAGAGCATTTGTGGGGAGTTTCCCGTCGCCTTTGATGGCATGTTGGGGACCTAAACAGGACCCCTGGTTTTCTTAGACCTGAACCCCAATGTGCAGCCCGTCAGGCTGAAGGCCCGGCGAGTACCCCTGGCCCTGAGACCTAAAATAGAAGAGGAACTGGACCGCCTGGTGGCCCAAGGGGTTCTGGAGCTGGTAGCAAATGCTAGGTGAGAGACCCCCATAGTAACCCCGGTGAAGCCAAACGGGAGCATCTGCATTTGTGCAGACTACAAATGCATGATAAATAAGGCGCTACAAGGCCACGCTTATCTGGTTCCCATCGTCAGTCACGTGCTGGCTTCCCTAGTGGGTGCAAAACTTTTTGGGAAGTTGGATCTGGCTCAGGTTTCTTGAAGACGTCGCCACGGCGGAGGCCCAAACCATCGTAACGCACGGGGGGGGGGGCTGTCTTCAATGATGTGCTGATCTCTGCAGCCACCGAAGAGGAGTTTGCCCTCTGCCTCCGGGTGGTACTACAGTGTTTCGATGGGGCAGATCTCAAAGTCAAAAGGGAGAAGTGCGTGTTAGGGGTTTCCAGCATCAATTTCTTGGGGTCCACGGTGGACACAGATGGAATCCACCCAGCTAAGGACAAAATTAGGGTTATTTGCAAGGCACTGGCCCTCACAAACAAGCAAGAATTACAGGCTTTCTTGGGCCACGGCGGCGGTAGCCGAGCCCCTTCACAGTCTTCTGGACAAAAGGGCTCCATGGGTTTGGGGTTGCTGGCAAGCCACTGCTTTTCAGGCCGTAAAGGACCATTGACACCAAACAGCTTGTTGGCACATTTTGATGAGCGGCCACCTGTCGTTCTGGCCTGCGACACTTACCCGTATGGGGTGGGTGCCATCCTGGCCCACGTGCTACCAGATAGCAGGGAGGTTCCGGTTGCCTATTATTCCTGGACATTGCAAAACCCAGAGTGCAATTATGTGCACATCGACAAGGAGAGCCTGACCATTGTAGTGATGGTAAAAAAATTCATGATTATCTGTATGGCCAGCCCTTCACCATCCAGATGGACCACAAGCCCCTTCTAGGCCTGTTGCCCCTGACCACCAAACACTGCAAATGCTCTCCCCAGAGGTCTTGCGCTGGTCCATTTTCCATAAAGGGTACCAGTATGACCTCCAATACTGCCCAAGGAAGGCCATGAGACACGCTGATGCTCAGAGTCACCTGCCGCTGCCTTCAATGGACTCAGATCCAGCCCCCACACACCTGATCATGGAGTTGGATTCCCTGCCGGACCGCCCAGTGCATGCCAAGGACATTGCCCGTTGTTTCAGGAAGGACAAAATCCTCTCCCGCGTTTTGGACTGGGTGTGGAGGGGATGGCCCTCGGGCCAGGTGGGGTCGGAATATGTTGCTTTTGTCAGTCCATAAAGGGTGTCTGTTGTGGGGGAACAAGGTGGTGGTGCCACAGATACTGCGGCAGCAAGTCCTCATAGCATTGCATGACACCCATTTGGGGATTGTGCGCATGAAGGCGCTGGCCTGCAGTTATGTGTGGTGGCCGGGGATGGATGAGGCTATCAAGTCCTGGGTCACCCACTGTCAATCATGCCAGGAGACTCGTCCGGCTCCACCCCAAGCACAAGCCCAACATAACCCCACTTGGTGGGTATACTGTGGAGACAAACTAGGAAGAGGAATTTCATAGCAGCTTCCAGGTGACTATGGTAACACGTAAACTGGCCTTAAGATTGTCTTCTGATAATTGCAAGAGGTTTCATTCCCTTTTGTGGAAGTGTGGGTTTCATTTCCTTTTGTGGAAGTGTGTGTGTTTATTTTTAATAGAATACTATACACTGAGAATACACTGGGAATTATTAGGAAGGGAATTGAAAACAAATCAGCCAGTATCTCTTATGTTCTTATGAGCATTTGAGGGTAGGTGAAGGGGAAAGGTTAGGACAGTATAATCTTCAGGAAAATAAAGACTGCTTTTAAGAGGTTCTTTTTATGTATATTCCAATCAGTCTGATAATTTAAAACCAAATCCCTACACAGTCACAAAAGCCACAATTCCCTGTATTGACGTATTTGTTGGAGTGACGTATTCGTGCAGTGGAGTTGTTGAAAGGTCTACAGGAAAAGGGAGTGGCCACTAAGATGTTTCACTTCCTGATGACATCTGAAAATAAAGTACATACTTCTGGATATTTATCATATATAACAGCATCTGTAGTTAATGCAAGTATCTGTCCTGTTGTGGAGACAGATTTACCAAGACTTTAAATATGAAGGCAGTTATCTATTTAATGTATATGAGGTTATCAGATGTTTGGGGGTTTTTGTTTGATGATTGTTTGCTGCTGTGTGTAAAAATTTAAAACAATAACAATTATTTTTAAAAAATTAAAAATGAAGACAGGAAACAGATATAGGGTTGTGGCAGGGGGATTTGGGGGTCTTTTGGAGTGGGCGAGACATTCCATGTGACATCCCCAACACAATAATATCACCCAGAAGTGACATCATTGCATCAGTGATTTGGAAGTGACACTGGTTCTCCAAAAGCAGGGGAACCCCCACCAGGACCTGGGTGTGGCAACCCTAAACAGAGTGTTCGATGGTTCCCATGAAGGCAGGGAGTTCACAATGACAACTGCAGCAGTATGGAAAGAAATTTAAAAAGATGATGAATGAGTTCTCAAAAGTGAATCTTGAATTCCAGAATGTTGACAAACATCTTTCCCCCTTCCAATTTGGACAGCGAATGGGATATGTGTACATTTTTCATCTTCCTGTCTGCCTGTCTCTGTGAGTGTATCTATTTATATAAAATCAGAAAAGTGAAAATAATGTATCATATTTGTTTTGGTTTCCACAAAATACAACTCTGCCAATCCTACCTACAATGACACACTTTCCCATCAAACATAAGAAGTCCCTAGAAGTCCTACTGAGAGCAGCATCCTATCTAACCTCACTGAAGGAAGTTGCCTCTCAATGTAGCAAGTAGATAATGACACTATTTGTCCTGCATTGCTACTTCCCCAATGTTTTCCAGTATTAGTTGCCCACAAAATGTGATTTGTACAGCATTAGCTCCCAACTTTTTGACCGAGACATATTCATTTTCTCATGGCCCTGTAAAACTTCAAATTCCTGTTTGATTTGCCCCATCCCCTTTCTAGGTGAACCACTTCTGACACACAGCTTTGTCTCCTTCCTTTACCCAAAATAACCTCTGTAGAAAGACCTCTGATTTAATTTCCTTTTAATATAAATTGCTCCCAGTTTGAGCAATCAAATATGAAACACATTTATCTCTAGAGGCTGACATTATTCACTCCCTGGCTTTATTAATACCAATTTGTAAAAAGCTCAATCCTGTGTTGATTACCAATGTTCAAGGCAGCACAGCTTTTTGGCTACATCCACTTAACCACTCATTCTCCTCATGCTCACCACAATATTATGTAGGTCAGAAGCAACCTTGCCAAATGCAATACACATATTCTTTCACACACCCTACAGCCTTCAAATGATGCACCTTGTCTCATGATTCTAAAGCACAGCTAAGTTTTCGTGCTAATCATGGCTGTCTTTGATTTTGAGCCTGTGGGATCCCTGTAATGGATTGTTGAGCTCTCACAGCAAGCCTTCATCATACACAGGCCTGGTCTTCCTTTCTGACCACAAAAGATTGTGCAGCCAACATGCATACTGTTACCTCATGCTGGCAACTTATATATCATGGGCACTTTTGTAAAGCATTACCTACAGAAAGAAGGAAGGAAAGGAGGGAGGGAGGGGTTCAGGTGTTGTTTTTTCATGGGATCTGATTGGTTAGAATCAACTGAGCAGAGATAGACTTCTGAACTGAACACTGTGGAGAATTCAGTCTGATTTCAGCCCTAACTGAGAAGAGCCAAGTACTGATAGTTTTGGAATTCAGCCCTTAGCTGAGAGCAGTTTAACAGAGACAGAATGGGTGGGGGGAGTTAGCAAGGAAGTTTGGGAAGTAGGCAGGGCTTTTTTTGAGCAGGAATGCAGTTCTGGTTGGCTTGGCAACAGGGGATGTGGCCTAATATGCAAATGAGTTCTTGCTGCGCTTTTTCTACAAAAAAGCCCTGGAAGAAGGCGAAGACTCCCATTCAGGCCAAAGAATGAGGACAGATCTTCTAGTGAGAGGAGAATTTCCCTACCTGGTCAAACAGGGAGATTGTTTTGAAGAATGTAGAAATCCCTGATCTGGTCTGGTTAGAAACTGCCTTTAGAGCTCTTAAGTCAATTAAAAACTCAAGATGAGTACTGGTGTTTCAAGAAAGAGTGCACCAGCCTTCTGGAAACCAAACAATCAGAGAATACTAAAATAAAGTGTACTGGAGTGTTGGAGAAAACATTGGAACAAAAGCCCCTCAACATAAGGATTTTGTGAATAATGTATCCTGAAACATAAATAAAATCTATGCATGTATTGGTTTTACCACAGAGTTTATATTGAGTTACTAAAAAATTTCAGCCCTTCATTTCACCTGACCTTTCCCCTCTATGTTAAATAAAATATTTTATTATTTTTGAATTTCAAAGCACCTCGAGTGCTATTTAAGTTGTTTAAATTAAAGAGAGCTCCCAATCCTTCCCTCAGGTTCCTAGGCTGAGCCAACAGCCAAAATATCATACTGTGACGGGGTGGGACAGCCAGCATTTTTCAGAAAATAAGAAAACACATTACTAGGGTGGCTCAGTCATAAAGGGGGGGGGGGGGGAACAGAGGGGAAAACTTGCCTTTGAGGGAGGGAAGTGGACAGGGCCATCATAGTTGCACATACCATATTGTTGGGGAAATAATTTATAATTGCTCCTGTGAACTTCCATAATGCATAGATAGTCTTGCATTATTCTATTAATATCTAGTGTAGAAATTTACATTTATTTACTAATAAAAAGTTATTAAAATTACATTTTTGTTAATGTTGTGATAACAAAAAATAATTGCAAAAAAATGGCATTAGTTAATACCATTATCAACAATCCCTTCATTTTAGGTAGAAAGCTAAGCAAGTAAGTTTCCCTCTGCATCCTTATGGTATAACCTGGAACTGCGGCTGATGAAATGAAGGCTCAGATGGCTAGAGAGACAGTAGCGGCATACTTGAGATGAAGTGACTAGAACATCTTACAGAGAGTTTATGAGGTCCTATGAGATGGTAATAAAAGTCACGAAGAAAGCATACTTTGTGGCTAGGATTGCTCCTGCGAATTCATGCCCAGCACCATTATTTAGTATAATTCGGACCCTTACAACTCTGCCACAGGGCAGACCAAATACTAGAAAATTGGACATTGGCTGTGAGGCTTTTGCAACTTTCTTCGCAGATATGATCTCATCGCTCCATCACAACCTCCCTGCCATATTTGAAACAGTATGTGAACTTGAGGCTTCATGCCTTTTTCTGGACCAGCTTTGGATCATTTTACAACGCTTAGCCTGGAGGAAGTTGACAGAATCCTCTCCAATGTGCACCCAACGGCATGAAATCTGGACCCTTGCCCATCCTGGCTGATTAAAGCTTGCCAGATGGAGTTACGATATCCTATACAGGATATCGTATACAGATCCCTCTCTGAAGGGCTTTTTCCAATGCCCTTAAGGAGGCAGTGGTCTGCCCTCTCCTGAAAAAAACCAACATTGGATCCGGCCGAATTGGCACACTACTGGCCGGTCTCAAATTTACCCTTTTGGGGTAAAATTATTGAGAGGGCAATACAGTTACAGAGCTACAGTTACAGAGTTTTCTGGAGGACGCTTCCGTCTTGGACCCCCATCAATCTGGCTTCCACCAAGGCCATGGGATGGAGACAGTACTGGCCACCCTGGTGGATGATCTCCAGTGGTATCTGGACTGAGATGGCTCGGCGGTACTGATGTTGTTAGATCTGTTGGCTATGTTTGATACAGTCAACCATCCATTGATGACCCACTGCCTCACCGATGCAGGGATCCACGGGTTGGCCTTACAATGGCTCTCCGCTTTCCTTCAAGGTTGGGGACAAAGGGTGGCAACTGGGGGACAGTCGTCCCAGAGACACCCACTTAATTGCAGTGTGCCTCAGGGGGCAGTGCTTTCCCCGATGTTATTTAACATCTGCATGCGCCCCATTTCTCAGATTGCCTGTATATATGGGCTGGGCTGCCATCAGTACGCTGATGACACCCAGCTCTATCTACTGATGGATGGCTGGTCTGACTGTGTCCCAGAAAATCTGGACCTGGTGCTGCAAGCTATGGCAGGATGGCTCAGGCTGAGCCGACTGAAACGGAATCCGACAAAGACGGAGTCGCTGTGGTCCAGGTAGGGAAATCCCCCTACCAGCTTTTGATGGTGCGCCACTTACAACAGCGCCCAAGGTCAGATAGCAGCCACTGCTAAATCCACCTTTTTCCATCTTATGTGGGTAGGACAGTTGGTTCTCTTCCTCAAGCGCGGTGACCTGGCAACTGTGATCCATGCTATGATCACTTCGAGACTAGACTACTGTAATGCCCTCTACATGGGGCTGCCTTTGTCTCGAATCCAGAAACTACAGCTGGTGCAGAATGCAGCAGCCAGGTTGTTATTGGGGCTCTCCATGCGGGAGCACATACACCCGGGCCTGTGGGAACTGCACTGGCTGCCGGAAGTATACTGGATTCGCTACAAGGTGCAGGTCATTACCTCAGGGCCATATTATGACTTTCATGCCTTTATGGGCCCCTCCTACGCTAATGTTATCAATATTAAAATTTATTTTTGATAGAACTTTAAATACTTCAACATTTTTTTCTGTTTAGGCAAAATTTAAATCATTTCCATGGGCCTTAAACATTTCATTTCATTTATGGGATTTATATCCCACTCTAATCCGCATACAGACTCAAGGCAGCTCACATCATATATCAAATCATAAATATATTACATTACAATAAAACAATATCATAGCTCAACTGTACAATCAAACATTAATTTTATTGATTTAATTAATTAATTAAAGCATTTTCTTTGACCCCAAAAGTTCATTTTTTCTTCTTATTTTAAAAGTAATTAAAACATTTTCATGAGCCCCTAAAACTGTACCTATTGTGCCTAATGGATAAATCAGCTCAGATTGTGATCCAATGCCCTAGTGTGCATTTACTCATGAATTGTCACTGGGATCTTGCCCCGTGGTATAATCGTGCAATTTGTATAGTCTAATTAGGCTGTTAGTGGAAGTTGGTGTAATAATAGTGTTGGCTGTGTGTGCTTCCAGATCTCTTTACCAGGCCTCTACTAATGTTCTCAAGACAAAGAGTGACTGCTGACCTTGCTTCTTATCCCAAGTCCATTGCTGGTGCTGAGCTGAGAAGGTGAATGCTGCAAGCTGTCTTCATCATGTGAACTTATCATGAAGGATGTCACTCCTTTGGCATTGAACCAATTGCTGGAGACTGTGCTGTGCTGAAGCAGTGTTTCACACTCTATTGCTGGACAAAACACAGTGATGAATCAACAAATAATTTACCAGAGTTGTCCACTAGTTAAAGAGATTCTATTAATCAACAACTTGAAATAGCTTTCCAGTCAATGAGACAGCCCATAGTAGTAAATATTGCACTTAGTAGTCAGTTTCTGCAGTGTGAAAAGAAACATGGCCCTCTTGTCACCTTCTGTATCCTGTTCTGTACACAGAAGACATTGTATCTCCTCAGTAGAAAGACTTTTATTAACTGTTGGAGGAATTATTTCTAACAGCATTTCCCAGTCAGTCTGCAATGACTCAATTCTCAATGTACCTTTCAAAAGAAACTTTTTTCAGGCCTCTGGAAGTCAGCCATTAAATGTCCATAACACCTTAGGCACTGTTTTTCAACACATCTTGTGGATCCCTAATTGGGGTTTCCATAATACCACAAAATTTCAGGCATTCCTTTGAAATAAGAATGAATGCATGCTACGCTGTGGGAGTAAATGAAAAAATATTATCTTAAAAACACTATTCGTTATCTTTCATACAGCATGAAAAGTAGTGCTTTTATTAAGGCGGAAAGAAGACTGATTAGAATTTGTAGGAATGAAGACTCTTGACACGTGTATTGAGGAACTGAGAAAAGCTTGCTTGCTCTCTGCAAGTCCTCATTTTATTTATACATCTCTAGCTGATGCTAATCAGGCAGTTAATGAAACAGGAAGCTTTTGTTCAAAAGCATGAGGTTATGTCTTCATAGCCTCCAAGATTCGATACAGCTAGCAATTTATCAAGAATACATGTGTCAGCAAAAGGAAGCGAGAATATGAGTGTAAGATGTCCGCACCGTTTTAGCCTTTCAGACACAATGTGGGCGGCTCAGGCTGATATGCCAAATGCGTGATCCACCCACATTTCTGTCTTCAGGCTTTGTGGGATCTGGGGGCTCAAGCGCGTGAGCCCCACAAGAATTTCCACAGCACTTTAAATTTCAAATGATTTTATACTTACAGCAGAACTATGTAAGCAAATTATTTTAAAATTGTGAAAAAAAATGGTTTGAAGGAGGATTTTTGTGTGACTTTCAAAACATCCAACCCCCAGTCATATGAAAAAGATTTAGTTTCTACTTCTTAGTCTGAATCTTTTTATCTTAGCTAGGTTCATTTCTAAGATTAAAGGGCAAAGACACAATCTAACAGGTGCAGGAGGCAAATTATTTATTCAAATTTGTAATTCCAATTTTAGAATGTTTTAAAATTTCAATGCGTTTTGAGTAATTAGCACTGTCAGAGCACTGTCATCAGAGCACTGTCTCAAAGAATACATAAATATTACTTACAGATAGCCTTTCATCAAGGAATTGTGGAACAATTAAGCTAATTGCATGATACGCTTTGGAATCTTCACACTGGAATGCATAATTTGCCACCTCACCTGCAAATTTGTGGGGAGGGGTGTCCTGCTTTGTGGTGTGCTTTAACAGTTCTAAGACGTACAGTTTTCTTTTCTGTGACTCTATAGATGAAGGTTTATCTTTTTTAATGACAAGAATGAGTTCTGAAATGAATCTCTCTCTAGGGTTGCCAGCCAACCGGAAGATAAGGTTGGGAAATAACTGGAAATTTTGGGGGTGGAGTCTAGGGTGAGGTTTGAGGAGGGGAGAGACTTCAGTGGGGTATAATGCTATAGAGTCTACCTTTCAAAGCAGCCATTTTCTCCAGGTGAACTGATCTCTTCATCAGGAGATCATTTGTAATAGTGGGAGATTTCCAGCTACCACCAGGAGAATGGCAGCCCTGCCAGAAGACTTAAGGTAGGGGCTTGCTGATGGTGGTGCACATATCACACCGATTTCACTTCCAACTTGACCCATTTAACTATAGAGTTTTGGGCAAATGTCAGAGTGTTGCCCCAATGGGGTGACCTCACTTCCAGGTTGTTTCAGTTTATCCTTCTCCATTCCCTCCTGCTGGCCCAGGGAGCAGTGGCTTGGGAAGAGGGATGCCAGAGGGAAGTCTCTTGCCAAATTAGGAGACCTGGCAGCCCTAATTATTCTATTCCAGGTGTGCTTTTTTGGGATGAAAAGCACAACTGTGTAGGGATACTTAGTATGTATGTAGATATCCTGTGTAGGGATACTTAGTATGAATGAACAGGTGTGATGATTGCATGCAATTATTTTGCTACAGTCCAGATGTTTGAGCATGCAGGTCCTGTAGTTACCACATAATACAGTTTTGAAGGCTTTACCATTCCATATAATTAATATTGAGGAAGAAGTCCAACCCTTGAAAAAGACACTTTTTTGTGTTGAAACAATTGTCAGGTGAGGAACGTCGGTGTAGTTTGAGTGCATAATTCCAGTCTTCCAGAGTCTGTTGTTTTGGAGGGAGCTTTCCCATCTTTCACCAGCCAGTTTTCTTGGGACTCTGAAAGACTATTTTTTGTCACTGCGTGGTTTGCACTTGAGTAGTATGGATTCAATGTCTATTAGTGTCTTTCTGTGATTTTGATATATTAAATTAATAGTTTATTAGTCTTCCTGTATTTTCATATGCTATGCAGCATTTTGGATTGTTATTACTAGTCTTATGAATTCTTTCCATGTTTCCAATCAAGCTATAGAGCAAAGCCTCTATTTTCTCCATTGGCTGCCCAGTACAAAAGCGCACAATGATTTTGATGCAATAATTCAGAGCAAGAGGTGCTAATGTTTTATGCATGTTTTAGTTAAAGTTTTTTTTTTTAAGTATACTTAATTGTGTTTGTCTGTGTCCTTTATAAAGTTTATATATCTGCTACCTGGCATTACATTTTATGACACACATGGCCTGGCCCAAGAAGGTCTCATTTATGTCAGATCTAGTCCTCAAAACAGAGGAGTTCAATACCCCTGGTATATCAGGAGTAGTAGGGATTGGGCAGTGGAGGGATTGGGCAATTCATGAATGTAATAAATAATAATAATAATTAATAATAATACATGAAGGAATTATCTGTTTTCTGTCGCTAGCAGTGGACCTCTAAATACCCCTAGAAAGTTCACAAAGCAGAATAATTGTAATAGCCATCTCGTGATGTTTGCACACACAATACTGTGAAATGCATATTTTCATAGTGTCTTTCCAACTGCAGCAGCTCCCTAATGCTCTAACTTGTTTAAGCAAGTACCATGCAGGGTTACAAAGACATTAAAACCAGTGGGTTGGATCTAGTGCAAACTTTTTGCTTGCACAAGAGCTCTAGCACAAGCAGAAAATCAAGAAAAGACCATGACAGCTACTTGTGCTTAGTCAAACTTACTGTATCCCCAGTTTCATTTCTGCTTGTGCAAGATCTTTTGCAAGCAATATCTGGACTTTACAGTACATAGACCTGGTTCAAGCTGCACTGCATTAAGTCCATTTATAAGAACATAAGGGAAACCATGTTGGATCAGGCCAGTAGCCCATCCAGTTGAATGCTCTGTGTCACACAGTGGCCAAAACCCAGGTGCCATCAAGAGGTCCATCAGCAGGGTCAGAACTCCAGAAGCCCTCCCATTATTGCCCCCCAAGCACCAAGAATACAGACCATCACTGCCCTAGATTTAGTGTTTTATCTGTACATTGTGGCTGATAGCCACTGATGGACCTCTGCTCCATATGTTTATCCAATCCCTTTTGAAGCTGTCTATATTTGTAGCTACCACACAGCAGTGAATTCCATGTGTTTCTACTTGAGCATTGCTGGCCCCAAGCCAATGAACAGAATTGCACTGATAGTACTGAAAACTTGTCCTAGTTTTCTGGGGCCCAACAAACCTATTGTTTCTTAAGAGTTATTTTAAAGGATAGAACATTAAAGATGTGATAACTTTCTGGGCACATGGTCACAAAAATCTGTTTGTTTAAGTGGAACATATACCATATTCTTCTTTGAGGGTGGGGCAGGGAGATCCAGTGTAATGTAGTGGTCATAGTGCTGAATTAGGACCTCAGAGATGCAGGTTCAAATCCTCACTCACTGAAGCTCACTGAGTGACCTTGGACCATTCCTTCACTCTTAGCCTGTCTCTCAGGGTTGTTGTGGGGAGATCAGCTTGGAGTTCCTTGGAAGAAGTATAGGATAAAAATGTAGTAATTAAACTGTAATGTAAAAATTAAACAAAAGCCAGCAGCATGTCCCTCATGTAGATTAACTTTTGTATCAGTGATATTCTTGGAATTACTTTGGTCTCCGTCCATCAGGATCCCATCCAGATTGTTCTAAGCTCTTTCTTATATATCACAAAGTCATCATCAAATTAACCAGGTAAGACTATTTTCGATGGAAATAATATATTGACTGTTTGGTCAGATGAATGACTATGGCTCTCCACAATAGTAATATTATGAGAGGCAAAGACATAAACTAGTTTGAATGTATGCTACATTAGGGGATTGGGGGGAGTAGAAAAACAGTTTATTTCAGCCTCCTCAAGTGTGTGATTCTGTCCAGAAACTGAAAAGATCTTAGGAGAACAAACAGACTATGTACCAAAGCCTATTGAGATTATAAATGAAAGCTCAGTTTGCCAGCAAGTGTTTGCTCCAAGTCTCCATGTGGTCAGTGTTGCTACGGTTGGTTGAATCAGAGGGTTGATTTATTTGTGTGCCATGTTTTGTAAGGATTTTGTTAAAACATAATAGGTCACTATGCTGGACACAAATAAGGAGCTCCTGGACTGAAACATTCACATCACAGACATGATCCATTTGTACAAAATGAGTATGGAGAAAGGGCCTGAGTTTCTTCTCTGAGAGGAAAAAGGGGTTGGGAGGGGCAAATTAACAGTGCATGTATCTCATATTCATAGCTTCTGACAAGAAAAAAGAGAAAATGATAAACAGAAAGAATTCTGCTACTAAAAGTAATTACAACCCTGGTTGATTTTATCCAACATTCTCCTGTTCGAATGAATGCTTACTTTAGGAGGTCTTAATCATTCAAAGACAGAATTTTTGTCATTTATACAGCAATGCTCTATTACGTCTTTCCCCTGGAATTAGCTGGAAATTAGCCTTCAAAGGACCACCCACTCTCCAAAATATTCTTATGGTCCAGGGCTAAAATAGGTTGCCACAATGAACTACTAAGCAGAACAACTTTCCTTTCTGAAATTGTTTCAAGATGGACCAGTTTTCCATCACCAGTGTGGCCTTGAAATTGTTCTCATTAGCCAAATAGTTTCTCCTCCTCTCAAAAATCTGGGCAGAAATGAATCTTTAGAGTTGTGGAAGACAGTGATATGCCTCTACAGGACCCAAAATGAAATATTTTACATGGTAGAATTAAAACATCAGAACATGCATTTGTGCAAAGTTAAGATAAAAAGTCATCTCCCTTTCTTGTAGCCATATATACAAATACTCTGCTAATAACTTAGCCTAAGTAATTATATTTTTCTTGTTTTCCATTATTAACCTAGTCCTGGCTTGTAAAAAATCAGGCAGACCTAAAGGGCAGTCACCTGACTCTGGGGTCTTCCATACGGATTTTCTGTCTGGAGTTCAATGCTTTAGGAAGTAGGTCCCTCCCGCCCCTATTCCCTGCAGCATTGTGGTGGAGTTTCTCCAGCTTCAGTCTTGCTCAAACTACTTTGCTCTGAAATTTTGGGAAAGATCGTAGTAAATCCTGCATGGCTGCTGTGTGGGTAGATAAATTCAGATTTTCTGGCCCAAATGGCAATCAGTTTTCTTGATCCAATACCTATGGCAGCCATATCCTCCCCCTGCCACTGGGAGTGCTTTCTTTTTTTTTTTTTTAATCAGCTTTAGAATATCACTGTATCAATATACTGTTATAACAATAGGTGCAGCAGGTTCTCTCTGAATTTCTAGCTTTCATTTTTACTAAGTGAAACTAGCCCACCTGCTGAGATATAAAAAAAAAGGCAAGGGAAGGGGTATGGACTTACATTATAATAACAACCATGGCCAGTGCATGGGAGTAGGCTAAGTAGGTGGCCGTCTAGGGTGCCACCTGGCCTAGGGTCACCGCTAGGCACCCTCTCTCCCCACACATAGCATGTGTGCTCCTTGGAGCCTGCCTTCCCCAATGGTAAGCAGGTTCAATTAAGCGCAGACGCTGCTTGGCTGGTTTTGCATTCCCTGTGCAGTGCACTCCTCAGAGGAAATCTTGCTAGGTGGAGGCCCTAATGCTGCAGTGTTTTTATCTGTAGCTGCACCAGCACGAGGGAAGCCACAAATATTGGGAAATCCTGCTAGGTGGAGGCCCTATTGCTGCAGTGTTTTTATCTGCAGCTGCACCAGCACTAGGGAAACCACAAATACTGACCATGTGTAGAAGACACTACTGATAATTCACAGAAGCACGCATTCCTGTGCAATCTCCCCCCCCCCCCACCCCAGTTCAAGGAAAGATGGATAAGCAAGCAATAGGCTTTCTGATCCCAGTCCCAATGGGAGATCCCCCAGTTTTGCAGACTCCTCCCCACCACCAGTCAGCTGGCTGGCAGGCAGGGGAAAGCCCCTCTTCATTTGTCTTTAAACCTCGACAGGCAGTACTGCATGTTTTGGACTCTGTGTGCATTTAAATCTGAGCAAGTGGAAAGCTGAATGGGTGGGGTGAGTAGACAGAATGGTAGTCTTTCCGGTGAGTCTTCCCAGTGAGTTTGTGAAGCATGTGAGAAAGGAAGAAAAACATCAGAGTCCCTCTCTTTGTTTGGAGGAAAACTCCACCCCCTAGACTGCTCTGCTTTCTTTTTCTATTAATCTGAAGAAACTGGTTGAAATAAAGCAGATGTTACATTCAGCAACTCCTGTAGGTAAATAGCCCCAGTGAGATCATAAAAGTGTATGTGTGCTGTGTTTATTTTGGCTGCTTAGTGAGTGTGTGTGTGCGTGTGTGTATGTATGTGTTCACTTTCATTTAGTGGAACTGCAGCTGCTAGGGATGAGGAAATGACTGTATTAAGGGAACTGCACTTCTGTATCTTTCTTTATTTTAAGAATGGGAAAGTCTTTAGGCTCCACCCCTGAAGTCTCCAAATATTTTCTGAGTTGGACCTGGCAACCCTAGCCGGAAAGGTGTAGTGTTTAGAATGTCCGACTACTATCTGGGAGACTAGGGTTCAAATCTTTGCTCAGCCATAAAAGCTCACCTTGGCTAGACACTCCTCCTCATTGTAACCCCACAGGGTTGTTCTGAGGACAAAATGGGGAAGGGAAACCCATGTGTGTTCTACTAATCTCTTTTGGAGGAATGCTGCAATAAAAATGTAGCAGAGAGGTATATAGCTAAATATATTTGGGCTATTATTATGAATTAATGTCTTGCAGACAATCTGCAGAGCCAGAAAACAGAGTTTGTGTTTTGTGGATCTCTCAAAAGCTATCAAAGATCAGAAATATTAAGCCCCTAGCATAAGTCTTAAAATGTGACTTGTCTAGTGCTTGATGAACTGTGCAGGCATGTTGGCAATAAGCATTATAAAGCTTGAGATCTATGGTTCATATACTTCAACAAATACTACTGCTGCATATGGACTGTTGAAATGAAAATCAGTTACATCAACAGTGCTCTGTGGACTGTGCTTTTAAGAATCGTGGAAAGAAATAATGGACGTTGCAAGGCAGCAGTGTTTGACTGACTGCCCCCCTTTATAAATGTGAGAATGTCAGCACTGTGTTCCTGCCTCAGCTCCCTCCAGCTGTTTTTCCAGAATGACCTATGAAACCTCTTAGGTTCTCATTATGGGTGCAAATGAAAAGGCTGCATTTATTCTATTCATCTATATCACATGGTTATGGCATCAAATGTAGAACTCAACATCCTTTTAAAAATGGAAGATGTCAGGGGGCGGGGTTAAAACAAGTTGCTAATCTTCAGAGCTAAAAAGATAAATTATGGAATATTTTAGTAGCATTTGATGAAGGCACAGAAAGTTGTTTTTTCCCCTCCTGTAGCTGCTGTTTCTGGTTAACCCTCCTACCTCATGCCCTTGCTTCAAATGCTATCCTCAAATATGTCTAAATTTTTACAAAACATGAGTTTTAGAACCAGAATAAAGTATACAGAGTAAATCTATTCAGTATGTATGTGTGTATGCTTTATTCTGTGTTCAGAGTATTTTGGGGTTAAGGTTGCCAGCCTCCAGGTGGGGCCTGGAAATCTCCTGCTTTTACAACTGATCTCCAGCTGGCAGAGATCAGCTCCCCTGGACAAAACGGCTGCTTTGAAGGGTAGACTCTATGGCATTGTACCATACTGAGGCCCCTCCCCTCCCTAAACCCTGCCTTCTGTCAGATCTACCCCCAAAGTCTCCATCTATTTTCCAACACAGACCTGGCAACCCTATTTGGGGTGTTTGGGATGACAGGAAGCAAAGAGTAGGAATCAATGGACAGTTCTCACAATGGAGGGTAGTGAGCAGTGTCCATATTCAAACTATATTGGGACACAAATTTGACATCTGGTACCAGAGCATGCAATAAACCCAGATGCTGACTTTGCTTTCACATAGACAGCATAATCATTAGACCTAACATTCACTTGCTCATATTCTAACATTGTATATGCTATTAAATACCAACAGTGCACTTCAATTCTCTACACAGAGCAAACAGGTCAAACCCTATGCCAAAGATAAATGGACACAAATCTGACATCAAGGATCACAGAACTGAGATATATGTAGGATATTTCAGCCTCCCAGGGCATTCAAAGGGGGACCTCAAAGTAAATGTTTTATTGCAAAGGAATTTTAGAAACAAACCAGATGGGAGATTGGTGAATTAAAAGTTATCACAACACTCAGGACAATGGAAGCCCCAGGGCTTAACAGAGATATTGGGTTCTTATCTCATTACAGTTGCTAAGTCACTCAGTTCTCACTGATACCAAGAATTAATTAAACTTTGTTGGTCTTAATGGTGCCACTGGGGTCAAACTTATTTCTCACATATATTGTTAACTGTTTTATTATCTGCATGCTAATTTGCTACTATTCACCAATACTAAGTACATTAGTCCAGTCTTAGCTGGACATATGCATTTTGATTCTAATTAGAGCTTCGTGGCAATTAACCCCACCACGTATTTGTAACACTTGAGGAAATCTGTTTCAGTGTATCTAAAGAAGTGTGCACCTACACACACTAACTCTCTCAATTCTTGCTAATACCCAGGATTGAACTTTGTTGTCTTGGAGGTACCACTGGACTCAAACTTAGTCCTCACATCTGTTTGTTAACACTTGTCTTTCTGTGCTACTTTGGTGCCATTCGCAGGGCTTATTAACTGCTTTAATTCAGTCTCAGTTATACTTATCGCCAGGCCTCGGATTCAGTGAGAGCTCACAGGAGCACAACTCCTGAACCTTTCTGAGAGTTCCACCTCCTCCTTCTGAGAGTTCCACTTCCTTGTCCATTGAATAGTATGTGCAGCTGCATAACAATCCCTGGATGAGCTCCACCACCTGTTTTTCTACAAAATGATGCCTGCTTATCACCCAGTTTCTTATCCGTTTTGACTCTTAACTAGCCCTTCCTGGCAACTACTCCCTCCCCTCCAACCTATATATAAGACTTGAGAAAATCTGTTTCAGTGTATCTTATGAAGTTTGCTTATACCGTGAATGAAACTTTGTAGGTCTTTTTTGTTTAAACACAATTTTATTGATAACATATGGTAACCATATCCATTAATACCTTCTTTTTATCTATCCCATATGCTATTTTCTAGTCCCCCCTCCCCCCGTTACTTGACTCCTGCGAAAGTTATATACTTAAAATACTAACATTTAAAGGTACCCTTAAACCATAAGAACCTATATTCATATTCTACTTTTTTCTAGTACTTGATCATTATTAAAAAATTGTCCAATATCCTTTTATATTCCATTCTTCTTCTACATAACATCTAAACTTTTCCCTTCATACACTTCCAAATCATAGTCTCTTAAGATTCTTGTTAGTTTGTCCATCTCACTCCATGTTATAACTTTTACAATCCAATCCCATTTTTCTGGTATTTTTTCTTGCTTCCATAATTGCGCATACAATGTCCTAGCCACTGAAAGCAAGTACCAGATCAAAGTTCTATCTTCTTTTGGAAATTTTTCCATTTGTTATCCCAATAAAAAAGTCTCTGCTACTTTCTTGAATTCATATCCCAAGATCTTTGAAATTTCTTGTTGAATCATCTGCCAATACTTTTTCGCTCTTTCACAAGTCCACCACATATGGTAAAAAGAACCTTCATGTCTTCTACATTTCCAACATCTGTCTGGCATCTTTTTATTCATCTTTGCCATTTTTTTAGGAGACATATACCACCTATACATCATCTTAAAACAATTTTCTTTTATACTCTGACATGTTGATAATTTCATAGAGTTCTTCCAAAGATACTCCCATGTATATCCATCTGTATTTCTTTATTTACATTGATTGCCCACTTAATCATTTGAGATTTTACTACCTCATCTTCCATAGACCATTTTAACAGTAACTTATATATTTTTGAAATTAATTTTTCATTATCTCCAAGCAGAACAAAACTTTGTAGGTCTTAAAGGTGCCACTAGACTCAAACTTTGTTCAGTTGCTTCAGACCAACACGGCTACCCACGTGAATCTAGCTTTAAAAGGGGATTCCATAGATTCATGGAAGATGAGTCTATCAGTGGCTTCTAGCCATAATGACTGAGGGGAATCTTCACAAGGTCACCAACTAATCCTATGAATCTCAGAGCCAGGAGGCAACATCATGGGAAGGCCTCAGCCAGTTTCGTGTAGTGGTTACATGTATCTTATCTGGGAGAACTGTTTTTTGATTCCCCACTCCTCCACTTGCAGCTGCTGGAATGGCCCTGGTCAGCCATAGCTCTTGTAGAACTGTCCTTGAAAGAGCAACTTCTGTGAGAGCTCTCTCAGCTCCACCTACCTCACAGGTAGGGTTGGCAAGTCCAATACAAGAAATATCTGGGGACTTTGGGGGTGGAGCCAGAAGACTTTGGGGGTGGAGCCAGGAGACATTGGGGACGGAACCAGGAGCAAGGGTGTGACAAGCATAATTGAACTCCAAGGGTGTTCTGGCCATCACATTTAAAGGGACAGCACACCTTTTTTCCATAGGAAATAATGGATAGGGGCACCTTCTTTTGGAGCTCATAAAATTGGACCCCCTGGACCAATCATTTTGAAACTTGGGAGGTATTTTAGGGAGAGGCACTAGATGAAATTTGGTGCCTCTACCTCAAACAACAGCCTCCCCAGAGCCCCCGATACCTCCAGATCAATTCCCCATTATACCCTATGAGAATCGATCTCCACATAGGGAATAGATTGGTGTCTGTACTCACGAGTTGCTGCCAACTTCTTCAAAGTAACACAGACACACCATCCCAAGAGGAAACCTTTCAGTCGGAGACTGAAGCCTCCGGAGGTGGAAAGTCACATGGTGGCTGTGGGGGCGGGGCTTCCCCGCCGGCCAGCTGTCTGGGGGCAGGAAGGAGCCTGGGAAAGCTGCAGAACCCCCGCTCAGACCTGGGGATTGGCAAGCCTACTCACAGGGTTCTGTTGTAGGGGAGGAAGGTAAAGGAGATTGTAAGCTGCTCTGCGATTCAGACAGAAGGGTGTAGTATAAATCCAATATCATCATTATCTACACCCTGTTGTTGGCTCTGCAGAGGAACTGGTTGGCCACTGTGTGAGACGGGATGCTGGATTAGATGGACCACTGGTCTGATCCTGCGGGGATCTTCTTATGTTCTTGTTTTCTTAATGTTTACCATCCTTAGCCAAGATTTACCCCACTAGCATTTCTTTTTCAGCTCAAGTAATTCACCAGAGAGTTAAATTTGTAAACCTAAATGGAAACCTATTTGTCGGTGAAGAAATAAACTGAATTATACAACAATGCAGAACGTTATATCTTGGCCAAAAATGTAAATAAGCCATTGTGCTTTCTAGATAGATCAAGGTGGGTAGTCTGTAGCAGTAGAAAAGAGCAATTTCAGAAGGCCCTTAAAGACAAACAAAATTTGTAGCAGGGTATGAGCTTTTGTGAGTCACAGAGAGGCAGCATGGTTTAGAAGTTAAGAGCAACAGACTCTTATCTGGAGAATTGGGTTTGATTCCTCACTCTTCTTCATGAAGCCAGTTGGTGACCTTGGGCCAGTCATAGCTCTCTCAGAACTCTCTCAGCCCCAGTTACCTCGGCATCTGTTGTGGGAAAAGGAAGGTTAGGTGATTGTAAGCCACTTTCATTCTGTCCACATCCTTCTTGAAATGAGGCATCCAGAACCACACACAGTACTCCAGGTTGGCCTGACCAATGCAGTGTACGGTAGAACTATGACATATTATACCTCTGCTGATATACCCCAAGATGTCACCGCATCACACTGTTGTTGTTGTTCAGTCACACAGTTGAGTCTGACTCTTTGCGATCCCATGGACAAAGTCACATTAGGCCCTCCTGTCTTCTACCATCCTCCAAAGTCTGCTCAAAGCATCACACTGGCTGCTCATATTTAACTTATGATCCACCCATACCCCAAGATCTTGTTCACACGCATTGCTACCCAGAAGTGTACCCCTCATCCAGTGTGTGTGTTTCTCATTTTTGTTACTGAGATGTAGAGCTCAGCACTTATTCAAGTTAAATTGCATCTTGTTCACTTCTGCCCACTTTTCCAGCATGTTCAAATCTCACTGAATTCTAACTCTATCTTCTGGTGAATTTGCTGCTTCTCTCAATTTGGTGTCATCTGCAAATTTAATGTGATAAAAACATTGAAAAGTACCAGGCCAAGAACTGAACCCCACAGGACACCTCTCTCCATTCAGATGCAATACCATTGACAGCTAGTCTTTGAGTGCAGCTCTCCAACCAGTTCCCTATACACCAAACTATCCTAGAGTCCAGTCCACAGTCTTCTAATTTACCCATCAGAACATCATGGGGAACCCTGTCAGAAGCTTTACTGAAATCCAAGTAAACAACATCAGCAGCATTCCGTTGATCCAGTAAGCTCATCACTTGATCAAAGAAGGAAATGAGGTTGGTCTGGCTGGACCTGTTGGGGACAAATCCATGCTGATTCCTCTGGATCACCGAGTTGTCCTTTAGATGCTCACAGACTGATCCCTTTAAATCTGCTTCAGTTTCTTTTCCATGACAGAGGTCAGATTGATTGGCCTGTAGTTTCCTGGGTCATCCCTCTTCCCTTTTTTGAAGATTGGGATGGCATTCGCCCTCTTCCAGTCTTGTGGCATGTTTCCTGTCCTCCAGGAGGTCTGGAAGATGATTGACAAAGGCTTTGCAAGCTCTCTAGAAAGTTCTTTGAGCACTCTTGGGTGCATTCCATCTGTGATGGGGATTTGTACTCATTCAATGCAGGCAGGTGATTCTCAACTACCTGTCTGTCCATGTCAACCAGAAGGCCAGACACCGTGCCTTTCCTACTACCACCTCTAGACAAGCCTACATTCTTCTTCAGGAAAAAAAAAACTGAGGCAAAATAGGCATTAAGCCTTTCTGTTTTCTCTGTCCTCTGTCTGAGTTTCTCCATTTTCACCCAACAGTGGGCCCAATGCCTCTTTTATCTTGCCTTTGCTCCTCATAGTTGTCAACCAGTACCCTAGAAAAAACAGGGCATAGAAACAAAGGCCTTTCAGAATGTTGCTTCCTAATGCTGGTATTCAGAGGCTTACTGCTTCTTGGCATAGAGGCTTCCTTTAGTAATCTTGGACAGTGATCCCAAATGCTTAAATGTTTTGGTTGCCCTTCACTTTCTCCAGCTCTGCAAAGTCCTTTTTTTTAAGGATATGGTAACCAGAATTGTACATGGTATTCCAAATGAGGGTATGTACCACTCTAATGTGGTGAGTGCCACTCCTTGTTTGGTACCAGGTAAGGGCTGGCAGTGAGGTGGCAATGATTCTGGGGCCTATTCTGAACTTTTCCCCAGGGGGCTAGGATTACTAAGACCATCTCTACCTTTTTCATTCTGCTGCTCAATGAGCCAACATCATAAGAACATAAGAAGAGCCCTGCTGGATCAGACCAGTGGTCCATCTAGTCCAGCATCCTGTCTCACACAGTGACCAACTAGCTCCTCTGGACAGCCAACAACAGGGCATAGAGGTCAAGACCTTCCCCAATATTGCCTCCTGGCTCTGAGAATCAGAGAATTAGTGTCTGAATGTGGAGGTTCCCCTCAGTCACCATAAGTAGTAGCCACTGACAGACCTATCCCCCATGAATCTCTCAAATCCTCTTTTAAAGCTGTTTATTCCTGTGGCCATTATTACATCTTCTGGCAGTGAATTCCACATTTTAATCACTTTCTGTGTAAAGTAGCATTTTCTTTTGTCAATGCCACACCTACTGCCCATCAGCTTGATTGGATGCTTGTAAATTTTACTATTTTGGGAGAGGGAGAAAAAATATTTTTTGTCAACTCTCTCTCTAGCCTGTTCATAATTTTATAACCTCTATCATGTCCCCCCTTACTCTTTTCTTTTCTAAACTGAAAAATCCCAGAATATTCAGCCTTTCCTTGTAGAGAAGATTCTCCAACTCCCAATCATCTTGATTACCCTTCTCTGTACTTTTTTTCTAGCTCTGTACACAGTATTCTAAAGTAGGATGCACCATAGATCTATACAGGGGTTTTACAATATTGGCCATTTTATTTTCAATCCCTGACAATCTCTAACATAACATTTGAACTTCATTTGCTACATTGTTGCTACACCCACCCACTTTGTGGAGGTCCTTTTGGAGCTCCTTACATTCAGCCTTGGTTTTCAGCATCCTGAATAGTTTTGTATCATCTGCAAACTTGGTCACTACACTACTCAGCCCCTAGTTCTAGATCATTTATGAATAAACTAAATAGTACTGGCCTTAATATCCATCCTTGTGGGACCCCACTGCTTCCTTCACTCTATTGTGAGAACCAGGGCTTTTCCTGTAGAAAAAGCCCAACAGGAACTTATTTGCATATTAGGCCACACCTACTGACATCACCATTGTTTCACACAAGGCTTTTTTGGTAGAAAAAGCCCAGCAGGAGCTCATTTGCCTATTAGGCCACACACCCTGATGCCAAGTCAGTCGGAACTGCTTTCCTGTGCATTCCTGCTAAAAAAAAAAAAAGACCTGGTGAGAACTGTCCATTTATTCCTACTCTTTCTTCCTGTCATTTAACCATTTTAAATCCATAAAACAACCTGCTCCCTTATCCCATGAGAGCTTAGTTTAACTGAGGCGTCTTTTGGTGAGGTACCTTGTCAAAAGCCCTTTGAAAGTCCAGGTATGTAATATCTACTGGGGTACCATTGTCTACATGCTTGTTCACTTTCTCAAAGAACTCCAAAATTTTGGTTTACGCAGGACTTCCCTTTGCAGAAGGCATGCTGATTTTCCCTCAGTAGGCTTTGTCTCTCTATGTACCTAGCAAGTCTATCTTTGATCACAGTTTCTGCTCATTTTCCTGGGACAGACTTTGAGTTGACTGGCCTATAATTTCTTAGTTCCCCTCTGGATCCCTTTTAAAAATGTCACATTTGCTCCTTTCTAGTCTCTACTGAACTATCCACTAGAGTCTCAAGATCTTTTCCCCTCTCAATTACTACCAGTTCCGATATCATCAGCATAATGAATAAGCATCAGTTGCCGCACATCAGACACTTACCCAATATGGAGAGATCCACTTGGAGCTCTTTTTGGACTGTGGTAATCAAGCACACTCTTTATCTTCTTTTGTTTTCACCTTCCTGAATAATTTATCATTTACCCTATTTTTTTTGTAATCTGTTCCTCAAGTTATTTTTTGCTCTCCTTATTGTCAATTTACCTGTTCTCCTGTTTAGCTTATTCAAATGATCCCACTTTTTAAAGGACACCTTCTGCTTTTATGGCTTCCATAACTTGGGTCATTTAACTACATCAGCATCCTTTTAGACTTGGCAGGTATGCTTCAATTAATGTAGTTTTATGGTTTCTAATATAGTTTCTAAACATGCTTGGAAGAATTTGACTGTCTTGATGTTCTGTTTCAGCATTTTTCCTGAGTAGACCCTTAATTTTTCAAAGTTGCCTCTTGAAATCAAATGTGATTGGTTTTGAACTTTGGGGAAAACTTTAAAAGCTGAGCTTAATAGGCTTGTGGTCACTGCCTCAGGTCAGCACAACAACATCTACTTCTTGTACCAAGTCTTGAGTCCTACTCAAAATCAAGCCGAGTTTCTATCCCCCTAGCTAACTCCATAATCAACTGTTCTAACACACAGTCATTTATGATGCCTAGAAGTCTTGTTTCTGAAGCATGACCTAAGCATACATTTACCTAGTCAATGTAAGGGTAGTCTCTATATTATCTATCTATCTATCTATCTATCTATCTATCTATCTATCTATCTATCTATCTATCTATCTATCATCTATCAGATTTATATCCCGCCCTCACCTGACAGGCTCAGGACGGCTAACAACAGTTTAAAAACATTAGCAAACATATTAAAATTAGATATAAGTTCAGTCTTACAGGCCCTGCGGAACTGTAGCAGGTCCTACAGAGCCCTGATGTTTTTGGGGAGGGCATTCCACAAAGTGGGGGCTGTTACCAACAACACTCTGGCTCTAGTACTGGTCAATTGAGCTTCTTTTGGTCCAGGGATCTTAAGGAGATTTTGAGACACTGAACATAGTGCTCTCTGGGGTACGTATGGGGAAAGGCGGTCCTGAAGGTAGACAGGTCCCAGGCCATATAGGGCTTTAAAGGTTATAACCAGCACCTTGAAGCAAATCTGGAATGCCACAGGCATCCAATGTAATGCTTTCAGTACATGTTGAATGTGCTCCCATACAGGTAGCTCCATTAACAACCTGACTGCTGTGTTTTGCACCAGTTGCAACCTCCGAAGTTGAGTCAAGGGCAGCCCCATGTAGAGGGCATTACAGTAGTCTATTCTTGAGGTGACCGTTGCATGGATCACTACTGCCAAGTCATCGCACTCCAGGTATGGAACCAACTGCCTTATCCGCCTAAGATGGTAGAATGCGGATTTGGCAGTGGCTGCTACCTGGACCTCCATTGTCAGCGAAGGTTCCAGGATCACCCCCAAGCTCTTGACCTTCGACGCTGGTGTTAATAGCATCCCATCAAAGGCTGGCAAGGGGATTCCCTACTCAGGCCACTGTGACTCAGGCACAGGACCTCTGTCTTCGCTGGGTTCAATTTCAATTGACTCTGCCTGAGCCATTTCACTGCAGCTTGCAATGCAGATCCAAATCTTCCAGGGCGCAGTTGGACTGGCCCCCCAACAATAGATAGAGCTGGGTGTCATCCGCATACTGGTGACAACCCAGCCCGTATCTCCGGACAACTGGGCAAGGGGGTGCATGTAGATGTTAAACAACATCGGGGAGAGAACTGCCCCCTAAGGGACCCCACATACAAGAGGATGCCTCTGGAACAACTGCTCCCCTATAGCCATGCTATGTCCCTGGCCTTGGAGAAAGGAGGTAAGCCATTGAAGGGCAGACCCCTGAATCCCCACATCAGCAAGGCGGCAGAACAGAAGCTGGTGGTCGACTGTGTCAAACGCAGCCAACAGATCTAACAACAACAGCACTGCCGAGCCACCCCAATCCAGATGTCTCAAGAGATCATCCATGAGGGCAACCAGTACTGTCTCCGTCCCATGGCCTGGCCAGAAGCCGGACTGAAATGGGTCTAAGACGGAAGTGTCATCCAAGAATCCCTGTAACTATACTGCTACTGCCCTCTCATTGACTTTGCCCAGAAAGGGCAAGTTTGACACTGGCCAGTAGTTTGCCAATACGGCCGGGTCCGAAAACGGTTTTTTGAGAAGAGGACGTGGGAAAGGTTCCTTCAATCAGGGATCTGTTGATAATCACCTGCAACAGGGCTCGCAATTCCGTCCGGCAACCACGTATCACCCAGGATGGACATCGGTCCAGATCGCAGGTAGTGGGATGTACTATTAAATCTAGCCACTTTAAAAAATGGTCCAGTTTCAAATTATTTTAACTTTCTATGGTGCCCTCTGCTCTCCAGAGTTTAAATTCGGTGCTGCTTTTATCTACTGTATCATTTACATGTCTGCATTAATCATTTACCACGTTCAGCATTTGAGGCTTGGAGACTGAATGGTCACCCTGCAGAAGAAGGAAATCCAAGCAGTTGGATGCATATGGCTGGCTGAGAGCAGTGGGAGGAGCCTCATCTTCCCTCACCATCCAGTTGATTTCCATGACCAGTTCTGCCTGTAGGGCAGTGGGGAGGTGGCATATTATCACCTTAGCTGTGACAAAAGTGCTGACTGGACAACCATGAGGTCTTTCAACAGTGTGTGCACATGGAAAAACCCAGACTTAGAAAATGCAGATTCAGTTGGGGGAGCCATGTTGGTCATAAGTAGCAGGACAAAGCTTGAGTCCAGTCTTGATACCTTTAACATGAACAAAGTTTAATTCTGGATATAAACAAAGTTTATATACAAAGTTAAATTCTGGATGAAGTGCATGCACACTCCATCAGATAAATTGAAAGAAAAAGCAGAAAAAGTAAAGGAAGGCCATTGTCAGGAAGCACAATTGTGAGATTCCTTCAGCTGGAAGTGCAGCAGCAACAGAGAAAAACCCTCATAGATCCAGATGGACAGCCTTGTTGGTCTTAAGCAAGAAAACAAAGTGAGAATCCAGTGGTACTGTTAAATTTAACAGTTAGTCTTAAAGGTGCCAATGGACTCTAATTTTGTTCTAGAGAAACTCCTGGACTGTGTTTTTGAGAGAATATGCCCATTGTCATCCTAAACTCTTGTGTCCATTTCCATTACCCTTTATTAACAAGTTTGTCTATACAGCTCTTGGGTAAAACTAGAAGAAATGTAGTACAAACTTTTTAAAAATAAAGTACAATAGAACCAGGCGTTTTTGGCCAGGGAACACACAGGAATGCAGTTCTAGCTGGCTTGGCATTGGGGGTGTGGCCTAATATGCAAATTAGTTCCTGTTGGCTTTTTCTACAAAAAAAGCCCTGAATAGAACCAATCTCTCAAATCTAAACAATTTAAAACTAACAAAGTCAATGATAGAGTCAAGTGATCACAACAATCTCAAATGAGTTAAAAATAGACGAATCCAAGAAAAATTCAGTGTAGTGATCAACCTATACTTAGTCTCTGTCTCAAAGCCACAGATGCATGTATTGATTTGCTGGAAGAGAAGTCTTCGCTCAGTGATAGATCAAATGTTTTATGTAAATAACTGGATTCCACCCATCTTCAGTGAAAAGAACTCAGTTCATGACTAGGAAATAACATTGACTGAGACCTTCTTCAGAAGCCATTGCCAGTTAGAGTAAACAGTAGTGGGCTTTTGACCAGTGATCTAACAATATAAGGCAACAGGGCAACAAGCAGCCTCTAGCAAAACTTGTGGGCTGAGGCACAGTTAACTGTTTGTGCCACTTTGGGCTGAAAGGAGGAAGCAGTCTTCAGGCTATCCACCAGATCTGTCATGATAGATTGAGAAAGGATTCCAGAAACTAAAACTGAACAAGTCATTGCTTCCCTGTGTGTAATGTTCTGCCTACCATGTCACACTTTAGTCCAAGCCTTTTACTTCTTTTAAACTTTTTTCTGATTGCAAAAGGAAAGACAAACTTTGTAAAGGAAATTTCTCAGCTAGATGTGATCAGAGTGCAGCCATCCTGCACTGATGAGATCCTTCCCATTTATCGCCCACTACCCTTACATTTGCCTCTCATCTTCTTTTTGGCAAGAACACATTTACAGAGCGTGATCCTTTTTTCAGGCAAGAGTTGTTGAAAAGATGGCAGGGAATGGGGTGGGGGAGAGAATTGTTTTAGGATTCTATGACAGCTGTAATATCATGAAAATTATTACTTACTGGAGAGCAATTACAAAGTGTTCAGCAAGTGCTGCCTCCTTCCCAAAAGATTATCACACAAAAGAGGCAAGATGTTGAACCTGCTCCATCGTGCCAGAGCAGCTGATTATATCTTATCTTTTGTACATAACAAGTGAGGCGTTTTAAAGATGGCACAATAGCCATGACATGCAGAAGAACATCATGTTCCAGGCAGCGGGGTTTCTCTTTCTTTTTCATTACAAATCTACACTGTCATTTTTATATGCTATTGCTATTGCTTCTTGTATGCACGTGCTCTGATTTTTCAGTTGCACATTCTTCATATTGGAAAGGCTGTAACTGCGGTGCATGTAATTTTAACCTGCTATTTAACACTGTACTATATAAGCTGTTGCAATTATTGTTCCCGTAAAAATGAACTAAATGCAAATATTGATGTTGTCCATTGTCTTCACTGATGGCACCATCTTAGGTTACTTCTCTGAAGTAACAGCATTTTGGAAAGGTGCCAGTGACTCTTGAAGCACTTTTCTACCATTAACAAGCCATCCCTCAGAACAGATTTTGTCCCCCTCAGAAGCTTGTAATTTTCACTTGGTAGTAGGGCTGAAAGCAGAGATTTAAGTGGCATTGCCAAGAGTCTTTAGACAACGTTGAGATGTACAATTTATGTTCTTGCTATTTTAGAGCAAAGCTATAATGAATATGGCTTTGTAACAGGGTTCCTCTTAGCCACATTTGAATGTGTCTGCCAGAGGCTGTATTTGGCCTATGGACCACCACTCACCAACCTCTCTGTTAAAGCATATGTGGGTTTAACTCAACAGGGCCAAATGTAGTGATGCTAATGAACCAGTCCTACAGTTTGCTGTCATAGTGCTAATGAACCGAGGCCTGGATTAATAAGCCTTAGAACTCAAAAGTAGCTAGGAGTGGCCATAGCACAGTACCAGAGCACTTACTTTCCATTCAGAAGGTCCCAGGTTCCGTCTCTGGCATCTCAAGTTAAAGAATGTCAAGAACTAGGGAAGACTTTTCCTTCCCTAAGAATCTAGGAATCTGACTAGACAATACCAAACTAGATAAACCAAATAGTCTGACATTGGGCGTTTTCGCACTTACCTTTTACTGGCGCGACCACCCTCCTCACGCCGGCGGATCTGCAGGGATTTCACACCAGAAGCGCCGGCGCAGCCAAAAGAGCCGGCAACTTCCGTCGCGGAGCCAGCTCAAACGTTTTCCTGCTTCTTGGCGGTTTCCGTTTGAGCTGGCTCCGCGACGGAAGTTGCCGGCTCTTTTGGCTGCGCCGGCGCTTCTGGTGCGAAATCCCTGCAGATCCGCCGGCGTGAGGAGGGTGGTCGCGCCAGTAAAAGGTAAGTGCGAAAACGCCCTCAGTGTAAAGTTCAGGGCTTTTTTTGAGCAGCAACACACAGGAACGCAGTTTCAGCTGGCTTGGTGTCGGAGGTGTGGCCTAATATGTAAATGAATTCCAGCTGGGCTTTTTCTACAAATAAGCCCAATGTGAAACAAAGGTGCCATCAGGGGTGTGTGGCCTAATATGCAAATAAGTTCCTGCTGGGCTTTTTCTACCAAAAAAGCCCTGGTAAAGTTACTTTGCATGTTTGCTTTTACAGCTTCACTAAGCAAGGCAATGAAGGAAGGGATGGCACCCTTTTGTTGCTTGCACAGCATCCTATGGCTTTGCCTCCCTTGCCAAGTATAGGCTTTTGTAGCCCAGCTGCTGCTGTAGATTGATAGATCTGGGCTGCCTGATGGTAAAAGGTATTTCATTCCAAATTAAAATGCTTAAGGTTTGGGTGTTGTTTGGTTAGACTGAATGACATTGGTTTCACTAGACTGTGGACAGGACTTCCTATACAATTAACAAGTTCCCCTGTCTTCATGCTGACTTTATCCTGAAACAAACTACAGTGAGCAGTTCTACCTTTCACCCCAGCACTTTGATCTGACCTGTTTTATTGTTAGCAAGTCTTAATTTGGTGCTGGCTATTTTACAGGCCCACTGTGATATAATAATATTTGTTGTGCTGATGAAGCAACAGGAGTTCTGAATAGGGTTGTTGTGAACCAGGCCTGTAGCCACGAGGGGGCCTCAGGGGGCCTCATGGGGCACAGCCCCCTGACTTATTTGTGAGGCCCTACCTAACCTCCTGACTTGCCCCCTGACTCTCTGCAATTCCAATCACATGCGGGAAGAATGGCAGAAGCAGTCACCGGCTTCACTGGCATTTTAAGGCCCCGCCGATCAGTTGATCGGCAGGCCCTTTAAATTGCACCAAAGGCTGGAGGCTGACTCAGCCATCCCCCTGGCATGCAATATGAATGGCGGGGGGAGGGAGGAGGCAGTGACGGGTGGCAACAGCAACACGAAGGGAAGGGAAGCAAATCGTGCTGGGTGTGCAATTTGAGTGGCGGGGGGAGGAGGCAGTGAGGGCAACAAGAAGGGAAGGGAATTGTGCCAGGTGTGCAATTTGAGTGGTGGAGGAGGGAGGAAGGAGGAGGAGACAGTGACAGCAATGAGAAAGAAAAGGAAGGGAATCACACTGGGTGCGCAATTTGAGTGGTGGAGGGAGGGAGGAGTAAGCAGCCGCAGTGATGGCAAGACTTGGAAGGAACTTAGGAAGGGAAGGGAATTGTTCCCGAGGCTGCCTCAGCTGCCCCTCCAGTGGATGATTTGAGTGGCAGAGGGGGGGGGGGAGGGAGGGAGGAGGAGGCAGTAGCAACAAGACTCAGAAGGAACTTAGGAAGGGAAGGGAATTGTGCCGGAGGCCAGAGTCTGCCTCAGCCACCCCTCCAGCACACAATTTCAGTGTCAGGGAGAGGGAGGGAGGGGGCAGCAGGTACGGAAGGAATGGAAGGGTGGGAAGGAAGGAAGGAATGTGGGATGGAAAGCAAAGGGAGTGAGGTCCCTGAGTGCCCCCTGAAATATTTGAAGCCCTCCGACTTCCCAAATCCTGGCTATGAGCCTGTTGTGAACTGGAGATTGGGGGGGGGGGGGCGAAGCCTAGGAAGAGCAGAGTTTGGGGACAGGAGGGAGCTCAGCAGAGATGTGATGCTCTAGAGCCCATCCTCTGAAGCTACCATTTTCTCCAGGGGAACTGATCTCTATAGTCTGGAAATCAGTTGTAATCTGGAGATTGGTAACCCTATCTCCTAGATACACTAGCCTGGTATCCTTTATCATCCTTTCCTCCATATACAAAAAACAAAAGAGAAACCAGAAATGAATTTTCTAGCTGTATCTGAAGAAATGAGCAGTGACTAACCAAAGGTCATGCCCTGCCACAAATTGTCTTAGTCTTTAAGGTACTATTGGACTCCTGCTTTTTTCTACCAATGGCCATAAACAATAAATTTATTGATGATAATAATAATACTATTCCAAATAAGAAATATACTAAAATAAACTATTACGGATGTTAGCAAAAATGTGAGATTTTTTGTGCTGATCCCACCCTTTTGCCATTAAGTCACAGCTGACTTTTGGTAACTCTGTAGAGTTTTCAAGGCAAAAGATAGTTTATCATTCCTCTGCCTAGAAAATCCTGGACTTCCTTGGTGGTTTCCCATACAAATACTAACTGCTTCGCTTCCAAGATCTGATGAGATCAGATTAGCATGGGATATCCATCTCAGGTATTGATCTTAGATGGTGTTTTAAAAAACAAAAACGTAGCATATGAGCACTGCTTTCTACAATGTGGACAATGTCTTCACTCCAAGGCAGAGTAGGTAAAACTCAGAGACAGATGGGTATGCACATAATTCTAGGCAGGGCTCCCCCCCCTTTTTTTTTCTTTGCAGGAATGCACAGGAACACAGTTCCGGTTGGCTTGACATTGGGGGTGTGGCCTAATATGCAAATTAATTCCTGCTGGGCTTTTTCTAAAAAAAAAAAGGACTATGTGTTTCTATGTGAGTACATACATTCTATTTTGTCAGTGCTTCCTGTTGAAGGCTGTGACTTAGAACGAGAAAGAATACGTCATATAAATGACTGGCTACGTTGATGGTGTCGTCAGGAAAGATTCGGATTTCTGGACCATGGCTTACACTTTCGAGATGGTGGTCTTCTAACAGGAGGTGGTTTGCACCTTACAGCGGTAGGGAAAAGGGTGTTTGGTAACAGCCTTGCTAACCTAATAAGGAGGGCTTTAAACTAAATTGTATGGGGGAGAGAGACAATAATTCAAAGCTTCGTATGATGCCAGAAACTGGGAACAAGAACATTAAAGATTTGCAGAGAGTGGCGCATACGCTAGGTAATGTTAACTTGCAGGTTTGTATGGAAACTAAACCCTCGGGATGCATAAAACATGGATTCCAATGTCTCTATGCTAATGCATAGAGTATGGGAAACAAACAGGAGGAACTGGAAGTCCAAATACAGGAAAGAAACTATGACATAATAGGCCTTACTGAAACTTGGTGGGATGTCACTCACAACTGGAATTTTAGGATTCAGGGGTACAACTTATTTAAAAGGGACAGTGAGAAAGGGCAGAGGCATAGCAGTAGATGTGAAGGAGGTATACATTTGTGAGGAAATATGTGAATCTGAGCATGGCAGCTCAGTTGAGAGTCTCTGGGTAAAAATAAAATGAGTAAGAAATAACAGTGGGGGTCTATTATACACCACCAAGCCAGGCAGAGGACTTGGATTAGGTACTCCTACAACAGATTGCAAAGTTCTCCAAGAGAAGGGATACACTGATCATAGGAGATTTCAATTACCCGGACATCTGTTGGAAGTCCAACTCTGCTAAAAATGAAAAGTCAAATAGATTCCTTACTTGTCCTGCTGACAACTTCCTTTTACAGCAAGAGAAAAAGGAAACAAGGGGATCTGCAATCTTGGATTTGATTCTCACTAACAAGGAAGAATTGATTGAAGAAGTGGAAATAATGGGCACCCTGGGCAGTAGTGACCATGTGATTTTGGAATTTACAGTCTTAGGGAAGGGAAAAGCTATACGTAGTCAGACTTATAGGTTGGACTTCAGAAAGACAAACTTTGATAAACTTAGAATTATGCTGGGTAAAATCCCATGGTCAGAAATACTTAGGAAGAAGGGGGTTCAGGAGGGGTGGGAGTTTCTTAAAAACAAAATGCTGAAAGCGCAATCACAAACAATTCCTATGAGAAGAAAAAATGGAAGAAGCCTAAAGAAGCCGAGTTGGCTCCATAAACAGCTCTCTAAAGACTTGAGAAATAAAAAAGACTCCTTTAGGAATTGGCAGGAGGGCCTTATAACCAAGAATGATATAAACAAACCACCAATGCTTGAGAGAAAAAGTTAGAAAAGCTAAAGTTCAGTATGAGCTTAGGCTGGCCAAAGATGCTCAAAACAACAAAAAAGGGTATGTTCAGAGTAAGAAAAAGAGCAAGGACATGGTAGGCCAATTGCGAGGGCAAGAAAGTGAAATTGTAACAGGTAATGAAGAGAGGGCGGAACTGCACAATTCCTACTTTTCCTCAGTCTTCTCTTCTGAGGGAAACGGTGCTCAACATGGCAAAAACAGAACATATAATGAGGGTATGACGTTCCAATCTCGGATCAGCATGAGGGTAGTACTTAAACACCTAGTTTCTTTAAATGAAACTAAGTCCTCAGGGCCAGATGAATTGCATCCAAGGGTTCTAAAAGAGCTTGCGGATGTAATTTATGAGCTTCTGGCCATTATTTTTGAGAATTCTTGGAGAACAGGAGAGGTGCCGGAAGATTGGAGGCAGGTGAATGTTGTCCCCATCTTCAAGAAGGGAGAAAACGAGTATCTTGGTAACTACCGACCTGTCAGCTTGATGTCTAGACCTGGAAAAGTTTTAGAACAAATCATCAAACAGTCGGTCCTGGAACATTCAGAAAGGATGGCTGTGATTACTAAGAGCCAGCATGGGTTTCTCAAGAACAAGTAATATCAGACTAACCCGATCTCTTTTTTTGAGAAAGTGACTACCTTGCTGGATCAGGGGAATGCTGTAGACATCGTTTATCTTGATTTCAGTAAGTCTTTTGATAAGGTTCCACATACTATCCTTGTTGAGAAGTTGGTAAAATGTGGTTTGGATCCTGGTACTGTTAGGTGGATCTGTAACTGGTTGACAGATCGCTCCCAAAGCGTGCTTGTGAATGGTTCCTCATCCTCTTGGAGGAACAGAGGGAATGCTTATTAAATTTACAGATGATACCAAATTGGGAGGGGTAGCAAATACAGTAGAAGACAGAAACAGGATACAGGATGACCTTGACAAGCTGGAAAACTGGGCTAAAATCAATAATATGAATTTTACCAGGGATAAAAGTAAAGTTCTGCATTTAGGTAAGAAAGATCCAATGCATGGTTATAGGATGGGGAAGACTTGTCTTAGCAGTAGTATGTGCGAAAAGAAGCTAGGGTTCTTAGTGGATCATATGCTGAACATGAGTCAACCGTGTGATGCTGTGACTAAAAAGGCAAATGCAATTTTGGGCTCTATCAACAGAAGTATAGTGTCCAGCACGTGATGTGATGGTATCGCTTTACTCTGCTCTGGTAAGACCTCACCTGGAGTATTGTGTTCAGTTTTGGGCACCACATTTTAAGAAGGATATAGATAAGCTGGAACGGGTGTAGAGGAGGGCAACGAAGATGGTGAGAGGTCTGGAGACCAAGTCCTATGAGGAAAGGTTGAAGGAGCTAGGCATGTTTAACCTGGAGAGGAGGCAGATGAGTGGTGATATGATCACCATCTTCAAGTACTTGAAGGGCTGTCATCTAGAGGATGGTGTGGAATTGTTTTCTGTGGCCCCAGAAGGTAGGACCAGAACCAATGGGTTGAAATTAAATCAAAAGAGTTTCTGGCTCAACATCAGAAAGAACTTCCTGACTGTTAGAGCAGTTCCTCAGTGGAACAGGCTTCCTAAGGAGGTAGTGGGCTCTCCTTCCTTGGAGTTTTTTAAACAGAGGCTAGATGGCCATCTGACAGCAATGAAGATCCTGTGAATTTAGGGGGAGGTATTTGTGAGTTTCCTGCATTGTGCAGGGGATTGGACTTGATGACCCTGGAGGTCCCTTCCAACTCTATGATTCTGTGATTCTATGATTCTATTTGTGGACAAAGGAGAACTTCAGCTTTCATCTTTACCTTTGTTGTCTGCAAATATTGCATGGAGTAGAGTTTGTTGCTGACAGAGAGGCTGAATAACTTCTGTTTGAGAGTACAGCATGTAACAATATTTTTATGAGAATGTATGAATCATTCATGGATTCTATTACCAAAATTTCAGACAACACACCTGTAAATGCTCAAATGAACAGAACAAAATAAAGTGACACTCCAAAAAATTACTTGCCTGATTGAAAAGGAGAGAGGCTAAGGCATGTGGACTAGTTCTGACATGTTGTGACATGTCTGTTCTATATTTCTGCAGGGTTTTGGATTTTTTTTTTCAGTTTTAATTCCAGCTACCTGCTGATCTGCTCAGCTGCTTCATTAAGAGCAAGTCAGTGTGTATATCATGGATCTGAAGAAACAGGAGGTCAACTCAAGCAATAAAATTCTTCACTAAAGAAACAAATAGCAGTTGAATGCAGTGGTGTGAAATCAGCAGCCTAAAGGCGGTTTATTCTTCCAATCCAAGCATCCTTCTAGATGCTCAGTAAATCCCTATGCAGGTTTCTAAAACAGAGAATTTCTTCATTTCCTTACAAGCCAAAATATATGGTCATAATGTGTGAGAGGCCTGATCTAGTGCATTACATGAAATTAAGTTGGCTGCTCACGGACTAAATAAAGGTCCTCAGTGCCCAAATGAAAGGTCTAAACTGAGCCATTTGTATGGGAAAGAAAATAATCTGAAGGAAAGCCCAATTCAAGATGTCTGCCATTAGAGAAAAATTCTTCAGAAAGTGTTCCTGTAATTTTCCTGAATAGCTAAAAGTGAGGTCTCCTCTTTTTTCCTTTGGCTTCTGTTAGTCTGTTATGTAACAAGCCAAGGCAATAATGGAATGTTTTACTCCCTGTCACTCAGTTTAGGCTAGTATTTCAGAATACCCTCCCAAGAGGTTATATGTTCTGACCATCTTAGTCCAAAGCCATTGATATTTCCAAAATTCAAGTTGTTCTAATCTAAATTCAGTTCCACATCCCTATCTCTTTGCAATGGGGATATCCCAGCCCTGTGATTTCTGAAGAGATCTGTTCTATACAATTTTTTACTATTATTTTAAGATTATGGAGAGGAATAGTGGATCAGAGGTAGAACACCTGCTATGCAAAATGGAAGGTACCAGCTCAATTAATCAGATTACATGGCATCAGTTAAATGATTCCAGGTAATACGTGGTAGAAAAGAGAAGAAATGCTGCTAGTCAGAGTGGATAGCATTGAGTTACAGGGACCAGAGTTCTGATTCCATAAAAGGCAGCTTCACATATTCAGATGAATTCTGTGGAGAAGCCATTGCTTACACTCATACTGGTTTACAAGTAGGCTTATGTGGCCAGAAAGGACTATGCGGAACATTTTACACATGCAATTTTTAAAAAGGCTTCCACAGATGACAGCAAAGGCAACAGTCTATAATTCTACACTTCATTCAACATTGTGCAGCCCATGCATGTTTATCATTTTGAACTGAGTGATGGCTTGTGACCAAAGACATTCATGGCTGCAGTTTGTGAACTCCAGCAGTGGAGTAACTATTGGCTAGATTACTTCAAGATTTGCAAACATTTTCATCTGGAAGTTATACTTGATGCATCTGTTTTGCATGAAACTCCAGGGAAAGTAAAAGCCATGTTCACAAGTAGATCTACTGCTTGGAATAAGTTAACTTACAGAGAAGTAACTGTAAAAATGTTCTGCCAAAATAAATATCTTCATTGTTTGCTCATCTATGACCTGTACCTTGTGAAGCATCAGCAGGGAGAGCTACAGTATGATGGGGGGGGGGGGGGCGGGGAAGACTACTTTGTATGATTGGCTTGGTTGGTGAGTTAGAGATGGCAATCTGCAGTCTTATCTTCACACAGAGCTGCTTGCCCATGTTCTGGAATTCTAAGAGGTTTATGAAATAGTATCACAGCCTATTTCCTGAAATAGTTTATATCCGAACTCTAGGGGATTTGATGATTCAGCTAGGAGCCTGCTGAACTGAATAGTTAAAACAATGCATTAGTTAATAAAGCACTGTATATTTTTGGCTAAACCCAAGCTACAGGCAGCGCCACCCCACCCCCAAAAAAGCATCATTAGTACTTTGCCCTCTTCTTATAAGAATGTATGAAATGCCTGGGGGAGAATTCTGCTTCATTTTTTGCTACCTCCTACCACTAATATCATCATTAGTTCTTTCTTGAAGTTATTGTAGCAGTAATTCTGATTCACCATGAGTAACATAACTGTAATGTACCAGTCGCGGAGACGAGCATTGGGCAACGTAGTTTATTACATGGTACAAAACAAGATGGAAGAGAGCGAACACGCGGGCCGGGCCCCGCATATATACAGCACCGGAACTATTCTTCCTGCTGGCCCGTCCAATGTAGGCCAGCCATATTTCCCGCCACTAGCTGTGATTGGCGGGTGGCAGCGCCCCACGCGTCCAATGTAGGCCAGCCATATTTCCCGCCACTAGCTGTGATTGGCGGGTGGCAGCGCCCCGCGCGGAGGCACCTGGATGTTCTCAGTTGCCTCCGCTGCTGGGCGGACTAACGCTATTTTGCTGTTGCGTTATTATGAAATGGTTGCGTTCTGCGAACGCCATACATTACACATAACTACACAACATTTATGTTGAATAGGAAGGAAAAGAGCTTGGCTCTGGAAGAAAGGGTGAATGGAGAGTCTATGCACACCATTTCCCTAAATTCCATGTCTGTAACTGATGTGTTGAATTGACTAGATCACATTACAAGGGGTTTCTGATCCAATCTATGTTTATTTTTGTAAAGATTATTATTGAATGGCCTGTTATTTCTCAGAGGGAAAGGATTCTTTCAACTTTTACTTTAGCTGTTATGTTGTCTCAGAGGCATCTATGTAGCTTGAATAGCCTTACCAGCTCACACACATCAGAGCTTGAGAGCTAAGCAGGGTCAGCCACTGTTAGTATTTGGATAGGAGACCACTAAGGAAACTAGGGTTGCTACACAAAGGAAGGCAAACCACCTGTTCATCTCTTGCCTTGAAAACCCCGTGGTAATTTGGTGTGGTTAAGCATGTGGACTCTTATTTGGAAGAACCTGTTTGATTCCCCACTCCTCTACATGCACCTGCTGATATGACCTTGAGTCAGTCACAAGGTCTCACAGAGCTGTTCCTCTCAAGAGCAGTTTCTGTCAGAGCTCTCTCAGCTCCACCTACCTCACAAGGTGTCTGTTGTGGGGGAGGAACGTAAAGGAGATTGTGAGCCGCTCTGAGACTATGAGATTCAGAGTGAAGGTCAGGATATAAATCCAATTTCTTCTTCTGCTGCTGCTGCTGCTACGGTTGCCATGAGTCATTGTGAATGCATATAATTGTTACTATAAGCCCTGACCTGTATAGCCCAAGCTAGCTTGATTTCATCAGCTCTTGGAAACTTGGCAGGGTTAATTGTGATTAATACTTGGATGGAAGACCACTTAAGAAGTCTAAGGTCGCAATACAGAGGCAGGCAACGTCAAACCACTTTTGTTTGTCTCTTGCCTTGAAAACTCTTCGGTGTCGCCATGAGTCAGCTCTGACTTTATGGATTTAAAAACAACAACAACTGAGCATCTATCCAGAAAATGCATAAACAGCCATTCTTTACCAGGATGGTCCATTAACAATCATATGCACTACAATAACAGTAGAGCAGTCTCTGAGTATTATCTTGAAGTGCTGGTACCCTCCTTCATGTCTGTAGAAAATGGGTTTAAAAGGAGGCCTGGGTTAAAGTGGGGGAATTCCCACTATTCCTCTCTCTCAATTCCTAGAATTCTGCTCCCTTGAAATCGGTTATGGAACATCTTTAGGCTGAATTCCCAGGAGCGGAGAGGGATCCAAGGATGTTAAATGGGATGGCACCTAGCCTTCATAACAATACTGTCAAAATTGTTGTGAGATCTACTGTGATAATGTATATGAACTCTGAAAGGACAATATTAAATGTAAAGTCTGGTATTTCATTATCACAGGGAAATACTATTTAGAAATTTGCAGATAATTGTGCTAAATTTATACTGCTGTCCTATTTTATTAGCTACATGTCAAGATGAAATTGTGGTTCAGTGAAGATTTTGAAATTTGCAGAAATATGGGGAAAATGAGCAGAGAAACAAATATTTACATCAGAGCAATTAACTAAACAAGACAATTTCTTGCCCTTTCCAATTTGAAGCTGGCTGAGCTGGTCAATTTTGAAGTCTGTCTTCAATTCTTATTAGACATAACTATATGAAGAGTTGCAAGTTGCTCTGGTTTCTTGGAAGTTTTCTTTAAATTTTGATATGAAAAGTTGCTGAATATCTATTTCAGAAACTTGGAACAGGACAATTAATCAACAAACAGTATAACCCTCTTGTGAGATGTAAGATTTATTACAATATTGAATAAAATTGTTTTATGAAAAAATGGACATATATTGATGAATAGTGCATTTTTGCAGTCAACTATCACAGTGTTTGGTTCTGTAGTAAGGTCAAAGTATTGGAAGACATAATTTCATCAGATCAGAAGCCCAGCTCTTTTAAGTTCTTGTGTTGTAGGTGTATGAAATATACTAAAATATTTGCAATATCTACATGAGAAGTGAAACAGCAACAGCAATCCTAAAGCGACTCATACTGGAACATCAGTGTAGAAAGTTGCAGTAGAATATTCCATAAGTTAGGTTAATACAACAAAAAATGATATTTAGATTACATTGGACCCCTTTAAAACTTTCAAAGAAAACCATGAGTGGTACTCCAGACTGCTGGAGATATGGAAATAGCATGGGTTCACTGGTGTACATTATGTGAAATTGTCCAGTCATTTGGGGCTTCTGGATAGAAGTCTGTGTCCAAGTAAGCTTAACAGCAAAAATATGTCAAAAATATTCAGGTGTAAATATCTTGTTAAATATGAGGTCTATTGAGGCCAAAAAACTGCTGTTATAATTTGGAACAAGCTTTTTCCAAATATATACCAGTGGACAGAAGATCTAGCTACATCACATCCTATGGATTAGGGTATTAATCTAGACACAGTTAGACATGTACGAGATTTAGACAGAAAAACTGACATAGTCAATTAACAATATAAACTTTGAATAAAGCTCCAGGATGTGTAGAGATCTCAAGATATAAAATTCTTTACCTTTGTATTTTATCCGTTTATATTGTTTGGTTGTTTTTGTTTTCATTTATTGTTGCATTTTTAAAATAACCGAATAAAGAATTTTTAAACATTTCACATTTTAAAAATTTCACCATGGCTTTTAATTGATTTCATCTATCTATCTATCTATCTATCTATCTATCTATCTATCTATCTATCTATCTATCTATCTATCTATCTATCTATCTATCTATTTCTTCATATCATCATTATCTATCTATTGTCAACTCTGTATGGGTGCCTTTTTGAATAATTTGGAAGAAACATGGAAGTGGTGGGAAGTGCTGTCAAGTTGCAACCAACATACGGCGACCCTGTAGGGTTCTCAACGCAAGAGTTTTGCCATTGCTTGCCTCTGTGTAGTGGCTTTGGACTTCCATCCAAATACTAACCAGAGACAACCCCACTTAGCTTCCAAGATCTGATGAGATTAGGCTAGACTGGGCCATCCAGGTCAGGGTGAAAGAAATATGACATGTTTTATAATAAATAATCAGCTCATTTGAAGGCATTGAGAAGCATTGGTTAGCATCTTACTCGAAGGAGGGGGGAGAGGCAGAACAAAAGCTTAGTTAAATAAAAACCACTGTGCCTTCTTGTTCCATTTGATTGCCAATAGTGTACTAATTACTGAAATGTACAGCTCACAAGCTGAAAGGACATTCAGTTGTTGATGTGAATGGATGCCAAAAGAAAATCCAGAGCTGTTCAACACATATAAATAGGAACATGGAACATAAGAATTATGAGTCAAAGTAAGCTGAACATCATAAAATGAGAAACTGGATGTTTAAACATTGCAGTCCTGGAAGTGACTGAACTAGATTAAGACATTTTCAGTGAGAAAATTACAAAGCATTTTACTTAGGAAATGGCAAAAATAGAAGAAACTGAGTTGTTCTAATAATGAAGCAATACGTAGGTAAGACATAGTACAAAGTCAAAGGCTATAATGCAAAGTCTGACCAAATAAATATCAATCAGACTTCATGGAAACATAACCATCACTTAAGTGCTGAAGAGGAAAAAATTGAAAGCTTTTTTGCAAGTGTGCAGGAAGAAATTAATCACATACCTAAACAAGATGTACTGATAATCATAGGTGACTGGAACCAAAAGTAGGAGCAAAGTAAAATCAACTATTGTTGGACAATTTGGGCTAGAAACATGAAATGAAATGAAGCAGGATAGTGAGTCATAGAATACTGTGAAGACAAGTTGTTTATTGTGAACACATGTTTCAGGCAAGCAAACAGATGAATGAATAGGTGAACTTCACCAAATGGCCACCATAGATATCAAATAGATTACATAATCCAAAGCAAATGATGGTTCTGTTCTGTTCCTTCTGCTAAAGTAAGACCAGGAGCTGATTGTGGTACAGTCAATGACTGATCAATATTAAAAATTAGAATAAAGTTGGAAAAAATACCAAAACATTCAGGGAGCCAAAATACAATCTAAACAACATGCCTGAAGGGTTTAAAACACCATATAAATAACAGATTTGCATTACTAAACTCAAGTGAACCAGAAGAACTATGGGGTGAAACCAGAAATACTATCAAGGAAGAATGTGCAAAGGCTATTCCTGTAGCCAAAAAATGAAAAGCCTTGATGGATGACTGATGAAACTCTTAAAGTTGCTAAAGATAGACAAGAAGCAAAAGTAAAAAGTGATAGAAAGAGAATCAGAAGTCTAAATGCAGCATTTCAGCTGTTGGCAACTGGAATAGGAGGAATATGCCTTCATCACTCCAGATGGTTGACATGAGGTTACTTAGCAGCATGTTAAACCTAGGAATGCAGGTGCCTTGGTCCCAAAGCTGGCAAATGACTTGTGGAGTGGCAGGACAGAATTTGCAGTGGATTATGTGGATTTCAGCAGGACTTTTTGCAGGGTTAGCAGTTGGAGCAGTTAGCAAGCATGCTAATTACCATCCAGGGGGCAGGTCTCAGCATCAAACTGGAAAAATGACTGTTTGGAATGCCAGAGGTGGCTTGGGGGGGGGGGGATACAGAGTGTGTATAAGGAACATTCCACCAATGAGGGACTAGGTACATGCAACCCAGAGTTTGGAACCCCTAAAGTCCAAGAGGCAGGTCCCTGGCAAATTTAAACTTCATTTGTGGGGGCAAGAATTTACTGTATGGACAGACCACTCATCCCAGCAATGGTGGCAAACCTTGAAGAACATGAACACCAAACTGCAGAAATGGTTGTGGAAGATTCAAGAGTTCAACACAGGACTTGGACATATGGCTGGATGCAACATGTAGCTGCATATTTCTTTCCCAAAAAGTACGGACTCCTATAGTAGGCTCAGTTTCTATATGTGTAGTTATATACTGAATGACTTGAATGTGTATTCTCTGATGTGTAATATGTTAACTGCATGTTTTTCATAACTGGTCTGTTGGATTTTGCTACAGAGCAATCTTCATACCAAGGGATGTTCCTCTGCTCAGAATCTTGGGGGAGGAAGGTGTGAAGAAACGCCTTCAACCTGGTTGGTTCTGGGGAGTAAATTTTTTAAAAAGCTGTCCCCCCCCCCCCCCCTGTGGGCTGGAAATGAGAGGGGGAAGTCAGCCAAATCTGATGATACTTAAAGAAGAAGGAGAAGAGAAGAGATTGGATTTATACCTGGGCCTTCCAGTCGAGCATTGGAGGGAGGCAGACGTGTGGCTCTACAGCTCCATAATGATAAGTCTATGATAAGCCTCTTTGAATTTTAAATTTTTGTTTTAACCCTGAGGATTTTACCTTTTCCATCTTAACTCTCTCAACTGTAAGCAGAGTTTTTGAGGAATGCAAACCTCCCCTGCTTAACTGGATAATTAGCTGGCGTCCTCACCATCTCTACTCTGGAAGGTTGCCAAGTGGGAGCTTTGCTTACTTAGGAACTCACTACTACTATTTCCCCTCAGTTGCTCTGCAAGCTCTTCTTTTAATAACAGTGAATTTGATGTCTTTTAAACGTGGGAGAGATGCAGAGTTGTTTTTAATTACCCCATCCTTTTCTGGGCTTGCATCCAATACTCTGTCTACCAGTTAACATGGGCGTTACCAAAAGACCACGAGAAGCTGAAGATTCTCCATTACCACCTAAACAACTGAAAATATATGACTTTTATTCAGCCCAAGTGCCCACATCTAATCATTTTGAGATTTTGGCTAATTTTGATAATGAGGATGTTATTGAGCAGCCCTCACTTACACAAAAGTCTACTGACCCTCACAACATGATTAATACAAATGCAAACTCTGAGGAAGCTGCAGACAAGATTAACTCTCTAAATTCTACTGAAAGCAACAGTCCTGAAGTGGGTTCCAGAGAACTCTTTAATATAACACATTTAACAACTGTAACAGTAGACTTCATCTGTAGCCAGTTGAAACTACTTCATAATAAAATGGACTACATTATTGAGCAGCTAACTTTTAAAAGAAGCACCTTGGAACAGGGCACCCCATCTGCCAATGAATTACAGCCAAAGGAATATGATAAGCCTTTTTCACCGAGTAAGAACTTAATAAAACCCTACAAATTGATTCTCACCTCAAATAAAATTTGCCTAACTATTTGCAGCTACAGAGGACGATGCCCTGCATGGAATACTATGCAACAAACTAGGAAACATTTGAAAACATTGTTTCCAAGGGAAATGAGCCAGATTGATCTACTAGAAGTGGATCTTGTGAGTGGCAATGCCCAGATTCAGAGAGTGATATTATAATTTAATTCAACACGTATACCTCAGCTTCTATTACGATCTAAAGGTTATCTGGCATCTAAGGGAGTCTTCCTATCCCGTGTTTTTAAGAATGAGATGATCTCTCTGCTACTACCCACCAAGAAGTGTCCAACTCAACAGAATTATCCCCTGACTACAAAGGTTGACAACAATAAGTCAAATAGGGAAGAGCCAACTATGGACATAGTAGCAGGAAATAATATTCTGGAAGATAATATCAGAGATCACTTCCAATCACTTCAAGCATAAGAACAACAGGATATCCTAAAGAGACTGGATCTATTGAGGGAAGATCTCGTATTAAAACAGCCTGAATTCCAAAAGAGAAGCCAAGGGATTCCCAATAATCAAATAGAAATTTCCCAGGACACCTTACCAACAAATTCAGATCAACAAGAAGAAGCCTGTACTCCTATAATCTCCAACCATTCTCTTCAGACCAATTTTAACTCTGACAATTTGGCTTCTAATTCTACACCATCCAGCTTTCCATCTACCAATGGGTGTATATATATCAAGACTCTCAAAAACTACATGACTAAATTACAGAGCTGGGCTGACTGTCCGAAAAGTCTTCAACTAGAGACCTTCACCTCATATCTTGGAATATTGCCGGCTGGCTGAATAAATAATGTGATCCTGACTTTATCGATTTCCTTACCCATTATGATTGTATTCTACTTCAAGAAACTTGGTCAGAATTAGAAATCAATATCCCTGGATTTCTTCCATTCAACCTTGCTGCTCATAGAAATGCTTCCAGGGCCAGATTTAAAACTGGATTAAAAATTATGATTAAAGCAAATATATGTTTCGACGTAACTTTTCTTGACTCTTCCCCTCCCCTAACACAAGCTCTATTAATTCACTTAACTAATTCTAAGCTGATTCTGGTAAATGTTTATCGTCCTCCACCTGAGGACGATTTAATGCTTTTGAGCAATTGGAACAAACAATCTGATTTTATTATTTCTTTGCTTAAACGTTTCCCATGTACCCCGCTCCTTATAATGGGTGATATGAATGCACGGATAGGATCAAATAACCAAAATCTTATTTCCCCTTTAGGCTATGAAGGATTTGACCATTTACCCCTACCCCTTGCCGACATACGAATTTCTAAAGATACATTATATAATAAGGCGGGTTTACAATTTATGGAACTTTGTATTACTTATGATCTTAATATCCTAAATGGGTCACCCAGTTTCCCAAATGCAAATGAATTTACCTACTCCTCAACAACAGGTAGTAGTGTTATCAATTATTGCCTTTGTTTCTCAGAACTATGCCTACTAGTTAGCTCTTTTTCCATCGAAATCCGCACTAAGAGTGACCATCTGCCCCTCCTGCTGACACTTCATGGCAACTCTCTTATAACAAATATGCCAGTGTCTATATCCCCTGATAGTGTTTCCCAGGGCTCTGTTATAATAATCAAATGGACAACCCAAACTGACAAAGAGTTACTCTGCTTATTTCAGTCAGACAGAATGTTGGAGTTTAGAACAATTATTGCCAAAACCTGGTCTATGGAGGAGGCCAATTTAGCCTATGCTCAGAAAATTGCTTCCTGTAATTCTGTAGCCAAACCAATTTGTCCTCCTAACCCCACCTGTAATCAGTGGTTTGACTCAGAATGCAGGATTATGAAAAAACTTCTCAGGGACTCATTTAGAACTTTTAGGCAAGACAATAATTCCTGCAACCTAAAAATTTACTCTGCACACAAGTAGATATATCATAGCCTTATCACCGAGGGAAAAACGTTTTATAAACAAAAATGGGACCATTTGCTGAATATAATTAAAAGCAAAGACTGTAAACTATTCTGGCAAATGCTCTCTGGTTACTTGAAAAATAATTCAGCCCCGGCTGTGATTACACCTACTCCTCAAAAATGGGTTGATTATTATTTTGAAATATTTAATGACCAAGATATTTCAATAGAGTGCAGAGAAGAATTTACCTTTTCAACCAATCCAGAATGGTCTCCTGTAAGTCCCGAAGAAATAATTGATTTAATCTCTGAATTGAAGATTGGCAAGGCCCCTGGTTTAGATGGTATTCCAGCTGAACTCTTTAAGAAGTATGTGGACTGGTGGCCATTCCACTGGCAAACCTATTTACTCTTATAGATCAAAACGGAAACATCCCTGAGTCCTGGTTAAGATCATTAATATGCCCAATATATAAAAAAGGTAATTCGGCTTCCCCTGGAAACTATCGCCCAATCAGTCTACTCACCATCTCATGTAAGCTGTATTCTAAACATCTTGAACGTCTCCTGTTAAATAAGTTAACTAAAGAAAAGATCATTGGCCTGTAACAAATTGGTTTCCTCAAAGGGAAATCTACAATTGATCATTGTTTCACCCTTGCCTCCTTGGCAGATAAATATATGAAGCCTAAAAGAGGGAAATTGTATACAGCCTTTATTGATTTAAAGGGCGCTTTCGACTCAGTCACCAAAGATCTGCTATGGGAAAACTTATAACTCTGGGGATGGAACCATGCCTACTTTTCTTAATCAAGAAACTACATGATGCTACCTCAGATGTTATTAAAGTATCCCCTGATGGTCAACTCTCTTCTAGTTTCCCAATTACTAAGGGAATAAAACAGGACTGTGTTCTTGCCCCTTATCTCTTTAATCTGTTTCGGAATGATTTGAACCAACATATGTCCATTGTGAATGACCACCCTCCCTTCTAGAACAATTAGCAGTGCCTTTACTGCTATACGCTGATGACACTGTTATTCTTTCACATACCAGAATTGGCCTCCAAAAATACTTGAAAGCCTTTCATCAATACTGTAGATTGAATCAACTGGTAATTAATTATGAAAAATCAAAAATCCTGGTTTTTTCAAAGAGCTGGCCCCTGTGTAAATGGTGCATTGATACAGAAGAAATTGAACAAGTGAAGGCTTACAAGTATTTGGGAATTACCTTTAACTACAACCTTAGATGGTCAACGCATCGTAATAGAGCTGTAAATCTAGTAAGTTGTTCTCTGGCACAAATTAAAAAGTTCTGTTTCTTAGGAGGTACCCAGTTCATTCCAGCAACTCTGAAAATTTACAATGCTAAAATCCTCCCTCAGTTGCTATATGGAATACCTTTGTAGATTGGAGCCTTTAGTCCCTGCATGGAGAATGTGCAATCATCATTCTGCCATCAGATTTTAGGTGCTCCCAAATGTGTCCTCTACTCATCCATTTGTGCAGAGCTAGGTTTACACCTCCTAGAAACCAGAGCCTGGATTATGGCTTTTAAATACTGGTTAAAAATTCATTTCAGAATGGATTCAGGAAGTTTATTACACTACCTGATGAAAGACAGGCATAGCATTAATTGGCTCTCTACATTTACCCACAAACTACAAAAACTTGTTATTGCGGTGGACACTCTTTTCTTATGTGATGAATTATATATCTTAAGAACAATCCAATTTAGGCTTATGGATCACGAATACCAAAAGTGTTCCCCTCACATTCCCCAGTTTTCTCTGCAGCCAGTCTAGGTATACCCCAAAGACATGGGAAGATACCCCATTATTTTTTTACTTTAGACTCCCCATTCCATCATCAGACTTTTACTTTGGTGCATTTAAATGCCTTCCCATCAACAGTTCTCTATGGTAGGTTTAGACAGATACCTCTCCAAAATAGATTATGCCCATGTGAATTAGGAGTCCTTGATTCTATATCCCATATTATTTTAGAATGTCCTCTCCTGGCCTCACAACGTAGACAATTTTTAGCTGAATATCTCCAACACAATGTATTTACTAAAAGGAAAATTCTATCCTACCTTTTAGAAGATGTTAATCCCCATATTACTACTTGTGTTGCGAACTTCTTAGTAGAAGCCTATAAAATTAAATCTAGGCATACTACTGTATTTTAATTGCTGGGTGCCTATGCTTGATTAGTATTATTGGCTGCTATTTTAATTGATTGTTAAATCAATTGTTCTTATTATATTTCAGGCCTTTGTACCTGCTTTTGATTGTGAATCATTATTGCTCTTATGCCAATAACAACAATAATAATAAGAGCCAGTTTGGTGTAGTGGTTAAGTGTGCGGACTCTTATCTGGGAAAACCGGGTTTGATTCCCCACTCCTCCCCTTGCAGCTGCTGGAATGGCCTTGGGTCAGCCATAGCTCTGGCAGAGGTTGTCCTTGAAAGGGCAGCTGCTGTGAGAGCCCTCTCCAGCCCCACCCACCTCACAGGGTGCCTGTTGTGGGGGAGGAAGGTAAAGGAGATTGTGAGCCGCTCTGAGACTCTTCGGAGTGGAGGGCGAGATATAAATCTAATATCTTCTTTTTCTTCTTCTTCTAATAATAATAACTTTTTATTTATATCCCGCCCTCCCCACCAAGGCAGGCTCAGGGCGGCTCACAACACACAAATGCAATACACAGTAAAACCATACTACACAATAATTACACTTAGATAAAACCATCATTTAAATTGACTTATATTAAATTAACGTTATGGTGCTATAACTCAGATCTTCTATAAAATTCAGTGGATAAAAACATCTTCAGCGAATCTATCTTGGCTCAGCATTAAGTGAAGGCCATTTTAAAGAGAAAGGTCTTGCAGGCCCTTCGGAATTGGTCCAAACACTGCAGGGCCTGTATTTCCTCTGGGAGTTGGTTCCACAGAGTGGGGCTGCAATAGAGAAAGCCTGTTCCTGAGTAGTCTTCAATTTGGCCTCCCTTGGCCCAGGGATATTCAGCTGGTTCTTTCCAGCTGACCTCAGCGCTCCCTGAACAATAAAGGTCTGAACTTTGAACTTTGAACTTCGGATTTATACTCCCACCCTTCACCATCAGAGCAGCTTACAATCCCCTTTCCCTTCCCCTCCTCACAATAGACACCCTGTGAGGTAGGTAGGAGTGCGAGCTCTAAAAGAAACTGCTCCTTCCAGAATAGCTTGGACAGATTTATGACTGACCCAAAGCCACTCCAGCAGTTGAATGTGGAAGAGTGAGTAATTAAACCTGGTTCTCCCAGATAAGAGTCCACACATTTAGACCGATTCCCCACTAGCCTTGACCCAGTCTCACATTCTTCTTCTCTGCAGGCCTTCCGTCCGATTTCACACAAGCTTCCCCGGGGCTGCAACTTGCTCTGTTTCTTTCACGTGGCAAGCAGAAACCAGTTTTTAGAGGATCTTGCTTGCTGCATGAAAGAGGCGGAGTGAGTTGCAGCCCACGTGCAGCTTGTGAGAAATTGGAAGGAAGCCCCACGGAAAAGAAGAGCGTGAGACCAGGACAAAGCTACTGTGGAATCGGTCTTAATCACTACACTAAAGTGGCTTAAATCCAGTGATGGGAGCTGTGAATGGGCAAGCAAGATCTTTCTGCAAACTTGAACAATGCCTCAGGTTTGTAGAAGAATCTTAACTCATTAAAAAAATACCATTGGGGTTTAAAAACACCAAAAGGATCAAAGGCACACCTGTAGCTTTAACAAATACGTTCCATCAGTGGCTGTTGCTAGGCAGCCATAGCACTCCAATGCTTGGTTTCTGTGAGTAAAAGATGGGGGAGGTCCTTTCTAGAGCTGCTTTGGTCTTTGAGGGAAGAGTCATCAGGGTCAGACCTGGCTAGCATTGCCAGCTCCAGGCTGGGAAATTCCTGGAGATTTTGTGGTAGAATCTGAGGAGGGACAGGGTTTGGGGAGGGGAGAGGCCTCAGCTGGATATAATGCCATACAATCCACCCTCCAGAGCAGCCATTTTTTCCAGGGGAACTGATCTCCGTTGTCTGGAGTTCAGGTGTAATTCCAGGAGGCCTCCAATTCCTACTTGGAGGTTGGCAAACCTAGACCTGGTAGCAATCTCTGGATGACTTGATAACACCTGACTTGCATTACTCAATTAGGCCTGGCTGCTTGCTACTGTTCAACAGCAGCCACCCTATAAAAGCCAGTGTGGTGTAGTGGCTAAAGCTTCAGAGTAGGGACTGTGAGACCCAGATTTGAATCCCCATTTACCTGTGGAAGCTCACTGTTTGACTTTGGACCAGTACATGTCATACCTCTCAAGTTGTTGTTTAGATAAAAAAGGAGTATAGGAGAATAATATATGCTACTTTGGTCCCTACTGTGGAGAAAGGGTAAAAAATTATTTGCCTCCAGAGCTTTTTTTTGAGCAGCAACGCACAGGAATGCAGTTCCAGCTGGCTTGGTGTCAGGGGTGTGGCCTAATATGCAAATGCATTCCTGCTGGGCTTTTTCTACAAAAAAGCCCTCCTCGCCTCACTACCAGGCCAGCATCTTTTCTTCTTCCCATCCCTGTTGCTGCTGTCATCCCCAGAGCCACCATGGCTCCCCCAACTGCCAACAATACTGGCAGGCCCAGTATAGTTTCCAGTTTTGCTGGGGGCCCTCCACAGCTTCCCCTATCACTGCTACAGAAGCTGGTTCCACCATTCTCCCACCAACCCCCCCCCCCATTATTGTTGCAAATCATGTGAGTCCTAGCATGCATCCCAGCCTCCATTAGGGTTGCCAAGTCCAATTCAAAAATATCTGGGGACTTTGGGGGTGGAGCCAGGAGCAAGGGTGTGACAAGCATAATTGAACTCCAAGGGAGTTCTGGCCATCACATTTAAAGGGACAGCACACCTTTTTAAATGCCTTCCTTCCATAGGAAATAATGGATAGGGGTACCTTCTTTTGGGGTTCATAGAATTGGACCCCCTGGTCCAATCATTTTGAAACTTGGGGGTTATTTTGGGGAGAGGCACTAGATGGTATACTGAAAATTTGGTGCCTCTACCTCAAAAAACAGCCCCCCCAGAGCCCACGATACCTCCAGATCAATTCCCCATTATACTCTATGAGAATCAATCTCCACATAGGGAGACATTTCCCTCCCCAATTTCTGGTGACTCTGAAGCGAGGGATTGGCATCTCTACACACGAGTTGCTGCCAACTTCTTCAAAGTAACACAGACACACCATCCCAAGAGGAAGCCTTTCCAATCGGAGACTGAAGCCTCCGGAGGTGGAAAGTCACATGGTGGCTGTGTGGGTGGTGTTTCCCCCTGCTGGCCAGCTGACTGGGGGCAGGAAGGAATCTGGGAAAGCAGGAGAACCCCCGCTGGGAGCTGAGGATTAGCAAGCCTTGCTTCCATTGGTGAGCTCGCCATCAATGGTCTCCTGATCACTCCCCATCCTTTCCACTGCTGCCTCCTGGAGAAGGTATGTTTATTGTCTATACATGGCAGACAATGGTTGGGGGCAATTTAAACACACACACACTCACGAATTTTTTAGTTTCAGTTTTTGCTGCAAACCTGAGGAGCAGGGCCGTATCTAGGTGGAGTAGAGGGAGGTGCTTGCCCTGGGTGCCGACGAGGGGGGGGGGGTTGCCAAATTGGGTATGGAGTCCATTGTATTCTATGGGACCATAAGATAGAATGGCCCATTAGGGGGTGCCATTTTTTCATTTTGCCCCCCCTGAAAAAACATGTAGATCCGGTCCTGCTGAGGAGTCCCCCAAGTTTCCAGAAACATCTGTTTAATGTCAGTATGTGAGAGAACCAGTGTGGTGTAGTGATAAGAGGGTTGGACTGGTGTCTGGAAATCCCCAGGTTTGAATCCCCATTCATGCCATGGAAACACACTAGGTAACCTTGCTCTAATCACATTCTTTCAACCTAACCTACCTCACAGGGTTGTTGTGTGGATAAAATGGAGGATAGCAGAATGAGGTTACCCACTCTAGGTCCTTACTGGGGAGAAAGGCAGAGTATAAACAAAATAAATAAATAAATGCGGGTCCGATCTGCAGATTTACATATCCACAGATCAGCCCAGATATATAGATGATGATATGGTGATAAGGTTGAAAATTACAGAGGGTAAAGAATGATATGATGATATGGTGATAAGGTTGAAAATTACAGAGGGTAAAGAATGATATGGAACAAAACCTGCATGTGACACTGTGTATATATTTGCAAGTACTGAAACTGCTAGAAACAGGATGTACCTTTTGGCACTCATGAATGAACACAACGTTAACTAAATAGTTTGGCTGAGCCATAACTGAAATCACAAGATAGTAAATTAAGAGTTGCAGTACACATTTCAGCATGTAAGTATTTAACTGTACCGAATGCCTTAAAATTCAGTTATCATTACCTAGTTGACAAGTGCGCAGCTAAACTGATTAATCTAAATTCTGATGTTCTTGAAAATATATGACTGGGCTACAGTACTCTGCCCTCTATTCACAGTGCTTACTGTGATGTGCTCCTCCTGAAGTAACTTTTGGAGGCTTCAGATATTCCAAAATGCTGTGGCAGGATTGCTGATAAGAACACATTGCAGTAATCATGTTATTCCTGTACTTAAAAACATTTATTTGTCTTATAATGAGGGGGGATCCTTCTCCATGTGCCCTCCCCCACCTTCTGAAAGGAGAATGGTCTCCCCCTTGAATTATGTCTGATATGTTCTCTGTGTGTGTGTGTGTTCTGGCATGCAGTGAAGATAGGGTTGCCAGATCCCAGTCCAGCCAGGAAATCCCCCAGTCTTCGGGGCTCCAATCCACTAGCCCAAAGCTGGCAGTTGGAGAAAATCTATCCCAGACAGGAACACTGTCATGTGACATATTTGATGCGATGACATCACTTCCACGTGATCTTGTCACCAGCGTCAGATGATGTCATCTTGTCACTATCACTTGGAAGTGATGTCATCTTGTCACCAGCATCAGATGATGTCATCTTGTCACCAGCATCAGATGATGCCATCTTGTCACCAGCGTCACTCTGGGGTTTGGGCAAAATCTGTTATGTAGCAAAAAAACACTAGTTTTTGTCCAAAACCTAGAGTGCCATGTGTGATGTCAGCAGCACGATGATGTCACTTCTGAGTCACATGGCAGAAGACTCCAGGATTGGGTCCAGGATCCTCCTGCCAGCAGTGAGGTAGGACCTGGCAACCCTAAGTGAAGATGTTGCTGTGGGTGAGCTTATTTGGTTGATTTATTGAAATACATCTGTGGTCCTTTTGTTGCGTTTTTAAAGATCCACCTAATGTATTATTTCAAATTTAGCTTTATTGATTGAGCAGTAACTTAGGCATCTTGACTCTAATTAGCTTTTCTTGACAATTAGTCCCACCCCCCCACACCTGTATGTAATATCTGAGGAAAATTGTTTAAATGAATCTGAAGGAGTGTACATGTACACGTACTATGTCTCTCAGTTCTCATTTATACGTAGAACTGAATTTTGTTTGTCTTGAAGGTGCTGCTAAACTCAATTTTTGTTCTCACATCAGTTTGTTAATTCTTGTGTTTGTATGCTAATTTACTGCCATTCACTGATCTTGATCCAATCTTAGCTATAATCACCCAGTACTTATGCTTCTTGACTCTTAATGGCCCTTCCTGACAACCAACCTTCCCTCCCCCTCTCTTCCTATATGTAATAGTTGAGGGAATTCTGTTTCACTGTATCTGAGGAAGTGCGCTTGCACACAAAAGCTTATAGCCTGAATAGAACTTTGTTGGTCTTAAAGATGCCACTGGACTCAAACTTTGTTTTGCTGCTTCAGACCAACATGGCTACTCCACCTGAATACTTCTTAGCTAGTTAGCCTAGAACTAGTATGTCTTAGGCCTGTATTTCCCACCAGAGAAAAGGTGGTATATATATATTTGTGGCTGATCTCGTATTTAGGTAGTGATTAAGATTATTTTATACGTGTTATATGACTGTTTAAAATATATTGCCAGATGTTCTGTACTTGAGGAAAAACAGAAGAGAGATTGAATTACATTGAGTTAAATTAAATATTTTCTGTGTCAACAAAAGTAAGCTTTCTTGGTAATGTGTATTAAATGTTTAGGGGAAGCAGGAAATCTTCTTGGATTTCGAACTAAAATATCTCACTCTCCCTGCCTTGGTTTTCCTGTCTGTAATATTCCGGTAAACTCCATTAATATTAGCAGAATGATCAATGTTTAGTTTGAAAATACACTGTTAAAGTTCATGTCTAAAGTGCATCATGCCCCTCTCCCCATGTCTCAATAACAGAGTAGCCGTGTGCATACATATGACCAAATCTCCTATTATGAATGTATCTGTCCATAAGGTTAGTCTCCAAGTACAAATGATCAGTATAAGATAAGAAATACTTTGTATTTGAAAACAGGATCATATGTCAGTCATATATAACATTAACAACTCATCTTAGCTGTGTGATGATAATGCATAGACAATTCAGAACTGTACACCACTATATAAAATTTTACCAGGCAGATTTTGCATAATAAATAAAATGTATTATATAATGAAGCAAAGTAGAAATTGCCATGATAACTAGGTGCATTTTACCTGTTGAGCAGTTTAGCCATATCAGGACTATGTGTATTTTGCACTTAATAAGCAATAATTCTGTGCCAAGGTAACCAACATTTTGTGATACCAACCATACCTCCTATGGAATTGCACACATTATAAATTGCGTTTATTCTGCTTCTGCTAATCATTTGGGAGGGCCAGGAAACTATGCAAGAAACGGAATACTAAGGGCAAAGTCCTAACAATTAGCAAGATTCTAGAATTAACCTCTTCCCACCATACATTATTTCTCAGCAGCCCCGTAGCCAGGATTGGGGGGGCCTGATTTTTTTCAGGGAGCACATAGTGGCCTCAACCTCCATGGCCTTCTCTCCTACCACCGCTGAGGAGAAAAGCTGCCAGCTCGCTGCCATACAGCCTCCCCCCTCCCCACAGCTGCCCCAAAGTGATCCCTTTCCACCCCTCTTCCAGCAGCTCTGGTGGGGAGGTTTAGATACATGCTGCATGCTCCAGCTAGGCAAGCCCAGCAGGCCGGGGGGGGGGGGTGGAAGGCGCCACCAAGTCGCAACTGACTTCTGGGGCTACAAGACCTCCAATTCGGATTTCTTCCTGTCAGAGGGCAAGCCGAGGCTGCCCAAGCGCAGCTTCCACCCTCGCTCGGGTGGCCAGCGAGACCAGGCCAGAAAACCCCTGCAGATGAACATCACCTCCCCACTGATACCCAGCCCCAGACTGCAGCCGGGACCTCCACTTGTGTGTGCCAGCCTACCCTACCCTGCCCTACCTACAATGGAGCCATCCGCTCCCTATCCCCACCGCCCAACTTGAGGGCCAGAAGCAACACAGAGCGTAAGTTTCAGTCCTGGGCTCCGAAAGTGCCCCATTGTTTCTGCCTGCTGAGGGGTCAGAGAATTCTTCCGGCCCCTAAGCAAGCAGAAGCAACAGTGTATGATGATGGCAGAATAGAGAAGGATGCAGCCAAGGCACTGGAGGCTGGTTAGGGGCCCCAGGTTAGGGAACCCTGCCTAGCAGTCGGGGCTGTGCCCCCACAGGCCCCCTCATAGCTATGGGCCTGTTTCTTAGTTTTATTAGGAAATTACAAGTTTAATTTCCACAACCATAAGAAGAAACATTAATCCCTTGTGATTTCAATGGGAGGCCTTGCTTTAAAAATTAAAAGTGATAGTTTTATATTGCCAAATGCCACACATGTATGGAAAAAAATAGTTTGGATCATAATTGCACATTTAAATATTAAAGCATAGTTAGGACTTTGAATGATATTTTGACCTATTCTAAAATGTATATTGTAGACCCAAATAAATTATTTGAATACGAATAGAGACTAAATTATTGTCCCAGCTGATATTGCCTTGCAGCAGACAAATAAATACTGTAATGCTTACCCTTCTAGGTTGAGTAAAAGAAAGTGGTATGTGTTGACTTGCTAACTGGTCCTATTGGAGATGCTTTCCGTTCCACAGTTCTCATTTTCTTATGAAATAAGAACTGAGATTTTGCTAGTCTCTATAATGGCACTAAGTGGGGGTATAACCATAAAACATCTGCAGTAGTGTTGAGGAAACTACCCAAGATAGGAGCTGGGGAAAGTACACCACGACATCATCTGGATGCAGCCCCATAGCCAGAATTTTTTGGGTGGGGGGCCCCAGAGGATAAAATTTTGGGTGGAGAAGCCGTGGGGCTTCGTTGCGTCTTCCAGTGGCCAGCCGCCCAGCCCCAACTCTCTCTCTTGTGCTCTTTCTCTCTCTGTAGCTCTCTCTTGCTCTCTCACTCGCTGTGTGTGTCTCTCTCTCCTGCTCTCAGTCTCACTCTCTCATTCGCTTTTGCTGTTGCTCTCTCTCCTGCTCTCTCACTCGCTATTGCTCTCTCTCGTATTTTTCTCTCACTCACTGAAGCTCTCTCTTTTGTGCTTTCTGTCGCTCTCTCTCTGTCACTCTTGCTGTAACTATCTCTCGTGCTCTCTCACTTGCTCTTATGCTCTCTCTCTCGCTGTCACTCTCTCTCTCCTGAACTCACTCATTCACTCACTCTTTCTCTCTCTTGTACTGTCTTGTGCAGGGGGTGGGGGGAGAAATAACCTGGAAATGGAGGGGCCCTACAGAGGGAAGGGGGGTTTACATAGAGTGACCTCCCCACCCCTCCATAGCTATGGGCCTTTCTGGATGCTTCCTTCCCCATTCCTAGTCACCAGCTGTGGAAGAGATGGACTTCAGAATGAGTTCTGGCACTTCCCCTGCTCTTGTGGTGCCCTACAGCTAATCAGCAATATACACAACTCAATCGTTATAGTGACAAATTACTATGTAAAAAAGTGCATATACAAATTACAAGAACAATTCATGAAATTTCTTCCAAAAGGAATCCCGATGTGCAGGCTGCCGACTTTAAAAGTCCTGTTTCAATTGTCACTCTTCCAGCAAAGGGCGCTCCATTAAATCTCAAAAAAGACGTCCCCGTTCAATGATGCTTACTGATGATCTTCCTGATGCATTCCTCACTGCTAAGTATTTTTTATATATAATGATATGGGAATATAAATTCTCCAGGAAAATTTTCAATTCAGACGGCCTTGAAAATTTTCCTGGAGAATTAGTCCTGCCATTTAGTTTGGGAGATGTTTCTGTGCTTTCTCAGTGCAGAATAAACCCCTAGTTCTGTTCTATCTGTTGATAAGTCAACAGATAGAACATTCCCTTTTCCCCATCCTTGGCACTTCAATTGTAGCCAAAGGCTTCTTGTAATTTAGTTGATGTTCCAATGACTGCAAGCTATCATCACAGTACCCATACTCGTTCTCAATAACATGATAAGGCACATTAAAAACAAAAACCCCTGTTATATAGCATAGTTTTATTAAGCAGGGGTGAAGTAAGATGCCAAGTGGAAAACAATTTGATCCAAATAATACCTTCTCTGGGAGGTCCAGTAGCTTCTTTATGACTTTGAGGCAGATGTACTTGTGGTAACTTTTGACTTTAGCATGAAGAAGCAGAAGACACACAGCCTTTTCTCTTTCTGCTGCTTGTTTTATTCTGCTTAATGTTATCTTATTAACTTATTATCACAGGCTCTCAGTATCATTATTTCCTGCTCAGCACTATGAAAAGCAGTAGGGTTGCCAGAGCCGGCATGTGGGAGTAGGCGGCCACTTAGAGCACCACCCCACCTGGGGTCGCTGCTGGGCGCCCCCCATGAGCCAGGCGGGGGCTCGTGTCCTGCGCACCTTGAAAGGTGAGCAGGAGGTGACCATCAGCTCCCCGCCCCCCCCCCATCAGCCTTCCTGTGCTGCAGAAAGGCTGAGTGGAGGAAGGGGCTTGTGTCCCGCGTGCCTTGCTAGCCTGGACTATCCAGGTATATAAAAATAAAGGACCCGATTTATTGATAGATATTTTCTGTTCCCTTAATTTTTCCTAAAATACAGAAATTGAAACAGGACAGTGTTCTTGGGATTGTGCTGTCAGTCATGACTAGCTGAAACTGATCTGGAGCCATAGAGGGCTATGTCCAAATGTTAAATACCAAGGATTTCATCAACTGGAGGTCCATGATAACAACGCTCAAAGAGATGTTAATTGAGACAGTCTTTTAAAGCGAGTCTTTTAGAGCCAATTTTAAGAACATCAAAAAGTGTCCTCTGTCTGTCATGGCCATTTTAGTATGCATGAGGAGGATGAGGAGGGAATCCATTCTGACTCCCAGAAGCAGTTACAAGTATGTGGCACTGAACTCACCAGAATGACTCCCAATTTGGAAAACAAGGGAGTGGATTTTTTCTAATAGCTTGTAGCTCCAAGAACTATATAGTTTATCTTTAATTACCATCTTTAGGGATAGGTAAGCGTCAAGGTTTAGAGGATTGTGTTTTGTTCATATTTCATTTTATCTTTTGTGTTTGAAGATGCAGTTTGTGGTTTGTATTTTTTATTAAAATGCTTGTCATTTTTAATGCAAACATTCTGATAGCTGTGACATGTTTGAACCTTGTTCAGTCCATATGTACTAGAAGCAGAAAGGGGAGGGAATAGCGATTTAACTCCACTTCTCTAGAGTGTTCAGCATAACGGGCACTTTCACACATGCTAAATAATGCAATTCAATCCACTCCAGCAACTGTTTGCAAGTGGATTTTGCCATTTTACAGAGCGAAATCCAGTTGCAAAGTGAATTAAAATTGGATTGAAAGTGTGTTATTTACTGTGTGTGAAATAGGCTATATAACTGTGTTGTCCCTTGTGAGTATTCAGCACAGAAGAGGGAGAAGCCAACATGGAGCTATGCCTTTAAGCCACAAAGTAGCCTATGGTGCCTGAGCTCTAACCTTCAGTCTGGATGCCTAAAAGGAAAACTGGTTAGCTGGTGGAGTCAAAGATACCCAGACAAGGTATGAGCGGGGAAGGACAGAGAGGGAGAGAGGGAGAAACCTTGCTCTGCACAAAGCCCAGGGCAGCTGTGCATTTTCCTCTCATCAGCACCAGACAGAAGTATGTGCTCACAAGTCCCGTTTCCCCACAAAGACTTACTTTCAGGAAAGAATTCTTACAATGGCAGTGCCAGAGAGCGGTTTTAAGCAGATCTACTCAGAATTCTACAAGTCTATTCAATGGGGCTTGTTCCCAGGACAGTGTTCTTGGGATTGTGCTGTCAGTCATGACTAGCTTAAACTGTTCTGGGGCCACAGAAAGCTAATTCCAAACATTGTGGTTCATTTAAATAATATTTGTTGTTGTACAATATCTATGAAAATGTGTTGGAATCCAAAATGCATGTGAATTTTGCAGGTAAGATTTACGATTAAGAAGAGGTAGGAATGTGGCCTCCTGCTTGCAGAACTTCAGTAGATTCTGCTTGTGTGCATTTTGCTTTTAATTTGTATTCTTCACCTGGATCCTTATCCACCACAGTATGTGCTTTCTGGGAAAATTTCACATGCCTTGTTTAACTTGTTCCTTTTGACTTATATTTAATAAACAAAATTTTAAAAGAACCCCATGTTAATTTTGTGTCCCAGTACTAGTAGATATTTAATTAGGGGGAAGTATAGCTTAAATGTTGTATTCAAACAAATTCCAAACTTTCTATGGAAATCATTTTTAAAAATAATACTTTTGACATTTTAACGACAATGTAGCATGTGCTTCCTTTATGTTATTTAAAAGAACATCTAAAGGCACAGAAAACTATTGACTCAATATTCGTTGTTGGGTATACACATGTTCACTTATATTTTTCAGTTCATCATACTGTAACCTTGCACTTAACCTTTTCAATATCAATTGATGTAGCAGATTTAATATTATTTCTAGGCAGATCATTTTGATTATATTAATCTCACTCTTCAATACGATTTAGTATCTTTTTAAAAAGTTAGCATATCTAGTATTTATTGGATTCTCATGTTTTACAGGAGATGCACGGCTGAGAGATCAGACAGGGGTTCTCTCTGAACGACGTGGTTCCTACCCATTTATAGACTTCCGTCTTCTCAACAGTAAGTACATCACTGCTTGGGAAGTAGGATAATACGGGAACATTAAGATGACAATTGGAGTTGTATTTATCTTACATACACACACAAAGTAAGAAGTATTTTCTACACTCCATGTCCATACTAATTATGTTCTATTTTTACTTTGTAGATGCTTTTTTTCATTTGTTTTCACTGTGTATATATGCTCAATGAATACCCTAAGTACTGTTTAATGTAATTGCTACTGCTGAAGTAAGGCAAAGTCAGGATGCTGGTGAAATTTAACCATCATCTGTTAGTCTTCATTGGGTCTACCGTCTACACATTTTGCCAGGTCCCTCCTGGCAACAGATGGTGGATGGGGGGGACTTAGCAGAAGGGAGACCCAAGTTATGTTGCTGGTGATCAGGGCTTTTTTTTCTGGAAAAAGAGGTGCTGGAACTCTCAAGAGGGAATGAAGGAGAAACACACAGATGCCTCTCATTAACTTTTAAACATTTTTTGTTCTCAGCATTTTTTGTTTCCAGAAAGAGATTCCGGAACTCTGTTCCACCGTGTTCCCCCAGAATGAAAGCCCTGCTGGTGATCCAGCAGCATCATTTCTGGCATGTACCAGAAGTGATGTCATCATACTGGCATATCCCAGCAACATTCTAGTATTTGGACAACAACTCTATGGTAAAACTGGCTTCTAACATAGATTTTTTGCCCAAATACTAATGTCACCTGGACATCACCAACGTTATGACATTACTTCCAGTATATGCCAGAGGTAATGCCACCACATTGACAGTGGTGTAGCCTGGGTTTTCCTCCTACCCCCCCTGGAAAGTCCTCCCGCTGGCCAGCTGATTGGTAGTGGGGGTGAGTCCTGTGAGGGGACTTCCCCCGTCTTCAGTGGGGGCTGGCAACCTTGATGTATGTTCATTTATGTTCTGCATGGTTGAGGAAATTCTGTTTCACTGTATCTGAAGAAGTGTGCTTGAATAAAACTTTGTTGGTCTTAAAAATGCCACTGAACTCAAACTTTGCTCTTATGTTCTGCAGTTCATCATACCTTAACCTTTCACTTATGATCTACTTTTTAAAAAACCTCTTCCCAACATTCATCTTCCTACAGCCACATTCTAGTGCCTATTATTGTGCTTTCCATTATTGACATGAAGCATGAGTATAGGAAAATACAGTATACAGTTGCATAAGAGCTCATGCACATTCCTCTTCAGCGTATCTTCCCATAAATGTAGGAACATGACTTTCAGTGTTAGTTAGTTTATTAGATTTGTATCCTGCCCTCCCCGCTAAAGCAGGCTCAGGGCGGCTCACAGTACGCAATAAAATCACAATAACAATTAAAATAAATGTTAATTAAACAGTTAAAACAATTAAACAATTAAAAACAATCTGGTGCTTTCTATTGGTATGAAGCATTTCTGTTGATTGAGCAAAACAACAGTCATTGGCTATGATAAAGCTGTTTAACTGATCTTTGAACAGTGTTTTCAGAGGATGGAATTCTTGGGCAGTCCATGGATCTAGATTTGGAGGTGGTTTGTGCAAATTATGCCTTCCATAATGGAACAGTCATGGGAGCCATTCTGTAATGGCTGACAGAAAAAGCTGTAGGTATGATGGAAAAGCCTCAGATCTGCAGTTACCAGCATTTGAAATGGACTTCAGGAGGTGCTGAAGATATAATCAGATTAGATAGTACTGACTGCAAATTAGATACACCAGAGGCTATTAGGGTAGAAAAACAAAAATGGCTACTGCCTCTCCTGAATATATAAAAGCCAGCACTAATCAAAACAAACATGCCCTTCCTATGGTTAACCCCCCCCCCCCCCCAGATGCTGGTAGTTCTCATAGTAGCAGTTTTAGATACTAAACTGGGTAAAGAGACCATAGAAGTCAGCTTTAGCAGCATTGTATAGTGGATGGTGGATATGCTTTTGCTTCTCTTAGTCTTTTTTTTCCCTTTTAAATCTTAAGAGAAAAATGTAGAATCTTTGCACCTTCCTGATATTTGATATGTGTTTGTTGTGGGGGGGGAGACTAAGAAGGTTAAATAAGGTAGATTAAATGTGCTATTAAATCTCTAGTGCCAGATTCCAAGAAGTTTTAGAAGGAATTCTGATTACCGTAGTTCTAGAACATTTATGAAGTCACTTTCCTTCCATAAATTTGTGGGATTCTGGAGCATGATTCATCCATATAACGTTCCAAGTGTTTTACAGTTTTTTATTCTGTGAGGAAGAGCCATGGATTTTATAAACTAAACAGAGCCCCATCTGTGGAGATAACAAGGCACTCTGTACAGTGTCTAGTGTAAATTTCAAGTGTTCCAGTATTGAACATTTACTTCATTCACTTTTTCTTTTATTGGCGCTTAGCCTAGCTTGGCTTTTACCAAAGGATTCTTACTGGTAAGGCAACAATAATTTAATTCTCTGATTGACTTAAGTTGTTTAGTGAGTCACTGAACCAGATCCTTTGAGTGACTCATGCTTGGCAATTAAAATTATCCTTCATTACCCTATGATGTAGTCTGTCAATGACTGATGCAGCACATTTCTTGACTGCATTAATTAGGATCAAGAGGGAATTCCATACAGCGCAGTTGCACTGGATTCGTGAATCACAGCACAGCACAGCAATTAGGATCAAGAGGGAATTCCATACAGCGCAATTGCACTGGATTCATGAATCACAGCACAGCACAGTGTGAAGAGACCTGGATGTGCCCCCCACCTCCCATTTACAATTCAGTAAACAACTGAAACAATTCAGTTTACAACTGTTATTAAGCATCAAAAAGCTTTATCCCAACCAGGAGCTTAGATTTAGGAACAATCTTAATTTACTCCACTGTCACATCAGAAAAACAGAGAAAGCCCCACATCCTATATTATTTTCACACAACAAAATTTTCCTGCAACCCATTTTGTTGGTGTGGTTCTGCCACTGCAGTGATATGCTGCCTGCAAGCAGGCCCCCTTTCTGCTTTGCACATACTTACAGATGCCAACAGTTTAGGGAGGAAGAGCTGTTGAAACAGTACAGAGAACGGGTACATATAGGGGCATGGGGAATCATTTGCAGCACTCACAGACTGAGGCAACAATTCTGCATTATTCTTTTCCTTAGCTTCCTTTTGTATAAAGTGCCCATTGTGTGATTCCCCACTTGTGTTCTGTATGTTCCTGATGTGAGACCAGAGAGATGTAGCTGTGTGCCCTGTCATCTGAGAGATAGGTATCCTGTCTGGTTGTGATGTACTGCTTACGAAAGCTGTGATTAGCTGCAGGTTTAGTTGTGTCCTTAGTTGCACTGTGGTTTAGAGGCATTTTTGTTGTGGTTACTTGGGACCTCTGTATTTTCAGTCTCCTATTTCATTCTTCTACTGGAGTTTTCCCAGTTGCACCAGTACATGGGACAGGGAGCAAGTTGGGAAGGCTTTAGATACTGACTAAGCCCCTTTTATCTCCCAGTTCACCCCTGATGACATGCCAGCACCAGGGTTATCTTGGTGCTCTGTGGCACCTGTGTGACTTGGCACTAGCATATTTCTAGATACGTTGCCATACCATCAAGTTAGACTCACACACTAACACAATCTTGTTTTTCACCACAAAATGAGCAATAATATTTAACACCTGATTAAAAATCCCCAAAACAGAAGGAGCACTAGAAGCACCCCCCACCCCCGGCTGATGATAATGGTCAGAGAATTTCAAATGGCAGTGAGTTTAAGTTTTAAGGCTTAAGGCTTATTGGATTTATATCCCACCCTCCCCGCCGAAGCAGGCTCAGGGCGGCTCACAACCAGCAAAATAAGAACAATTTAACAGATAAACAATAAGACAAGTTAAACAATTAAAATGGTTAAGAACAAGTAAAATATTGGAATGTTTGGTGAATTGGAATGTTTAGTGCTGGGAGAAAACATAGACATTGTGGGAATTTCAGAAACTTGGTGGAATGAGGAGAATCAGTGGGACACGGTGATTCCTGGATATAAGCTATATCGGAAGGATAGGGAGGGAAGGGTTGGAGGTGGGGTGGCTCTGTATGTCAGAGAGGATATACGGTCCAGTAAGGCTGAGATCAGAGAATTAGATTCACTTTTAGAAATGCTTTGGGTTGAAATAGAGGGCCCAAAAGGAAATTTAACTATGGGAGTTTGTTATCGCCCACCAAATCAAAAGAGAGAGGACGATTATAATATGATGGAAGGCTTAAAGATAGCGGCTAAACGTAAAAACTGTGTTGTAATAGGTGATTTTAACTACCCGCAGATTGATTGGGTCAATATGTGTTCTGGTCGAGAGAAAGAGATTGAGTTTCTTGATGCTCTCAATGACTGTGCTATGGAGCAGATGGTCTCAGAACCTACCAGGGTTGGGGCGATCCTGGATTTGGTCCTAAGTAATGCCCAAGACTTGGTGAGAGATGTAAAAGTGATTGCGCCGCTTGGGAGCAGTGACCATAATGTTATTGATTTCACCGTTTGTATAAATAGGGAGTTGTCCAAAAAGACCACCACAACCACGTTTAACTTTAAAAGGGGTAAATACACTGAGATGAGGAGGCATGTGAGGAAGAAACTGAAAGGAAAGGTACATACGGTCAAAACCCTTGAGAAAGCTTGGACGCTATTTAAAACTATAATCCTAGAAGCTCAGATAAAATACATACCACAAGTTAGGAAAGGCACAAACAGGCATAAGAAAAGGCCTGCGTGGTTAACAAATAAAGTAACGGAAGCTGTAAAAGGTAAGAAGGACTCCTTTAAGCGGTGGAAAACCAGTCCAAGTGAGATTAGTAAAAGGGAACACAGGCTGTGGCAAATCAAATGCAAGACTGTGATCAGGCAGGCAAAAAGGGACTATGAGGAGCATATTGCAAAAAACATAAAGACCAACAATAAAACTTTCTTCAAATATATTAGAAGTAGGAAACCAGCCAGGGAGGCAGTGGGGCCCTTGGATGACCATGGGGTAAAAGGATTACTGAAGGAGGATAGGGAAATGGCTGAAAAGCTAAATGAATTTTTTGCCTCCGTCTTCACTGTAGAAGACGAGAACTTTTTGCCCGCCCCAGAACCACTAATTTTGGAAGGGGTGTTGAAAGACCTGAGTCAGATTGAGGTGACAAATGAGGAGGTCCTACAACTGATAGACAAATTAAAAACTAATAAGTCACCGGGTCCGGATGGCATACATCCGAGAGTTCTGAAGGAACTCAAAGTTGAACTTGTGGATCTTCTAACAAAAATCTGTAATCTTTCATTGAAATCTGCCTCCATTCCTGAGGACTGGAAGGTAGCAAATGTCACCCCCATCTTTAAAAAAGGTTCCAGAGGAGATCCGGGAAACTACAGGCCAGTCAGTCTGACTTCAATACCGGGAAAGTTGGTAGAAACCATTATCAAGGACAGAATGAGTAGGCACATTGATGAACACGGGTTATTGAGGAAGACTCAGCATGGGTTCTGCAAGGGAAGATCTTGCCTCACTAACCTGTTGCATTTCTTTGAGGGGGTGAACAAACATGTGGACAAAGGAGACCCGATAGATGTTGTTTACCTTGACTTCCAGAAAGCTTTTGATAAAGTTCCTCATCAAAGGCTCCTTAGAAAGCTTGAGAATCATGGAGTAAAAGGACAGGTCCTCTTGTGGATCAAAAACTGGCTGAGTAATAGGAAGCAGAGAGTGAGTATAAATGGGCAGTCTTCGCAGTGGAGGACGGTAAGCAGTGGGGTGCCGCAGGGCTCGGTACTGGGTCCCATGCTTTTTAACTTGTTCATAAATGATTTAGAGTTCGGAGTGAGCAGTGAAGTGGCCAAGTTTGCGGATGACACTAAATTGTTCAGGGTGGTGAGAACCAGAGAGGATTGTGAGGAACTCCAAAGGGATCTGTTGAGGCTGGGTGAGTGGGCGTCAACGTGGCAGATGCGGTTCAATGTGGCCAAGTGCAAAGTAATGCACATTGGGGCTAAGAATCCCAGCTACAAATACAAGTTGATGGGGTGTGAACTGGCAGAGACTGATCAAGAGAGAGATCTTGGGGTCATGATAGATAACTCACTGAAAGTGTCAAGACAGTGTGCGTTTGCAATAAAAAAGGCCAATGCCATGCTGGGAATTATTAGGAAGGGAATTGAAAACAAATCAGCCAGTATCATAATGCCCCTGTATAAATCGATGGTGCGGTCTCATTTGGAGTACTGTGTGCAGTTCTGGTCGCCGCACCTCAAAAAGGATATTATAGCTTTAGAGAAGGTGCAGAGAAGGGCAACTAGAATGATTAAAGGGCTGGAGCACTTTCCCTATGAAGAAAGGTTGAAACGCTTGGGACTCTTTAGCTTGGAGAAACGTCGACTGCGGCGTGACATGATAGAGGTTTACAAGATAATGCATGGAATGGAGAAAGTAGAGAAAGAAGTACTTTTCTCCCTTTCTCACAATACAAGAACTCGTGGGCATTCGATGAAATTGCTGAGCAGACAGGTTAAGACGGATAAAAGGAAGTACTTCTTCACCCAAAGGGTGATTAACATGTGGAATTCACTGCCACAGGAGGTGGTGGCGGCCACAAGTATAGCCACCTTCAAGAGGGGTTTAGATAAAAATATGGAGCACAGGTCCATCAGTGGCTATTAGCCACAGTGTATGGAGCACAGGTCCACCAGTGGCTATTAGCCACAGTGTATGTGTGTATATAACATTTTTTGCCACTGTGTGACACAGAGTGTTGGACTTGATGGGCCGTTGGCCTGATCCAACATGGCTTCTCTTATGTTCTTATGTTCTTATGTTCTTAAAACAGTCTGGTGCTAATTGTATCTGATATTTTCTTGCTTCAGATAGCATTAGGCTTCCCAAACCTCCCGCTCTGGCGGGAGACTTCTGGGTTCGCAGCCTCCTCTCCCGCTCTTCAAAACTCTGGAAGCGGGGGTGGGGGGTGGAGGGGGGGGAGAACATACCTTTAGGCTTCATGTTGTAGAGCTCCTGAGCCATTTGCAAAATGTCTGCCCCTTTAAGGCTGGGCAGGAAGCAGGAAGCAGAAAGGGCTTCTGAGAACGGCCCCTCCCTTTCTTTGCTTTCGTTTTCACAGGAAGTAGAGTTGTCCGGAGGAAGATCTGGTAAGTGTGTGTGTGTGTGAGAGGGAGGGGGCAGGGGATTCCCTAGTTTGGAGGCCCTCCCCCCCTTTAGAAAGCGTGGGGGAGGGAAATGTCTACTAGGCACTCTATTATTCCCTATGGAGAACGATTCCCATAGGGAATAATAGGAAATTGATCAGTGGGTATTGGGGGCTCTGGGGGGGCTATTTTTTGAGGTAGAGGCACCAAATTTTTAGTATAGCATCTAGTGCCTCTCCCCAAAATACCCCCCAAGTTTCAAAACGATTGGACCAGAGGGTCCGATTCTATGAGCCCCAAAATATGGTGCCCCTATCCTTAATTATTTCCTATGGAAGAAAGGCATTTTAAAAGGTGTGCTGTCTCTTTAAATGTGATGGCAAGAACTCCCTTGGAGTTCAATTATGCTTGTCACATCCTTGTTCTTGGCTCCACCCCAAAGTCTCCTGGCTCCGCCCCCAAAGTCCCCAGATTTTTCTTTAATTGGACTTGGCAACCCTAGATAGCATTCAATCTATATTTGATGTATCTCAGTCACCCCATATAAATCCTTCAATGTCAAATTAACAGCCTGCCAGAATAGAGTTGTCTTACAGGCCTTGCAGAACTGGGCGAGGTCCTGCAAGGTCTTAGCTTCTTCTGGTAGTTGATTCCACCAATAGGGAGCAGCAATGGAGAAGGCCTGCTCTCTGGTGGACTGTAGTCTAGCCTCCCTCGGCCCAGGGATCGCTAATAGATTTTTCGTCCCAGATCTAAGTACCCTCTGGGGAATGTGTGGGGAGAGACGGTCCCTAAAGTAAGCAAGTCCTCAGCCAAATATTAAAGGTAATAACCAGCACCTTGTAGCAAATCCAGTATACTATTGTCAGCCAATGCAGTTTCCGCAGCCCTGGCTGTATGTGCTCCCACTTGGGGAGCCCCAGTAACAGCCTGGTTGCCGCATCCTGCACTAGCTGCAGTTTCCGGGTTTGAGACAGGGGCAGCCCCATGTAGAGGGCATTACAGTAGTCCAATCTTGAGGTGACGGTTGCATGGATCACGGTTATCACTGTATAGGACAGAAGCTTCCTCCACCAACCAGCTGGTCTGCGGTGGAGAGGAGCCCCCAAAACTGGGGATCCCCCACTGGGACCTGGGTGATGACAACCGTATGCAACAAACCCTGTACTCTAGGGTTGCCATATTTTGAAAAGCAAAAAAAGGACGTATTTCCCAAATGACTACTTCAAACAAGTTATCTCTATGACAAATCTCATTTTAAATACTCCTACTATTTAAGCTAATAATTGTTATTAACTAGGAATATTCCTAACCTTCCAACCCAAACAAGAGGACATGTGTAACCCTACTCTATTAAGTGGAAAAGTATGGAGAGGAAGTTCCAAGCTGCCACCAAATAATCTGTACCAAACAGTAATCCTCCTGGCCACTCATCAGTCCTAAAAGGGCTGTTCTGAAGGCCAAGCTGTTTCACAGTAAACCATCAGTCATCCAGGATTTAATCTTAGATATTTTTAAACCAAAATTGTATGTGCATTCTAGAGATTTGATTGGGTGAAGATGAAGGAGTAGGTCTCTCCAAGTTGCACACATACTTGTGGCATCTGAAGAAACAGGCACTGGTTTTATTTAAACTGCCACAAGACTTAAACATTTTTGCTGTAACAAGTCATAAATCTTCATTTAATTTTTGGTGGGGGTGGGGGTCTGCTCTCCCCACAAAATAACAAAACTAATGTTGAGATATATATCTATTCTATAAAGCAATATCTCAGTGATGGTTTTGCAACCACAGTAAAGGATAGTTTATAATCTAAATGTTTTACATCATTACATCTCACCATTCAAGCCATGAGTTTTACTAAATATGTAAATTTCCTTTAAAACAAATTTTTGTGTGATAAGTTGCTAAGTTTGTTACCTGACCTTCTGTTCCAAGGAAGAGGGTGTATTGATGGTAACACTGAGGATACATTCTGAATGACACAAGGAAGAGAGGAAAAAAAGTGAAAGGACCATTAAGATGATAAATTAAAAGTTGGGTTTTCTGTTTTTACAGGTTATGTTCATTTTCCTTAAACGGGAACAAGGGCTATTTCCTTTCACTAACTCTGTAATGGCCACATTTTTAAACAATTATCCTTTTATAAAGCTTCAGATCAAGAGTAAGTTCCTAACTGAAGACTTTCAATCTTAAATTAACTGTGTACTGTGGCATTCTGTATGCACAGGTTAACTGGAGAGACAGCATTAAAAATATCCAAGAAAAAAATAAATAAAATGTCACTCTGCATTAGAATTACTTTTACAGCTATGATTTTGTGGCCTTCTAGAACTAGTGAATTAAAGAAACAATGTGCAAAGGTCTATCAAAAATATTTCCCATATTCTGCCATGCAATTTACTCCCAGGAAAGTGACCTTATCACTGCAGCCTACACCAGTGAATTCATAAGGGTTGCTAGCAAAATGCTGGCAATCATTGGGAAGTTTAGGAGATGGCAAGAAGCAAATGGGTGTTGTGAGAGCTTTTTTTCTAGAAAAAGAGGTGCCAGAACTCTCAAAAGGGAAATAAAGGAGAAACACACATGTTTGTACTCATGAACTTGTAAACATTTTTTGAGAATTTTGTTTCCCCAAAGAAGTTCCAGAACTGTGTTCTGCCATGTTCCCACAGAAAAAAGCCCTGGGTGTTGCAGTGATGCCATAATGTCACTTGTGGCACAAACATGGAAGTGACATCATTATGACACTCTAGGATTCTCCCAAAATTCTGTGGTCTTGCCATAGAATTTTGGTGGAGTCCTAGACTGTTGCACTGATGCAATGATGTCACAATGAGTTTACACCTGAAGTTATGCCATGGCACCTATTTCCCTCGGGTTTTTTCCTCACCACTCTATTGAATGGTGACAGGCAAATGGAATTGTGGGGCAAGGACGATATCTAGCCGCTTTAGAATTCAGCTACAGATTTATGTTGGACATGAGGAACATAAAGCCATTTTAGATGTTTTCTGCATGGATTATCTGCTCTGAGTTCAGTGTTTTTGGGAAGCAGCCCCCCACACACACACACACACTGCTTTCCTGTAGTAGCATGGTGCATTCATGAATCTCTGGCAGTTTCCCTGACTTTTCTCTGATTTTCACAAACCTGCTTTGCTCTCGAGTTTTGGGAATAATTGCAGCAATGACTGATTGGCTGCTATGTTGGTAAGAAAAACTGGATTTTCTGGCCAACACGACAGCCATTTCCTCCACTGGCCATAGGGCTGCCAATCCCCAGGTGGGGGCAGGGGATCCCCCAGTTTGGAGGCCCTCCCCCCACTTCAGGGTCGTCAGAAAGCGGGGGGAGGGGAGGGAAATGTCTCCGTGGAACTCTGTTATTCCCTATGGAGATTTATTCCCATAGAAAATAATGGAGAATTGATCCACGGGTATCTGGGGCTCTGGGGGGGCTGTTTTTTGAGGTAGAGGCACCAAATTTTCAGTACAGCATCTAGTGCCTCTCCCCAAAATATCCTTCAAGTTTCAAAACGATTGGACCAGGGGGTCCGTCCCTTTAAATGTGATGGCCAGAACTCCCTTTGGAGTTCAGTTATGCTTGTCACAGCCTTGATCTTGGCTCCACCCCAATGTCTCCTGGCTCCACCCCCAAAGTCCCCAGATATTTCTTAAATTGGACTTGGCAACCCTAACTGGCCACTAGAAGACTTTATATATACTTTTTAAAATAGGCAGTAGAATATCATTATATCAATGTACTGCTGCAACAGTAAGTGTAGTGGGGACAGCACTAGAGACTCGCTTTTTAAAAAATGAAAGCCTCTGTCATCTCCCCCTGCAGATATAGAGGGAAACACAAATCTTCTCAAGGGGAAGGGCTAGAGACTTAGTCTTTTTAATTATTTTTTTTTTCTAAAGCCGTAGTGTCCCAGGGGAGGGTGGGAATGGCCACTTCTGGTGGATTGGGGCAGGGAAACTGTGGGGAAACATGCCAGGTGAAAGCTCGGTTGCTGCTGTACTTTATCTGTAGCCACGCCAGGAACAAGGAAGACACAAAATTTCATCCCTGTGTGGAAGGCAGCTTAAATTTGAGGCATCCATAATAACAGGAGCATAAATATCTATTTCAAGACATGAGTATCTAGGGAGACATAAACATTTTGCTATGGCAATACTCTAATTAAAAAATCAATACATTTCTATACACATGAGCATATGTTTAACACTGTGTTGGGTAATGCCTGACTGTGTTGTCCAAATGGATTGTTGAGGGCTGACCCAATGTACTGACAAAATTTGCTCACTTCTTCAGATACCAGCTGGCCAGGGGCAGGGACTGGTGACCGTAGATAGCTAGAGAAGGAGGAGTGTTCTCTTTAAAGGCTGAGCTGAAGAGAGGCTGCAGCAGGAGAGTTCCCTTATCCAAAGAAAAGTGAGTTGGAAGCAGAAGGAGGAAACATGTAGTTAGTTGTGTCAGGGCTTTTATTTTCTTTGTATCACATATACAGTTTTTCCCTTTTTCACTGTTATACTAATAATTAAAACTCACTTGTTTGTTGAGTACTTACAATAAATTTATTATTGTTATACTGCCTGTGTCCTCATGCATCTGCAGTCACATAGGAAGGTGTTTACTGAGAAGGAAGACAGAGGGTTTGAGTGGGTGCTCTGGCCCTCCCAGACAGACGCATACCTGAGTGGTGGCAGCCTGTAGAGACCCTCCCTGGTCCCCTGTTTGTGACAATGTTATATAATGTTTGAAATTTAGTTTAGCTTCTCTTTGCATGTGCAAAAGGTAATATTGCATTAATCCCACCATGGAGATGTAATGGGGAATTATGTAACATTTCCTAGCACAAAATTCTGTAAAATATTATTGGGATATGTCACTCCAGTCATGAAAGAGTCAACCTGCTTGTTTATGCATGCTAATTCTTAGCCAATTAGCTTATAACCAATTAGGTTTCAGGCACATATTTCCCCCAGAGAAAAGGTGTTATTCTTAATGAGATGAGCTGTTATCAGTTAGGTATATAACTTAGAACACTCCGTGAGAGCTTTAACAAGTACTACATATATTGAAAACAAAATTTTAAGCCACAGTATTTTTCACATATTAATTTGCAATTATTTTACAGTCCATTTTACAATATACAATGTTTTTCTTCATTTGTAGGACTTCCTAAAGTCCATTTCACCAATGCAGGTTTGATTGCAGTTCCCAAACTGGTGTGGCTGCAACTGGACTGCTGCTTCCATCCACTTTCAGAGAATCCTTCTTCAGGCAGCTCATCAAGGGATACAATTCAATTTGGCACTGCTCTGCTTATCTCCAAGGATCAAGCACAGCTCCACACTTCTATTTGTCCTTAGCTTCTCTTGAAAGGGTCAGCCTTTTGTTTTTGTTTTCCATATATGTATTAGTTAAAGCTCTCATATAGTGTTCTAAGTTATATACCTTACTCATACCCGTGAGCTCTCTGGTTTCACATACTTTTGTTGCAGTTTTTCAGTTGGCTGATTGATAAATTGGTTGGGATGCATGCTGTTTGTCACATACACAGGAGGGGTGGGGCTTTGGGGTAAACTGTATTATTTTCTCATCTCACTGAGCAAGAGTACAGACCACAAGATGAAGACCAGTTAGTTAGACCGTTATTGTTTTCTCCCCCATGTAACCCTTACCTATTTTATACTAGTTTTCTTAGAGCTAATTACACATGTATGCTGCGTTGCTTTACTCTGCTAATTATATCCAACAAATATTACTGGTGGTTGTTGGCCCAGGTTGTTCTTGGGTTGTTCTCAACCATATTTGTATTTAGGTTTTCACTGAAATATCATGAGGTTAAACATAAATGTCTTTATTCCTAGATTCAGTTTTTCTATCAAAAATGTGAAAGCACCCATGCTTAGATGTTCTGTGTATTCCAGAACGTATCATTTGTTTTATCATTTTCCTCGAAGCAACTAAATGCAGTGTTAAAAATGCATTTGTTTTCTCTTGGGTTGGAGAAAAGAACCACAATGTTTGTGCTTTAAAAATGCATCAACCACAAGATGACCTTCACTGAGTTCTAGCTTGTTGGTTTAGTGAAGTTCTTTGTACCAATTGTTTTTCAACAGATACCATTTACTCAGGGGAAATTAGCACAAAGAAAAAGGTAAAGAGACTGTTAAGCTTTCAGAGATACTTCCATGCATCCAGGCTTTTGCGTGGGATCATACCACAAACTTCATTGTATCTGCTGGATGAAGACTACCTTGGTCAAGCAAGGGTAAGAAGTATATGAATTTAGAGCTTTTAAAAAATTTACTATTCTAAACCAAAGTGGGGGTTAAATTAAGAACACCATCTCTGGATTGAACTCATTCAAATTTAATGCCAAGGACTTTCATGTTACAAATCCAATGTAGAATTCCTAGTTATTTTTCTAGTTATGCACCTGAAGTAAAGGATAAAGCATAGAACATTTCCTCATCCCTCTCCAGATTAAAATAGAAAATTGGGGATTTGGGATGTGTAGGGAAAATCGGATTCAGAAGAAATAGAGATCTGAGTTGTTTTCAAGGATGTCTTATCTACTGGGATGGTATATAAATAGAATAAGTTCAGCCTGGTCACTAATTTTACCTAAAGTTACTCTATGATATTTGCTACCAAAGAGCTTAATGTTTAACTGCATATCCACATTAATCGCTACTACTTACCTGCATTACATGAAGTTTTATTTTCTTCCATCAAACATACGTTTCTGCATAATAATGATGAGGTCTGCAAATGGCTGATGGGGCAGAGAGGGAAAGTCCTTGATAGGGTTGCCAATCTCCAGTTGGGGGCAGGGGAATCCCGTAGTTTGGAGGCCCTCCCCCCACTTCAGGGTTATCAGAAAAAAGCCCAACGGACATAACTGCTTATAGGGGGAAAGCCCACGTGGAAAAATACCCACATGAAGAAGAAGAAGATATTGGATTTATTTCCCGCCCTCCACTCCGAATCTCAGAGCAGCTCACAATCTCATTTATCTTCCTCGCCCACAACAGACACCCTGTGAAGTGGGTGGGACTGAGAGGACTCTCACAACAGCTGCCTTTTCAAGGATAACCTCTGACTGACCCAAGGTCATTCCAGCAGGTGCAAGTGGAGGACTGGGGAATCAAACCCGGTTCTCCCAGATAAAAGTCTGCACACTTAACCACTACACCAAACTGGCTCTGCGTGGAAATAAGACTACATGGGGAAAAGCCCACACAGAAAAAAGCCCACATGGAAAGAAGCCCACATAGAAAAATATCATGTAAAGCACCATAGATATTGATAATTGTGGATAACCATGCACCTCCATTTATTTATTTTATTTTTATTTATTTTATCAAATTTATATCTCGACCTCCCCTGGCGGGCTCAGAGCAGCTAACAAGAGCAAATTAAACCACATAAAACATTAAAACATTTATAAGAATGAATGAACAGGTATTACCTATATTTTATGTTGATATTTTAGGATCAAGGGAACCCGGGCTCGGAGGACAGTGCACCCCACACGGGGGCAGGTGCTGACCTTGGGTGTCCGAGGCCCAAATGCTGGACCTGCACTTGCCACAAACTAACACAACCTGCTTGTGCATTAGCCAGTGTTAATTTGTAGCAAGCCCAGAGCTGGGCTCACACTTCTCCTCTGAGTTCAGCTTCCCTTGCAAGGGAAGCCAAGCTTGGGGAAGAAGAATGCACCCTGCTCATTAAGACAAGAGCAGTCAGGCAGGGCTCACTGTCCTTTGAGCTCAGCTTCCCTTGCAAGGGAAGCCGGGTTTGGAGAAGAGCCCCACCAACCCTGTGAGGTAGGTGGGGCTGACCAGGGAAGCCGAGAGCTGTGGGATGGGTGGTGGGGTACGTAAGGTGGCACCCCAGGCAGCCTCCTAGCTCTCCTACTCCCACGTGTCAGCCATTTGGCAAGCCAAGTCCCTCTGCAGTCCATCAAATATACAAATCTTAGCAAAAATATTTTTAGTTATAGTTGATAAAACCACAACACAAATTGTTGCATGTGAATATAGCATAATTTGATCCTAAAATAACAACATAAAATATAGTAATACCTGTTCATTCTCATAAATGGAGGTGCATGGTTATCCACAATTATCAATATCTATTTTTTCAGTATGGGCTTTTTTCTTTGTGGGCTTTTTTCTGTGTGAGCTTATTTCCATTTGGGCATTTTTCCACGTGGGCATTTTTCCTGTGAGCATTTATGTCCGTGGTTTTTTTTCTGTGAGCTTTTTTCCTTTAGGCTTTTTTTCCTTTGGGCTTTTTTCCTGGAACCATCAGAAAGCAAGGGGGGGAATTCGCCAAACACTCCATTGTACCCTATAGAGACAATTGGAGAATCAATCAGTGGGTATCTGGGGCTCTGGGGAACTGTTTTTTTGAGGTAAGGCACCAATTTTTCAGTATAGCATATGTTGCCACTCCTCAACACCACCACCCCCCATGTTTCAAAAAGATTACACTAGAGATTCCAATTCTATGAGCCCTAAAAAAAGATTCCCCCATCCTCCATATTTCCAATGAAGGGAAGGCATTTAAAAGGAGCATAGTCCCTTTAAATGTGACAGCCAAAACTCCCTATGGAGTTCTATCGTACTTGTCACAACCTTGCTCCTGGCTCCACCCCCAAAGTCTCCTGGTTCCACCCCCAAAGTCCCCAGATGTTTCCTGAGTTGGACCAGGCAACCCTAGTCCTTGGACTTGCTTGACTCCTCCCTGCCCCTACTGAGTAATGTGCAAGGACTGAGGAGTTCCTGGTTTAGAACTAACTGCAATTACCATGACATCCAAAATAGGACCAATTGCAAATTGCAGTCCTTATCTTGCCTACTGACCAGGATTTTGAAGCCAAGGTCTTTGGAACTTGTTCCTTGACATTTGGATACAGTCACTGTCTCTAGATCCAGACCAAAAAAACCCTTCATTTCTATTAGTGCAATACATTCTATTTTCTACTTTTATTTTATTTCTTTATCCTCCAATGATATAACTATGATATATTTAGGTGTGTTTATTTCCCCTCCCCTCCCCCCCCCCAAAAAAAATCCTGAGGTGTGGGCAGGAAGGCCTGGAAAACTCTGGAGATTTTTGGTGACATCAGAATTTCCAGATCTGTTATATCTCTGTTAAATGTCTTTATAATTTACCATTTCATTCCTTCCAAAGCATGAGACTCAAATACTCTCTGTGCAAAAAAACCAAAACTCCTTCAAACTTTTTTAGATTAAAGAAGTTGAATGGCGTTTTGCCATTTATGGTCACTGAGGCTTAAATTGACTAAGGCTCAGTTATGGAACATGTGAATGAATAATTATGCTGATCTCTGTTCTTAAAAAAAAAAAAGAATAGAAAAGAAGTATTAGTTTTAATGGTAAATTAGTTGAGATTCGTTTGCTCAAGCCATCATTCCGCATTTCATATTTATATTATTTCTATTTCCAGCATATGCTATCCAAAGTGGGAATGTGGGATTTTGATATTTTCTTGTTTGACCGCTTGACAAATGGTAAGTTTAAAAAAAAACAAAAAAAAAACCCAATTCTGAACTCCATTTCAGATAGCTATACTTAGTAGATGCCTTTTAGTTCTCTTATTAATTTTTTTATTTATAAGAGTTTTTCTCCCTGTATGTCAGTATGAACAGTGGGGTACAGAAATGTGCATCAGTTCAGCTACATCATCATCATGTTTTATGGAATTGTCTCATTCAGAACCTGATGGTGTGTGCAAATTCCTATTTTCTTTGTTAAAACAAAATAAAACCTGTCTCTCATTACTCTCCCCCCTCCCCCAGAACAGCATTTCAGAGGTGTTTGGGGCTGCCCAAGAGGGTGGATATCACTATAATCACCGCCCTCTTCCCATACATGAAAATTCTAGGCTGGATTCAGCCCTATGTTTGGCAATAGTCTTTATTGTCAACCCTGTGTTTGTCAATAGAGCCAACCCTATGTTTGGCAATAAAATAGTCCCACCTATTTTATGCCATAAACCCAGATGTAGCATTAGGAATAAATTAACAGCCCAATCCTAACTTCTGTGGTGGCTGGCTGTGGCGTGATTGAGGTGCCGCTCATCCTCTTCCTAAGGGCTTAGTTCCACTCGTGTAGCTCGCTGCATGTGGAAGAAGTATAGCTTGCCACATGTGGGACCATCACCATGGCAACTCTGCTGGTGTGCTCTCCCAGCACATGGCCAAGATGGAGGCAGCAGGAGGAGAGGGCCATCCCAGGGCCCCCGGATTGACCAGTCCCCACGAGCCATAAACAAACTGGCAACATATAGTGCAGGAGTCTGCACACACAGAAGCCAGGCAAAATGTGGGTATAGGAATGAGTAGAAAGAGTCCCGGCATGCCACCAAGTCCCACAGGGAAGCCCTCCCCCTCTCCCAGTGGCAGCAGAACACAGAGTGCGAGGCAGCAGCCAGGCGCCTATTCCATCTGCGAACCCCGCCCCCCGTCCCCTTTCCTTGCCTGAAGCACAGCAGCCCCATGGGGTTGGGCAGGCTGAGGGCCAGCTGGCTGTGGTGATACACCATGGTACAAGTGGGGGGAAGACCCTCATGCTCCCCTGTCCAGCCTCACGCCAAGGCGACTCATAGGTTCCCCCCTTTGCCCCCCAGAAGCAAACGAGCCTGCCCTAGACATCCCCTTGGGGAGCCTACAGACAGAGTGGTGGGGGAGAGGTAGAGGGGCAGAGGGAACGTGCAGCAGACACCAAGTAGGAGAGACAAAGTAGGGCATATGGAAGACTTTATTGTGCTGGAACAAAGAGCAGCAGCATCCCACGGGAACTTGGACAGTCTTGCAGGCCACGAGGCTCCAGTCAAAAAGGAGGGCAGGAATAGCTGACTGAGTGCGAGGGGTGTGTGTGTTTGATTCGCCACAAATGGAAGACTCTCTGTTAAATCTCTATCTGAAAAAAAGACAGAGACCCAGAGCACCTGGGGAGGTGTTCCCGGAGTGCATCCAATTCAGCAGCAGCTGCAGCATGAGGCTGTGTTTTGGTGAGGGACTCTTTTAAAGGGACAGTCTCTGACCAAACTCCCCACAGACATTGGAGCAGCTGCCAAACCCACTCCCCCACCTGGTGCCCTGGCAGGGGTGGGACCAGGGCAAAGGACAAACCAAAGGGGGGGCTCCAGCAGCCTGTAGGGGCGGTGGCAATGAATGACATGGCTCATGCTGCCCCATGCCTGAGTTTGCTGCCAGGGCCAAGTGCCAGCGACGCAGTGACTCTGCCCAACTTTGGGTGAGGGGAGGGGGGAGGCAAGTTTGGGGTGCACAGTTGCACTTATGTGTCCATGTGCAACCACCCTTGAACGCCTCTGGAGCCTCTGGAGGTCGGGTACCTGCTGGGACTTGGAAAAAGAAGAGATTCATCAGAGAGCAGAGACTTCGCTCTCCTCCTTCCGTGCTCTGTACTGTCTCAGTGTCCTCTCTGTGCCGCACCCACCACCAGTGCCTCGCCCTCGCTAAATCTGCACAGCAGGGAGCTCCAAGACAGAGTCCCGTGCTGTGCACCCTACCTAGAGAGTTTTGCAGGCTCAGTGCAGAAGGCCCAGTGTGGGGGGGCTCTGATTGGATGCTGGAGAAGGGGCTTGTCCCATCCAGGGCATGTGGGGATTGGTGTGTCGTTTTGGCTTCCTACGGAGCTTTGAGGCTGCGCCGAGAGTGGCAGCAAACTTTGTTTTCTGTTTCCACAAGTGTCTATGGGATACGCCAGCATTTTCCTTGTCGTAACTTTATGCCTCTCGTGGGGGGTGTTCCCAGGCGGAAAGGTCTTAGGAGCTGACTAACGCTGGCCCTGGCCCTAGGGCCACCCTCTCGTATGCTGGGGTAGCTGCGTACACCCTAGTTCCACCATAGGCTGGGTGTGGCACCGCTCCACTGAAAGCCATGGGTGGGCATATGCTGAGGCACCCAAAGAAGGGCACAGCTCCCATTTGCGCTGACGTGGAGGGAGTTAGAGCAGCGCTACTTGGACGTCTGCCGACGTGGTGGTTAGTTTGTTTCCAAAGCACTTTCAGCCCCCCTCCCCTTAGGATTGCGCTGTAAGTGGCCTAAATTATATACTTTCCTTTTTCAAAAATGTTTCCTTGATATGGAAAGAAATATTTTCTACTTTTAGCTCCTGAGAGTGAGCGGGAGAAATACCTAAGCAAACATCAATTCCTGTTTCCAGAATTCGCTGTTTGAGTGTATCAGGATTTCATACATTCCTGAATCTGAATTTGTCATCACTCAGAGATTTGAAATTGATGGCTTTTATAAATGTGTAAAGGTAATATGATGGTGGGAAAAATGGACCGTAAAACATATGAGTGCCATTTGGACCTGGATCCCATATACAACAGAAAAGAGCTCTTTTACTGCACAATGGAGCATTTTTTTAAAAAAACAGTAAAATCCAATGACAGTATTTGTGAGCTCATAGGGCATGTGTTTCATTCGTTTCCTTGTTAATTGAAAAATTAAGTAAAATTGCCAACAATTGATTTCTCAGTAATTTGTTTGGCATCAGACATAAATTAGCTTTGGATAAATGCTGAGGATAAAAATAGCTGAGATGAAAATACAATTGACGTTTGTACAATGATATAATTCAGTAGTTTCCATCTGTGGTGGTAGAGCCCTGATTTTCCCCCCTGAACTGTTTGTTGTTTTTGTTTGTTTTTTCCTTCAAACAGATAATAGTGGACAAATTATTAAAAAGACAGCAGCTTGTTAGTTGTTACCCATCTTTCCTTGCATGGGGCAACTATGGATGTATAGAGTCATTGATCAGCATAGATCAGGAGTATGCTCCCTAGGAATTCACATAATGCCCTAAAATCTTTTGTGATACCCAGGTCTTCCATGAGTAAAATATTTCCTTTAAAGTGGAAATACTGCTCTGAGTAGGACAGGAAGTGTTTCACAACTGCCACAACAGCCACTAGATCAGTGCTCTGCACAGTCATCTGTCCAGATTATGGATCTATATTGGGTTTACCAATCAAGATATGGGCAGGTGATCAGTGGACTAAGCTTAGAGCAGATGAAACAGAAGCAGAGCTAGCAAGATTGCAAAGTCAGTTATTGGCATAATTACTATGAAGATTGCTAAGTGAAGCTTTACCAGATTAACAGGACACTTTCTGTTCTCCCAGGAAACAGCCTAGTAACCTTGCTGTGCCACCTCTTCAATGTACATGGGCTTATCCATCATTTCCAGTTAGACATGGTTACATTACACAGATTCTTGGGTAAGTTCATTCTTCATTCTTTGCTATGGAATATCTGTAAATCCCAGTATTGCCACTACTTCACTATGGCAAGAGGGAAAACTGTCAGAAATTTACACAGTATAGCACGCCTCCAAACTGACAGCAGTTACATGATCACCGCAGTAAATGTGGGCATATGCCTAGAGTCATGGAGCAAGGATCTCTTCTCCCCAGCATTATATTTTATTTTCAAGCAGTGAAAACTGAACAGCTGGCTCCACAGCACATTTCAGTAACTGATCCTATAGACATATCCTAACTTGTGCATATGATAGGAAAACTGAGTTGACAGGGAAAGACCACTCCTCCTCACAGTCCATTTAACTCTCTCCTATGAACAAAGGGGTAAATTACACATTAATTAAAAAGGCATGTACAAGATTTATTAATGAAAGCTGCCTTGGGCAGGGGGCTGGGAGAGGCTGTAATTTGAACAGAGGTGCAGCAGGACGTGATTGTAAACATGCATGCAAAGAAAGCAACAGGGAGATTATTTTTAACAGAAAAATGGTCAGCAGAAAACATATAAGCTCTTCCCGTCCCCCTCTTCTCAAAACTGCAGCCTTCTAGTGCTACTTTACATTTTTAAAAGGTCAGGAGGACTACATTAAAATAAATGTGTTTATTTAGCGTATTTGTCTGCCACATTCTCAGTCAAACTGACTCTCAACTTGTACATAATGTGTAGTCATCCTGAAAGATTATAGCAGCACCAGAATGCAGCAAACTCAACAATTCAATAATTCTCTCAGTATACAATTCTATTTTTGTGGCATGCCTTCATTAGCCTCTCAAGAAGTGTGCTTATCCCATACAGTCGTTGATCATCTATAGCTAGGAGAATCTTATCCTTAATACTTAGTTAATTTTTATATATGTTTTCGACAATCCAGTCAGGGATTTAAACAAACAAGCATTTATAGCCAATAAATTCCTGTTGAATGTTAGCTGTTGTCTTATTCCCACCCAGAAAGGCCAAGCAATCCTGTAGTTATGCCCTGTTTATTCAGTATTATAAAGATGATTAATGAAGTACATATTTAAACTTCCCTGATTGGCTGCTCACCCCCTCCCCATGTCTGTTTTGTTCCTCAGCTCTGTGTTCCAGCAAAGCATGTGGTCCTCCATCCCTTTCTGTATTTCCTCACTGGGCTACTAATAGCTAAACCTCTGCAAATTGCTGAGATCCATGCCCTCTTATACCCACACTGGGAGCTACCTTAATTTAATTTATTTAAAATGTTTTCTTCTAATCATCACTCTGTCTGCATCTTCTCTCAGCTGACCAAGATTATTGCTCTTCCCCACAGCTCCCCCCACTCCCTAAATCTTGTCAGTGTGGAGCAGCAATAGTAGGAGCCAGTCAGCAATCCCGTTTCTTGAAAAGCAACCTTAACTTGTGCAGCATAAGAACATAAGAGAAGCCATGTTGGATCAGGCCAACAGCCCATCCAGTCCAACACTCTGTGTCACACAGTGGCAAAAAAAATTATATATACACACACACTGTGGCTAATAGCCACTGATGGACCTGTGCTCCATATTTTTATCTAAACCCCTCTTGAAGGTGGCTATACTTGTGGCCGCCACCACCTCCTGTGGCAGTGAATTCCACATGTTAATCACCCTTTGGGTGAAGAAGTACTTCCTTTTATCCGTTTTAACCTGTCTGCTCAGCAATTTCATCGAATGCCCATGAGTTCTTGTATTATGAGAAAGGGAGAAAAGTACCTCTTTCTCTACTTTCTCCATCCCATGCATTATCTTGTAAACCTCTATCATGTCACCCCACAGTCGACGTTTCTCCAAGCTAAAGAGTCCCAAGCGTTTCAACCTTTCTTCATAGGGAAAGTGCTCCAGCCCTTTAAACATTCTAGTTGCCCTTCTCTGGACTTTCTCCAATGCTATAATATCCTTTTTGAGGTGCGGTGACCAGAACTGCACACAGTACTCCAAATGAGACCGCACCATCGATTTATACAGGGGCATTATGATACTGGCTGATTTATTTTCAATTCCCTTCCTAATAATTCCCAGCATGGCATTGGCCTTTTTTATTGCAAACGCACACTGTCTTGACATTTTCAGTGAGTTATCTACCATGATCCCGAGATCTCTCTCTTGGTCAGTCTCTGCCAGTTCACACCCCATCAACTTGTATTTGTAGCTGGGATTCTTGGCCCCAATGTGCATTACTTTGCACTTGGCCACATTGAACCACATCTGCCACGTTGACGTCCACTCACCCAGCCTCAACAGATCCCTTTGGAGTTCCTCACAATCCTCATGGTAAAGGACAACATGGAATATCCTGCCCTAGCAGGACTGTAGAGACCCAGCTTATTTGAAAGGAGGGCTTTCCCTATCTCTCCTGGATCATAACAGTCAGATTTCCTTATTCATAGTTCTGCCTCACTTAGGAGAAGCCATATTGGATCAGGCCAATGGCCCATCCACTCCAAAACTCTGTGTCACACAGTGGCCAAAAAAACCCAGATGCCATCAGGAGGTCCACCAGTGGGGTCAGGACACTAGAAGCCCTCCCACTGTGCTCCTCCTGAGCATCACTGCCCCAGACAGAGAGTTCCAACAATATGCTGTGACTAATAGCCACTGATGGATCTTTGCTCCATAGCCTTATCCAGTCCCCTCTTGAAGCTGTCCATTATGAATGAAGGTAGAATTCTTCCCATTAAAAAAGTCATCTGCTGAGGTCATAAGAACATAAGAGAAGCCATGTTGGATCAGACCAATGGCCCATCCAGTTTAACACTCTGTGTCATACAGTGGCCAAAACCCAGATGCCATCAGGATGTCCACCAGCAGGGCCAGAACTCCAGAAGCCCTCCCACTATTGTCCCCCAAGCACCAAATATACAGAGTATTACTGCCCAAATGTAGTGTTCCCAGGGCTGGCTTGCCCACTAGGCAAACTAGATGGTTGCCTAGGGTGCTGGGAGGGTGGATGTGCCAAATTGGGCTCCCCCCCCCCTCCTGGTGCCCCAGGCAAGCACCTAGTTGTGTAGCAAAATACAACGTTTCTTCTCGTTCTCATGGCTCTAATTCAGTAACTCCATTGAACACCTTGTAAATTACCTTCAAAACACTTCAATACGTTTCAAAACGCCATTGTATTTTGCTACACAGTGAGACCAATATAAACAGAAAAAGGCACCACTTACCTACTGAAGTGATACCAAAGAAGACGGTCCCAGGAAGAAGACAGTCTTTGGACTTGAAACAGTATCGGACCGGTTTTGCACATTGTCAGACTTGTATTACAGTTCAATTTCATCCTACAGGACTTTGTTCACCGCGTGTGCTTTTTGTTATGGAGGGATTTTGTGTTGTGTAATATTGTTTGTCTATTATTGAACTCACTGTGATTGGTAGTAGTAAATATGGGATAGTTTAGCAAGTCGTACTATTCATTTTCATATTGCACTGAGAGGTCCCAGGGTGTTTTGTTCAACCAAAAGCCTGGCAGAACATCTCTGCCTTACAGACTCTGTGGAATTGTATTAGGACCAAGAAGGCCCTGGCCCTGGTCGAGGACAGCTGGACATCTTTGGGGCTGGGGATCACCAGCAGATTGTTATCTGAAGAGCGTGATGTTCTCCCAGGAACAATACCAGAGGAGGCAGTTCCATAGATACATGGTTCCCAGACCGCTCAAGGCCTTAAAGGTCAACGCCAAAACCTTGCACTGCACTGCTTGATTGATTGCACTTAGGGTTGCCAAGTCCAATTCAAGAAATATCTGGGGACTTTGGGGGTGGAGCCAGGAGACTTTGGGGGTGGAGCCAGGAGACATTGGGGGTGGATCCAGGAGCAAGGGTGTGACAAGGATAATTGAACTCCAAAGGGAGTTCTGGCCATCACAACTAAAGGGACAGCACACCTTTTAGAATGCCTTCCTTCCATAGAAAATAATGAAGGATAGGGGCACCTTTTGGGGGGGCTCATAGAATTGGACCCCCTGGTCCAATCCTTTTGAAACTTGGGAGGTATTTTGGGGAGAGGCACTAGATGCTATATGGAAAATTTGGCACCTCTACCTCAAAAAACAGCCTTCCCATAGCCCCTGACACCCGCGGATCAATTCCCCATCATTCCCTATGGGAATCGTTCCTGGAGGTGCATAATGGCTTTGGGGGTGGAGCTTCCCCCGCCGGCCAGCTGGCTGGGGGAGGGGGGAAGCCTGTAAAACCAGGGGATCCCCCGCTGGGACCTGGGGATTGGGAAGCCTAATTGCACTGCTGTCACCTTTTGTAATGGAGATAAGCATGGGATTAATCTGTACTGAGCTCATTGTATCATGTGGCTTTAAGTGATCAAATATGCTGAAAAAGTATCACTAAATAATGTCAGAGAGAGGCAGGAACTGTTTTGCATGTAGTAAGTCAAATTAATGACAAACTGCGCTTTTAGGTAACGGGCCCTTCCTTCCTTCTTGCTTACCGATCATCACAGCATTCAATAATTACATCATTTTAGCTGCCGCCTCTCTCCTCTCTGCCAACACTATTTATTTTTCCTTTAAATGGGTGCTTTCATTAAAAAGCAATAAAGGGCTAATTTATAAACTAGACCTCCAATCCTCTGAGTTCTGAGGAATCCTTTCTAGAGAGCTACCCTCTGAAACAGCCTGATAACAGTGCCAGGCCTTTAAAGTTCTAGAAAGAGTGCCATTCTGCCAAATTCAAGGAATAAACACCATTTCAGAAACAGCCATAAATGTATTTTAATCTCAGATTCAAATGACGATCATGATTTGGATATGGAAGCTGCAATTTTGACCCCACCCTTTCCCTTTTGTTTGCAGTTATGGTGCAAGAAGATTATCATAGCCAAAACCCATACCACAATGCTGTCCATGCTGCTGATGTCACACAAGCTATGCACTGCTATCTAAAGGAGCCCAAGGTAATCACTCTCATTTTTGTCCAGGACTTCTCTCCTCTCTAGATTGTGCTTGTGGCAGAGAAGGCTTTGACAAGAGCTGGCTGCAAGGGTTGCAGGCTGAAATTCTCAGTTGTTGAGAAACTAACATTCTGTAGCTTCTGTAAAGGAAAACTTGTCAGTTTGGTGGGATTTAAATATTTCTTGGGATGTATGAGGACTAAATAGTAGCCACTGTTCCCTCTAAACTGAGTTAGTGTGAACTAGCTTACAGTTTTTCAGCCTCTGGCTCATACATTTTTGTCTTAGCTCAGGAAAAATGGCCCCAGAGCAAACTAATTTATGCAGTAGCTCACAACTTTAATGCCAGTAGCTCACGAAGAAGAATTTTTGTTCACAAGACTCCACAGTTTGGAGGGAACATTGATGGTAGTCCTAGGGCATAAAGAAGCTGAGAGACAAGGGAAGCAAGGCAGCTGCATGAAGGGAAGAGTGGGCTGATGAAGAAGAATCTGAGAGAAGGGTATGTGGAGGAAAAAGAGTCTTATGAGGAAAGGAAAGAAGGGACAATCAGAGAGAATGTGCTGAAGAAGATTTAAAGCCAGGACTCTCAAGGATGAAAAGAGTTGGCCAATTTTTTACCCAAAGGTAGAGAGCCTGGCTGAATTATTTACCAAAGGGCTTGGTCTTACTTGTTGAATGAAATTAATTTCCTTATTCATTAAACTTTTGAGACTTTTAAGAACTGGCATTTCAATTATTTTTCTATTTAAAAATCTGCAATTGTGGAAGGTGAAAATGTGCTGATATATGAAGCTGCACTATAAACTGGAAAACTTTTGTGCTTTCATAAGCATCATGAAAATGAGCTGAACCATACTCATACTCTCCTATGAGATATGAAACCCGAACAATTTTATGGGCATTAATTTGCTTAATTGTGTGTACAGTAAGTATTTCACTTAACGCTGCATTAAATTTTCTGTGGTACAGCTTGCTAACTTCATAACTCCTCTGGACATTATGCTGGGACTGCTAGCTGCTGCAGCGCATGATGTAGACCATCCAGGTGTCAACCAACCATTTTTGATAAAAACCAAACACCATCTTGCCAGTTTATACCAGGTGAGCATGCCATTAAGCGTGTAGAAAATGGTTTTATTAATCAGTCATATTTCAGGGCCACATTCCATGTGAACAACTTCTCTCCTTCCCCTATCTCAGTTTCTGGTTGGCATTCCATAGAACCTTTCCAGATGTAGAAGGTGGGGGGGGGCACACCAGGTTTTCATCCTGAGGTGACAAGCAGTTCCAGCAGTCATTTTACTTTATGTACAGTGCAAGAAAGCACACTGGAAAATACAGCACTGGAGCCAAACACAGGGTTCGGTCCAGACTGAATTAGCAATTTCTGCTGCTTCCCCTTACCACTTCAAATACCCTTCTTGTCATTCTTCTCCATCTCCTGTTCCCAAAAGTAGCATTTCATGGATATTAATCAGCTGCAGTGGAAAGCTAGGAGGCAGGAAATTTCCATTCTGCCACTGGAAAATTTACATCCAACACCATGTATTTGTATGTAATAGCTTTATTTTCAAACACTGTAAATCTGCTTTCAGGAGGTACAACCATGACTGTGCAAATGATTCTGTGGGATATAGTTCAACCTTAAAAGCCTGAGTAGCTGTGAAAGTGTAATTGAAAGTGTGAGGGAATATGTTTCTGGTAGCCCATAGCTCTCTCCTGGCAAAACCAGACTGCAAAGTACAGAACAAGAGAACTTTATGCAAGTCTGCATGACTTTGACAGGCTGCTGACTTCAGATAATCTTGGATTGCCTGGGTGTAAGATTGCCTTTTCATTTTAAGCCTAATGTAGCTATGGATAAAGTGATTTCTAAGGATTCTTCAGAATGCAGTGGTGAAGCACCTTAGTACAGGAGAGAAAATATGTGAGGGAAAAGGAATTTAATACATCTCTATGTAGATGAGTAAGAACCCAATATTGTATTCTTTTCAGTGTGAGTGTAGCTCCCAAATCTGTTTGACATTATTAAAAAATAATATGAAAAGCAGGTCTGAGTCAGTAATTAATTTTGTAAAGTTAGCCTAAGTGTAGGGGTTCTGCGCATTCCACACGTGCAGATGAAAACCATCTCCAGAATATAGGGGACATTATTAAGGTCTCAGTTTGGGTAATGCTTCTATGGAAGATGGCTTTGTAGCTACATATGTCCTGCTCTGAACTATACAAGAAGAAGACTGCAGATTTATACCCCATCCTTCTCTCTGAATCAAAGACTCAGAGCGGCTTACAATCTCCTATATCTTCTCCCCCCACAACAGACACCCTGTGAGGTGGGTGGGGCTGAGAGGGCTCTCACAGCAGATGCCCTTTCAAGGACAAACTCTGTAATAACTATGGCTGACCCAAGGCCATTCCAGCAGCTGCAAATGGAGGAGTGGGGAATCAAACCCGGTTCTCCCAGATAAGAGTCTGCACACTTCACCACTACACCAAACTGGCTCTACCTTAACCAAAGTGGCATATGTGTAATAAATTAAATTAAAAAGAAAATCAGAGTGACTGAGATAAGATTCCACAGGCTATGGCTTGAATTTACAAGGGGTACGTATAGATAATCTGACAGTGTTGGTAGGCAGGGTGAGAACCACCATGGGATAGTGGATAGAGTGGTGTATGTCCCCATGTCTGTGGTGGCTCAAAGCCCTGAAACAGTCCCACAATGGGGAGAAGGGAGAATAATTATGGGGGTGTGGGGGAACATGATGATGGTTACACAGACACTGAAGCTCAGCATTCCTTCTGTTTGCAGTGCATTGTTGCCACCTTTTCCTGTTATGTTCAGCCTTGTAATGTTTAGCATCAGCATGAGCTTGTGGAGTGATCTGTGTTTTTTGCCCTGGCATAGCTGTGTTATGGTATACCATAGGCCAAACTGTAGCTCAGGAATCACATGTGGCCCTCTCAAACATATTGTGTGGCTTGCGAAGTCTCCACTGCTCCATCAGCTGACTTAAAGAACACATTTAAAGTTAAAGTTGCTTTCTTTCCACCTCTCCCTCTCCTAAAAATATATCCTCCTTCCTTCCTTCCTTCCTTCCTTCCTTCCTTCCTTCCTTCCTTCCTTCCTTCCTTCCTTCCTTCCTTCCTTCCTTCCTTCCTTCCTTCCTTCCTTCCTTCCCTCAAACATCTGACATTAATGTCTTGTGGCTTTGAAATATCTGATATTTATTCTTTGTGGCTCGTGTGTTAAGCAAGTTTGGCCACCCTTGCCATAGAGTATGTGCCTCAAGTCTTCTGCAGGGAAATTGATCTGGCTTCAATTTTCCATCTCCTCCCACCTCCCTGCAGCCTTTACCTAAGAATAGTGCAGTCTTTCTCTGCAGTGGGGACCAGAGCAGCTTACATTATTCTCCTTTCCCCCTTTTGATCTGCACAACAACTCTGTGAGTTAGGTTAGGCTGAAAGACTGTGACTTGGTTGCATAACAACAGCCTCTGGCTAGCAGCTTCCCTAGTTGCACAATCCTCATCTGTCCTGGGGTGAGGCTGAGGAGAAGAGGGAGAGACGGAGTGACAGAAAGAGGCGGCAGCCATGGCGTCTGAGAAAACTCTCACAACAGGGACAGGCCTTGTTGCCTAGTCACATTGCGGTGGGGGCAGTGGCGCCCTGGCTATTTCAGTGGCCTTTGGAAGCTGCGTGTGCTGGGTGGCCCTGTCCTGCTTTGTAAAGAGCTGAGCAGGGGCTGCAGGGGTATTGTTTTTCTGCTGATTGCTCCAAGCAAAGAAACAACACCCCCCCCCCCACAGCCCCTGCTGAGCTCCATACAAAGCGGGACAGGGCTGCTGGGCGCCTGCCCCTGCCCAGCATGCTCCAAGTTCGGAGCACGCTGGGCAGGGGAATCCACATTCTTCCTGAGCTTTGAGGGATCAGGAAAGCTCCACCAATCCCTTAAAGCCCAGAAAGAACACAGGGTGCCTTCCCCCACCCAGCGTGCTCTGAGTTCAGACCACCCTTGGCAGAGGAAGCCACATCCTTTCTCAACTCTGAGGAATTGGGGGAGCGCCTCCAATCCCATATAGGGTTGCCAAGTCCAATTCAAGAAATATCTGGGGACTTTGGGGGTGGATCCAGGAGACTTTGGGGGTGGAGCCAGGAGACATTAGGGGTGGAGCCAAGATCAAGGCTGTGACAAGCATAATTGAACTCCAAAGGTAGTTCTGGCCATCACATTTAAAGGGATGGCACACCTTTTCAATTCCTTCCTTCCACAGGAAATAATGAAGGATAGGGGCACCTTCTTTTGGGGCTCATAGAATTGGACCCCCGGGTCCAATCTTTTTGAAACTTTAGAGGTATTTTGGGGAGAGGTACTAGATGCTATACAGAAAATTTTGTGCCTCTACCCCAAAAACAGCTTCCCCAGAGCCCCAGATACCCGTGGATCAATTCATGATTTTCTATGGGAATAAATCTCCTTAGGGAATAACAGAGTTCCCAGCAGACATTTCCCTCCCCTTCCCCCGCTTTCTGACGACCCTGAAGTGGGGGGAGGGCCTCCAAACCGGGGGATCCCCTGCTCCCACCTGGGGATTCGCAACCCTAATCCCATAAAGCCCAGAAAGAACAGTGGGCGCCTTCCCCTGCCCAGCGTGTTTTGAAGCCACATTCTTTCTTGGCTCTGAGGGACTGGGGGAGTTCCTCGACCCTTCAGAGCCGAGAAAGGCTCAGGGACAGCGCAAGTAGGGATGGGGAGCGGGCAGGTGCCCCCTGTGGAAGCTGGCACCCCAGGCTGTTGTGTAGTTTGCTCTGATAGCAGGTGCTCTCACAATGATGTCTCACCCAACAGCTGAAGGATTGTCTCCAGTTGTTGTTTCAAAGATTTCTTGAAGTAAAACAATTGGATAATCCTTTAGCCCAGAAGTGCCTCTCTCCTTAGTCACTGAGAACCCTGGAGATTTATTCTAATGATATAAATTATATTATTATATAATGTAATACTTCAAAAAGCAGTATGTCCCTCAAAGAGTGTTATGCTCTATGGATCAATATCTGCTGGCGAAGAGTTTAGCTTCACCCAGAGCTTAGCCTCACCTTCTTGGCTCTGGCGCCAGCTTGGTGAAACACTCTCCCAAGAGAGATATGGGCCCTGCAAGAGTTAATGCAGTTTTTCAGGGTCTGCAAAGTGAAGATGTTCCACCAGACCTATAGCTGTGGCAGCAGAGATCTAACAATATTGGCCTCCCCCAGTGCATTTCCCATCTTATACTGTTTACTCATCTCCCAACCCCCTGCATTACTAGTTACCATCTATAGTACACATATAGAACTGACTCAGGAATACCATTTTTTTAGTGGTGCCATAAAAGATATTATAATTGACTTTGTGGTTAGATTTTAATAACTGTTGATATTAGATTACTTTATTGTATTGTTATTGTGTTACTATATTTCTTCTGGAAACTGTGGCTCTGAGTGGTAAAGCTGCAGTACTGCAGTCGGAGTCCTCTGCTCACAACCTGAGTTCGATCCCAGCGGAAGCTGGTTCAGGTAGCTGGCTCCAGGTTGATTCAGCCTTCCATCCTTCTGAGGTCGGTAAAATGAGTACCCAGCTTGCTGGGGGGAAAGTGTAGATGACTGGGGAAGGCAATGGCAAACCACCCCGTAAAAAGTCTGCTGTGAAAACGCTGTGAAAACAATGTCACCCCAGAGTCGAAAACGACTGGTGCTTGCACAGGGGACTACCTTTACCTTTTTTATTTTATCATACTGTTGTAACCCATTCTGAGCCTTGTATTGCAGGGGAGGGAGGGCTAGAAATCAAATCAAATCAAATATTAGATACTAGTTAGAAGCCTGTGAGATGACAGCACTCAGAATGACACTGGCAAGGGGAGAACCACATCCTGCCCAGTCTATACAGCCTCTCTTTACAAATATTGCCAACATGGTTTGGAATCTGAGCATGAATAAGTAGTTCCCATACTACAATAATGTATAATAATATTCTTCTGCTTTGATTTCCATGGAACTATATCAGTGTTCTTAGTCACAAAGGGCTGCAGCAGAACCAATTCACAACATTAAAACATTCTGTCTCTCCTCACCTTTACTCCTCCTCATGACTTCACTCCTGGAAACACCATGTGTGTGACAGTTCATATTGTACTTCTGTTCTAAGATAAAGGAACAGCCAGGCTAAGAGAGCTAAGGTTGTGAGATGGGTGCTCCTAGGACCTGATCAGCTTCTTCTTATCTGTTTTGACAAGCCACAGCTAAGTACCCGATAGGCAGCTTGCATTTAGGCCTTACTACAAACTCCTCTAAATGTCAGGGCTGCTGGACAGGGTGGAGATAAATGCCTGAGAGAAACTGTATAACCCTGTGACCTAAAAGCAAGCTACTGCTTTGACAACTGCATGGCCTTTGCAGATATATCTAACATTTTAAAAGTTACAGGCAAAATGGGAGACGGCAAGGATCTTCAAACATATTTCTGTCCATCTTTCCCTCCACCCCATCCTAGACTGAGCCTTTGTGCAGGAGCTTGTGTTACAAAGTTTAATTCATCCCCTGAATCCACTCACATGTGCACTACATCTCAGCAGAAAGAAGCATCCCATTCTGGAAATCTCATAGCACGCTAAACCTCAAAAAGTAGCCAGTAGACAAGATCCTTTCCTTTCTATAAAAAAAAACCCCAAGCTTGCTTAAGTGGATTTTTCCTATCTTCCTGCTAACTGGGTAAAATACACCTGTGGAAGCACTAAAACTATACAGATGTATTATAATCTAGCTTTACCAGTGTGATAGGTACAACATGAGTAACACTTTACTTGAAATGTGATATGTGAAAGACAGGGACATTGTGCATAAAAACACAAATCCATAGCATGTTTGTGACTTATAAGGCAGTATATAGGCCTCAGTGAAACATGACACTGAACAGCAGTGGTCCATCTACCACTATTACATGCATAAACAGCAAGTGTTATCTTGGTTTGAAGGCTCACTGTAGGTGTCATTCAGAAGTCAAAGACAGTTTTAAATTAACAAAAAATTTAATCGAGCTCAGAAGTCCAATTGTGAACATGCTGGTTACAAATGAAATAGCAACTTCATAGAATGGGTGCCACTGCTGAAGTGTACAGTAAGGTTGTTTGTTTGATTGACTCCATGAAAATGTTATTGTCTAATACAATTGTTTCTACATGACGAAAATGCTTTTCACAGTCTGAGATTTCCAAATGGGAACAACGTGTACCAAGGACCACAACTCCCCTCCCCAAGTACAAAGGTCTGATACATGCCTCTAATGCTACAAGGACAGCAGGGGAGCCTGAAACAATGACACAAGAACCTTGGATCTCCTTCCAATGTGAAAAATGTTTTGTTATCTTGTGCAGACTTTGTCTCTTTCGCAGGCAACTTAAAACAAAACCATAGGTGGCTGTTTTCCTGTTTGTTGACATTAACGGTTTCTTGTTGGAGAGCTTATCATCATATTGTCATTTTAATTGTTGGCATCATCCCTGAAGCACTGAATTAACATTTATGCAGCAACATTATATTCAAACAGAAAAAAAAAGCAGTGCAATCACTCCTATGCAGAGTAACTCTGGTCTAAGACCATTGATTTCAGTGAGTTTAGGCTGGGTTAACTTTTCGGAGAATTGTGCTGTAAGAGTACTTTAAGAACTAGAAAACTTACTGGGGCAAAAACTTTCACAGTCCAGAGCCTACTAGTCCATGAAAACTTATGCCACATCAAATCTCATCATTTTTAAGATGCCATCAGACTCCTTTGTTTGTGCTGTGGCACACTCAGCTACTGTCCTGAATATTGTGAGCATTATGTATGCTAACTAAAAGCACGGAGCTGTTATATTGTTTAAAGAGTTCTCCCTGCCCTGTTGCAACCCAAATAGCTGACAGGCAGCATTCCAAGTATCGACGTATGTGCAACAATTAGCCTGGGGAATCAAGTGTTCTTTAACCGATGGCACATACAACTGAATTTTATCCTAGGCTGTTTCTTTCTACTTTTCCCAGAACGTCTCTGTATTAGAAAACCATCACTGGCGATCTACAGTAGGCATGCTTCGAGAGTCCAGGTTACTTGCACATCTGCCAAAGGAAGAGAGGTAAGCTCTATCTACTATAAAATAGACTAAAATGGTAATTGATGGCAAAAACATGGCATATTTAGTGCAAACCAAAGACTGAATGTTAGTTCAGCCTTTTTTCCTTGGGTCCATTTGGACAACATTCTCTAAGGTAATAGACATATATGCTTGGCAGGACAGTTCACAGCTGAATTTTCATGGTACAAGGCACTATCAAAGGTCCACTATAAAGAGAAAAGGCATACGAGTGGAGCAGCAGCAGAGTAAGAATCACAGAATCAGAAGGGACCTCCAGGGTCATCTAGTTCAGCCCCCTGCACAGTTCAGGAAATTCACAAATACTTCCCCCTAAATTCACAGGATCTGCATTGCTGTCAGATGGCCATCTAGCCTCTGTTTAAAAACCTCCAAGGAAGGAGAGCCCACCATCTCCTGAGGAAGCCTGTTCCACTGAGGAATCACTCTAACGGTCAGGAAGTTCTTCCTAATGTTGAGCCAGAAACTCTTTTGATTTAATTTCAACCCGTTGGTTCTGATCCTACCTTCTGGGGCCACAGAAATCAATTCCATACCATCCTCTATATGACAGCCCTTTGAGTACTTGAGGATGGTTATCATATCACCTCTCAGCTGCCTCCTCTCCAGGCTAAACATGCCCAGCTCCTTCAACCTTTCCTCATAGGACTTGGTCACCAGACCCCTCACCATCTTCATCACCCTCCTCTGGACCCGTTCCAGCTTGTCTGTATCCTTCTTAAAATGTGGTGCCCAAAACTGAACACAATACTCCAGGTGAGGTCTTACCAGAGCAGAGTAAAGCGATACCATCACATCATGTGATATGGACACAATACTTCTGTTGATACAGCCCAAAATTGCATTTGCCTTTTTAGCCACCACATCACACTGTTGACTAATGTTCAACGTATGGTCCACTAAGACCCCAAGATCCTTTTCGCACTGTCAAGACAAGTCTCCCCCATCCTATAACTATGCATTGGATTTTTCCTACCTATATGCAGAACTTTACATTTATCCCTGTTAAAATACATTTTATCGGTTTCAGCCCAGTTTTCCAGCCTCTCAAGATCATCCCGTATCCTATTTCTGTCTTCTACTTTATTTGCTACCCCTCCCAATTTGGTATCATCTGTAAATTTAATAAGCATTCCCTCTATTCCTTCATCCAAATAATTTATAAATATGTTGAATAAAACAGCCCCTAGGACAGATATTTGAGGCACTCCACTTGTCACTCCTCTCCAAGAGGATGAGGAACCATTCACAAGCACTCTTTGGGTGCAATCTGTCAACCAGTTACAGATCCAGCTAACGGTAAGAGGATCCAAACCACATTTTACCAACTTGTCAACAAGAATAGTATGTGGAACCTTATCAAAAGCCTTACTGAAATCAAGATAAATGATGTCTACAGCATTCCCCTGATCCAGCAAGGTAGTCACTTTCTCAAAAAAAGAGATCGGGTTAGTCTGATATTATTTGTTCCTGAGAAACCCATGCTGGCTCTTAGTAATCACAGCCATCCTTCTGAATGTTCCAGGACTGACTGTTTGATGATTTGTTCTAAAACTTTTCCAGGTCTAGACATCAAGCTGACAGGTTGGTAGTTACCCAGATACTCGTTTTCCCCCTTCTTGAAGATGGGGACAACATTTGCCTGCCTCCAGTCTCACAGCACCTCTCCTATTCTCCAAGAATTCTAAAAAAAAAAAAAAAATGGCCAGAGGCTCAGAAATTACATCCATAAGCTCTTTTAGCCCTTGAATGCAGTTCATCTGGCCATGAGGACTTTGATACATTTAAAGAAATTAAGTGTTTATGTACTATCCCTATGTTGATCCTAGGTTGGAACTCCATACCCTCATTATGTGTTCTGTTTTTGTCATGTTGAGCACTGTTTCCCTCAGAAGAGAAGACTGAGGAAAAGTAGGAATTGAGCAATTCTATCCTCTCTTCATCACCTGTTACAATTTCACTTTCTTGCTCTTGCAACAGGCCTATCATGTCCTTGCTCTTTTCCTTACTCTAAACATAAGAAAATATGTTGTTGTTTTTAGCATCTTTGGCTAGCCTAACCTCATACTGAACTTTAGCTTTCCTAACTCTTTCTCTGCAAGCACTGGTGATTTGTTTATATTCATCCTTCGTTATAAGGTCCTCCTTCCATTTCCTAAATGAGTTTTTTTTAATTTCTCAAGTCTTTAGGCTTCTCACATTTTTTCTGCTAATAGGAATCATCTGTGATTGTGCTTTCAATATTTCACTTTTAAGAAACTCTTACCTCTCTTGAACCCCCTTCTTAAGTACTTCTGACCTTGAGATTTTACCCAGCATATTTATAAGTTTGTTGAAGTTTGCCTTTCTGAAGTCCAACCTATACACCTGACTACATACAGCTTTCCCCTTCCCAAAGATTGTAAATTCCAAAATCACATATTCTCTAGTGCCCAGGGTGCCCACTATTTCCATCTCAGCACATCCCCTTGTTTCCTTCTCCACTTTTTGGAAAAGGAAGCTGTCAGTAAGATAAGTCAGGAATTTATTTGACCTTTCATTTTTAGCAGAGTTGGACTTCCAACAGATGTCCAGGTAATTGAAATCTCCCATGATTACTGTATCCCTTCTCTTGGAGAACTTTGCAGTCTGTTGTAGGAGTATCTCATCCAAGTCCTCTGCCTGGCTTAGTGGTCTATAGCAGACCCCCACCATAATATCACTGTTATTTCTTACTCCTTTTATTTTTACCCAGAGACTCTCAACTGAGCTGCCATGTTCAGATTCACACATTTCCTCACAAGTATATATCTCTTTCACATATAATGCTATGCCTCCGCCCTTTCTTATTTGTCTGTTCCTTTTAAATAAGTTGTACCCCTGAATCCTAATATTCCCACCAAGTTTTAGTAAGACCCATTATGTCATAGTCTCCCTGTATTAGGAAATCCAGTTCCTTCTGGTTTTTCCCCCATACTCTGTGCATTAGTGTACAGACATCGGAATCCATGTTTTATGCATCCTGAGGTTTTAGTTTCCATACATACCTGCAAGTTCATTTTTCCTAGCATATACACCACTCTCTGCAAAGCTTTAGTGTTCTTATCTCCAGTTATTGGCATCATATGAGGCTTTGAATTATTGTCTCACTCCCCCATACAATTTAGTTTAAAGCCTTCCTTATTAGGTTAGCAAGGCTCTTACCAAACACCCCTTTTCCTATCTTCATAAGATGCAAACCATCTCCTGATAGAAGACCTCCATCTCGAAAGCATAAGCCATGGTCCAGGAATCCAAATCTTTCCTGATGTAGCCAGTTGTTTATTTTAAGTATTCTTCTTTCTCGTCCTAAGCCACAGCCTTTGGCAGGAAGAACTGATGAAAACACAACTTGCACTCCCAAGTCCTTCACCTTCTGACCCAGGGCCACATAGTCTCTTTTAAAACATTCAGGGCTGTGATGGGCTTCATTAGGCTATAGCAGGAGAGAATGTGTGGAAGAGGCTGTACCAGCACTAGGGTTGTGCAAAACTGGATCTGCTAAATAAAATGAATCATTACAGTAACTGGAGTCATCAGAAACACAAGTTGGAACACATAAACTGAAGATCATTGGTGATATCCCTTAAGAATAGCTTACTATATCTTTTTTCTTCTTTAATTGCAGGCATGATATTGAACAACAGCTGGGCTCTCTGATCTTAGCAACAGACATCAATAGGCAGAATGAATTCCTGACTCGTTTAAAAGCCCATCTAAAAAATCAGGATCTGAGATTAGAAGACGCACCAGATAGACATTTTATGCTTCAGGTAAATGCAGACTACATGGAACAGAGGGGGGGGAACCAAAGTTCTATGTTGGATGCTTTTTTACATTGCACCCCAATCACAAAAGCTATATTGATTTTAACAGCTTGAGTAACATGCTACATAAAAGCTTTCCTCACCATCTGTTTATTGTCTTGGGAATCTAGTGAGAAATGCAAGCACTTGTAAGCAGACATTTTCAGTATCTTAGCTTGGACAGTCAGTTGTAGCTTCTGGAAAAGGAATGCTAAATGCCTATCATCCACCCTGGATAACTTAAGAATTACGATAATTAACAGCATAATAACACTAAAAAGCCACAACTAATTTTGTTGCAGAATACAAGAAATGGGTTGGAAGGGAAGGAGAGAAGTAAAACCAGTTATGGTTTTGGCCACACATGCCCACCAGTGTTCCCTCTAAGCTGAGCTAGTGTGAGCTAGCTCACAGTTTGTTAGCCTCCAACTCATACATTTTTGTCTTAGGTCAGGAAAAATGAAGTTACAACTGACTGCAGTAAACTTTATGAACTGTACAGAATTAAATCATAATGCTGCATATTCCTGTGCAACCTTTAATGGCTAATAGATAACTATGAAAGGGATACAGAACACTCCTATAACAACTTAATTGCAAGCTGTTGGCCCACCAGAACAATGCCAGTATGATGCATTAAGCATGTAAGGTTTTTCTCTCATAGCTAAGGATTGGCAGCAGCCATATTACAACAGATGAAACATTCCATGCTACGAAGAGCTCCACCGGTAAATTTCTGCTTCTCAGAGAACTTGCTAAAGGCAGAGGAGACTTGCCAGCATAGGGGGGTAAGGGAGAGACTTTTCAGTTCAGGAATGAGAACTATTCCCCCCTCCTCCACTTTTGTTAGCCATATTCAACAGTCCCTGAATAATTTTAAAGCTGCTGTGTTCCACTTGCAGAGAAGTAACTATATTAATAAATTGTTTCTTGCTTGGCTGTTCTTCAGAAGGTTATGACAAAACCAATTCTTATTCAAATTGCTTGTTCCATCAGCATTACAGAAATGAACCGGATCTTTGGAATAAGGTTGTGCCATCATTATTAACCTGAAAAGTACCTTTTTGCCGGTTGGCTGCTTAACTAAAGGAACAAACCTAAAAGACAACCTTCCACTCCAAATAGCTTTTAGCATCAGAAAAAAGCCTAAGTAATAATTTTGTTTAAAATGGAAAATCTATTTGAAAACTACTTAATATATTTCCTAATGTAGAAGAAATGGAAAGAAATTATCACAAAGTAGATGTTATTTCTTTAAAAAAGTAATATATAAACCGTTTTTACACACAGCTTACCTCACAGCCACAATCCTGTTCCCTCTGCAGCGTCCAGTCGGATTTCCCACCATCTGTGCTGAAGTTACAGGAAGTGCCGCAGCTTTTGCATAGTGAACGTAAACCGCTAAAACCCAGTTTACATTTGCTACGCAAAAGCCACGGCACTTCCTGTAACTCTGGCGCAGATGGTGGAAAATCCGACAGAAGCTGCGGAGGGAACAGGATTGTGACTGCGAGGTAAGCTGTGTGCGAAAACGGTAATAGACTTTTCTCTACTCTGTCTCTAGCCTCTCTATCAGCCTGCACTTATTTTTCATTGAATATTAGTAGTTTATTCTCCCATATTTGCATGAGCAATCAAGCAAAACAATGACCTAAAAAGCCCAAATGGTATATATAGTCAGCAAGGCAATGGTCATCAATGTTTCAGCCAGAATGCTGGCAGGAGTGTGTTTTAGGGACCATATCATTCCAGTCTTGTTCTATCTACACTGTTTCCCAATCAATTTTTGGGCCCAATTCAAGGTGCCAGTACCTTTACAGCTATATATGGCTTGGGGCCAACATACATTAAGGACCACCTACTCACATTTGAACTTACCTGACCGCTGTATTATCATCAGAGGTCCTTGTTTGAGCACCCTCATCATCTGAGGCTAGATGGGTGGCAGCACCCAAAAAAGGGCATCCTTGGTCATTTATTTATTTTCATTTATATATTTACTACATTTTTTTAGTTGCCACTCACCCAAAGGCAACTTGCAACATTAAAACATTAACACAGATAACAAATACAAAATATTAATGTTAAAATATTAAATTATTAAAATATGCAGCTAGCATGATACCACTAACAAAAACAACCCAAGCACATGGATTACACACTAAAAGCCAACCTAAATGATTCACCCCTGCAGAAACTAAACAAGTCCGGCAGGGCACAGGTGTCTTCAGAGAGCGTATTGCACAGAGTAAGGGCCACAACTGAGAAGGCCCTTCCTCTGGTGACAGCTAATTGAGCCAGGCACCTGCAAGAGGCCCCTAGAGAATGAATGAAGAGAACATGGGGGTCCCATAGGTATGTGCTCAGACCATTAAGGGTTTTACACAAACCCCTTGAATTGGAACTGGAGACTAATTGATAAACAGTGCAGCTACCTCAAAATTGGAGTAGTGTGAGATTACCATGATGTTCAGGTCAGCAACTTGGCAGCTGCATTCTGGACCACCTTCAGTATTTGAAGCATTTTCAAGGGTAGCCCCACAGAGAGCAAATTACAGTAATCCAATCTGGAGGTGATGGCTGCACGGATTGATGCAGCAAGGTCTGAATCAGACAAATAAGGAGCCAGCTGCTGGGCCTGGTGTAGGTGAAAAAATGCCAACTATTCTACCATGGACAGTTGTTTATCCAGTGATAGTACAGAATTCAGCCATACCCTCAAGCTCTTTACAGAGTCTACAGCTGTCAGCTGGACATCATCAAGTTTCAGGAGTGACCCTCCAGCTAGCACCTGTTGTGAGAAGGGGAGACAAAAGTTGAAGAAAGAAATTGAAACAAATTCATGTAAACTGAGGTAAATCCGGAAGGCAGTTGTAATAAAGGGATCGCTCAATGGAGCAACACCCATTGCGTTTTTTTTAAAGTTGTGTGGGAGAAACTGCTGGTGGCATGACAAAGCCAAAAGGTGACCATTATAAGGAATGCCAAATCTGTCCTAACATCAAGGTGTTTTCTGGAAATAGTCTGCTTTCCCCCTAACCTGGGAAGCTAATAAGTATCAAGAGTCCTAGGGGACAAGTTATAGTCTGTTATTTGAATAGGCTGCAAAAAACCTCAGACAGAAAAGAGGGCTGCACTTACCTGTAACCAGGGCTTTTTTTGTAGAAAACCACCCAGGAGGAACTCATTTGCATATTAGACTAGACCCCCTGACACCAAGCCAGCTGGAACTGCATTCCTGTGCGTTCCTGTTCAAAAAAATCCCTGCCTGTAACTGTTGTTCATCAAGTGGTCTTCCCACAAATTGGGATTTACATATTGGATCATTACTGAGTGCAGACTACATCTGCATTATGTAATTAGTTTATAAGTATTGACAAATCCAACTGCTGTTAACAATTGTGTTAGTCTAAAAAGATACTTCTTCAACATTACTTTTGAAACTGTGCATGTTTATTTTGGTTGTAGTGAGTTTTGACTCCTTTTGCTTTGTATTTGAATTTGTGAAAAGTGCAGTATAAAGGAGATAATGCTTTCATGCAGTGTGGTTGTTATGTACTGGACTCTATGTTTGGTTGCTTTTGCACACCTGGATGCAGTGAGACTCTTTGCTACACCTTTGAGACTTGGACTCTAAATTGGAACTAATGAGCAGTTTTGGCGCAAAGCTTGACTGCAGTGATTTGGTATGGGGATCCGGGGGGGGGGGGCGTTCTTTTGCATGCATATAAGTGGGGTCGTGACCCCACCATTTTGTCTTGTTCCAAAGTTATCAACAAAGCATGTTCCTGTTTTGAACATTAACCCAGTATTTAACAGTGGCATTACAGGATTGAACCATTCTTATTTCAAAGAAGGCAATGACAGTTCTTCATGCAACATCAAGCTTGCAGTACACACAGTACTGGGAGACTTGTCCAGGCACGATACATTTGGCTTCAATATTTATACCATGTTGCCCTTTCTTTTCAGATTGCACTCAAGTGTGCAGACATCTGCAATCCTTGCCGACTCTGGGAGATGAGCAAACAGTGGAGTGAACGAGTTTGTGAGGAATTCTATAGGCAAGGTCAGCAGGCTAACAGATTTTCAGCTTGTGCTCTGAGACAGTATTGTTAAACAGAAGTGGTTCTTATTCCCCAGCCAACTCTGCACCCCCCCCCACATGCTCATTTGAAATCTTCATGAAAAAAACTGACTGAAATACGACTTCACTGAATAAGTGGTTGTGGCTGAAGAGAAAAAGCAGGATAATACATTCATAGCTATTAGTTGCCCTAACTAAACTCATACAAAGATTCAGGTGGGTAGCCATATTGTTCTGAAGCAGCAGAACAAAATTTGAGTCCAGTGGCACCTTTAAGACTAACAAAGTTTAATTCTGGTTATAAGCTTTCATGTTGCACACATGCTTCTGAAGCTTAGCCGCCCTGAGCCTGCTTCGGCGGGGAGGACGGGATATAAATAAAATGATTGATTGATTAATTGATTGATTGATTATAACCAGTATTAAACTTTGTTGGTCTTAAAGGTGCCACTAGACTCAACAATGCTAATAAAGCCACATAAAAAGTGGGGAAGAGTGTTGGACTTCCCTTCAAGTAGGCAGAACTAACTCCTCCTGTTCCAATACCAACGACAGCATAAAAATACAAAAGCAAGCATGCTGCATCGTATCAGTGGTCCATCTAGTCCAGCATTCTGTTTCACGGTGACTGATCAGATAGCCCAAAAGGCATGGAGACCCAAGCCTCATCTGGTTGTTGCTCTCACAGAAGGAATGTGTTGGTTCTTAGATTTAAAGCCCTACCTTGCTTGAGGCCAGGATATGTGAAGGCCCATTTCCACCCATATTGTCCAGCCTATCAGTTAAGATTCTCTTCTGAAGCCTTGCTCTCTGTGCCCATCGTCTTCAAAGGTGACACTGGTGTTGGCCTGAAACAGTTTTTTCACTGATGGCACCTTGGAATGCCCTCTCCTATGAGACTTGCCCATCTTACTTTCATTTAGGCACCAGGCTAAAACATTCCTTTTTAGCCAAATGTTTAACTGTGGATTTCTTAAATCATTTAAATATGTTATGGCCTTTAATAGTGTCAGCTTGTTTTAGTAATATTTAGTAACACAAGATACTAAAACTATGTCTTAATATCTTAGTTGTAAAGAGACATATACATTTTCTAAATTAATAAATATGTTGAGATAACATCTAAGGGCAGCATAAACCTATTTAGTTCTCAAAGTTAACATCCATTTTCTATTGCCTGCAAACCTCTGCTTGCCTCTTGTGAGGAGTCATCTTGAGAGTTCATTTTTTATTAAGTCAAAGTAGTAAATTACTGGAATGCATAAGATGTGCATTCAAATAGGATGTCAGAAACCCATGTATTTAGGCACATCTTATTCGTGAACTGCGTAGTCCCAATTGGTTCAAAGTGGTATTGCACATATTGTAGCATTTAACAACATATAATTCAGCACAAACATCAATCACAGTGTAGAGCATCAACACAACATTAGTCATCCATCTTATAAAACAATGATACTAATTCAGTGGCTCAGGAGCCACACGTAGCTCTCATGTCACCTGTGGCTCTTCCAAGCGTTATTCCCAATGTGGCACTTGTCCCGTGTCCCAGGAAAGTAGGCAAGGCTATAGTGCAGTGGGGCTTGTGATTGGTAGTTAATTCTGACCTTGAAATAGCTATTGCCAAGGGGACCAGAGGGTTGGTAAACTATGGGCCTCTCTGAGGAGTAGGCCTTGGGCCAGGGATGAAAGTAGAGCTTAACCTGTTCAGCATCCCCTCCCCTTCTCTGCAGCCTCTGTACTCTTATCCCAGTACCTGGGTAACTGCAGGGAGGAGAACAAGCCGGCTGAAGAAAAGAGACAAGATAAATCCAATACCACCAACATAGCAGCCACCCAGGAAAAGTGGCTACAGCAGGGTCATGGCAGTTTTACTACCATTTCTCCATGACCAGTTTACTCTTCTCTGGGTGCCATGACAGTCTTAGTCTCCCACCTGAGCTGTTGTGCCTTACACTGGGAAGAGAACAAGATGACTGTAAAGGAAGCGAAGGGTGCACAGGTTCAACAGAGGTGGGTGGGGAGATACAAGCCTGGTAATTTAAAAGATTATATAGTTGTGTGCTTAATATATTAATGCATACGCACAAAGAACTGGTCCATCTTCAAAATAAGCAGTAAAATTTTTTTCTCCTTTTTGTTAGGTGACCTGGAGCAGAAATTTGACCTGGAAATAAGTCCTCTTTGTAATCAACAGAAAGACACAATCCCTAGTATACAAATTGGTAAGTATACTTTTCTCCCATTAGAGTGACCTTCACTGGATAACACAAAATGAAACATAAGAACATAAGAGAAGCCATGTCGGATGAGGCCAGTGGCCCATCCAGTCCAACACTCTGTATCACACAGTGGCCAAATATATATATGTATACACACACACACACACACTGTGACTAATAGCCACTGATGGACCTCTGCTCCATATTTTTATCCAATCCCCTCTTAAAGCTGGCTATGCTTGTAGCCGCCACCACCTCCTGTGGCAGTGAATTCTACATGTTAATCACCCTTTGGGTGAAGAAATACTGGGGATGTGGGGATTCAGGGATCTGCCTTACCGTGGCTGACCACTTTGCTGACCTCTTTGCTCTCTCCCAAGTGGCCCCGCCTGGGTTCTCAATCCTTCACCAGGTCCGGACTAGCGGGCGGGTGGGAGGGGTGGCTTTTTTCATACGGGAGGATTGCTCCTTCAGGAGACTTCCGCCGCCAGAGATCAAGGGCATGGAGTGTGTGGGCCTGGTGTGGGACGTTGGGAAAAGTTTGGCAATCTGGCTGGTGTACCGTCTGCCTAACGCACCGGCCAGTGCCTTACCGTCCCTGATGGAGGCTGTAGCAGGCTGGACATTGGAGCACCCTCGACTTATAGTCTTGGGCAACTTCAATGTCCATGCCGAGGACGCAGCTTCCACTCGTGCGATGGACCTAGTGCTTTCCATGGCAGTACTGGGACTTTCCCCAATATATAACAGCGCCCACGCACCAGGCTGGGCACACACTAGACCTGATCTTTGCGGCGGGGGTAGTAGTGGATCAGATATCTGCCGAGCCAGTGCCATGGTCTGACCACCAGGCCCTGAAGGCTCATGTGAACATGCCACCCCTATCCCGTTTAGGCGGTGAGCAGGTTTTAGCTCGCCCGCGTAGCCAGATGGACCCGTTGCGGCTTCAAATGGCCAGGCGGGATCCCTGGCCCTCTGGCGATTCGCTGGATGAGCTAGTGGAGATCTGGAATGACCAGCTCTCCACGGCCATCGACGAAATCGTTCCCCGACGTCCTCTTCATCCTTGATCACGATCCGCTCCGTGGTATACCCCGGAGTTGCGATCAGTGAAATGACGATTAAGACGACTAGAGAGACAATGGCGCCACACTCGTGATGAAGCTACGAGAACATCATATAGGTCACTTATGCGGACCTATGAGATGGCAGTTCAGGCCGCAAAGAAGGCCCACTTTGTGTCCAGAATTGCATCTGCGACCTCGCGCCCAGCACAACTGTTTAGTATAATTCGGTCATTAACAAATTTGCCGCAGGGCAAACAAAATATTAGAGAATTGGAAATAGGCTGTGAGGCTTTTGCGCGTTTTTTCGCAGATAAGGTCTCGTTGCTCCGACACGACTTACCCATTATAATTGATACAGTAGAAGAACTTGGGGCACCAAGCGCGTCTTCTGGTCCAATACTGGATTCTTTCAATCCACTCAGCCTGGAGGAAGTCAACAGGATCCTTGTAGCTGTACGCCCTACGACTTGTAGGTTGGACCCGTGCCCGTCTTGGCTGCGTGAACCACTACAAGGTATTGTCAACAGGTCCCTAGTAGAAGGGATCTTTCCCACACCTCTTAAAGAGGCAGTGGTCCGCCCTCTCTTAAAAAAACAATCAGCGGACCCCGCCGTATTGGCGAACTATCGGCCGTTGTCAAACCTTCCCTTTTGGGGTAAGGTTATAGAGCGGGCAGTGGCAATTCAGCTAGAGGGATTCCTGGAGGACACTTCAGCACTGGATCCATTCCAGTCTGGCTTTCGGCCAGGTCACGAGACGGAGACGGTTCTGGTCACTCTCATAGATGACCTCATGCGACATCTGGATCGGGGCGGCTCAGCGGTGTTGTTATTAGACCTGTCAGCCGCTTTTGATACGGTTGACCATCAGCTACTGACTAGCCGCCTTGCCGATGTGGGGGTTCAGGGATCTGCCTTACAGTGACTGACCTCTTTTCTCCAAGATCGGGGACAAAGGGTGGTGATCGGGGAGGAAGCATCCCAGAGGCACTCTCTTAGTTGTGGGGTGCCAAAGGAGCGGTCCTATCCCCGATGCTATTTAATATCTATATGTGCCCCCTTGCCCAGATTGTCAGGAGGTACGGACTGGGTTGTCATCAATATGCGGATGACACCCAGCTCTATCTATTGATGGGCGGCCAGTCTGACTGTACCCCGGAAAATCTAGACCTGGCTCTACAAGCCGTGGCATCTTGGCTCAGACTGAGTCAGCTGAAACTGAATCCAATGAAGACGGAGGTTCTCTACCTGAGTCGGGGTGGTCCAAGGGGAGAGATTCATCTGCCGACTCTTGACGGGGTGCCACTAATACCTGTCCCTAAGGTCAAGAGTTTAGGCGTGCTCCTTGAGTCCTCCCTTACAATGGAGGCCCAGGTAGCAGCCACTGTTAGATCTGCCTTTTTTCATCTTCGGCGGGTGCGGCAGCTGGCTCCTTTCCTGGAGCACAACGATTTAGCGATGGTAATCCATGCTACGGTCACCTCAAGAATAGATCACTGTAATGCTCTCTACATGGGGCTACCCTTGATGCTACCCCGGAGACTACAGCTAGTGCAGAATGCTGCGGCACGGCTGTTAATGAGGCTGCCACGATGGGAGCACATTCAGCCAGTGCTGAAAGAGCTGCACTGGCTACCTGTTGTGTTCCGAGTTCGCTTCAAGGTGTTGGTATTGAACTTTAAAGCCCTTTATGGTCAGGGACCTGCCTATTTAGGGGAACGCCTTTCTCTATATATCCCCCAGAGAGCACTGCGTTCAGGGGCAAAAAACTTACTGTCTGCCCCCGGACCAAAAGAAGCAGGTTATGTGTGACAAGATCTAGGGCTTTTTTGGTGGCAGCACCAGAACTTTGGAATGCCCTTCCGGAAGCCATAAGGGCCCTGCAGGATCTGTCTGCATTCCGCAGGGCCTGTAAGACCGAATTGTTCAAGCAGGCCTTCGATGCTTGACGGAAAGAGGTCTGTCACTGGACATCAAATAGAATGCTAGTGATCACTGTTCAGAAATTCAATGCCGCCTATATTGTATAAATGTAGCACCATAGAATGGTTTTAAAAAATTGTAACGTTTTTAAATTGAAATATGTAAATTATGGTTTTATATGTTTTAATGGTTTAACTGTATTGACATGATGTTGTAAGCTGCCCTGAGTCCGCTTGCGGAGAGGGCGGGATATAAGTTGAACGTAATAAATAAATAAATTCCTTCTATCCGTTTTAACCTCACTGCTCAGCAATTTCATTGAATGCCCATGAGTTCTTGTATTGAGAGAAACGGAGAAAAATACTTCTTTCTCTACTTTCTCCATCCCATGCATAATCTTGTAAACCTCTATCATGTCAATCCGCAGTCAATGTTTCTCCAAGCTAAAGAGCCCCAAGCGTTTCAACCTTTCTTCACAGGGAAAGTGTTCCAAACCTTTAATCATTCCAGTTGCCCTTTTCTGGACTTTTCCCAATGCTATATCTTTTTTGAGGTGTGGTGACCAGAATTGTACTCAGTATTCCAAATGAGACCGCACCATCAATTTATACAGGGGCATTATGATACTGGCTGATTTGTTTTCAATTCCCTTCCTAATAATTCCCAGCATGGCGTTGGCCTTTTTTATCGCAATCGCACACTGTCTTGACATTTTCAGTGAGTTATCTAGCACGACACCAAGATCTCTCTTGGTCAGTCTCTGCCAGTTCACACCCCATCAACTTGTATTTGTAGCTGGGATTCTTGGCCCCAATGTGCATTACTTTGCACTTGGCCACATTGAACCTCATCTGCCACGTTGACGCCCACTCAACAGATCCCTTTAGAGTGCCTCACAATCCTCTCTGGTTCTCACCACCCTGAACAATTTAGTGTCATCTGCAAACTTGGCCACTTCACTGCTTACTCCCAACTCCAAATCATTTATGAACAAGTTAAAGAGCATGGGACCCAGTACTGAGCCCTGCGGCACCCCACAGCTCACCGTCCTCCACTGCGAAAACTGCCCATTTATACTCACTCTCTGCTTCCTGTTAATTAGCCAGTTTTTCATCCACAAGAGGACCTGTCCTTTTACTTCATGACTCTCGAGCTTACTAAAGAGCCTTGGATGAGGAACTTTATCAAAAGCTTTCTGGAAGTCAAGGTAAACAACATCTATTGGGTCTCCTTTGTCCACATGTTTCTTCACCCTCTTAAAGAAATGTAACAGGTTAGTGAGGCAAGATCTTCCCTTACAGAACCCATGCTGAGTCTTCCTCAATAACTCGTGTTCATCAATGTGCCTACTCATTCTGTCCTTGATAATGGTTTCTTCCAACTTTCTCGGTATTGAAGTCAGACTGACTGGCCTGTAATTTCCTGGATCTCCTCTGGAACCCTTTTTAAAGATGGGGGTGACATTTGCTACCTTCCAGTCCTCAGGAACGGAGGCAAATTTCAATGAAAGATTACATATTTCTGTCAGGAGCTCCACGTTCAACTTTGAGTATTTTCAGAACTCTTGGATGTATGCCATCCGGATCTGGTGACTTATTAGATTTTAATTCGTCTATCAATTGTAGGACCTCCTCTCTTGTCACCTCAATCTGACTCAGGCCTTTCAACACCTCTTACAAAATTAGTGGTTCTGGAGCAGGCAAACACTTCTCATCTTCCACAGTGAAGACGGAGGCAAAAAAATGCATTCAGCTTCTCAGCCATTTCCCTATCCTCCTTCAGTAATCCTTTGACCCCTTGGTCATTCAAGGGCCCCACTGCCTCCCTGGTTGGTTTCCTGCTTCTAATATACTTGAAGAAATTTTTATTGTTGGTCTTTATGTTTTTTGCAATATGCTCCTCATAGTCCCTTTTTGCCTGCCTGATCACAGTCTTGCATTTGATTTGCCACGGCCTGTGTTCCCTTTTATTAATCTCACTTGGACTAGTTTTCTTACCTTTTACAACTTCCATTACTTTGTTTGTTAACCATGCAGGGCTTTTCTTATACCGGTTTGTGCCTTTCCTAACTTGTGGCATATATTTTATCTGAGCTTCTAGGATTGTAGTTTTAAATAGCCTCCAAGCTTTCCCAAGGGTTTTGACTGTGTTTACTTTTCCTTTCAGTTTCCTCTTCACATGTCTCCTCATCTCAGAGAATTTACCCCTTTTAAAGTTAAATGTGGTTGTGCCGGTCTTTTGGGGCAGCTCTCTATTTATACAAATGGTGAAATCAATAACATTATGGTCACTGCTCCCAAGCGATGCAATCACTTTTACATCTCTCACCAAGTCTTGGGCATTACTTAGGACCAAATCCAGGATTGCCCCACCCCTGGAAGGTTCTGAGACCAACTGCTCCATAGCACAGTCATTGAGAGCATCTAGAAACTCAATCTCTTTCTCTCAACCTGAACACATATTGACCCAATCAATCTGCAGGTGGTTAAAATTACCTATTACGACACATTTTTTACATTTAGCTGCTATCTTTAATCCATCCATATTATAATTAAGAACATAAGAACATAAGAACATAAGAACATAAGAGAAGCCATGTTGGATCAGGCCAACGGCCCATCAAGTCCAACACTCTGTGTCACACAGTGGCAAAAAATGTTATATACACACATACACTGTGGCTAATAGCCACTGGTGGACCTGTGCTCCATACACTGTGGCTAATAGCCACTGATGGACCTGTGCTCCATATTTTTATCTAAACCCCTCTTGAAGGTGGCTATACTTGTGGCCGCCACCACCTCCTGTGGCAGTGAATTCCACATGTTAATCACCCTTTGGGTGAAGAAGTACTTCCTTTTATCCGTCTTAACCTGTCTGCTCAGCAATTTCATCGAATGCCCACGAGTTCTTGTATTGTGAGAAAGGGAGAAAAGTACTTCTTTCTCTACTTTCTCCATTCCATGCATTATCTTGTAAACCTCTATCATGTCACCCCGCAGTCGACGTTTCTCCAAGCTAAAGAGTCCCAAGCGTTTCAACCTTTCTTCATAGGGAAAGTGCTCCAGCCCTTTAATCATTCTAGTTGCCCTTCTCTGCACCTTCTCTAAAGCTATAATATCCTTTTTGAGGTGCGGCGACCAGAACTGCACACAGTACTCCAAATGAGACCGCACCATCGATTTATACAGGGGCATTATGATACTGGCTGATTTGTTTTCAATTCCCTTCCTAATAATTCCCAGCATGGCATTGGCCTTTTTTATTGCAAACGCACACTGTCTTGACACTTTCAGTGAGTTATCTATCATGACCCCAAGATCTCTCTCTTGATCAGTCTCTGCCAGTTCACACCCCATCAACTTGTATTTGTAGCTGGGATTCTTAGCCCCAATGTGCATTACTTTGCACTTGGCCACATTGAACCGCATCTGCCACGTTGACGCCCACTCACCCAGCCTCAACAGATCCCTTTGGAGTTCCTCACAATCCTCTCTGGTTCTCACCACCCTGAACAATTTAGTGTCATCCGCAAACTTGGCCACTTCACTGCTCACTCCGAACTCTAAATCATTTATGAACATCCATATTATAATTGTCCTCTATCTTTTGATTTGGTGGGTGATAACAAACTCCCATAGTTAAATTTCCTTTTGGGCCCTCTATTTCAACCCAAAGCATTTCTAGAAGGGAATCTAATTCTCTGACCTTAGTCTTACTGGACTGTATACCATCTCTGACATACAGAGCCGCCCCACCTCCAACCCTTCCCTCCCTATCCTTCCGATATAACATGTCCAGGAATCACTGTGTCCCACTGATTCTCCTCATTTCACCAAGTTTCTGAAACTCCCACAATGTCTATGTTTTCCCCCAACACTAAACATTCCAACTCACCAATTTAACTTTGAACACTTCTAGCATTTGTATACAAACATCTATAATTTCCCAGGCGAGCTAGGCCCGCAACCTTCCTCCTGCTGCCTCAAGATTTTGCCAGACAGTCCATACTGTTTGTCACCATCTCAGGGACATTTTCTGCCCTTCATATGTAAACATAAACAGATTATTGATTTAAACTTAACCCCAGTGGAGATTATTTGAACAAAGTCAAATCAGGTTTGCAAACAACGCTGCAAACAGTTTTCGTACACATGTAACAAAGGACTTGAGGACGAAGTAAGCCTTTCAATCCTTTTTCACTCTCTTGATCTGGTGCAATGTCAAGTTAATGGGATTTAAGATTTTAAGTGCCATGAGTGATATGGAGTGGAAAATTTTTCTGATGCTGTATTTTTCTCTGGGACATTTTCTGCCCTTCATATGTAAATATAGTCTATTTACCTATATATATTGCCAGGGCTGTTGGCCTCAAATCAATCATGTTAGATGGGCTAAATGTAGGATATGAAAAATGGGCAAACTACAGTGCTTATACATGGTCCAAGCTTGTTCATGGTGTATTTGCCTGCTTTTGCTAATTATTTGCATTATTTATTTGATTAGGAATGTGACGGAACCGGCCCGATTCTGCCTTCAGACCCGGTCCCGTCAGCTCCCTATGGAGTCGCCAACTCCTGGAGGGAGCTATTTCTCCTCCTGCCCCTTGGGCTCGCTGCCACCACCTGCTCAGTCCTGGGGTTCAGATTGAGAGGAACAGGACTCCCAATCCCCCTCTCCAGCTGTGAGGCTAGGCCTCCAGGTCCTCTGCCACCCTGCACTTGGGTTTCACAGAGACCTCAGCACTTCTTTGGGGCACCCCTGGAGGATTGGCACCTTATCCAACTGCATGCCTTCCCCCTTCCCCGGGGCCCCCGTTATAACACAGTGTGGTCTAAAGCGGTCTGGGGATCTATGTGGTACAGAGATTGACTGCCAGTATTTAAAACAGAAAAAACATTTATTTAAACAGTAAAAATGATAGGAAAAGAAAAACAAAACAAAAACAGTTGCGTTTAAAAAGTTAGCACAGCACAGCACAGCACACGCACAGCAAACAGCCTGACAAACAAAATGTGTTATAAACGCGTCCTGCTGGCCCTGATCTAAACTTGCCCTGTCTTGTGAATTACTTACTTAGTCTGCCTGCCTGGGGGCCCCCCAGGCAGGAGCCTCCATTGCTCACCACATGCTTGCTCGAGCCCCAGTTCAAATCTGGCTTCTCTTCCTGCCTAACACATGCAAGGAACAACAGCACTTCCTGCCTCTCTAGGAGATTTTCCCCCTAGCGTTGTTGGTTTGGCTCTGGAAGGGAGGGGGGAGTGAGGGGAAGGCTACAAAGCTTGCTGAGGGATTTACTGACCCCTGCCAAATGAAGCACCACCACTGACTAAAATGGCGTTTCTCCACACTTCCCCCTCCTTAAATTCTGCGCCGGAGGGGTTGCCTCCTACAGAGGTGACCCCGTAGCAGAATCCAATCAAACAAGGAGAAACCCATTAACCAGAATATTACACAAACATTCAGGTATTTCTCCAATAATACACAAAGTCCAGCACCCTAGGTGCCCATGTCCCTTCTGGACAACAAGTCGCATTGCTGCATTCAGAAGGAATGTCCAGTCTTTAAGATGTACTCCTCCATCTCCCAGGACCACCTCTGGAGTTTGGTGCTCTCCCTTCGTTGCTGCTGTTGCTGGGGTGAGTGGTCCATCAAAGGAGGAAATTCCTGGCCCCACATCTGAGGTTGGAAACTGCCCAGTTCCCACACAGTTGCTTCATCTTTATCCCTCATTGGTAGAATATTCCCTCTGTCCACTCTGACCTCCCAGAAAACCACCTCTGGGGCTCCAAACAATTGCTGTCCCAGCTTCTTTTTGTCTCCTTCCTTCCTACCTATATGCAACCCCATGGACCTCTCAGAGAATGGCTGTGGTATATTCACCTGCACCACTTGAACTGCCCTTCCCATTTTCTCCATAGCCCCAACATAGGTAGCATCGCCCAGGCCATCCACAATCACATGGGGTCCCTCCCATTCCACTTTCCGTTCACCAGTATGAGGTGGCAGGGAAACCATCACCCTATCCCCTGTCTCAGCTTCTGCGAACTCCACTTTCTGGTCCCTTGCCACCTCACACAGTGTTTCCAGCCTAGGGTCACTTTGAACCTCAGACAGGAACATTTCTGGCTCCCCCAGACTTCCTGTCACCTGTTCCTTCAAGCCACCCCTAGTCCCACTGTTTCCAGAACACCCAGCCAACGTTTGATCTGGGTTCTCCGCCCCCTCAGTTGGTTTTTCAGTGTCAGCCAACTGAGCTCCTTCCTGCCTGGAAGGCTCCAAAGCATCCTGCTGCCCTTGCGGAAATTGGCACCCCTCTTCCCATTGGGCACACCCTCCTGCAGGGCTTGAGACAGGCTGGTCCTCCCCCTCCCTGGTTGGTGGTGAGGTGGCTTCCCTAAAGTTGCCTTCCTCTCCCCACCTTCCCCTGAGGGTTTGGCTTGGGGACTCAGTCCCCTCGGTTGGTTTTTCAGCACTACCCAACTGACCCCCTTCCTGCCTGGAAGGTCCCACAGCTTCCCAGGATTCCTGTCTGCCCTGCTTCAAGACGACCTGTTTTGAGAGCATCTCGGACGATCCCACTTCCTGATCCACAGCTACTTGGTGAACCGGTTCCAACCTAAGGTCACTCCGGACCCCCTTCTGGAACCGCTCCCGTTCCCCAAGCCTTCAGCTATGTGCTCCTCTGAGCCCACATTAGCCTTGCTGTTCTCAGAACCTCCTGTGAAATCTCCACTCTCCACCTTGGTCTCTTCAGCATGCACATCCTTTATGCTAGACAGGTTCCTTTCCTTGCTAGTAACATCGACAGCCTCTTGCTGCACTTGGGGAAAGCTACACCCCTCTTCCCCTTGGGAACACCCTACTCCAGGGCTTGAGACAGGCTGGTCCTCCCCCTCCTGGGTGACTGCCCTCTCTTCGTCCTCAGTAACCTGGGCTGTTTCCCCCTCCCTGGTTGGTGGTGAGGTGGCTTCCTTAAAGTTGCCTTCCTCCTCCCACTTTCCTCTGAGGGTTTGGCTGTGGGTTACAGCATTGATAGAGTACTGGCCAACCAACAAATCCCGGCCCAATAACACTGGAACTGTTTGTTCCTTCATTACCCCACATTCAGAATAGGATTTACCTTCTTGTGGAGCCAAACCCCTGAACTGCTTTCGGGAGTGGTCTGGCCCCAGTTTAAACCTTTTAAATACAGTGGCTTTATAGGCCGCAAAAGTTATCCCCCCATCTTCCCTAGGCATGCTGTGATAGATGGCTGAAAGCTCTCCAGTCAGGTTGCTACAGAGGTAAGACATATAGTCCTCCTCTGCAATCCCCCACTGTTTGGCTGCCCTCTCAAAGTTGGAGAGGTATATGGAGGGGTCTTCTCCCTCTTGGTACACTGCAAAGTCCTTGGGGGTGACTTGGATCTCTTTGCTTAGTTCAGCTTCCATACGTAGCACCTCAAGCTCATGGCGACGTTGCTCTTCCCGCTCCCGTCTGCGGATCTCAGCTTTCTCTCTTTCTTCCCGTCTACGGATCTCAGCTTTCTCTTTTTCCTCCTGTCTGCGGAGCTCAGCTTGTCTCAGCTCCCTCTCTGCTTGTCTTTCCTCTCTCTCTCGTTCCTCCTCTCTGCGGATCTCAGCTTGTCTCAGCTCCCTCTCTGCTTGTCTTTCCTCTCTCTCTCATTCCTCCCGTCTGCGGTCTCGGTCCGCCTCGATACTCATTCTCTCCAGTTCCATCCGTAGCCGCAAGGTTGCGTCTGACTGGGTGGGGTGCCCTTCTGCAGGTGCCCCTGCCTGCTGATGATACTCCAACAGGAGGTCTTTCATCTCTACTACAGTCATGTTGTCACACTCCAGCCTGTGCTTTGCACACTCTTCCTGGAGCTGTGGCTTTGTCATCTCCAGGATTTCCAGCCTCTTAGCACGCTCCATCCTAACTAAACTGAACTTTCCCTATTCCAGTTGACCTGAAAATAAAACAAAACCGCTGTTGCTTCCTCTGGGTGCTTGCACGTATCAAAAAAACAAAAATGCCTGGCCAATCAAGTTCTCTGTTTGTTCTTATCCCACCGCTGCCGCCAAGTGTGACGGAACCGGCCCGATTCTGCTTTCAGACCCGGTCCCGTCAGCTCCCTATGGAGTCGCCAACTCCTGGAGGGAGCTATTTCTCCTCCTGCCCCTTGGGCTCGCTGCCACCACCTGCTCAGTCCCGGGGTTCAGATTGAGAGGAACAGGACTCCCAATCCCCCTCTCCAGCTGTGAGGCTAGGCCTCCAGGTCCTCTGCCACCCTGCACTTGGGTTTCACAGAGACCTCAGCACTTCTTTGGGGCACCCCTGGAGGATTGGCACCTTATCCAACTGTATGCCTTCCCCCTTCCTCGGGGCCCCCGTTATAACACAGCGTGGTCTAAAGCGGTCTGGGGATCTATGTGGTACAGAGATTGACTGCCAGTATTTAAAACAGAAAAAACATTTATTTAAACAGTAAAAATGATAGGAAAAGAAAAACAAAACAAAAACAGTTGCGTTTAAAAAGTTAGCACAGCACAGCACACGCACAGCAAACAGCCTGACAAACAAAATGTGTTATAAACGCGTCCTGCTGGCCCTGATCTAAACTTGCCCTGTCTTGTGAATTACTTACTTAGTCTGCCTGCCTGGGGGCCCACCAGGCAGGAGCCTCCATTGCTCACCACATGCTTGCTCGAGCCCCAGTTCAAATCTGGCTTCTCTTCCTGCCTAACACATGCAAGGAACAACAGCACTTCCTGCCTCTCTAGGAGATTTTCCCCCTAGCGTTGTTGGTTTGGCTCTGGAAGGGAGGGGGGAGTGAGGGGAAGGCTACAAAGCTTGCTGAGGGATTTACTGACCCCTGCCAAATGAAGCACCACCACTGACTAAAATGGCGTTTCTCCACAAGGAAACTTTCCAATTCATATATTCTTGAAAAACCCACACCACTGAATGCAACTGAAACTAAAACAAAATCTCAGGGATTTCTAAAGCTGGAAACAGACAACTTTTGGAGAGATGGGCTTCACTTATGAGGCTCACATTTTTTTTCATTTGTCTCATGGTTACCTCTGGTGAAACAGTTTTACAAGCCTAAAACAGCACAAAAATATGAAAAACCTGTTTAAACAGGTGTAACAAGTGTTTCATAAGACCGCTCAGTTCCAGAAGAGTATCCTTTTTTACTGTCTACAAAATACACCACAACAAAACATTGCACAGTAAAACTTGATTTTACAAAGATATGGATTTTTTTTAAATGGTTATTTGCTAGGAGGCCCCTAGCTTCTCTGTTTTCTTCCACAGCTAAACAGTCTCACCTGGTTAGCTGCATCTGCCTAGTAGTGCATTGAATAGAAAGTATTGAGAGCATTCATCCTACAAGTAACCCCAAAACATTACAAACATGTGGAGAGGAATTCTCTTCCCATACCCCAAACTGAGCATATGCATTTGCTCTACAGGGAGCCTGTATGTTTCTGCATCTCTCTCTCTCACGCACACACACACACACATTTCTGTAGGAGAGAATAGATGGTCTCCAGTTGTGGACAATCAGTACACATAGTTCTCCTGCACATCTTCCCCTTGCACCAGAACGGGGTGCCTGTTACACCTGTTTAAACAGTTTTTTCATATTTTTGTGCTGTTTTAGGCTTGTAAAACTTCCCCTTCCCCTTGCATCTGAAGCCACCCTAAAGTTCCAGAAGCTGCCATTCTCCTCAAAACTAGGGATGTTGAATACCTGCCAGTTCAGCTCAGAGCCTGTTCACTACTTCCAATCTGGAAGCTGATTAACTGACAGGTTGTTCAGGTGTGTGCAATCTGTTTGTTCCATTCAGCAACAATAGGCTAGCTGCAGCAGGGATCTGGAACTGACTCCAATTAGTCCCCTACTGGGTCCCAGTGTTATTGCAACCCAGAAAGGGTGGGGGGGATGAGAGAAGCATTTTTCACACTAGACCTTTAATCCTGGTTTAGACCTGTCCCCAAACTGACATTCTACACTAGAACCATTGTTTTGATGAAGGCTAAGACAGCAAAGTTAGATATCAGAGTCTTCATGCTGTGTTTCAGCCTTCTCTGTACGTTGAGGGATCGAATTAGAAACCCAGTCTTAGCTATCCTAGAAGAATCTCAGAGTTTGGGGGAGCAGAAACACAGCAAAGTCAGAGATCAGAAACTGCAGTTCTCTAATTTCCCTGTATTTCAGCCTTCTCAAATCCATTTGGCGGTGGGGAGGGGGAGACTCAATCAGAACCCCATTCTCACTTGATGCCCTAGGATTTGGCTTATGATTCCTGCCTCCAGTTTTGCTTTGACCCAGCAAGTCTAGCAGCAGCAACATTTCCAGGGCTTGTTTGGAGGATCAGCAGGCAGTCGGCTTCTGCTGCTCCCCCCAGTTGCTGTCTCCTAGCAAGGACTGGACCAAGCAAAGATTCCCAGGAATGAAATTAGAAGCAGATTCCCAGCTTAGGATAGTTTTTCACATTGTTCAGCCTGATTTGTTCATTCATAATCTAATTGTAAATTTTGAACATAGTTTGTTTGGCTGCTAAGAGGTTCGCTGCCAAAATTTTCAGCATCCCTACTCAGCATCTCAATAGGCCATTTGCACAAATCTCTTACGTCTAGTCAGTGAGTTAAAGGACAAAAACTAATGTGTAATTTATCTTCCTGTTAACCTATTGATTTGCTGAACAATCCAGTTTAATAAAATCAAACATCATCTGGTTAGTCATATATCATGCCAGCTGTTCAGAATTAAGATGCTTATTCTTGAAAGAAGGATTTATGCTTTCCCCTGAGTTTTAGGACACATGAAGTTAGCTCTGCTAAAATCAAATGATGATTGTAGTATCTTGTTTTCTTTGGACCATTCAAGCTAACTTTACCCTCAAAGTCAAATTAACAACTTTTCTAATGTACTTTAAATCTGGAGACTGGTGCCATGAACAGACATGGCAGATCTTTCTGCAAACCCAGGGCGGTGGGGCTCAGGTTTTCTGAAATGTCTAAAACACACACAGATGCACAATTTTTTTTAAAAAAAAAAACCCAAAATGCCTGTAGTTTTAAGAAACAAATGCTTTCTCAGTGACCAGTGTGGCTAGTTCTAGGCAACCACAATAGTATAGGAAATCTTAAAACTGTGGTTTCTGTCCGTAAAGGCAGAGAGAGGAGGCAGGATCCTTTCCAGGGCTGTTTTGACCTGAGAAAGGACTCACTGGTGCCAGATCATGAGCAACCCTGATAGTACCTGATTTACATGGCTCACTTGCTACTTTTCTACAGCAGCCATTCAAAAAAGGTCAGTATGATGTAATGATTAGAATTTGGAATTAGGATATGGGAAACCCAGGTTTAAATCGTCTCTTTGCCATGAAGGTTGCTGGGTGATCTTGAACCAGTCACTTTTGCTCAGTCTAACCTACTTCACAGGGCTGCTGTGAGGATAAAATGTAGGACAAGACATTTTATAAACTGCTTTGGGTCCTCCTATAATGGAGAAAGGTAGAATAAAAATGAAATAAATAAATAATAGACCTGAAGACTGGGACAGACAGATAATAGAAAGGTTGCTTGATGAGTAGGAAAAACAAAAAGAAGTAGGGAAAGTGGAGAGGACACAGAGGCTCTCATAAGGAAATGAAGAAAAAATAGTGGGGGAAAGCATATAGAAGAGGAAATGAAGTGACACCCCCCCTCCAGTCTTTGCAGGTTTCCTGCTTGTCAGTATATCTAATTATCAACATGGCCTCATCTACAGATACTTAAAATGAGCAACTGGAGTCATTTACAGACCAGGCAGAACTATTTACAAACCTGAGAAAAGCCTCAAGGTTGCAGAAAAATCTAAATGAAAACAAAAAACTGGGGCGGGGGTGTTAAACTCCTGCAAATGATATAAGCAGTAGTACCTGTAGCTTTAAGAAATGATTGCCTCAGAGGCCATCACTAAACCACCACAATAATATTGTCAGCATTCATGCCTTGGGTTCTGTGTGTAAAAGGCAAGGGGCAGGGCTCTTTCCAGGACCATTTTGGCTTTTGAGGGTAGACTCACTGGAACGATACCTGACAGCAACCACTGGCTACCTGCTACAGTGAGACTTCCATGACGCACCCAATCCCAGCTATGTGCTACTGTTCAAAGAGCATCCACATGAAACCAGTGTGGTACAGTAGTTAGAATTTCAGACTAGGTCTGGGTGATTCAGGTTTGAATCCCCATTCTGTTGTGGAAATCAAATGACCTTGGGCCAATCACACATTCTCAGCTTATCCTACCTGTGTTGCTGTGAGAGAATAAAATGGAGGAGAAGAGAATGATGTGAGCTGCTTTGGGGTCTCCATTGTGGAAAAATGTGGGATAAAATGAAATAATAAATCTAGCTCAACATGAAGACCAGGGCTGGAGATGAACTGGGGAAATGGAGGTTCATACTGGTTCAAGGTTCGTGATCTCCCATGAACCAAAAACCAAAATGAACCTCTTTCACTTAATGAAACTGTTTGGGTTCATGAGGTTTGTGGATCTTTCCTCTCTCCTGTCTGCTGGCAGCAAATCCTTGAGGCCAGCAGAATGGAAGGTTAGGGAGATCCTCCAAACCCTTTTAAAGGGAATATTCTCTTTAAATGGGTTTTGACAGCAGGCACCGCATGGGAATGTTGACCAAGCGACAGATTTGCCACTCAGCCTCCAGTTTCGCGTGGCACCCACTTGGAAAAGTGATTTAAAGGGAATGCTCATTTTAAATGTGTTTTCCCATGCAGCATCTGCTTGCAAAATCCATTTAAAGAGAATGCTTGGAAATGGGCGGGGGGGGGGGGGTAAGAGGGATTATTGAAATGGCTTGCATTTATTTCAGTTTGTTAGGCTCCCCCCCCCCCCCCCATTTCCCACCACAAACCCCACAGGCCTCCAAAACCACTTTTAGAAGGTTCATATAGGAATGGTCATGAACCAAGGTTCACAAACCACAAACCATGAACCCAATTTGTGACAAATTTCAGTTCCTGCCCATCCCTAATGCAGCCTGGATAAAAAAAAGCCCAAGTCAGTTGGTGGGTATGAAGGTGAGAAGAAAGCAGAAAAAGGGGAGCAGATACAGGAGCTGTCAGGACAGAAAGGGGAAATAGTGAGGAGGGAAAGTAAGGTACCCCCATAAGTCTGTGCAGGCATACCACCATGCAACAGGGCCCAGACTCAGCGGCTGGCACTGCCAAACACAGCCAGTTTGCCTGGGAAGGGGCTGCTAGGGTGAAGGAAGGATGAAAAGCTGGACAGAGCACAGATTAAGATAGGTTGTCTGGTGTAGCAAGGAAACTGGAAAAGGGGATAGGCTATTGCAGCTTTCCATGAAGGGAAATAGTGGGGAAAGGGGAAATGTATTACTAGTCCACGAGTCCTTGTGGGTCTCTAACTTGTAGATATTTGTTTGCTTCTTTAAATTTATATATCTGTCCTGCTGCAAGCTAGTCATTTTCTGTTGACTTTATCAACAGAAGTAGTGCTGTTGCCACCTTAGCAAAAAATAATTTTTAAAAATGTCAGTTTGGAGCCCCAGTGCTGCAATTTGCATATCACCAGACTACAGGAAAATGGCTTACAGCCATAATTTCAGGCTCTATACTGGGTTGCTGGCTTCGCAGGGAAGTCCACTTAGTGAATGATGTAGTTGCTGATATGACTTGCCTCATGTTTTTCCTCAGGCTTCATGACCTACATTGTGGAGCCACTCTTTGAAGAATGGGCCAACTTTACTGGGAACACTCCCTTATCAGAAAACATGCAAAATCATCTGCGGAGGAACAAGGCCAAGTGGAGGAATTTACTTCACAAGCAACACAGCAGTGCTAGGAACACTGACCACTCAGGTCAAGGAACTGAAGATGAAGAACAGACTTTAAATGAAGGAGAAATCCCATAGTGGCAGCTTTGCACTTTGCGCTGTAGCGCCACTGCCTTTCACAACTGTGAACAAAATGCTAAGGGTCCGTTGAGCCATCGTTAACCAAGGAGGAAGGGAGAAGAGCAGGGAGGAAAACAGACGATATGGGAGTTCTCCCCAATAAAACCCACACTTCTGGGTTTGATGCTAAAGCTGAATTCCACTTCCTCATCTTAATAGCCGAAGCCATTCATCACTTCTGATCACGAACTGCTTAAATGAGAAGCTTCATTCAGCAGTGCTGAAACTGGGCCAGTAAAGTGGGTGCCAACTACCAAGAGGCTTCAAGGGAACAGGCAAGACCAGTGCACTCTTGGTTATCGATTTCATTCACTTTGAGTCATACTGTGATATGGCTCTCTGAACGAAGGCCTAAAGCAGTGTACAGTCTTCAATCTGGCAGCTGGGCTGCACATCAAAATCACCACCAGCATTGTCAGACTCAGAGGAAATCTGGCCACACAGAAGAAAAGTGTCTCATTTTAAATAATTAAAGCCTTTTTAATTTTTGTATTTGGTGCACTGGACAAAGAATCTAGAAACCTTGAACTAAGGTTATTCTGTGTACTCAAAGCTTTTTCATGGTAGTGCCCATTTTGTTAATCATTTTATGCCACTTTAGATATGACTGACATTCTTCTCACTGCAAGAACATTTTTCCTAGCAAATCAAAGGGAAGAGTTGTACAGTCTAAATGTTTCCAGATGTCTCTTTGAACGAGTGTATCTGTGATCCGTTTATATTCGCACATGTATGTTTCCTGTATATATAAAGCGCTACTGATTCCCATGCCAAGATACTGAAGTATTATGGGAAAGCTATCTGTATAAACAATGGCACTGTGAACAAAATACTGTTAGTTTTAGTATCTGAAGCACTTGTAAATATGTTATAGACTATTAATACTTTTGTTTGCAGATAAAGGCCTTAACTTTTAGCATCCTTCACTTTCTGATGGTTACCAAATTCCTATAATTTCAGCATGGCCTGCTTTCACTTGTTCAACAAAGGATTATGTGGAAGTGGCATTTACCAAGGCAATCTTTTGGAAAGCTTCATATGCATTCCTCTGCATACTTATCTAACAAAGATGCACTTCAACACAATTGCCCCAAGTAGAAAAGTGAAATCCAAACTTATATCCACAGAGATTTTTTATATTAGTTAGAAACACAAGGGATAGAATGGTCTTGAACTGGACATTAAGGTGTTAGAATAGTCTTTCCAATGACACAGAAAGTAAACAGTTACATAGATGAATAACTTTTTATGGCATATGCCTTATTTGTAAGCAAATTTGCTGTCACAAAGAAAAACCTTCTCTCCTTTTTCTTATTTCTAGTAAGTTACTTAGGAATTTCGTTTTCATGAACTTTATTCTTGAAAAGACATGGTTAATCACCCAGATAAGTTGCTAACTCTGGTTAAACATTTTTCATTAGTGTTGTCTTGTGCCTTTTAATCAGGTGAGAGTTCTGGGTCCAGTTCTAACTCATTACAGTGTTGATTGTGTCCTATATAACTTGTTACTAATGTAGTACTATACTGCCACATCCATTTGGGAACATTTTTGCTTCCATTTTTCTCACTGGTTTATTACTCTACCTGCATCATTTGCAAACAGGATGGATTATGCACAAAGAGCGTAAGCAGCACTTAAGACAATATCACTGCATTGCTAAGAATAAAAATTCTCCATCAAGGCAGCTTTTTCCCCTTTAATATTTCTCAGAAGTGATGGACAGGAATTGTTTGTATTTTGCATCTCGCCTTCCTGCCCAGTAAAATTTTGGTAGATATGTTTTATGGATATGCAACAAGCATATATACCATATATACAGTTCTTATCCAGAATTAAGCCATCAACTATTTTTGGGACATAGGTATATATATTACACTTTAACTGAAAGCGCGTCTTTTCAGTAAAAATAAATTCATCTTAGTTTCAAATTGTAGGATTACATTAAAACCAAAGCATTATGTAACTAAAGTGAAGGCGTTTGCTACAGGTACTCAACTGATAAGATTTCACAAGCAAGTGAATCCTTACAAATATGTTCCAGCCTAAACTTCATTACATCAGCAGAACACTATTTTTTAAAAAAGCTATGTGTTATGCCTTGGAAAATCCAGTTCTTATCGATATAAAAGAGATACCAGCATTATGAAATATAATGTGCTATCTAAGCTATAACATATGAAAAACATAAATTCGCAATGGTGCAAGAGAACATTGATTTCTTTGACAAGTCAAATGAAGAATTCACTTTTGTGCACAATAAAAACTGCATGCTCCTTACCATTCTTAAAAAAAAATTATGCAGAGCTTTAAGACGACTTTATTTCTAGCTACAATGTGCTCCAAGAAATTCACAAGACTAGGGAAAGGATTCAAGAACTACTGCACAATTCCATTTCAAGTTTGCTGAGACATTTAAATTTTCTTAAGTTAAGAAATGGTGCTTCTGTGATTATGAAACATTTTTTAAAAACCTAGTGGATTCAAACAATTGCCGGCAGAGTACAATTAGTCAAGTAGCCCTTCTCACCTCTCTACTCCTGCTGCAGCTTCTGAGCCCTCGCTGGTGGGAGGGAAGAATCAGAGGGGAAAAATGCCTTCTTTGCCAAAGGAAGAGTCATCCTCCTGGTGGAACAGCAACTTTGGATCCAATGAGGCTTATGACACCTTCTTAGGACCAGTTCATAACACTAAAAGCTTCTCAAGTCTCATTTCCTCTGCTGCAAACAGTACCAGACTGTAAAGAGTTCAGGTGTTAAGGTGCTACTGTTGATGGTGGCAATTTTAGTTACACCAGAATTTAATGAATTGCAAGTAATATAGAAGTGGGGCCATCACTCAGTGGTAGAGCATCTGCTTTGAATGGACCAACAGCCTGACTCAGTTTATGGCAGCTTCATGTATATAGTAGAAATATTAGACTGTATTCAGATAATATCACACTTTACAATGTTTTCATGTATAGCTTAATTGAAAAATATGTTCCAGATGCAGGAACTAAGACACCAAATATCAAATCAATGAGAGCTCTGTAAAAGTAAATTAACAAGAATATGAATGAAGAGAACACTGCTGATTACAAACTTGCACAGGAATATCCAAGCCACAGAAACATAGGCTTTAGCAAGCCTACTGGCTCAAATGAGAGTGGAAGCTAGGAAAAATTTATGGTGGAAAAAACTATTACAAGAAATTTAAACCACATTATCTTCAGAGAAGAAAAGCAACATTCTCAGTAAGTTTTACATAGGATGCAGCAATAGCTCCAACCTCCCAAAGAGCTTAACAAAAACTAATTTTCAATACTAGGTATTACCAGGAGAATTACAGGGTAATAATGAGCTTATTAAGTCTGCATTCTTCTTAACCTTTGTTATCTGTCACAATATCCTTATACCTTTTTGAAGATTTGTCAGAAAATAAGATGGGAAAGAACAAATAAATAAGACTAGGTGACCTATATTTCTTTCCCCCAATTTCTGGAGATTGCCTGGTCAGACTCTTCTCATTATTGGTGGGCAAGTAGGCCATTTTCTACATGGTACTGACAATGAACTTCAAAACCCTGACTGAAAACCTTACCTGAAAATACTCCAAACTTAAATTCTAAGTGATAGAAGTCACACTGATTTCCAAGAAACACAGATGGACATAATTCTGCTTAGAAATTGGATATATATATATATATTTGGCCACTGTGTGACACAGTGTTGAATTTGATAGGCCATTGGCCTGATCCAATATGACTTCTCTTATGTGTGTGTGTGAGTGTTCTATCACAAATAATTTTATTGACTAAGCCAAGTACCAAGCACAGGATATTCCCTGGTCAATAATATGGGTTCCTTCTGTAATATGAGTGAGACATTAATCTGTACTAAAACAGACTTTTTATTATCACAGATGACAAAGTAAAACAAATGCAAAAAAAATGGAACAAGCAGTACTGCAGATAATCTTATTTTTGCATTGGTGCAAATATTTCAGCAATCCATATGGTATTCTAGGTATACAAAATTTTACATGCAGAAACTAAAGTTTGATTTGGGAATAAAATATATTCTGTTAACCTTTATAAATGAAGATACGTAAAAATGTATGTTTATTGTCGAACACACAGACACCCCTTATGGGTCAAGCCATGATCCCAGTCAGTGTCCACTGACTACACGGGACCAAGATTCAGCTGTTAAATGCATGTATAAACATGCATCAAGCAAAGAGAAAGCAATAGATTGTGTGAAATGCTATGACTGCTATGCAGTGATGCCAAGAACTGAGAAGACATAACTGTATCATTTTTTAACATATTTTTCCAATTAGCTTGTAAGTCTTCATGTAAAAACCGTCTAATAAAAATAAAGAAGGATGTGTGTGTGTGCACGCATGCCTCAAGTTTTAGATAATGTGGGAAAACATTTGTTTTTTGTTTGCTAAAACACTGGGTATATTAAATATTTCAGGTGTTGCTGAAAACCACTCTATAATTGTGGCCCAGTTCTTGTACATGTGTTTTTGGAGTGAGGAGGCTTCCTTTCACCTGCATTCTATCACACAGTATGGCTTGGTTGGACTGCTTCACACATAAAGGAAAGATCTCCTACAGAGCTTCAACTATAAGACTAAATATTGTTTTTAGCCCTCCTTTCCAATTAGCTTGAGATGGCTTAAATTTCCATCATCAAAACACCAAACAATAAGAAGCAAACTATTTAATATTAGAAATATGGCCTCCCACACACTGTCAACTAAAGGTCCATTGAAATAAAGCTGCCATAAGGCAGCAGAGATGGTGACTTTGACAATAGGGTCGATCCAACCATCTTCTAAGAAGCCTTCCTCCAACCCAAGGAGCCTCCCTCCCTCCAAGGTAAGTGACTCTTTCTCCAAAAGAAGAGCCACACAAGATAGGCAGAGGCTTCTCAGGCTGGAGTAAGTCTTCAAAATTTTGCTCACTGGGGTGGTAGGATAGGGTAGGATCCTACCCACCACTTCTGACAACCCAATCCATGCCACAGGTCTCTCTCTCTCGGCTTGGCTTCATGCCACAGGTGCTGTGATAGAAAAAGCATGTGAACTGACAACCAAATAGCATTCTGTTCACAGCAATCAAGCACAAACAGCTATGAGGAACCTGCCCTAACTTGGTTAGCCCAGCCAAGCCTGATCATGGAAGCTGAGCAGCGTTGACCCTGGCAGGTACTTGTATGGGAGACCTTTTTGGAATACCAGAGGCAGGAGGCGGGGCCGGGCTTTATTTAGCTACATTTCTGAATATCCTCCAGGCCCCCAGTAGGGGTCAGTCACCAGAAGTCACCATGACTTCCAAGTGCACACACACACACGTTGTTTTTTTAAACAGCTATGAGGAATCCAACTGTGATGCATGAGTTCATACATGGAGAGATGGTGCAGTGTAGCTTCTTGGTTGTGAAGAACTTTGAAGGTAAGCAGTTGAGGGTGCAGTTTTCAGCACAACAATGGCTGGGAAGGAAAGGACTGAACAGATCTTCCCTTTCTTACACATATTCCACTTGATTAAAGGAACCCATTCTGCTGCTACATCTGATTTTGAGGAAAGGAAGAATCAGGATAAGAACACCAGAGGAAGATGAGAATACTGACTCCAAAGGCTGGATAACAACTCTTACTTCTGCCACTGCACTTTTCCTAGAAACAGGGGCCATTAATAACACAGGAATAATCTTGTTTAGACTTGCTCCCTAAGTCAAAATATACATTCCTTTCCTGTTTATTCTTGTCTCAGCTTCCCTTTGTTATATTCCCCCCCCCCTTTTTAAATATTTGTAGGCTCTTTGCAGCAAAAATTTGCTTTTTGGAATTTTCTAATACACCATAGCACATTAGGTTTTCCTTGATGACATTTCGGCCATGGATATCTTTCAATCCAGCTACTGCCCTGGCAATGAGATTGAGATAGTGCTGGTCACCCTCACAAATGGTCTTCGCAGATAGCTGGAATGAGGTGAGTCAGCACTGCTGATATTACTTGTCAGCAGGACTTTTTTTGCAGTAGGAACTCCTTTGCATATAAGACCATACACCCCTGATGTAGGTAATCCTCCTGGAGCTTACATTAGGCCCTGTACTAAGAGCTTTGTAAGCTCTTGGAGGATTGGCTACATCAAGGATATGTGGCCTAATATGCAAAGGAGTTCCTGCTTGTTACGCGCCTGCTGGCCTCCGCCACGCCCCGCTGTGGCCGCTGCTCTCCTGGTGACCTGGCTCAGGCCTGGGCCCGTCTAGGCGTCCCAGAGGAATGCGGGAGGACAGAGCTGGGTTACTTCACCCTTTGTGCTCGTGTCCTCCCAAGCTGTGCTTGGGCTCCACTCTCTCTCTGGCTCAGCCACCCGTCTATCACAGCAGCCTGCTTCCTCCCTGACCTCTCAGCCTTTTGGCCTTTTGTCCTTCTCCCGGCCCCCTCCCTTCCTCCCAGGTCCCACCTCCGGGTAGCTCCGCCCCTGCTTATAAGCGGGGACGCTGGGGAAGGGCTCCCTGAGGTGTGGTCTTCAGGTGGCGGTAGAGTGGGCTGGGGCATTGTGGATGCATGGGCGCCGTCACGGTTTGGGGTTCCTGCCTCCTCTGCCTTCTCAGCTGGGCGGCATTCCTGCCTTCTCCCTTCCGCGGCTGATGGGCCTGCCCTCAGGCCCGAGCGAAGTGGCTGTGGCTCAGCCACTTCGCTTGGGCCTGAGGGCAGGCCCATCAGTTCTTTGCTCTGGCAGGCGTATCAGGGGGACGGGCCGCGTCGGGCGGCCAGGAGGTATGCTGGAGCCTCAGAGGGTGCGGGGGCAGAGTCCTGTTTCAGCCGTGGGGTGCAGGGGGGCCCCCCGATGGAGTCCCAGATCATCTGGGATGGGACACACCCCCTTCCTTGGATTGGGCGATGGGTTGTCGTTCTCAAAGAGTCTGAAGAGGTAGTTGGCCACCTGGTGGTCAGCGCCGGCCTGGTGATGAATAGTAAAACAAAAGGGGAGAAGTGACATGTATCACCTGAGGATGCGGTCATTGCTATCCTTCATCCTGGACATCCACAGGAGCGGGGTGTGGTCCACCACCAAACAAAAGGGGTTATTAGTGAGGTAGAATTTTAGGGCCCTGACGGCTCACTTCACGGCCAGGGCCTCTTTTTCCACTGTGGAGTAGGCCCACTCTGGGAGCAATAATTTGCAGCTGATAAACAGGACCAGGCGCTCTTCTGTTTGGTGTAGTGGTTAAGTGTCTGGACTCTTATCTGGGAGAACCGGGTTTGATTCCCCACTCCTCCACTTGCACCTGCTGGCATGGCCTTGGGTCAGCCATAGCTCTGGCAGAGGTTGTCCTTGAAAGGGCAGCCGCTGTGAGAGCCCTCTCCAGCCCCACCCACCTCACAGGGTGTCTGTTGTGGGGGAGGAAGGTAAAGGAGATTGTGAGCCGCTTTGAGACTCTTCGGAGTGGAGGGCGGGATATAAATCCAATATCTTCTTCTTCTTCTTCTTCTCCTGGCGTGCCCTGCGACAGGGCGGCCCCGATTCCTGTCCCCAAGGCGTCGGTGTGCAAGGTAAAGGATCGGGAGAAGTCAGGGTTTTGTAGCACCGGTTCCTGTGACAGGCTGGTGTGGAGTCTTTCGAAGGCAGCCTCCTGAGTGGGACCCCACTGCAAGACGTTCTGGCAGGCCTTCCAGAGACTGTTAGGGGTATGGCCGTAGAGGCAAAGCTGGGAATGAATTTACTGTAATGCCCCGCGAACCCTAACAAGCGTCGTAGTTGCTTCTTGGTGCAGGGGTAACTGCCATTCCAAGGTGACAACCTTATCGGGCAGGGGTCGTAGCTGTATTCTTCCGACCAGGAACCCCAGATACTTCAGTTCTTGGAACCCAAGGTGGCTCTTCTGGGGGTTGGCTCGGAGCCCTGCCGCATGCAGAGCTGTCAGGACCTGTCGCAGGTGGTCCAAGTGTGCCTCCCATATTGGGCTGCAGATGACTATGTTGTCGATGTAAGCCCGGGCAAAGTCCTCACACTGGGCCAATGCCCGGTCAACAAGTCGCTGGAATGTGGCTGCCGCCCCATTTAGCCCGAAGGGCATCCGCTTGAACTGAAAGAGCCTTTGGGGGGTGGCGAAGGCTGTCTTTTCTCTATCCGCTGGATGCATAGGGACCTGCCAATAACCCTTGGTCAGGTCGAGGGTGGAGAGCGGGCCTGCCCCAGTTGGTCAATGAGGATGTCAGCCCAGGGCATCGGGTAGGCGTCAAACTTGGCCAGTTCGTTCACCTCCCGATAGTCCATGCAGAAGCGGACACTGCTGTCCGGCTTTGGCACCAGGACCACCGGGCTGCGCCAGTCAATTTGGGATTGCTCGATGATGTCGAGGCAGCACATCTCTTCCACTTCCTGAGCTATTACTTCCCATCATTTCTGGGGTACTGGCCTCCCCCGGGCGTGGGCCACCTGGCTCAGGATCATCACAATTCAGTGTTTGAAAAGGTGGGTCAGCCCCATCCCCGTCGAGAAGATGTGTATAGGTTAAGCTGTATATAGGGTTTTTTTGTTTGTTTGTTGTGTACTTTGTATATCTATGCTGATGTGTTTGTCAATAAAATTTATATTCAGGGGAAAAAAGAGAGAGAGAAAACCAAGCCATGGGCCTTCAGGACAGCTCAGAGGTCCTTCTGCTGTTCTGGCATGAGTGCATTATCAAGTTCCGGGCTCTCCCTTGGGCCCCCAAGGGCAGTCCAGGGGAGGGCCCCATCCCCCAACTCACTTGGGTCCTTCTCCAAGAGTTCCTGGTTGTCCTGTGGTGCCCACCGTTGCCATTCCTTTAGGTTGTTAATGTGGATAGTCTTCTTCTGGGGGGAGGGGGCGGGTACCGCATTGGACCTCATAGGTGAGAGGTCCCAGCACACGTGTGACTGGGAAGGGTCTACTCCAGGTGTCCCCCTGGTTTTGGCCCATCACCCCTCGGTGGACTAGCATGCTGGCTCCCACCTGTAAGTGCCGGGCCTTGGTTCCACGGTCATACTGAATCCGCTGGTTTTCTTGGACCCACTCCAGCTGTCCTCGAGCGTCCTGCCGTACATCCTCTAATCTTTCGTTTAGCCGCTGGACTTTATCATCTGGGGGTGTGTCAGGCTCCTCCCATCCCCAGACCCACTGCTGTTCTAACAGGCCCAAAATTCCCTGGGGCTGGCGCCCATATAACAACTCGAAAGGGGAATATCCTAGAGAGGCTTGTGGTGTTTCCCAGATGGCAAAGACCAAGGGGTCTAGGTACAAATCCCACACGGTGGGGTGGGCATACGCCGTCCTCTTCAACCCGGCCTTCAGTGTCTGGTTCATCCATTCCACCAGCCCATCAGTTTGGGGGTGGTGGACCAAGGTGAACAGCTGCCTGATGTGTAAGGTCTAGCAGACCTGTTTCATAAGACCTGACGTAAAGGGCGTCCCCCGGTCTGTCAGGATCTCTTGCGGGAGCCCTACCTGGGCAAAGAAGCACATCAGAGCCCTGGCCACGCCGGCATTCTTCATGCTGGGAAGGGGTATGGCCTCCAGGTACCGGGTGGCTTAATCCACGAGGACCAAGATGTAGCGTACTCCCCTCCGGGTTTTCGGCAGGGGCCTAGAAAGTCAATAGCCACCCACTCAAAGGGACTGCCCACAAGAGGAAGGGGAGACACCTGGGGGTCGGCTCGGGAGTTGAGGTGCTGGCAGACATCGCAGGAGCGACAGTAGGCCTGCACATCACGAGCCACGGAGGGCCAAAAAAAGTGGACCAAGCCAGCCAATATTCTCACAACCCTGAACAATTTAGTGTCATCTGCAAACTTGACCACTTCACTGCTTACTCCCAATTCCAGATCATTAATGAACAAGTTAAAGAGCATGCGACCCAGTACTGAGCCCTGCGGCACCCCACAGCTTACCGTCCTCCACTGCAAAGACTGCCCATTTATACTCACTCTCTGCTTCCTGTTAATTAGCCAGTTTTTGATCCACAAGAGGACCTGTCCTTTTACTCCATGGCTCTTGAGCTTATTAAGGAGCCTTTGATGAGGAACTTTATCAAAAACTTTCTGGAAGTCAAGGTAAACAACATCTATTGGGTCCCCTTTGTCCATATGCTTGTTCACCCCCTCAAAGAACTGTAACAGGTTAGTGAGGCAAGATCTTCCCTTACAGAACCCATGCTGAGTATTCCTCAATAACTTGTGTTCATCAATGTGCCTACTCATTCTGTCCTTGATAATGGCTTCTACCAACTTTCCCAGTATTGAAGTCAGACTGACTTTCCCGGATCTCCTCTGGAACCCTTTTTAAAGATGGGGGTGACATTTGCTACCTTCCAGTCCTCAGGAATGGAGGCAGATTTCAATGAAAGATTACGTGTTTTTATCAGATCCACAAGTTCAACTTTGAGTTCTTTCAGAAATCTTGGATGTATGCCATCCGGACCTGGTGACTTACTAGTTTCTAATTCGTCTATCAGTTGTAGGACCTCCTCTCTTGTCACCTCAATCTGACTCAGGTCTTTCAACACCCCTTACAAAATAAGTGGTTCTGGAGCGGACAAACGCTTTTTGTCTTCCACAGTGAAGACGGAAGCAAAAAATGCATTCAGCTTCTCAGCCATTTCCCTATCTTCCTTCAGTAATCCTTTGACCCCTTGGTCATTCAAGGGCCCCACTGTCTCCCTGGTTGGTTTCCTGCTTCTAATATATTTGAAGAAATTTTTATTGTTGGTCTTTATGTTTTTTTTCCAATATGCTCCTCATAGTCCCTTTTTGCCTGCCTGATCGCATTTGATTTTCCACGGCCTGTGTTCCCTTTTATTCATCTCACTTGGACTAGCTTTCCACCACTTAAAGGAGTCCTTCTTACCTTTTACAGCTTCCATTACTTTGTTTGTTAACCATGCAGGCCTTCTCTTATACCTGTTTGTGTCTTTCCTAACTTGTGGCATATATTTTATCTGAGTTTCTAGGATTGTAGTTTTAAATAGCATCCAAGCTTTCCCAAGGGTTTTGACTATATTTACCTTTTCTTTCAGTTTCCTCTTTACATGCCTCCTCATCTCAGAGAATTCACCCCTTTTAAAGTTAAACGTGCTTGTGCTGGTCTTTTGGGGAAACTCCCTATTTATACAAATGGTGAAATCAATAACATTATGGTCACTGCTCCCAAGCGGTGCGATCACTTTTACATCTCTCACCAAGTCTTGGGCATTACTTAGGACCAAATCCAGGATCGCCCCACCCCTGGTAGCTTCTGTGACCATCTGCTCCATAGCACAGTCATTGAGAGCATCTAGAAACTCAATATCTTTCTTTCGACCTGAACACATATTGACCCAATCAATCTGCGGGTAGTTAAAACCACCTATTACGACACAATTTTTACTTTTAGCTGCTCTCCTTAATCCTTCCATCATATTATAATTGTCCTCTATCTTTTAATTTGGTGGGCGATAACAAACTCCCATAGTTAAATTTCCTTTTGGGCCCTCTATTTCGACCTCAAGCATTTCTAGAAGGGAATCTAATTCTTTGACCTCAGTCTTACTGGACTATATACCATCTCTGACATACAGAGCCACCCCACCTCCAACCCTTCCCTCCCTGTCCTTCCGATATAACTTATATCCAGGAATCACTGTGTCTCACTGATTCTCCTCATTCCACCAAGTTTCTGAAATTCCCACAATGTCTATGTTTTCCCCCAACACTAAACATTCCAACTCACCAATTTACCTTCGAACACTTCTAGCATTTGTATACAAACATCTATCATTTCCCAGGCCAGTTAGGCCCGCAATCTTCCTCCTGCCACCTCGAGACTTTGGCAGGCAGCCCATACTGTTGGCAGTCACCATCTCAGGGGACAACTCTGATCCATTACCTGGTAGAAAAGTAACAGCTAACCCTTCATCTCTTTGAGATGAGTCCTCCCGAACCAGAGACGTTTCATCTCCTGTCAGCTTTCCCCCAAGATTTAGTTTAAAAACTGCTCTGCCACCTTTTTGATTTTAAGCGCCAGCAGCTTGGTTTCATCTTGGGACAAGTGGAGACTGTCTCTTTTGTACAGCTCCCGCTTGTTCCAGAAAGCATTCCAGTGCCTAACAAACTTAAACCCTTCCTCCCTACACCATCGTCTCATCTACACCTTGAGACTTCTAATTTGTGCCTGTCTCTCCAGCCTTGCACGTGGAACAGGTAGCACTTCTGAGAAGGCTACCTTGGAGGTCCTGGCCTTAAGTCTCCTGCCTAGCAGCCTAAATTTTTCCTCCAGGACCTCACGACTGCATTTCCCCACATCGTTGGTGCCAACACGCACCACAACCACTGGCTCCTCCCCAGCATTGTCTATCAGCCTATCTACAACACACATAATGTCCGCCACCTTCGCACCAGGCAGACAAGTCACCATAAGGTCAGTACGTGGTTTTGCCACCCAGCTGTCTACTTGCCAAAGGATCGAATCACCAACTACTAAGACCTGCCCTCTCTCCCTGCCCAGGGATGGTTCCTTGGTGCGAAAGGATACCCGCTCACCAACTGAAGAGGTCCCTACTGAGGGCACATTTCCCTTATCCTCAGCCCAGTGCCCTGTTCCCTCTCGACCCTCATGCTCCCTGGCAGCAACGGGGCTGCCACGTTCAGAGTGGGGCTCATCTAATACATCCCCGAGAGTCTTCTCCGAGTGCCTGACTGTCTCTGCTTTTCCAGGTCAGTCACATCGAACTCAAGGGTATGAACTCATTCCCTGAGGACCAGGAGCTCCTTGCATCGAGCACACACCCAAGACTTCTGTCCTGTGGGCAGATAGTCATACATGTGACACTCAGTGCAAAACACTGGAAAGCCCCCACACCCCTGCTGGCATTCTACCTTCATGATAACTTTTTTCAAAATATAACGTCTCCTTTTAAGTCCTGTTTGTTTATGTGGCTCTCCTTCTGAAGGGTCTACTTACCTTATTTGGAACACAAGGAATCTGGGTTCCTGGTCCTTACAGAGCCCCTAGGCTAAGAGCCCTTTAGCTCTCGCCCTTTGGCTCGCGCCAAAGGCTCGTGCCTCTGGCAAGGCGCAGTTTAATAATGCAAAGAGGGTGGGGAACACAGCCACTCCTAATCAATCAGCAACAATCACCTTCAGCCCACTCAAACCAAACAAACAGCAGTTTCCCAGCAACCACAAACTCAGAATTTTCAGCAATCCCACAGTCACACAAACTCAGAAATTCTCAGCAACTTCCCCAGCTGCTTAGAAAGCCAAACCTCACTTTTGTAGCACTTCTTCTCTGCTCTCTCTCAGAGTTCTCTGAAAATCTGAAAATGTTACATTCTGAGCTCTTTATAGCAAAAGAAAATCAGGAGAGGAAAATAAATTATCATTTTCAAAATGCATTGCTATTAAAATATCAGTTATTTCTGTTTCAAAATATTTAATTAAAATTGGAACACTGCAACATAAACCAATGGAATTATATGAAACAGGTAATCTAAAATATAAAGAACTGTTTTGAATGATGGTAGAAAAACAGGAGGTCTTAACTGACTAATTATGTTAAGCATTGTTTCATTCATACATCGTAATAAACCACAGCTTGTTTAAACGGTGGGCTTTTGCCAACTGACTCTGCTTAGTCTAACAGACATAAGTAACAAATCTCAGCTCAGTATTTCTGAATACACTCCATGGGATGGATCAAGTGATCCATCAACCAGATCTCTCGCCACCCCCTGTAGGCATTTCAACCAAAGACCACTGATTCCTGCAGCTGTGAGATCCGCCTGGGGTAACAGCCATTCAGGTCAATGGGCTTCAGTGAGGAGAAAGGAGATGAAATCACTATTCCTGCCTCTGTATTTCACCAGCAAAGCCCCACTGAAAGGATGAAGCCATGTCATGCCATCCCCTTCCCTCTCCTCTCTACAGCTCACCAAACTGCATGGCTATTATTCCACACAAGTCCCATGATCCTGAGAACCCTCCTTTCACTGAGAGAAACACTTGCAGTCCACTGGATCCAACCTCATATTTCCATGTGGGTTTAATACAGAAGAAAAGATGTATCAGACCTTTTCTATTAAATATCGTAAACATAGCACAAATTAAGAAATGACCGAACAATTGTAAAATCATGCAAAGATGTCAAAAATCACAAAATTATGTCTATTGTAAACAAAGGATTGCAAAGGTTGTGCAAGTTTTATCAAGAATGTTATATACTTACTGGTTTTTGTAAGAGACAGCTCCATATCAAAGCTGGAAGAAAACATGCTTTTTGTATCTTATGAAGAAAAACCAGTCATCTGGGTAGTTTGTAACAGTTAAACGATTCAAGTCTTGCACACTAAAAAGCAAGCAACCCACCTTTCCCTTTTCAGTTACATTCAACACAATGGCCTAGCAAGAGTTGTGCTACAGGGTTGCAGTAAAATGAAGAGGGAAGAGTATGAAGGTGAGAGGTGTCACTGCAGATATATGGCCTTAGGCCCATGAGCCCATAAACACTGGAAAAAGAGAAATCTTCCTTCCTACAACCTCTGAGACTTGGACATTGCCCGTATGTATTTAAAGTTCTATGTGCATCTATACAGCTGAGAAACTTTGTGGCATGTTCTTCTATACATTAGCAGGCCTAAATGTAAAACATTTACCAACATGGGACAGGGTCTATATTTTTTTGAAAAGTCACAACTATGAAAACAGAACTATTTGCAAGGGGGTGTCTGGTGTCACATTGCCCTCTAGTGGTTTACGGCATACTTTTATTGCTTCCAGAAATGTTCTTAGTGTCTGTATCTTATAAGGGTAAAAAATAATACATATAGACTGGTCTGTGTCAAATTCACCTCACACAAATGTTCAAATGGCTTCAGATGAAGCAAAAAATGTTGCTAAACGAAAGGAATCAAAACCAAAATTCATCTTTGCCAGTTGTAGCTATCCAGTCAAACAATGCAATATTAAAAAAGGCTTTTCATTCAAGCCATAGCTGTCTGGAGCAGCTCCGACACTTCAGATGTTAATATACAAAACCAAGGTAAATTTGCTATAAAATGGCACTAAATTTATGTACACTTTTGTGCCTTAGCACTCAAATGGCAGGTGAGAAATACGAAACAAATAAAATTGTTCTGCTCACCTTAACCAATCTGCACCATTCGCCAAGTATTGAATCTTTGGACTGTTTATTGCTTTTAAATTCTGACCGATTTCGCACTCACCTTACGCTGCTCTCACGTTTGTCTTCTCAATGCAGCGTCCTTCCGATTTCCCACTATCTGCCCCAGGGCTGCAGCAAGGATCGGCATTTTCGCACAGCAACCAGAAACCACTAAAAGCCAATTTCTGTTTGCTGCACGAAAACGCTGATCCTTGCTCCAGCCCTGGGCCAGATGGTGGGAAATCGGAAGGACATCGCACTCATAAGACGAATGTGAGAGCGGTGTAAGGTGCAAACAGTCCCGGGGCTAAGGGTGCCTGCGCCCCTAGGCCGAATCACCGACCTCTGTCCCCCCTAGGTTTTTTGTTTTGAGCATGCATCCCAATGACATCATAATGATGCCCTCCTCTCCCTGTGGCCGCCTGCCTGCCCACTGATCGCCCACCGGCTGCTGCTGTTTACTTCCCTTCAACCACTGCCGTCATCCCCGCCCACCCCTCCCTGTGCCGACTGCCAGCTCAACAAAGTCTGGGAGGGCTTGTGGCAGTGATATCAGTATTAAGTCACTGCCACGCCCCCTGGACTTTGCCAAGTCAGCAGCCGGTGCAGAGGTTGGGTGGGGATGGTGGCGGCGGCAGCAGGGCAGGGGATGACGGTGGGCGAGGGGAAGTAAATGGCGGCGGCCAGCGGGCAACTGGTGGGCGGGTGGTTGCAGGGAGGGGAGAGTGGCAGCTGGCTGCAGGGAGACGAATAGCAGCGGGCAGGCGTGGGGGGGACGGCAGCAGGTGGTCGGCCGCTGCAGGGAAGCAAACAGCAGCGGCCAGCCACGGGGAGAATGGGTGTCTCATGGTGCCCGTAGGCCATGTGGCACCCGACTACTTGGCTTACTCCCACACGCCGGCTCTGAGTGGAAAATCAGTCTGTGTTTTTCTGAAAGAACAAGTACTGGGCTGGGCCATCAACACAGTATACATGTTCATATTTTTTGTCAAACACTGTGCCTTTTATTATACATGATACAGCATATATTACAACTAATTTTCCAAATACAAAAATTAGCCTTGTAAAAAAAGCATAGTTCCTTAAAATATTCTGTGACCTCCTCAGTGGCTTTCAGTCAATGAAAAAGTAAGTTATTAATACTTGGTCTATATAGAACCCACAGCAAATCTGTTACTATTAAGGTTAACTTTTATATGCAAATTTCCTACCTTTCAACAAGTATCAAGACATTGTTTATGTATTTATTTTCTTCAATTTATATCCTGACCTCTACACAAGCAGGCTCAGGGGTGGGTTACAAGGTCACACGAGAATATCATGACAATAAACAATATTAAATTCAAGCAGTAGATAAAAATTCAGAATTAAAATTTAAAATTTAATAGCAGAAAACCAGAGTGAAAGTTGCCTCAGTAACAACAATTGGATGGAGCCTTTAGAGCAATGTTGTTGGATGTCTAGCACCTCAAGGCTGCGGTTATAAGCAGAGGAGACGAAAGATGGAAAATGTGGATGTCTATTACCTCAACTGAAATCCTGGCAGAACAGCTCCATTTCACAGGCCCTGTGGAATTGTAGCAGATCCCACAGGGCTCAGTTGGGAGCTTGTTCCACCAGACTGAGGCCAGGGACAACCAGACTGGTACTCTATAGGCAGCCAGTGCAGTTGGTGGATCACCAGCTGAATGCGCCTGCACAGGCATTGCTGTCAGCATACATGCTGCAGCATTCTGTACCAACTGCAATTTCTGGGTCAAGTTCAGTCCTGCATAGAGTGTGTTGCAATAATCTAGCCTGGAAATGACCACTGCATAATTCACTGTAGATAAGTCTTGGGAAGAGACTTCCGGGATTTGGAGAATGCTGAGCTGACCTGCCTCTCTAAGGGGGGCAGACTGGAGCTTCTGTTTGGGGTAGTAAAGGGCAAATTTTTGCCTTCTGCCTACTTTTCTTAGTGAGAGATTAGTCCAAGATATGCACAGGAAACTTTGAGGTGATTTACCTTGGCTAAAAGGGAGTCCCGGAGGGGGGGGGCTCCTTTGAGGCTTTGAGGGATCCCCGGAGAAGAGTTGCATATTCATCATCTGCAGAAGCTTACAGAGTCATTTATTTGACATAAGCTTGACAAGATCTTAATCTTCTTCTTTGAGACTGCTAAACATCTGATGCTGAATGATCTGGATAACCTTAGAAAAAGGTACTGATTGTTATCTACCATTCCGGGACTATTTTAAAGCAAACAAAATAATATTAGAAGATGGGAAAGAGAAAGTTTGAAAGCTTGGAAGAAGAAGAGGAGAAGGGGTGAATTTTGGAATTTGTTAAATTAAGGACAGTATTAAAAATTGGAAAGGAATTTATTGTTTTGTCTACCTGCAGTCATGGAGTGAAAGCACCATCATCAGAGATCTGCAGTTTCTACAGTCAACACAGGAAATATGTCAAGTATCGTGAGACTTTGTTACCAGTGAGATCGTGACTTGGGGCAAGCAAAGCAGGAAGTAACTATTGAAGAAGTGGACCTACTCTAGGATTGTATTACCATAGAAAAACATTGGCGGCCATTATTGGAAGGCTAAATTTTTAAAAAAAAATAATGTCTGAGCCTGGGAAGGTCGGAGGACGGCAAAATTAGGCTCATTTGAAAGGGCAAGTTCTAATCTATCAAACCTGATAGTTGAAATTTAATTTGGTGATATCAAATTTTTTGCTCTTTTTTAATGTCAGAGTCAAAGGTAACCCATGCAAGGGCTTCCTCATTGGAGAAGATGCAAGATCAGGTGGAAGCAATGGAAGCTAGGATGATGAAAGGGATGGAAGAGATGATAAATGCTTGCAAAAAAGAATTTAAAAAAGATATTGAGGACTTTAAAAAATAAATGGAAGAGCTTAGAAATGAAACAGTGGTGGTGTCAAAAAAAGTGCAGGAGGTAGAAGGGGATTCCAGGATTCCACATTATTAAAATGCAAGAAAAAATAACAATCCATGACTGTAAATTGATGGAGACACAAATAAGTCTGAGAGGAGTACCTGATGAAGAAGGGACAGTCTTAAAAGAACATGTAATAAAAATAATTGCTGATTTCTTGGAGGAAGATCCTGAAGGGATTAGAAATATGTATGATTATATGTATAGAGTGAATTCATCATATGCCAAGAAAAATCACTTACCAAGAGATGTGGTTATAAGATATATGACAAAAAAAATGGTGGGGAAAATTTTGAATAAAAATTTTGAAAAGACATTGATAGTGGGAGGAAGCAGAGTAAGAATATTGAAAGAATTGCCAAGACAAGTGATAAATGACAGGAGAACATATAAAAAATTAACAGAAAAACTACGTGACAATGGAATGAGGTATAGATGGATAATACCTGAAGGTTTGAGCTTTGAGCTACAAGGAAGAAGGATTACAATTACAAATACACAGGAGCTGTGTAAATTTTATAAAGAGAATAAAGAATTTGCACCATGATGGATTATAAATTATTATCTTGGAATGTAAATGGACTAAATTCACCACAAAAAAGAAAGGCAATATTTCATTGGATTAAAAAACAAAACTGTAATATAATTTGCTTACAAGAAGTTCATATTAAACAAAAGGATTATAAATTTTTGTGGAATAAACAATTGGGACTGGAATTTTTTCATTAGCTGAACAGAAGAAAAGGGGTGTGATTTTTTATATTAAACAAGAATTGGATCCAAAAATAATATTTAAAAATAAAGATGGAAGATTTGTGGCAGTAGAAGTAATAATAAATGCGAAAAAAACATTATTGGGACTGTATGCACCAAATGGTGCAAAAGACGTTTTTTAAAAGACATTATAAAACAACTCGATGAAGTGACATACGACCAGGTCATGATTATGGGAGACTTTAATGGAACAATTCAGAATACATTGGACAGATCTGGGGGGAAAAATAACAATAAAGAAGGAAAATTGCCAAAATCCTTCTTTGAACTGGTTAAAAAAGAAAACTTGGAAGACATATGGAAAAAAAATTAATCCTGAAGTACTTTTTTTTCAGCAAGACATAATATTTTTTCCAGAATTGACATGTTATGGGGTACTAAGGATTTAGGCCTTATAACTAAGAAAATAGAGATCTTACCGAAGATAGGTGCAGATCATAACCCAATATTATGGATTACAAAACTGTCTAAAATTAAAAAATTAAGAAGATGGAGATTAAATGAAGATTTACTACAAAATAAAGAATTAGTGACATCTCTAGAAAATGAAACTAAAGCTTTCTTCCAAATAAATGATAAAGATGATATAGAATTTCAGATGGTGTGGGATGCTTATAAAGCCATAATGAGAGGAATATTGATTACATTAAACAATAAGGACAAAAGGGCAAAAGAAAAACAGATGTTGGACATTCAAAATGAAATAAAGAAAAAAGAAGGGGAACTGAGGAAAAGGCCAGGGAAAAAGAAAATTATAAGGGAGATTACAATACTACAAGCACAAATGGAGGATTTATTTACAAATATAGAGCATTTGCAAATGATATAATTTTATAAATGAAAATCCTACACTAACACCTTTGTTGTTAGCTAAAATACAAGAATATGGAGAACTGGCGGGATTTTATGTTAATAAAGAAAAATCAAATTTTTAATGTAAAAATATGCAAGTAAATAAACAAAAGAAGTTGCAGAGACTAACAGGATGTGAAGTTACTTCTAAAGTAAAATATGTGGGTGTGGAAATAACAATGAAGAATATTGACCTGTTCAAAAATAAGTATGAAAAGCTATGGCGTAAAATGGATGAAGATATGATAAAATGGAATAAGCTTAACTTGTCATTGCTTGGAAGAATAGCTGCAATTAAGATGAATATTTTGCCAAGAATAATGTATTTGTTTCAAACTATTCCAGTTATGAAAGACAGTAAACAATTTAACAAATGCCAAAGGAAGATCTCGGAATTTGTATGGGCTTGGAAGAAACCAAGGATTAAAATGAAAGTTTTAATAGATGCTAAAGAAAGAGGAGGATTCCAATTACCAGATTTAAAATTATATAATGAAGCAGTTTGTTTAGTGTGGATAAAAGATTGGGTGACGCTGTTGAATAAAAAACTTTTGGTGTTGGAAGGTCATGGAAATAAATTCGGCTGGCACACTTATATGAATTATGGGAAGAAAAAGATGGATAGTTTTTTCTCTCACCATTATATAAGAAATAATTTGTTAAATACCTGGATGAAATATAAGAAATATGGTGATGAAAGAAAACCATTATGGATAGTGCCAGCAGAAGTGATAAAAATAACAGCTGAGACAGGTAAGGAAAAATGGCTGTCATACAATCAACTATTAAAAATACAAAGTGGCAAAATAGAATTGAAAACTGCTGTGGAGTTGAATAACCAATACGATTGGTTTCAAATGCAACAAATAAAGAGTTTGGTGGGAAATGATATTAAAACTGAAGGAATAAGACAAGAGCAAACAGAAATGGAAAAAGTTCTGTTTGGAGATAATGAAAAATTAATTTCAAAAATTTATAAGTTACTTTTAAAATGGTCTACAGAAGATGAAGTAGTGAAATCTCAAATGATTAAATGGGCAATAAATGTAAATAAAGAAATACAGATGGATACATGGGAATATTTATGGAAGAACTCTATGAAACTTTCAACATGTCAGAGTATTAAAGAGAACTGTTTTAAAATGATGTATAGATGATATATGACTCCTAAAAAATTGGCAAAGATGAATAACAAGATGCCAGACAGATGTTGGAAATGCAAAAAACATGAAGGTTCTTTCTGCCATATGTGGTGGACTTGTGAAAGAGCAAAAAAGTATTGGCAGATGATCCAACAATAAATTTCTAGGATCTTGGGATATGAATTCAAGAAAGCAGCAGAGACTTTTCTGTTGGGATTACAAATGGAAAAATTTCCAAAAGAAGATAGAACTTTAATCTGGTACTTGCTTTCAGCTGCTAGGACACTATATGCACAGTTATGGAAGCAAGAAAAAATACCAGGAAAATGGGATTGGATTGTAAAAGTTATGACATGGAGTAAGATGGACAAATTAACAAGAACTTTAAGAGACTATGATTTAGAAGATTTTAAAAGGGAGTGGAAAAAATTTAGAAGTTATGTAGAAGACAAGTGGAAAGTAAAAGGACTTTGTGCAATTTTTGATAATGATTAAACTTTAGAAGAAAAAAGAATATTAATTTTAGTTCTTAGTAATTAAGGGTACCTTTTAATGTTAGTTTTTTTGAGTAAATAACACTGGCGGGGGTCAAGTAACGGGGGGAGGGGTGATTAGAAAGAAGCATATGGGATAGATGAAAAGAAGTTATTAACGGAAATTGTTACCATATGTTATCAATAAAATTGTTTAAATGTGATAAGTCCTGGGAAGTGAAGATAGGGAACCAGTTGCTTGACCAGCATAACAAAAAGCTGATTTAGCAACAGTGAAACCTGGGCCTCCATAGTTCATTCTAGAACAGCCAATGATTTATTTTATCAAATTTATATCTCTCCCCCCCCCCCCCCCAGCAGGCTCATCAATGTAATTATAAGGAAATCTGGTTCTTTGCAAAACTTTGGTCAACAGCTGCCTGTGTGTATTGATAGAAAACAACTAGCAAGTTTTCAGAAGAAAGCTATCTCAGGGGATGAAAAATCTGGGAGATTTTTGCTGTTTTTTAAAGAAAGATCTAGTCATGAAAAACTTAGTATGAAGATTTCTTCTCAGGGGGATGGGAGGTATCCTTACAATGGGCTATGCCCTCAAACTGCTCTTTGGGTAGGCTTGAGGCAAATTGATTTAATGTATTTTTCAATTGGCCTAGGGGTGAATGACTTGCCAAGCTACTTGGTCTGGATAGTCTCCAGTGTCGCTGTTATATGTGAAGAGACAGCTTATAGCATGTGCTGCAGAACTGAAAGTAGATCTGGAGGCTTAGATGATCTACATGACAGCAGGTGGCTGGCTGCCAGAAGTATTGCATCAGCCAGCAGAGTCAGCATGACACAGCAAGTTGCTGATTGGCTGTCCAATGTATAAATGTACAGAGTAACTGTGGTGATTGTGGGTTAATGGAGTTGGAGTTGCAGCGGAGCATATTGTCAGTCAAAAGAGTGAGTGGCGTTGTAAATAAATGTATATAGTGGTTTTACAGCTACTGTGTACAGCCTTCATTCTTGCGTCGCTAAGAATCACCCTCTTGGACTCTAAGCGCATCAACATCCAGAATATAGAGCTATGGTATAGGAAATCCTGAGGAATGAGAGAAGGCACATGAGAAAAAAGACTGTTTCCTAGCAATTCTCCAGAGTGGGAAGGATACTTCCAATCCACAGATGAGAAGAAATCTTCATGGAAACCCCAATGTTCCTTTCTTCATCAATGGAGGATGGCATCCTTATGATTGGATGCTGAAAAGCTGAGTCATCCCAGATGAAAGACTTGGAAAAATCACTGGGGAACAATCTGCTGGAGGACCCGTCTGCCAAATGCTGCCTCAGCCAAGGCACAGAGGTCTAACCTATAATGTCTCAAAATACAAAGATAAGAGTGGCTGCCTTACTCTTCCATGGGAGCACCAGGAGAGAAGGGTGCTGAAGTTGCTGCTCTTCTGGTGGAACATGTGGACACAAAAGGGGCCAGAGAGATCCAGGCTTTAGTACAACTAGCTGAAGTGGACTTGTATCCTCTCTTGCCCAAATTCCCCATAAGAGACAAACAGGAATTCTGAGCAACACAAGGGAGCTTTTCATTTGATGTATGTCTTGGCACCCAACTTGTGCCAATCCCACCACCTGGGAGGAATGTAGGAGAATCTCTTGATTCATGTATTAGAGAAAGGAGACAGCTATAGCCCTGCTGTGGTGCAAGAACTTAAGAGATTCACACCTGAGATAGCCGGGAAGCTCAGGAAAGTAATTTGCATAAACCCTACCCAAAGAGCAAATTGGGAGCTGGGAACTCACTTTAAGGATGCTTTCCTCTCCTGATGAAAAATGGTCTGCCACAAAGCTGAACTACATGACCAGAAACTTGTCAAATCCTAGATGCTTAAGTACTATGAATGCACACTGGGCTCTGAAGAATCTGAATCCCAGGTATGCCTATAGCTTGCTGGAGTACTGCTGTGGCAGAAGAGACAAAAGCCAATTTTAGATAATACTCCTACTTTGTATGTTCCAGGAAAAGGTTGTTTTGGATACTTCTACCACTTTCTCCACTAAGCAATTTATAATATAATAAAGCAATTTTCTCAAAGCAATTTACAACATAAGAAACCAACAGGCCACAAATGCACAGAAGCTCTGTCGTTATTGGCAACAGCCTTTCTCCAGGCACCAAGATACTGTTGGTTCCAGAGCAACCTAGAATTTCATCACCATTTTTTCATGCTATTTTTAATAGGTAGCACATGTTCCTTCATAAATCTTGAAACATGAACACTGAAATCTGAAGTACTTGTCATGCAAGATAGGGTATGTTTAGCATGTAATCTATACACAAAGGATTTATTTATAGCCTGAATGTACCGGTGTACAAAACAGTTAACAGTAATATTAATATCATGAACTTCAAATATGCATATGGAAGCAAGAATATTTTCAGTTAATACAGAATTAACCTCCTTTGCTGAAAGCCAAATAAATAACACCAACACCAATTTTGGAGACCATTATTTTGATGAAGTGAGATAAAACAGGCATTGACAAACTGTTTCTTACTTAATATAATTAACATATTAACTGGATAATTATACATTCCAGTGGATCTACATCCATATTTTGTTTCCATTTTCTCAAGACATATTCCCCTATTTGACAGAAATGTTGCATGCCAGTCTAAAAAGTTTATATAAATCAGTAAGTACTCCAGCTTACAAAATATTACATGAAACAAATTTCTTGTTAACAAAGCTGGCTGCTGAAATACATCATATAAATTAAGTGTTGAGAAGTTATTGCCATGTGCCATACAAACTAAAAGCTATGAAGCAGAGACAAAGCAGCCTTGCCAGATACAACTGTGCTACGCTGTTCCAAGAATGCTACCACAAGGCTATGCAGGAGTTCTTGTTTTTGTAGCCTATACCCGTCTGAATTCCTTGGCTCTAATCCATGTTTGTTTGATATTTGGCTTCAAAACATGACGGCCACTCTGAAACCAAACATACTTCAGTTAGCATTTTAAAGAAAAGATTAAAGAAGAATACAAGAGCTGTTGAATAAGTTTTCTACAATATTTATGAATAACCAAAATAAGAAACAGTAACATAAGTGAAAATAGTAACCATCTATTTCTTTCAACCAAGTTTTTTTTTTAAAGACTGCTTATATATTATTCAGAAAGGGTAATTTTGTATGTGTGACTGCTTAACATACCCTACTGGTTTAGGATTTTACATAATAGCTGTAAATATAAACTACTTTAGCCAAACAAAATACATGAACCTGAACAGACATAATCATAGAGTTGGAAGGGACCTCCAGGGTCACCTAGTCTAACCCCCTGCACAATGCAGGAAACTCAAATACCTCCTCCTAAATTCACAGGATCTTCATTGCTGTCAGATGGCCATCCAGCCTCTGTTTAAAAACCTCCAAGGAAGGAGAGCCCACCACCTCCCAAGAAAACCTGTTCCATTGAGGAACTGCTCTAACGGTCAGGAGGTTCTTCCTAATGTTGAGCCGGAAACTCTTCTGATTTAATTTTAACCCATTGGTTCTGGTCCTACCTTCTGGGGCCACAGAAAACAATTCCACACCATCTTCTATATGACAGCCCTTCAAGTACTTGAAGATGGTGATATCACCTCTCAGCCACCTCCTCTCCAGGCTAAACATGCCCAGCTCCTTCAACCTTTCTTCATAGGACTTGGTCTCCAGACCCCTCACCATCTTCATCGCCCTCCTCTGGATGCATTCCAGCTTGTCTATATCCTTCTTAAAATGTGGTGCCCAAAACTGAACACAATACTCCAGATGAGGTCTTACCAGAGCAGAGTAAAGCGATACCATCACTTCACGTGATCTGGACCCTATACTTCTGTTGACACAGCCCAAAATTGCATTTGCCTTTTTAGCCACCACATCACACTGTTGACTCATGTTCAGTGTATGGTCCACTAAGAGCCCTAGATCCTTTTCGCACATACTACAGCTAAGAATAGTCTCCCCCATTCTATAACCATGCATTGGATTTTTCCTACTAAATACAGAACTTTACATTTATCCCTGTTAAAATTAATTTCATTGGTTTTAGCCCAGTTTTCCAGCCTGTCAGGGTCATCCTGTATCCTGTTTCTGTCTTTTACTGTATTTGCAACCCCTCCCAATTTAGTAACATCTGCAAATTTAATAAGCATTCCCTCTATTCCTTCATCCAAATCATTCATAAAAATCTTGAACAAAACAGGTCCCAGGACAGATCCTTGAGGCACTCCACTTGTCACTCCTCTCCAAGAGGATGAAGAACCATTCACCACTCTTTGAGTGCGATCTGTCAATCAGTTACAGATCCAGCTAACAGTAACAGGATCCAAACCACATTTTACCAACTTGTCAACAAGGATTGTATGTGGAACCTTATCAAAAGCCTTACTGAAATCAAGATAAATGATGTCTACAGCATTCCCCTGATCCAGCAAGGTAGTCACTTTCTCAAAAAAAGAGATTGGGTTAGTCTGATATTACTTGTTCTTGAGAAACCCATGCTGGCTTTTAGTAATCACAGCCATCCTTTCTAAATGCTCCAGGACTAGCTGTTTGAGGATTTGTTCTAAAACTTTTCCAGGTTGGTAGTTAGCCGGATCCTCTTTTTTCCCCTTCTTGAAGATGGGGACAACATTCGCCTGCCTCCAATCTTTCGGCACATCTCCTGTTCTCCAAGAATCCTCAAAAATAGCCAGAGGCTCAGAAATTACATCCGCAAGCTCTTTTAGTACCCTTGGATGCAGTTCATCTGGCCCTGAGGACTTTGTTTACATGAAAGAAACTAGGTGTTTACGTACTACCACTTTGCTGATCCTAGGTTGGAACTTCATACCCTCATTATGTTTTTGCCATGTTGAGCACTGTTTCCCTCAGAAGAGAAGACTGAGGATAAGTAGGAATTGAGCAGTTCTGCCCTCTCTTCATTACCTGTTACAATTTCATTTTCCTGCCCTTGCGATGGGCCTACCATGGTCCTTGCTCTTTTTCTTACTCTGAACATAAGAACCCTTTTTTTATTGGTTTTAGCATCTTTGGCCAGCCTAAGCTCATATTGAGCTTTAGCTTTCCTAACATTTTCTCTACAAACACTGGTGATTTGTTTATATTCATCCTTGGCTATAAGGCCTTCCTTCCAAATGCCAAATGAGCCTTTTTATTTCTCATGTCTTTAGAGAGCTATTTATGGAGCCAACTCGGCTTCTTTAGGCTTTTTCCATTTTTTCTTCTCATAGTAATTGTCTGTGATTGCACTTTCAGTATTTCGCTTGTAAGAAACTCCCACCCCTCTTGAACCCCCTTCATCCTAAGTATTTCTGACCATGGGATTTTACCCAGCATAGTTCTATGTTTGTTGAAGATTGCCTTTCTGAAGTCCAACCTATAAATCTGACTATGCATAGCTTTCCCCTTCCCTAAGACTGTAAATTCCAAAATCACATGGTCACTACTGCCCAGGGTGCCCACTATTTCCACTTCTTCAATCAATTCTTCCTTGTTGGTGAGAATCAAATCCAAGATAGCAGATCCCCTTGTTTCCTTCTTCACTTTCTGGATAAGGAAGCTGTCAGCAAGACAAGTCAGGAATTTATTTGACCTTTCATTTTTAGCGGATAATTGAAATCTCCCATGATCACTGTGTCCCTTCTCCTGGAGAACTTTGCAATCTGTTGTAGGAGTATCTCATCCAAGTCCTCTGCCTGGCTTGGTGGTCTATAGCAAACCCCCACCATAATACCACTGTTATTTCTTACTCCTCTTATTTTTACCCAGAGACTCTCAACTGAGCTGCCATGCTCAGATTCACATATTTCGTCGCCAAGTATATACCTCCTTCACATATACTGCTATGCCTCCGCCCTTTCTCATTTGTCTGTCCCTTTTAAATACATCATACCCTTGAATCCTAATATTTCAGTTGTGAGTGTCATCCCACCAAGTTTCAGTAAGGCCTATTATGTCATAGTCTCCTCATTTACTCATTTTTTCATACCACAATGGACTTCATTTAAGATATGCTCATCCATGTCCCAATCAAATCCAATAATGTAAAATCTGTTGATTATTCTAAGTTTACTGACTTACTTTTAAACTTCATTGTCTACTGCCTCTCTGTCATGGTTTAGTTACATGTACTCAAAGAAATATGAAATTTTCCAAATGCATCTATCAGTAAATGACCAATCTGCTTTTGAGCAGTTCACATGACTGTACAGTGATGTTTCACACTCAAATTCATTTGCTTCAAAGATACCACCAATTTAAATGACAGCTCAAGAAATAGTGTGCCAAATCAGAAGTTATTGTCACAACTTCCCTTCTAATGCTGCAACCAGGAATTTAATTTCAAACACTTTATTTAATGTTCCTCAATTAATTGCACCCAAGCTCTAAGTTTTCTTCATTGGACTACGTGACCCTGACATGACTTTTATGTTATTAAAATATATGAATCCAGATTTTAATAAAACAAAATAAAACTTTACTTGTACATAAAACATATTGATTTCAGGATGTTTAACTACTAATATTTTCAGTGGATAAAACAGTGAAAATTAATACCTATGAACTGAGTTGTCACACTCATTCACTTCACACACTCACTCTCCTCCTTTCTCTTCCTAACTCAAATATCTGTCAGCTTCTGTCTCTCACATTCCTAGAATACTCTGACAATATTGGATTTTGGCTCTCTCTCTAGCCCCTAATATGCCATCTCAGTATTTCTCCTTTTTTTCTCTAGAATCTTAATGCCTTTCACAGCACTATATGGGATTCTAATCAGAAGACTGCTTCTCAGACTGAACAAAGCAGCAATGTTAGTATGATTTGTAAAAGGGTGTAGATAACTGAATATCTTACTGTGCATCCAAATCCTTCCTGATTAGGATTTGGAAGCAAAGACCTCAAGTCTTTATTTTGTCACCTTATAAGCAAATTTTGCAGCTCCTGAAGAATAATTCTATATCGACACTATTCACATACAAAGGACACAATATTTTTTAAAAGTCAGATACATACTATCGGGGTTTCTGGACTGGAAAATGGAGAAGCATCAGACGATCTATTCTCTTTATCAAATGAATCATCATCATTGTTGTGGGCTGCAAATTTCTCTTTAAGAGCTTCAGCTATTAAAGCTGCTGGATCCCACTGTAATCTAATTACTTTCTTTGTTTTAGGTAGAGGTGTACCTCCTGGTGACCTGAAAAAGGACAAAAGTGTTTCCAGTCTTGAATGAAAGTATTTGCTGTTCTTGCTTCGTAACTACATATAGCAGTCCTGGCAGTCATCTTTAACTCTCAGCATTTTCCTTCATAGAACTGAGGATATTCTTCTTGGATTTCTGTGAACTGTGGTCAACATTAGGTAAATTTTATTTTGTAATTTTCTATAAAATACAAATGTTTTGATGTTCCTTTAGTCAGCAGTTCCCTCAAATTTGAGCAAACTAAGGACCTCATTTTGATTTTTTTGCTCTGTTCTCACTAGCAAGCCAGCTGCTTTTCAATGTGCATATGGCAAGCCACACGTACCCCATGGAAGTACCCATCCTTTTGCATACATAAAACAACACAATGAGAACCATAGTAGATATACTTTAAATGTTTTTTTTTAATGTAGGCTATGACTCAAGTTCTGATCAAGCTTACTCCTTAACGGGAACAGACTTTGTGCTGAACACAGTAAGAAACTTCCTTATAGACATAATTCATAATTATTGTATGGCAACGAGTGTAGTATAGCCAGGAGATCTGAAGATTGTCTGGCAGCCCGAAACTCTAGCTCTTTTTGTGGTGAGCTAGGCTTATTTCTTAGGCTAAGAGAACTGTGACAGATGCAAGGTCACCTGGCTGATTTCCAATGGAAGAGTGGGGAATTGAACCTGGCTCTCCAGATTAGACTCTGCCACTCCTAACTACCACTCTAAACTGACTCCCCTTATTTACCAAGAGAAGCCATCTAAATGCAGGTGGGAAGGGGCCTGGAAAATCTTTTAGAGTTCCTCACAGAACTGGGGAAAGACTAGTATCCCATACACCCCAAACTTCTGGAATTCAGTTGAAAACCATCACTGGCTATGGTTTATGGATGTAAGTTCTTGTTTCTACATTTCTTTGCAGTGTAAAATGCAGCATGAAAACCATCAATTTTATACTGAAGATAAGTGGGACCATATCAGAACTATCCCTTCTTGGTGTTACTCAACTAAACTACTCATTCCTGATGACCAGCCAGCACATTTGCTGGCTAGGATTCTGAGGCAATATGGATGCTACGTGGCATGTGGTGGCAACTCTTCAAACTCCTGCTCTTTGAAAGAGATGGAAGCTGATTTCATCTCCTTCCTCTGAGGCATGGAATCCCTGCCCTTATTTACAAAAAACTGAGTGGGCTCTATTTTTGCATTGGCAGATGGGCACAAGAAGGGCTATGTCCTTATAAAAGACTTGCAGATCCCTGGAGTACCTTTCCGGACCCCTTTTTGAGAAATGCTGCCTTAAGTTCCATGGTAGTATTACAGCAGCATAAACAGCTGCTTCAGTCCTTGGACACTCCAGGTAATTCTGCTGCAAGCAATCACCCTGATTTGTCATCAATTCACATAATTGATGTGATTCACATAAATGAAGCTGGCTAATTTCATGTGTGGGCCACAGTCCTCAACTATAATTTGTAACAGAAATTACAGAAAGTATGTAACTAAATGGTTTATATTTTTAAAATACTTCATTCATACCACACAAAACATAGCAATATATACGTATCATGTTCTGTATCCTAAACATATAATACATTATGGATATTTGTCACAGGTTGAAAGTTCACACAATAATAAACAGACTTCAAAGGCAATATAAAAAATTCAGAATCAGTTATTCACTTATCAGATCTTCTAACATCACCTATACTTTTTCTAGGTTTCCTAGGTTTAAGAGTTACTAACAAAAAAGAGGACAGGATCCAGCCCCAACTGTAGACAAAAAAAAATCGCTCCACAAATTCAACATTACCCATCTAACTTTTTTCAGTACTTAACTCTGCATATAAAGTCAGTTCTAACAGAGACTCTCAGGCAGTGTCTAAGATTCAAGAAACACTTCCAACAACCTTATCATTATCAATAACATAACCCTGTACGTGGATACTTAAATCCAAAGATTTGAGCCATGAGCAGATGACACAGAGAAAAGCCCCAGATTTTCAGGAAGATCAGAAGGCTTAAAAATAACAAAGGGTTAGTTCCCCACCACCACCACTAATAACAGAAGCTTTCAGAAATGAATGCCCTCAGTGTATGTTGCTAGGCAATCACAAAGCATTGCCATTGTCCCAGGTGGAGTATAAATGAAGTAAATCAATAATAAATATATCTGAAGGTTGAGGGGGGTGTATAAAAGGTTGGTGGGTGGTTGGATGAGTGAGAATGATAAAAAGGAGCATGGAATGGTGAGAACATAATGACTGGAGGAGGTAGTAAAGATAAAACAGTGTGTGGAGGAAAAGTAGGAAGCAAGCATTGTGGTAAAGGGAGAGGCTAATAGGGGCTTTTTGGAAAGAGAAAATAGCAAGGAAGGGGAAATAAGATGTCCCCCTGCAAATATTTGCAAATCTTCTACTTGTTTTATTCTAAAATGCATATATTGCTCAACTTACCTCTCAACAGCTCTTAATTTGACCTTATTCATATTCTTCAGAACATCTGTCATACTGGGAACAGCCTTAGCCTCCTGACATCCAGCCCTGTTTGTAATATCTTTGTTCTTACTTGCTGCTGCTTGATGTGGTTTTGTAAGTTCAGTTGTTGAAATATGGGGATCAAATTCAGATGATAGCACATCTGGAAGTGGTGGTGGTGGTGGAATGACTGTGTTACAAGAAGAGATGGGAACTGGTGTAGAAGTCATTGCTGATTGTGGAAGAGTACTCCAGGGAGTATTTGATGAATTCATAGCACCTGAACCTACTGAGAATAAATATTAGTAAATCAAGAGACCTGAACAGTTCACATTACAATGTGTAGAAGAGATATGGATGAATCCTAGACCAATCACTTTGCTTATTTTTAAATGCATCTACATAATTTAAAATCAAGAGTGGATAAAAACAGATTTAAAAATAATAATAAAAATCAGATTTAAAAAAATAAATCAGATTTTTGAGATAAAATGCTTTTTGAGGGGAAAAATCTATCTAAAAACAGCTTTCTATTGATGATATATAATATCCCAAAGGTTTTTCATCATGCAAAAAGATTTTTTAATTATGTAGAATGAGACTATATACTCACATGCAATGGTTAAAATTTTTCATTAACTGCTTCCATTATTTAATGCATTTATTAAGTCCCCTATGTTGTGATCTCCCAGAGGTTTCGATAAGATTATTTTGGGTAATTTTTCTATCACAGAAGCTTGGTTTTGCAGTTCTCAAAGATATCTCAGAGATAGCATACCTCTTCTTAATAGCAAAAATGTTTTTAAATAAAATACACAACGCTGAGAAAGAGTCCTCAGTCCTATTGTTCCTCTTCAAATCTGTATACACAGGATCAACTCCTTAAGTGCTAACTTTCAAGAAGTTCAGTGAAGATTGTTTGCGGTGGAATAGATCTGGATAAGTAGGAGCTGTTAAGAGCTCAATTTAAGGTGGGAGGGGCAAGAAGCACAAATGAAAGCAAAACTGAGCAGAGCATTCCAGAAGACCTTTGTGAGTGTGGTCTCATGGATGTTCAAGCAAATAAAAGAAAATATATAAATATATTTAATTAAAACAATTTAAATGGTTATTGTTGATTGTTCTTTCTCTTTCCAATAGTGTACAGCAGTTGTATAAATATGATTAACATATTAAACAAGAGATTGTTCACCTTGCAATGATTTCAAGTTAAGTTTAAGCCAATGATTTTATGATTAGCTATTTCGAATATTAACTGTAAAGCTAATCTGAAAAGTTATTATTCTAAAAATGAAACCTTTATCTGGGTTGTAAATATTAAGATTATAAGAAAGAGCAGGAACAAATTTTTATGTAGAAAACGGTGATTTAAATCGAGTCTTACTGACTAGTGATTTAAATCATTTACATATAGATCAAATCCATCCTGTCTAGAATAGAAAAATGTGAATATGTACAGGATAATATCAAATTAATCCAAATTACATTTAGGACAATCCAATCATTAACTACAGTGCTGACAGGCAACCTAAAAGTTAGGGAATTGGATACAGGCTGTGAGGCTTTTGTGACATACTTTGCAGACAAGGTCCTGACTCTCCGCCAAAACCTTCCAGCCACAGTTGATACAGTACAGGAACTGGAAGCCTGTTGTCTGTCTTCTGGTTCCATGTTAGACCACTTCAGCTGTCTTTCCCAGGAAGATGTGGACAGGATCTTGGCTGCAGTGAAGCCAACCACCGGCCCACTGGACCCATGTCCATTCTGGCTTCTTAAAGTAGGTGGTGAGGCCCTTTAGCTGACGTTGTTAATTTGCCCCTGGAAACAGGGACTTTTCCAGCTAAGCTTAAAGAGGCCGTGGTTCGCCCACTTTTGAAAAAGCCATCTTTGGACCCGATGGTCCTGGCCAATTACTGCCCAGTTTTGAACTTACCGTTACTGGGTAAGGTAATTGAGAAAGCAGTGGCAGAGCAGTTCCAAGCATTCCTGGAGGATATCTGTACCCTCGATCCCTTCCAGTCTGGCTTTCATCCTGGCCATGGGACAGAGGCTGCTTTGGTCGCCCTCACTGATGACCTTAGAAGGTATCTGGATCAAGGCGGGCCAGCGCTGCTACTGCTGCTAGACCTCTCGGCAGCATTTGACATGGTCTATTACAATCTAATGATCCACCTAGCCAACACTGGAGTTCAGGGGTAGCCTTACAATGGTTCTCCTCATTTCTCCGTGGTCAGGGACAAAGGGTGGCAATTGGTAAGGAGACTTCCCTGCAACATTCACTTGAATGTGGTATACTGCAGGGAGCCATTCTCTCGCCAATGATGTTTAACATCTACATGCACCCCCTTGCCCAGATTGCTCAAGGTTTTGGGCTGGGTTGTCACCAGTATGCAGATGATGTCCAGCTCTATCTGCTGATGGACGGCCATGCAGACGCCATCCCAGATCATCTGACCAGGGCACTAGAAGCTGTGGATGGATGGTTGCAATTAAACCGGCTGAAGCTTAATCCAACAAAGACAGAGGTCCTGTACCTGAATCGGGGAGGGGGGGGGATTAAGATCAGGCATCTGACTTCCCACCCTGGATGGTGCTCCTCTTGTACCATCCTTTCATCCTACTGTCTATACCATCTATTGTCCTCTCCCACAATGGGCCGAAAACTGTCTTAATCTGTAAATTGTGTTCCGCCCCCCCATGTATATTTTATTGAGTTATGTTCTTTTAATTATATATTATGAATTTATTGTTGTATTTTAACTGTTTTATTATGACTGTAATCTGCCCTGAGCCCACATGGGAGAGGGCAGAATATAAATCTGTCAAATAAATAAATTTTTAAAAGTATTCATTTATTTCTGTACATTTACGGTATATCCCACTCCTCCCAAAACAGCTCAGAGCAGCTTCCAACAATATTAAAATTACTACAATAAATACAATAAAATAGTTACATATCAATAAAATCATATACCATACTATAAAACAGGCATCATATATTTCCAATTACCAAATCCACTGCACCAAAATGGCTCTGGCAAAGCTTCAGATACAACCCAAGGAAATCTGGGTTCAGAGCCTCACTCAGACATAAAAATCATCAGGTGACTTAGGCTCTTCTTTCACAGTGGCGTTGTGAGGATAATAAGGAACTACCTCATATACGCTGCTCTGAGGACACAGAGTCAAATAAAACTGTGGTAAATAAAGTAGATTCAACAGTTCTCTAAAACTGAGGACCCATGGAAGTTCACTTCAGCCCTTCTATAATTTAAGAAGTTACTGCCAATACTTTTCAAGTTTATTACTATACTTTTAGGAACTAAGAACTTGCTTTCTGTTTTAAATTAAAGGTTCAAAAAGGTTGAATTCTGAATGAAAAATGAAATTCTCACATACTTGAACAGGTAGAGTATTACTGTGGGTTGAATACATGCAGCTCTACCTAGAAAATCAACTTTCATTTGCATTTTTGTATGGGAGTTATTTGTATGCACTCATGAAACAAGATTCAAAGAGCTACTTAACCCTGTGTGCATGTTTAGTGGAATGTTATTGTTTTACTTTGAACATCAGATCTCTTGACTACCTCATAATATACATTTTGAAGGGGACTGAGTTTCAGAAGTGGTTTGCTGTATGGAAAGTTGGGGAAACAGAAGTTCAAACCTCCCTTGGACCTGTGGAATTAGTTATATATTTTTTGGATTCAAGCATGTAAGCTCAAAACAAAATACTAATCAAATTTCAATGGCAAGGCTGGGCAGGTCAATAGGGAATGAACAGTTACTCTCCAAGCAATTAAAAGTAGCTCCATGCCTGCCCTGCCTTCCTTGCTACTATAATCATTTTTATCCCTCCTTTTAAAGTTACCATAGCAGCTTCTCGTCTCTTTTATTTTCATTTTCCTTTCTCTCTCATACAAAAGAGGAGGTAGCACGTGCGCACAAACATCTTCGCCCTGGATGAGGAAATGGTGGCACCAGCACCCTTTCCTATCCACTCTTCCTCCTCACGTACACAAATGCACCCATGGCACAGATCAAAAAGTAGTGTGCTTACTAACTCTTTGTCTGCATCAAAGCTGCTATTTGCCAACTCCATAATTGTACTTTTCTCTTGCAGGGCAAGTGGTGGCAGTGGTCTTCTTTCATAAAGCAGAGGAAAGGTTTCATCACAACCTGCCATTTTCTGATTGGCTCCCACCAAGACATCATTTTGTAGCTCTCAAGACTGTTGAAAAAATTAAGTCGCTCCCAGAAACCTAGTCTTCCCTGTTGTTTTATGGGTCTCATTCACTTAATCCCATTGTTATTTCCCTGTAACTAATCAGACGGGTAAATTGTGCATATTAATCTGAAACAACTGGTTTTAATTTAACACAAAGGCCCTAAACAGAATAAATATAGAGCAAGAACAGCTTTATATAAATGTCACTATGTAACTGAGCATGTAAAAGTAGGTCATGGACACAGACTTACCTGACTGAAAACTTCTTGCCCCATGCACTGAGACAATTGCAGCAATCTGTGCACGAAGATGACTTAACTCTTCCTCAAGTGCAGAAATTTTTTTGATTGCATCCCTATCCACATCAGTTGCTTTGGGTGATTTTCCTTTTGAAGATGCTGACAAAGGAAATGAAGACAGAAACACAGACTCTGCCTGTCCATCAAATCTAAAAAAATATCAATTTACAGCTATGAAAAAAACAGAAATAACTCACTCAAAACTTCATGCTCATTATGACAGAGAGACATGAAATATATTCATTTTACGAACATATAAACTCAAAAGTTTATGCCCTATGTTTTTGCATCTTATATAGCATCATCCTTCTAAAGTTTGCATTACAACATTTGTAAATGAAAAATCTGGTATTTAACATTTATATGCAAGAGGCCTTCCTAAAACATCTCTTTATCAGAAAATTCCACATCTTAAGAAGCACAATCCAGTGATTCAGTTGCACTGTTCAAGAGACCGAGGAACTCAGCCATCCCCTAAGCCATATCTTGAAGGATTAACCTTGTCTGAAATCCTACACTGTTTGGACCTTGGTGAGGCTGGTACAAATCTACTACGGTAGAGGCCAAAAAATGGGAAGCGTTCTTGTGTGATGGAGAAGGAACACAGCTTAATCAGTTCCTACGCCCCTTTATACCTTTGCAACAGCGATACATAACATCAGTAAAAGGGGTGGTTGTGAAGGCCAGGCACTTTCTTCAGTTCCCTACCCACACACATCACACCTTCCCATAGCAATGATTGGTTTTGGTTATGCATAGGATGTTAACGGTTAGTACGGCAATGTTAACAAATCACTGTGCTGGACTATTGGCTGCTATTATTTCCCAAGAGGAAGCTTGGGGAAGTAGTACAGGAATCTGAAGTAATTTATATTTCTTTCTCTCTCCTCTTCTCCTGGAGTAATTCACACTAACACCTACAACACAAAAACTAAGGCCGTTTTCGCACTAGCGTTTACTCCGGCGTAGCACCTCATTTACCTCCAGATCTTTTCCTGGTTTTCCCACCTGTTGCTCCGGCGCTGCGGTTTGCTCTGGCGCTGCAGGGGTTTCACGCCGGAGTATCTAGATCCACCTCCTTCCGGAGTTTTTGAAAACCTCCGGATCCACTCCGGATCCACTCTGCGGAGTTTTCTGTGGGAAATCCATCCACGCCGGATCGACTGCTGTGTGGGCGGCACCCTCTCCCTTTCCGTCCTCCCACCCCATCCACCCCCTTGGCCAATCATCAGCCTTTCGCGGCGCTTCCCCAAAGTGCCGGCACGGCCATTTTTTTTTTTAAACTTCACAGTTTTGCGTAATAGCGATATTTTGAAATTAACAAAGGAAAAAAAAAACCCTCCTGGAATAGCCTCAATTGCCACTTCAATTGGTTTCGTTAGAATTTTTTTTTATTATTATTGACTTTAGTTGCGTAATTTCGCTGTTGCGTTATCTCGATAATGCGAAAACGACCATTGTTGGGGGGGGGGAATCTAGTGCCGGTGCGGGCCAAAGCGTTCATGTGTGTGTGTTTTAAAAAGGGAATGCCTCCCTCAGCTGTGCCACCAGGATTTCTGGACCTGCACAAAATCGCCATGTATAAAATGGGAAGTTGGAGTCCTGCATTCTTCTCCCTGGCTACATTCTGCTCGGTTAGAAAATAGACGGAGCTCGCTCTTCACACGCGCCACAGAAGGGGAAGGAGAGAATGGGGCGGGGGGGGGGGGAGCTCTGGCAGCAGGAATCAGTCAGGTCCCCGTTGCAAGCGCTAGCCGGAGAGGGGAAAGAGAGCGGAGGAAATCCCAGCTTCGCCACCCGGGAGGGAGCGAAGGGAAGAAGCTGCCACACACACACACACACAAACCCCTCGATTTCTCTCTCTTCGTTATTGCGATATTTCGCAACTTCAGAATTTGGGGGGGGAATATAGTGCTAGGATTCTCCACTGTGAATGCTTCTGTTAATACATAAAGGGCTGTGGAGGATTCTACAGCTGCAGCCAATCCATAAGCAGCAGCAGCACACGTGATGCGGTTTGTCCACGAAAAGAAGGGGAGGGAACAGCTCGATGTTACGTTAGTACGTCATTACGCAACCAGACTTGCGCTTAAAAAAAAATGATTGACAGGGCATCGAACTCAAGTCGATGCCAGTGGGAAAACGATTTGAGCCGGGGCTTCAGGGAAGGCGACTCCGCAAAGAGTCACTAGTGGGAAAACGAGAAAAATGATCCGGACATAATTGCGCCGCGGAATAAGGGGAGCAAACGCTAAGTGCGAAAACGACCTATGTTTATTGTGTCTTCTTCAGAAGAAATTATGCTTACTGATTTAAGGGGTAAGTAATGGAATAGAACAATGTATCAGCTATTTACAGCAAGAGAGAGCAGAAGCTCTGCTCTAGAAAAGTTATAGTATTGCACACAGTCAGCTTTATAGAAATGATACACTGTTCCTGTAAGAGAGGAGAGGGTTTTTCTTGGAACTTCTCACTAAACCCAAGAATCTCAGAAACTGGACACAGCGTGAGCTTGCTTCTTGGGATGGTTCCCTCAATCTCCTCCCAAGTCACTGTTTCCCTAGAACAACATAGGATATTCCTACCTCTTTATTTGCCTCTGAGCTCTTTGTAGCTAAACTATAGATGCCTGAGACCTAACTACCAAACTATTCTTCTGGGAGTTTTCCCTGCCTCTTTGTCTCTTTCCCGAGCCATGTTTGAAGTAACAATGATCTTTCCATCCATCAAACTCTGTCTGCATCTCCTGCCCAAAGCTTCCACAGGCTCTCACTGGCTGATGCCACTGAGTATCTACATTCTCTCCCTACAGAGATGGATCTACTGTGATGCCTGGAGGGCAAAACTAGAGGCCGTCTGCCACAGTGGTATTGGACAAAACACTCCTATCAACCTTTTGTTTGAAGAACAAAAACCATTGTCCTTTCTGCTGTGCACAATGCTGCACAAGGCACTAACAAATACTGCAGCTAAGCACAGCATACAAGCTGGAGCATATAAACCCCAGGAAGGTTTCCCAGGGCATGGAGTAAAGGCTGCCACTCTGGCACTGCTGAAACAGCACTTTGCACATACAGCCAGTATTGATATGTATATGAAGAACATGATTGTTTCTTTTGGAAAACTGTTACTAAGATAACTCAGATTCAGGTGGGGTAGTTGTTTTGGTTTGAAGGTGCAGAACAAAATTTGAGTCCAGTGGCACCTTTAAGACCAGTGAAGTTTTATTCATGGTATAAGCTTGTGTGTGTAAGTGCATATCTGATGAAGTGTGCTCCACATGAAAGCTTGTATCATGAATAAAACTTCACTGGTCTTAAAGGTGCCACTGGACTCAAACTTTCTTATGATAACTCAAGATATATATTTCCATTACCCAGTAGATTATTCAAGCAAGAACTTGTTCCAAAGTATAAGGATATTTGCAACAAAACAAAATACTGGAGAATTCTCAAAAATATATTGATTAAAAATTACTGAATGCTGGTATGGTTCCTATGCAGAACTATTCTTCAGGAAACAAACCAGTTTTACTTGCCTAAACCTAGCAGATGGTTCGCTGTCATCATTTGCAATCCACAAGACATCAGCAAGAGAGGGTGTAACAGAACTAACAATGTTATGCTGCTCAGAGTCCAAGGAATTCAGACATCGGACCAACTAAAGAAACAGAAAAAAACAGTCAAGTGCCTAAAAATGGCAGTTAAAAAAATTAAAGGTAACTGAAGAGAAGCTGTGCATATGCAAGAAAATATTTTTAAACAAAACAGTCATTTTAAAAGGTTTCCTGTTTATGCAGAGTTTCTGATTGCGATGTTGAAGAGCTACTATTAGAGTTAAGCATTACTTAACTCCCTTTCATTCTGTGGTTGAACATAAGAACATAAAAGAAGCCATGTTGGATCAGGACAATGGCCCATCAAGTCCAACACTCTGTGTCACACAGTGGCCAATATATGTGTGTGTGTGTGTATACACACACACATATATACATATATACTGTGGCTAATAGCCACTGATGGACCTCTGCTCCATATTTTTATCCAATCCCCTCTTAAAGCTGGCTATGCTTGTAGCCGCCACCACTTCCTGTGCAGTGAATTCCACATGTTAATCACCATTTGGGTGAAGAAGTACCTCCATTTATCCGTTTTAACCTGACTGCTCAGGAATTTCATTGAATGCCCACGAGTTCTTGTATTGTGAGAAAGGGAGAAAAGGACTTCTTTCTCTACTTTCTCCATCCCATGCATAATCTTGTAAACCTCTATCATGTCACCCCGCAGTCGACATTTCTCCAAGCTAAAGAGCCCCAAGCGTTTTAACTTTTCTTCATAGGGAAAGTGTTCCAAACCTTTAATCATTCTAGTTGCCCTTTTCTGGACTTTTTCCAATGCTATAATATTCTTTTTGAGGTGCGGTGACCAGAATTGTACACAGTATTCCAAATGAGATTGCACCATCGATTTATACAGGGGCATTATGATACTGGCTGATTTGTTTTCAATTCCCTTCCTAATAATTCCCAGCATGGCGTTGGCCTTTTTTATTGCAATCGCACACTGTCTTGACATTTTCAGCGAGTTATCTACCACGACCCCAAGATCTCTCTCTTGGTCAGTCTCTGCCAGTTCACAACCCATCAACTTGTATTTGTAGTTGGGATTCTTGGCCCCAATGTGCATTACTTTGCACTTGGCCACATTGAACCTCATCTGCCACCTTGAAGCCCACTCACCCAGCCTCAACAGATCCATTTGGAGTGCCTCACAATCCTCTCTGGTTCTCACCACCCTGAACAATTTAGTGTCATCTGCAAACTTGGCCACTTCACTGCTTACTCCCAACTCCAGATCATTAATGAACAAGTTAAAGAGCATGGGACCCAGTACTGAGCCCTGCGGCTACCCACAGCTTACTGTCCTCCACTGCGAAGACTGCCCATTTATACTCTCTCTCTGCTTCCTATTAATTAGCCAGTTTTTGATCCACAAGAGGACCTGTCCTTTTACTCCATGACTCTCGAGTTTACTAAGGAGCCTTTGATGAGGAACTTTATCAAACGCTTTCTGGAAGTCAAGGTAAACAACATCTATTGGGTCCCCTTTGTCCATGTGTTTGTTCACCCCCTCAAAGAACTGTAACAGGTTAGTGAGGCAAGATCTTCCCTTACAGAACCCATGCTGAGTATTCCTCAATAACCTGTGTTCATCAATGTGCCTACTCATTCTGTCCTTGATAATGCTTTCTATCAACTTTCCCAGTATTGAAGTCAGACTGACTGGCCTGTAATTTCCCAGATCTCCTCTGGAACCCTTTTTAAAGATGGGGGTGACATTTGCTACCTTCCAGTCCTCAGAAACGGAGGCAGATTTCAGTGAAAGATTACATATTTTTGTCAGGAGATCCACAAGTTCAACTTTGAGTTTTTTCAGTACTCTTGGATGTATGCCATCCAGACCTGGTGACACTTCTCATCTTCCACAGTGAAGACGGAGGCAAAAAATGCATTCAGCTTCTCAGCCATTTCCCTATCCTCCTTCAGTAATCCTTTGACCCCTTGGTCATCCAAGGGCCCCACTGCCACCCTGGCTGGTTTTCTGCTTCTAATATATTTGAAGAAATTTTTATTGTTGGTCTTTATGTTTTTCGCAATATGCTCCTCATAGTCCCTTTTTTCCTGCCTGATCACAATCTTGCATTTTATTTGCCACAGCCTGTGTTCCCTTTTATTAATCTCACTTGGACTAGCTTTCCACTGCTTAAATAACTGTTGTTATTACTTTTCCTATTTATGTATCTATCTTTTTGGGGGCACAATTTTATATTCTTGCCTCAGGTGCAGAATTAACTAGTTATGGCTCTGGGGAAACCTACTGGACACAGGGCCCTATTCACTCTGTCAAGAGCCGCTAGCTTGTTTTGGCGTTAAATAAGAGTTCAGTTTGATGTAGTGGCTAGAAGCACAGCCTCTAATCTGAGAGAACAGGATTTGATTCCCCACTCCTCCACATGCAGCTGCTCATGTGACCTTGGGTCAGTCACAAGTTCTCTCAAGAACAGTTCTCTCAAGAGCACTCTCAGCCCCACCTACCTCGTAGTGTATCTGTTGGGAAGGGAACTGTAAGCCACTCCAAGTAAAGGGCAGGGTATAAATCCAATCTCTTCTTCTAGGTGGTAACTTAGAGCATAGTACACCAATCAGTTTAGATTTGCATATGGCAAATCTCTACTTTCAATTTAAATGAATCAAGAATAAATGGACACTGAGCAGTTTGGAGGATTACAGCAGTCAGCAATTCATTCAAATATCTATTTGGCATAAAGCATTCATATGATACTGGTAGTTTTACGAAGTTGTGCGCCTGCAAAATTTGGGTATTGTGAGCACACAAGGAAAGCACTTCAGTTGTCAAGAGAACGTATCACACCATATAAAAGCTAGTTGGCTGTCTCCATTAGAAGGGCTGCCATACTTTGCTTTGTTCTAGATGTCTGGTGCAGAAGCATCAGGACTACAGTTTGTTTTTTAAAAATCCCAAAAATCTCCTCCTTTATATTCCTTCCATCCACTATCTTCTATCCGGGCCTTCTCAGCAATATTTTTTCCTCAGATTTACAATGTCAGTTTCCTCCCCACATCCTCTGTTTGCTAGGTGCTGCTGCAACAGTATACAGAAGAAATAAATGTGTAAATCAGTATCTCCTGAATGATTGTGTGCATGAAGAGAGTGACTCACCAAATATTTATTTCTTCATTGTTAACCTAGTTTCTGCAGGCCTACAAGATAGCTCTAGTTACATTTTTTCCTGTTACTTTCCCTAAAACATCGCAGATAGAATATGATGTCTGGGCTATCTACAAAAAAACTCTTTCTTGCTTTCAGGGAGGAAAGGGGGGGAGTTACTTTCATCTCATTAATTATGTGCATGTCGAATTTTATCTGCTTGCTCAAGAAGTCCTCTTTTATAGAAGTCCTCAATATGAATCTAGTGTTTCCCACTACTGATAGCTTTTTTTAATTCTGTTTCAATTTGTATGGCTGTTCATTTATGAATAAACTGGTCCTTATTGCCCCAGTTTAACCTGCTTTTTGTTAGGGGTACAAAACAGCAAAGGCTGAACCTCATGAGCATGCCATTCATTTAGTTCTGTTCTCTTTTTATGCTTGAGGATGAGCAAATAATTGGCTACCATAAACAGTGCAATTCTGAGGGCTGCCATGGAAGAAGCTGGCTACTAATACAGCAGTGAAGATGATGATGATATTGGATTTATATCCCGCCCTTTACTCTGGATCTCAGAGTGGCTCATAATCTCCTTTACCTTCCTCCCCCACAACAAACACCCTGTGAGGTAGGTGGGACTGAGAGAGCTCTCACAGAAGCTGCCCTTTCAAGGACAACTCCTGTGAGAGCTATGGCTGACCCAAGGCCATTCCAGGAGGTGCAAGTGGAGGAGTGGGGAATCAAACCCAGTTCTCCCAGATAAGAGTCCACACACTTAACCACTACATCAGACAAGCACTACTTGTCCTAGAGTTGCCAGGCCCCTCCCATCCATGTCCCCAGTGACAGCCACCAGCTGCTCAGCATGCCTGGTAGATGCCACCTGAGTTGCTTTCAGGCTGTCCAAGCACAGATGACCCCATGCCATAGCATCCCCCCCAACTTGCACCTGGTGTCCAGCTGCTACCTTTCAATGGCTGCCTACATGGAAAGTGCAGATATACTCCCATACCTGCACAAGCCAACAGGCCTGGCTGCATAATATCAGCAGAGCTGGTCCTAGGCTGTCTGGCACCCTAGGTAAGGCTAACTTTTTGGCATATCCTTTCCCTGCACTGATAATGTCATTGAGTCACATGGGGGTGCCCTATTCAGCACCTCCAGAAGGCTGGCACCCCAGGCAATTGCCTAGTTTGCCTAGTGTCAGGGTCAACCCTGACAATCAGACCCACTGTGGACCCATTGAGTAGGCATTTGGCCAAATGAAGACGTGCCTTTATTGCATTCATCACATAAGGAGCTGCAGAGCCATATGATCCTATCTATGCCACCATGGATAGTTCCAGTTGCCAGCTGTTTGGCGGGACATAGACAGATTGCTTGATGGGTCCAGCCTAAGGACAAAACACTCTACGGTTACATCCACTCAGTCACCAACCTTCTGCTGGCCCTCTTTGCCATATGTGCCATGCTTCACAGCATGGCCATCCAGCAGCAGCTGCCACTGCCCCAGTTAGGGGGAAAGTAGAGGCCTCTGAGTTGGCTCTAGAGCATCCGGGGCATCACCAAATGGGAGTGGGAATGGGGCAGAGATAGTGACTCAGGGAACACCCCCAGTGGTGCCCTGGTGTCTGTAACCTGCTACTGCACTGGTGGGTGGGCCATCCCCCTGCTTAGGGTGTTGGCATGACAGAGATGCTCTACCTCTGAGCTTCAGCCCCTCCCAAATAGTTTCCAGGAATGCAGTAGTATTTTGTTCTGTTTTCTCAGTTTTGACACATTTTTCCCAAATGGTAAGCAATACAATTCCAGCAAAATTTCCTTAAGGGATGTCTGCTGCTTATTTCCCTTAGTTATTACATGCCATACAAAACGAAATGTCCTAATAACACTTTGGACTTAAACAAGATATTAATACTGATACTCCTCAACTGCTGCAATACTCCTCAAACCTGAAAGTGAGCCCTTGAATAAGGGGCTAAGGAAAGAATTTTTCCCAATCTGCGAACAAAACTCCGGGTAGATCCATATTTCTTTGTTTCCCAAGACCAGGACATCTATGAGAAAAGAAGATATTTCAATTTGAATGCAAATAGAGCTCTCAGCTGATTAAAACATTTCAGTTCATTAATGATTTTCATACTCTGGTTTCTCTTCAGATCACATAAATCTTTCTCATTAATGATTTTCGATTTAATCAATCAAATTTATATAAATGTGCATACAACCAAACAACAGTAGAAATATCCTTTAAATTTGAATTTTTTTTCCAGCAAACAACACTCGTACAGAAATGAAAAAAATAGTTACATTAACAAGAAAAACTTATTTTGATATACAAAAGAACTGCAAGCTTACAATTCAATAGACAAAATTACTATTTATTATTAGAACAGTCCGTTATAATTTTTTTTAAAAAACCTCCTGTTGCAAGTAACATAACCAGAATCAAAACACGCATTTTGAAAAAGGAAAAGTCTGAAAGAGACCAATTCTTAGCCATTAGGAGGTGAGTGGAGAAAGTTTCTGCTCGATTATATGGCATGTATTTAAACAAGTTTTTCTCAGAACAGGATTGCGGGGAGCATTTTGGGCTGCTGTGGGAGAAGGGAGACAAGAAAGTTGCACAACATAGGCAGAGATCTGTGGAAACGCTGGTGTGTCTTTAGTTTAGAGACTACTAGGCTTGGAACCCACAACATGCTTCCACTCTCACTCCTTTCCATCAATTTTGGAGGTGGTTCTCCCCTGCAGAGCACATACTTCATTAGGCACTTTTTATCTCACAATAGATATTTTTCTGATATGGGTTGATGTGCCTAGCACCTGAGGAATGCATGTTCAGCAGCAGGGGTGGAATTCTAGCAGGAGCTCCTTTGCATATTAGGCTACACCCCCTGATACAGCCAATCCTTCAAGAGCTTACAAGGCTCTTTTTTGTAAGCTCTTGGAGGACTGAGTACATCAGGGGTGTGTGGCCTAATATGCAAAGGAGCTCCTGCTAGAATTCCACCACTGCTAGCAGAGGAAGACAGTCTCCATAGTGGGCAACTGGTAATGTCACATCACCACCCAGACTTGCTATATTATCCTCATAAACAGGTTTTAAGTTAAAACACCTAAAACACATTTTTGCCTGTTTCTCATCTACCAGGCTGGACTACATTAAAACACATTTTATTACTGTCCTCTGTCTGGACCACAGCATTTCCTTCCTTTCTCTGAACAAAGTATTACAAGACAGCTATTAAACAGTTTTAGAAAGGTGACACATGAACAAAACAAGAATTAACTACACTTCAACAAACAGGGAAAGATACACAGAAAAGCAGAAGTGGCATTACTACTTGTGGATTAAAAAATTCCAAGACAGAACGTTTAAAAAATTAAAAGGGAAGATAATGGCAGCAGTAAACTGCAAAAATTTCAAACTATGGCACTACATAAAAAGTGCTTATGGAACAAACAGTGCTGCAAATAAAGCCTGCCTACATTAGAAACACTACCAACAAGGGGAAAAAATGTTGATACCCTCACCAAATAGCTTCTTGAGATGGCACATAACTGTTGAACGTGTACTGCAGGAAAAGTATTTAAAGGACGATGAGATCCAAACATTTGAGCAATACCATAAAGACAAACTTCACATCTTTGTAAGACCTATCAAAATAAAAAAAACAATCACCAACATAGTCTACACTGATCTTTTTCAATCTAAACTTCAGCAAAAGCTAACATTCAGCTCTCAGCAAAAGCTAACATTAAGTGGACTGAGGTAGCCCAATTACAAAATTGTCTAGATATGACACTAAACTGTTGTCAAGCTGATTATGATCTTTATCCAGTTTCAATACAAAACATTCATGAAACATCTCTCGATCCCTCACCTCATTGAGTTCAAGAATATTTACTTACCAATTCAGGAGGCACCCCATAATATTCCAGCAGTTGCCTTAAGAGGCTCAGTAGCAGAGACATTTAAAATACAATGTATTCATTCAAATTCTGTAATAATTTAGTAAGCAGCTGCCAGAACTGCAAAAAAGAAAAATACTTCATATTTAGGGTGGCAATATAAATTCAATCTAAAATTAAAATAGCTTTTATAAACATACTGAATGAGACTCATACAGGTGGGCAGCCATGTTGGTCCGAAGCAGTAGAACAAAGTAGGAGTCCAGTAGAACCTTTAAGACCAACAAAGTTTTATTCATAATGCAAGCTTTTGTATGTATGCATACTCTTCAGAGGGAATGGGGAGTGAATGAGACTCAGTTTCTAACACAACTAATTCAGAAATAACAGAATGATGGGGGAGGGAAGACCAGAGGCTCTATCTCCATCTACAAACAACCAGAGGCTCTATCTGTGGAATTGCCAGCTCAGGAAAGGGAAATTCTTGAAGATTTGGGGGTGGAACCCAGGGAAGGTGGGATTTGGGGAGGGGAAGGACCTTAGTGGGGTACAATGCCAGAGAGGCAGCCCCCAAAGGGCAGCCATGTAGGAATGCAGGTTGAGAGCTGAGAGATGAGACCGTGAACGGAGTGTTTTGCATGCAAACTTGTTAGTGCTCTGATAAGAAAACATGCTAGTTTGATTAATGTACGCACGCGCAGGGCTGTGGCTAGGTAGGATGAGCACGGTGATTAATTGGCTAATGTTGGTGGAATGTTGTGATGTCATGTTGATAATAAAAGTGTGCGGACAAAGGCAGGCGGAGTCTTTCTAAGAGGAGTCTTCTAAGAGGTGATCTACCTCTGTCTCCTTGCTCAACCTTCGTGCGCACTTTTCTTTAATCAGACGTCTCCCTGAGTTTTCATTGCCTCATAAATCTTTCTTCCTGCATCTACGGTGTCAGAGCTGGCCCTCCGACACAGCCACTTCCTTCGAAGGAAATGATCTGTAGCATCTGAAGATAAGCTGTAATTCTGGGACGTGTCCAGGCCTGACCTGGAGGTTGGTTAATTCCAAACCACTTTGGAACCTGGACCAGTTTGTCTTTAACTCCCAAACCTTCATGCCATTACATCACATGAAGAGCAATTTTTGGCATCACCTTCTCCTTCTCAGACATCTGAACATACAATGTAAGCAGCAGCAATAATACATGAAAGTGGTAATAATTTCAGAGATAATGCACATGAATCAATTTGAATACTCTGAACAATACATAGACTTTATTAATTTAAAAAGTAACTTCTATACCCTGGAAAAAGAACTGGATGGAAGGCATTTACAATGGGCCCTGGTTTCCTAATTTGTTATTTGTTTTTCGAATTTTTGCAACTCTGGCTTACAAATTGAGCATTTCATTTGTACCCTGAATAGTATAGTTCAATAGGAAGTGTCTGGCTCCAAGTTTCTGTGTTATTATTGTGAGCTATTTTCTCTATACATATGTTATATTCCAGTAATTTTTAATGGGGTCACCTATGACTATTACAGGGTAGGGACTGTATTCAGACCATTAGGGAAGCATATGAGGGCATACAGAATTTCAGGCAGACCCTTTGTTGGTGGTCTTCCATTCAAATACTAAAAAGGGCCAACCCTGCTTAGCTTCCAAGATCTGATAAGACTGGGTTATCATGGGCCCTGCAGGTCAGGGCATCTCACTCCTAACAGACAAAAATTACTTCAGTTACGCTTCTGTAACTTCCTGCTCTGCTTACCTTGTTTCAATCTGATTTAACCTATCTAACAACAGTTGGAAATAGAACAAAATAGGAGTCAAGTTGAACCTTTAAGACCTTTAAAACCTTTTTTTTTTTTTTGAAAAAATTTTTTAGTTTTATTTGAAATAAGAAAAAAGCGATACATAAACAGAAGAAAAGAAAAAAGCGATACATTAACAGAAAAAAAGAAAAAGAATATACACCAAAAAGCAACACATATAGCCTAGTGAAAAACTAGGCCACAAACAACATACATACATCCATCCCCCTTACCCAACCAAGCACACTGTGGGGGGGAGGAGAGGTTTCGGTAATGTAAATAATTTTCTAGTTATAATTTCATAATTATTTCAGCTATACATTACATAAGGCAATTTTTAAAAAGCTAAACATTAACCTTTTCATTAGACAATAATTGTGTCATATTTCAATATAATTACTCCACTCCAGGGCATCTCACTCCTAACAGACAAAAATTACTTCAGTTACGCTTCTGTAACTTCCTGCTCTGCTTACCTTGTTTCAATCTGATTTAACCTATCTAACAACAGTTGGAAATAGAACAAAATAGGAGTCAAGTTGAACCTTTAAGACCTTTAAAACCTTTAACGTTTTATTCAGAACGTAAGCTTTCATATGCTAAGCACACTTCATCAGACGAGGAATCTGCTACAGTGAGCAAAGCCACACATAGCTGGTAGTCAGTGGCTCAGAATGCAAACTGGTACAAATTTAAGATCAATGACAGTATAGTAAAATTATCTGGTAGGGAGTGGTTTAGAATGCAAAATAGTACAAATTTAAGATTCAATGGAAAAAAGGAAAGATCCCCTGTGTAAAATTAACAAATTGAGAAAACCTTTGATCTGAGTAGCATGAGCATGCAAAAGCAATAAAACAGTAATATGTCAAAATGTGAGAATGTCTGTTAATGACTATATTGTATTAACCCTGGGTCAAAAGGAAGGTATTTATATCTCAGAAGATTTCCCATCCAACTAAGTTACCTTTTAAAATGTAACATACATAAAGTTCACCATTAGGAGAAAATTTAAATTAATGAGAGATGAGTTCAGTATATGCAAAGGGATAAACAACCAATTTCCCTGTTTGAGTATGTCGATACAGCTAAAATCCTTTGTCCATTTATCCTTTGGCATAGTGTTTGTCCTGACACAAATCTAACATTAGGAATTACAGAACTGAGAAATCTGTGGGAGGAACAATTTAACCTTCCAAAGCATTCAGTGGGTGACCTCAAGATAGCTGTTTTACTTCAAAGGAACTTCAAGAACAGAATGGAGAGAGAAATTGCTGAATTACAAATTATTATGAAACTTGGAACAAACACCTCTCCAGGACTGAACAGGGACATTGGTTTTTTATCTCATTACACATGCTAAACTCACTCTCATTGAGAATAGCTATACATCCACAGTATTCCAATGTATTTCTCTTTTATAATAGTGTATCAGAATAATGTTTGATATTGACATACTCAAATAAGGGATATTGGCTATTTATCTCATTACATATACTCAACCCATTTTCATTTTATGTATTCTTGTTTTCCAGTGGCAGACTAGAATGGTGTTTAATATGTATAGATCGATGTTGATAAGTTGATTGGGTGGACTACAAGTTGGATATACATGTCCTTTTGTGATTCACCAAGATTTGCAAAAATACCATTTGGCAGAGAATTTTATTATCTTTTATGGCTATCCAGACCAAATGGCCTAGCCACACTGTTTTATGTGACCATGTGACCAGTTAGTTTGCCACACTGCTTGTATTTCAGCTCACAATACCTGATCCCCTCGTCTGATGAAGTGTGCTTAAGAGAGCGCACGAAAGCTTACATTCTGAATAAAAATTGGTCTTAAAGGTGCACTTGAGTCCTGCTTTATTCTTAATTGTGTTTTCATTGTCCTGGTTCCATTTTTTTTTTAACTAAACATCCAGCCTAACCTAATTAAGGGTTTGGTAGTGATCCTAATTTAAAGAGTTATTTTATAACGGGTTTTACCTTGAATAAAACTTAATTGGTCTTAAAGGTGCCACTGGACCCAAACGTTGTTTTGTTTCTCATCCTACAGTGAATGATGACACTTCCTGATTCTGTGCAGCACCAGTACTCGCGGACAGGGAAAAGAGGAAAACTAACGAATGATTCTCAATGCCCCAGCCCCAACACTCCGTCTATCACCAGAACACCCCAGAAGGCCACGAACCTCTTTCTCTCGCTCTCCTCCCCTGCACTGCAAGCACGCCATCCTGCAAACGTAACAGCCACCTCTATGTTAATTGACTGCTCTCACCCTCTGCCTATATGTATGGATTGTAAAATGGTAGAGTCCAGTAGCACCTTTAAGACTATTGGCCTCTTTACTAGTTTGCAGCAACACCAGGCTAACTCCTCTGGATGTATGGACTGATAAGCATCATAGAGTTGGAAGGTACCTCCAGGGTCATCTAATCCAACCCGCTGCACAATGCAGGAAACTCACAAACACCTCCCCCTAAATTCACAGGATCTTCATTGCTGTCAGATGGCCATCTAGCCTCTGTTTAAAAACCTCCAAGGAAGGAACTTCTATTTCATTGTATCTGAAGACGTGTGTGTACCCACGAAAGCATTAAATTTAATTGGTCTTAAAAGTGCCCCTGGACTCAAACTTTGTTCTGCTGCTTCAGACCAACATAGCTGCCTACCTGAAAGCACCCCTAATGAAATTCACCCACCTCGCCAGTCCTTTTTTTAGCAGCACTTTGCAGGGTGGCGGGGAAGAAAGTGAGACGAGCACAAGCCCTCGGAACAAGGTAACTTTCAATCAAATTCTAGCCCTCCTTCACTGGATTGGAGAAGCCGAGCGAACGTCAACGATCGCCTCAGCCAACCCACAGGCACAGAAGGCGTAGTTTGCACCAGGGGGATTGTGGGGAGAGGAGGCTAAACCAATCATGACGCTAGAGATTCCTTCCGTCCTTCCTTGAGTGGCAGTAAAATCGCGGGGAGCGGAAAAGGTTCGGTGTGCTGGGGAACAGTGACATGGAGATAGGGAGGACAAGGAACAGAGAATGGCTTTTATTTTCTTTTTAATGGTACCGTTAAAGGGGGAGGCGTGCCAGTCTATTGTAGTAACGCAAAACTGAAGTGCAATGACATCTTAAAGACTAACAGGGTTTATTTCGGCATGTAAAAAAAAAAAAGCCCCCTAGAACCAGTCGTTTTCGACTCAGAAGTGACGTTGCTTTCACAGCGTTTTCACGGCAGATTTTTTACGGGGTGGTTTGCCATTGCCTTCCCCAGTTATCTACACTTTCCCCCAGCAAGCTGGGTACTCATTTTACCGACCTTGGAAGAATGGAAGGCTGATTCAACCTGGAGCTGGCTACCTGAACCAGCTTCCGCTGGGATCGAACTCAGGTCGTGAGCAAAGGGCTCCGACTGCAGTACTGCAGCTTTACCATGCTGCGTCACGGGGCTCTTTTATTCTGGCAGCTTCCATTAATTGCTATACACTTCTTCAAATGCAAATTTTTCATCGGGAAGAGTGATCCCACTTGTAATTAGGGTTGCCAAGTCCAACCCCAGAAATATCTGGGGACTTTGGGGGTGGAGCCAGGAGACACTGGGGTGGAGCTAGGGGGGAGAGGGGAAACGGCGCCGGGGAGCGTGGTGAGCTGCCGCACCGCTGCCACCTCTTCTCCGCTCGCCATGGCTGCTTCTCCGAGATGGGCTCAGCCTGAGCCCATCTCGGAAGAGCAGCCCCGGCGAGCGGAGAAGAGGCGGCAGCGGCCTCTTCTCCGCTTGCCGTGGCTGCTCCTCCGAGATGGGCTCACTGAGCCCATCTCGGAGGAGCAGCCACGGCAAGCAAAGAGGCAGCGCGGCAGCCTCGGGTAGAAGCGGAGGGGGGGTGGAGGCGGGCCGGGGGCATGGCGAGCCGCAAGTCCGGGTCCTAGAAGGGCCCGGATTCGCGGCTTGCCATGCTCCTGGCCTGCCTCGCCCTCCCCTTCTCTGGTTTTGCCTGCTCCTCCGATATGGGCTTAGCCTGGGCCCATCTCGGAGGAGCAGCTGCGGTGGGCAGGGAGGGGGCGGCAGCAGCGCGGCGCCCAGGATCGGGCAGCTCGCCATGCTCCCCGCCGCCGTTTCCCCCCCTCCCCCCGCTTCCGTTTTTTTGGGGAGCAGGGGAAGAGGGTGGAAATCCTGGGGTCCCCCGCCAGGGCAGGAGGGTTGGGAAGCCTACTTGTAATGTTAAATTAATACAAGAACTGCTGGACATAATGGCACATATAAGCCTTTTTTGCTGGTCTTGGTATTGTACCTGAGTTGTTTTTATTAATATTTTTTCGAGCTGGTCATGTATAGAAATAATTAGTGGTGCGCTCCAACTCACTAAAATAAAAGCTAGAATAAACAGTGTTTAAAATGCAAGTAGTCTTTTTTAAAAAGAAAAAATGCAGGTCATTCTTATTTTGAGTCCTTGTGCTTACTTCTCTTAAAATGACTCACGGAGCAAAGACATGTTAAGCCTTTAGTCTGTTTCTTCAGAACCAGGATTCTCCTGCTCTCTATAGCATTCAGTGCTTAAAAATATGTCAGCGGCTTGACCACAGATACAAACAGGGAGAAAACATTGTCGGTACATTCAAAGCTATAGTCCCTAGAAGGTGTGTATAGCATGTCATAGTGTGGTTAAGTTTTGGAGTAGGATGTGGAAGACCCAGGTTCAAATCCTCTTGGCCATGGCAGTTGCTGGGCAACCTTGGGCCAGTCAATAATCTCAACCTAACCTACCTTACAGGGTTGTTGCGATGACGAAGTGGAGAGGATGTAAGTGGCCTTAGGTCCCCATTAGGAGAAAGACAGGTATAAATGAAGTAAATAGTCACATGCAGATAGAGAAGTGACACCCCGCCCCCCTGAAAGAAACGTAAATGGGATGCTAGAATGATCAGGTGAAGGGAATACCAGGCAAAAATCTTTGTGGGACCAAAAGGTTTCTTAGAGATGTTTACAGAAAAAAATGTGATGAGGCAAAAAACTGACTTTAAGACAAATGTAAACCATAATCAGACTGATATCAGTACAATAGAATTGTAGTGTTCCTGTATTTATTATTTTTGATGCTGTAACATCAAGCTACAAGTAAGCACAAACCCATATCATTCAATCACATACTTGCATCCCACACCCAAGATGTGTGCCTGACATGCCAGGAATTAATTCTGGACTTTATATATGTGCTTCGTAAGCTCTACACGGGCCTACCCTTCCACGATTTGGAAGTTGCAGAACGCAGCTGCATGCTTACTATCCATGATGCCTTTATGGACACATATTCAGCCGGTCCTCTGCAGACTAAACTGGCTCTCAATAGAGTTCCAAATCAGGTTCAAGGTTTTGGTTTTAATAGCCAGGGACCAACATACCTGCAGGACCTCCTCTCCCTGTATGTCCCACGAAGAGCCTTAAGATTAGCTGTTCAATGTCAGCTGGCAGTCCCCAGCCCAAGAGGTCTGTTTGGCCTTGACATGGGCAAGGGCTTTTTTGGCCCTGGCAGAATCAGCTCCCCATAGAGATCAGGGCCCTGCAGGACCTACTACAGTATCGCAGGGCCTGTAGGACAGAGCTCTTCCACCAGGCTTTTAGCTAAGGCTACGGACCCTTTATAGATTGGCCCCTCCTGCTGCATTTGGCCCTGACATTCTCTAACTGCCCATGAATGATCTGAATTGAATTGAAATTAAAATATTCAGGAGTTATGGCCATCTTGCTGTTTTAAACTGCTTATGCATATGGTTTTATATTAAGAACTTTTAAATTTTATATTCTAATGTTTTAATGATATGTTGTATTATATTTTGTTTATAACCCTCCCTGAGCCTGCTTTGGCAGGCAGGATAGAAATTCCATAAAGTATGAATTAATCACTTCTCTCAAAATGCACTGTCTTTACCCATGGAGTTCAAGTGTGGCAAGTTCGTCATTCTTCGTTGCTTCATCAACTTGCTAACCAGGTCCATGTGACAGCACACAATATACCAATGAGGATAGCATTCACCCTCTTCCCATTCTGTTGCATTTGGTTCTCTCCCTTTTATGCCCCCAAGAGAAATGACAGAATACCTTCTGGAGTTTTGCTAAGCACTGCAGTTTATCTTCTGCCTTCTTTTAGAAGTCCTGTCCCATCATGTCACTGCTCACCTAATGATGAACATGACCATCTGCCTTGTTATTCATTGCCTTATTGCAATGCAGCCATCTGCCTTATTGATTATTGAGCTTTAGCAATGTATGTAGATGGTGCCATGCCCCCAATTCATTTGTGAGTTCTGACTATCCACTAATAATATTGCTGTTGACTAACACATGATGAATCAGGTTTTTTGTACCACCAGTTATCCAGTAATGCTTGCATTTATTGTTACTCAGTATCGATTTACTTCATAAATCTTTAAGACAGGAAGGGAGGATGCAGATCTCAGTGACAGGACACTTGCTTAGCAGGTGCCATTAGGTCTTCATAAATGGCATCTCAAGTTGAACGGATCTGAGACAGCAGGGATAAAAAATAACTATGCTATTACTGGCCTCAATGGACCAGTAAACGTGGCGTAAAGCAGTCTCCTGCACGCACACTGCCTCTCCCTTCTTTTCAATACTGATAATGATAGTGATGCATATTTAACACTTTTTTTGAAATTGCATTGTCTTGTATTTTGGCGCCGAAGCCTAGCCTATACTTACAGCAGGTAGTACTGAGACAACAAGACGCTGAGTGGATTGTACTACTTCAGCCTAAAATTTTCCAGACATCGAAACTCAGTTTTCCACTTACAAGGAACACCACCACACATGAAGACACGTATAATCATTTCCTTAAATTGTTAGGGACTTTTACATGGGAAAACATTCAAATGTAACTATCCATGGCTACAGCCTGTGATGGTACATTTACCAGCTTAATATTTTACTACCTGCTGCATATGTACAGCAGATCATAGTGAATATGGCCTCAAAGCATTCTAGCAGTACAAGTAACCAAAAGGACTGGTAAAGTTTTTTCACATTTTAAGTTGGCATTTATCTGGGCTTCATCCAGTTTACTGTTTGACTATGTGATTTTGATAAACAAAACCGAATTAAGCTTACTTCCCAGATTATCTATAGCTTAGACATCAACATACAGTTATTATGTTTCTGTGATATGTAATAACAGTCTAATGTCATTTTAGAATTTTCACATCTTTATTCCACTGCAGACTGAAAACATGATGGAGATATCCCATTTTTGACCAGTTATTTACTAAAGAAAACCCACAGAAAAACAAAGAAATAATTTTACAATTTGGGAAATACTTATACACATAGTAGCTGGATCAATATTGCCATGTGCTTCCTGTCCGACACTTTCACCAGAAGCCAAATGAGTCTTCTTCTAATGTTCCTGCAGTAATTAATGCCATTTCACGATCATTATACACTCTGTTTAAATGTTATAAATGGATATCTAGTGTTTTACAGAAGACTATATTATGCATGTAAATTCTGAAACATACTGAAGCATGCTTGTGTTAAAGGTAACTTTTCACTACCATTTACCTCTTTCAGTCGTACGCCTAAAGGTACGTGCATTGGGAATGTAGGACAAATCTTCTTTTAGAAAAGAGTGAGCAGAAGGTGAAGCTACGTTTAGTGCTGTTGCACAAACAGTTGAGGCATTTCCCCATTAGCAGTAAGGGTATGTGGACGGAGAAACGTGGCACCTGTTAAGCTACAGCTCTACTTGTCAGATCTAGATCTGTTCAGAAGATAACTCCCATCGTGGTCTAGAAATGTGAATGTATGAAATAATTAATAAAACCCCAACACCAACTTGCATATACCTCCTACTTACACTCATTCTTCAGAAAACAGGATATGCTATAGTTTTCAAACTTGATTCACAATCATTTTTGTGAAACCAGAGTGCAACCCATTAGCTTTTCAGTACTATTCACATGTTGACAAGATTAAGTGGCTGAGTCACCGTTAACTGAAATATCAATATCCCACCCCAAATCAGACCAAGCAATTACACTACAATTTAAATGTAAGCCACACACAAACAAAAAACTAAGGAAAATACTAACTCCAGCATACACTTTAGATTTAGTACTGATTTATTTTTTAAAAATGCTGCCTCAAGATTTAGATGTGCAGACCTAAGGTTTACTTCAGAATAAAACACAGTTGTGGAGGGGCAAAGAAGTACAGTTCTCAAGGTTTCAACCATATCTTTTGGACAATGCAAAATTACACTGCTTATACAAACAGTAAATATTTTTAAAAACTGATAATGACAAATAGTATTGTATTTTTCTACTTGCCTCTGTATAATCAAGTAACAGCTACTATTTAGTGAATCACTAAAGAATTAAAACAAAAACCTAAACTACTTTCCAATGGTAAAATTTTAAGTAAAATGCTTACATTCATTTGACGACAAATAGTCATATTAAAAATGCTGCGTGGATGGTGCATAAACTTTCAGTTGGAACAGGTCTTCAAAGTTATTCCTGTGCAAAAGATGTAGAATATTTGCACTATATTATTGCAGAATTTTAAACCATTTGAAATTCAGGTAAGAATGTTACATTTCATAAGCAAGAAATGTAGCAGAATTGAGAAATAAGAACTGCCTACCTTTTCTTCTTTGCGTCTCTCTTTATCTTCATTTTCCATTGTTTCTTCTTCTTCTTCCACAAGCCCATCCCCTTGGTATTTGTCATGAGTCCACTTTGGACTGCTACCTGATTTTTTGAAGTTAAATCTTCCTCTGCCACGCTGGAAAGTGCCCCGGCCTCTTCCTCTTTTGGCCCAGTAATCCACACCATCATCTCTATCATCATGCTAAAACAAATATGGAGTGAATAAAGAAAATTAAAGCACTAACATGCTTTATTAGGAGCAGCATTCAAAGAAGCATATCAAACTACTCAGTCTCCTAATCATAACTGAGTCATTAGTTGTCAGTATTCTGCAATACACACACACACACAAAGCTACCTTACTCTTAGTCAGGCCTCTAGGCCCATCAAGCCTAATGCTATATATACTAAAGGACAAAAGTTATTCCTTGACTCAAGCAGAAGCATCTTCCAGTTCTGCTACCTGGTATCCCTTAATTGGTAACAGAAGCATGTTCTCTAACACAGAGTTAAACGCCCATCTCTAATTAATCACTAATTTAATGGGAGAGACAATTATACTGCTCTGTAGCTTATTCCTAATTTTTTGTTTGTATTGCTGGAGATCTGTTTAACTGATCTATCTCTAAAACACTGGATTACATCAACGTTGGATTACAAGTACTAGTATGTGGATTATAAATACTGAGTTGAAAAATGTTGAATGTATCAATTTTTTCTGACAAGAAACTTAGTAGATTTTCCCTAGAGGAAAATATAGTCAAAAGACACATACATCCTTTGATTTTCATGTAAGAAAATCTGCCAAGTGACTTAAAGTACCAATCACAGTCTAGCACAGGGGTGGCCAAACAGCAGCTTGGGAGCCACATGTAGCTCCTTTCACACATATTGTGTGACTCTTGAAGACCCCACTGGCTTGAAGAATGCATTTAAAGTTGCTTTCTTTCCACCTCTTCGTCCTCTTCCCTTTCCCCATCTATTTACCTTCCGTCTTGTTCATGTCTTATGGCTCTCAAACATCTGCTGTTTATCCTCCGTGGCTCTTATATTAAGCAAGTTTAGCCACCCCTGGTCTAGCATATACAAGTAAGAGAATTCAAGGCACTGCTACAGGTACAAACTGACTTTGTTCTCAAAACCAGTGAGCTGCATCTGGAGCAAGCCGAGAGAAGGCAAGAGTAATTCTCTCTCCAAATACTGAGATACAGACAGTCAGCAAACCAAACCTTGAGAGAACCCCTTTGCCATTCATTGCTATGAGACAAAGTGCTGCACTGCTAATACTGAGGCGTGAACTAAATCACACAGGTTCTCATTTAGGAACAAGAAAAGCATTCTTTCTTCAAAGCCTAAAACCAATATTTGTTTTACAAAAATAAGTTGCAGAGTGAGATTTGAAAAACAAAGTATGTCCCTTACAGAGATCAGCTCAATGACAGATGGGAAAGTAAAGGAGCAAGATAGGGTGAAACTCTTCTTTCTTCCACAGCCTTTCAAATTTGAAGAGCCCTTGATAACTCTAAATAATGACAATACTATGCGTAGCAGCAATATAAGAAAATTTCAAAGGTTACAACCAGCATTATTTAAAGTTACTTATGCAATTAGGATACCTTCAATCTCTACAATTTATTTCACACAGAGCTCTAAAGCAACACAAAGCTCCTCAATTGAAGATTAGATGGAAATATGTTGGGCAAAGGCATTATTTACATTTTTTTTTTATTGCAGCCAGTATCTGACATCTCTTCCTTTCAAAAAGGACAGATAAGGAATTGTCTAAAAGAAATTTCTTCTTCTTAAGATGGATATTAAAAGGTCTGGTCTGATGCTGTTAGCATAGCTCCTTTAAAATGACAGAAGTAGCTCTACATTTTGGTTCTATTAAATTATGTATACAATAAGCTTTGAGAAAAGATGCATGCATAACAGTATGGCACCCACCAAGAAGTATTTCTTGCTTTTAGGGGTATATTCAGGATCCCATTCCTCCTCCTTCGGTCTCTTTTGAAAAGCAGTATTTGAGTTACTGGGACCAGTATTTATTCCAGCAAACACGCCTCTGGCTCTTCCTCTGCCCCTAATTCGAAACTGATTGACCAAAGCATTTATGTATTGAATTAATTTACACAAAGCAAATTATAAATGTGAATTACATTAACCAAAATGCTTTGTTATAATCCTTCATCTAACACCATACATAGAAACAAATATGCTCAAGAATCCATGTGTAGAATTCTGCAGCAACTTTAACACAACTATATTTACTGTCTAGCACAGGGGTGTCAAACTCATTTGTTGGATCGGGCCATATAAGCATTTGTTTAAGATTAGGTAGCAGATATAAGCTTTATAAAGGACACAGACAAACACAATTTTTTTTAAAAAATCCTAAAATAAAACCCCATTAAAACATTAGCACTCATTGGTCTTAAAGGTGCTTTCTTTGTATTTCTCCAAGGATCCATGAAACTGGGCAAGGGAAGCTCTGGCTTTTTCCTTCCTTCCCCAGGGGACAAGGAGGGGGAGGAGCCTCAGCCAATAGAAAGAAGAGACGCTTGACTCAGTAGGTCTGCTGTGCAATTGAGAGAGCCTGGCAAAGCAAGCTCTGTCTCCACCCTGTCCTCCCCAACGGAGGAGCCTCAGCCAATGGAGAAAATAGGTTTTGCTCTGTAGCTCCTGTGCAATTGAGCAAGCCTTGCAAAACAAGCTGTTATGCAGAAGGAAGCAAGAGAGAGGGATTAGGAAGCAGATGACAGCCAGTTGCTAGGGGGCCTGATAGGAACCTTCTGGGGGCCTGATTCGGCCCATGGGCCGCATGTTTGACACCCCTGGTCTAGCACTTATGTATTGTGGTTGGGGGGACAGTAGATTTATCTAGTCTACTCACTTTCAAAAAGCAGTATGTCTGCTTTCAACTATCCATTGAATATTTGCAGAGATCCATTGTGCCTGGCACCACAACTTAAAGACAAGCTATGATGGGATCCCACAGAGAAGCCTACAAAAGGAGCTAGAGAAGCAGATCCTACCCTGCTTTTTCTGTCCTCTGACTGCCTACTGCTTATCCTCAAAATCCTTAGAGGGACCCTTGTGAACAACATGAAGAGGTAAAAAGAGGAAAGCAATTTCTCCCAATTCCTTCCAGAAGCAATTTCTCCCAATTCCCCTTCTTCACTGCAACCCTCCATTCTATAGTGAGTTTTGTTCATGAGGTTCCCCCAACCCTCAGAAAATGGCAGGAAAAGATCAAATTCCTCCACAAGCTTTGTTTGTGGGATCCAGCTTTTAGGTATGAAGAAATTATACACGTTATAGAGTTACTAGTACTCTAGGTTTATGTGTCTGCAATCAACCCCAGCAGTTAGTCTGCTGGTCTACAATATTAAAGGAGGAGGGGAGGAGAAAGCAGAGCCTATGATACAAGAGAAACTTCAAAAAGAAAAAAATAGTACTCAGTTACTTTTAATTAACTAATTTTGACACTGCTCAGAGTCGAATTGGCTATAAGAGCAGCATCATTACATTAACTAATTCTGAGAAACAGTTTTGACGACCTGATTCATTACTAGATTCATTACTTAGCAAGAGCAACTTCTTTTGACCAACTTGTTGCTTTCTTGTTACATTCAACAGCTTTGTAGCCCAATACTGATTACAGAAAAATGATATTCTGCCCAACTACTATGTAGAACTTGGGGAATCACACTTCTGCAGAGGTACTAGAAATAACAACACAGTGTTGTATGGTACTAAGGTATAGGGACCCTTGTGTTTTAGTACTATGGTACTAAAGGGATAGCAGAAGAGAGACAGAAACACTGCCTATTAGGTATATTATGTCTTTCCACTCTTAAAAATGCAGGTCCAAGCAGAGTTATACCCTTCTAAGCCTACTGACTTCAACAGACTTAAGATTGGTGTATGCTTACAATGGTATTGTTAAGCTTGTATACTTGATAAAATCAAAACACTACAAGAAGGTTTTTAGCTGTCCTAGAGAGCACACATTAAAATCCTTCAAGTAAAACACAAGAAACTGAAGTCTACTGTTTATCGTCTCATCATTTTAATTTCCTCATGTTTATACTTTCAGTACTTACTACCTTTGCAGCTATGTGGAATTCAGCAACCAACCACCTTTCTTGTTGAGTTCAATTTGAGTGAAAGTTACTTATTCCTGTAATGTTATATATGGGAGGAGGAGGAAAAGGAGATGGGATTTATACCCTGCCTTTCACTCAGAGTGGCTTACTATTTCCTTTCCCTTCCCCTCCCCACAATAGATGCCTTGTGAGGTAGGTGGGGCTAAGAGAGTTCTTGAGAGAACAACTCTGAGAGAACCTGTGAATGACCCAAGATCACACCAGGAGCTGCATGTGGAGCAGGGAATCAAACTCTGTTCTCCCAGATTACAGTCCACGTTCTTAACCTCTATATATTTGATCATTCTCCATGTTTAAAGCTCATGCGCCTTTGATGAAGCAGATATGCTGTAGCCAGTATCACAGAACAACTGATTTATGTATCTGTCATTCCAGTATCATACAACAGAGGAATTCTCCAGATTATTTACCTATGAACATCACAGCCCAGATTGCACAGTCCTCCATTACTAGTTAGGTTGCCTTCCTCATTTTAACTGTATCTGCAAGGCAATGCTCTGCCATCTAACCAAGAGTGCCTTGTTTATTTGCCTCTTCCAATGTTAGCAATGTTTGAATTACGCTACCAGCACATTAATGTACCTTTGAACTTCCACAGCATGCTGGCAGTTACCGTTTTGAAGTTATAATGCTGTGGCCTTCTTCCTCAGACTCTTTGATATTGACTTCAGAATTAACTGTAGACAGATTTTCAAGACTCCCAGAAAAGGTTTGTTATAAAAATGGCCTATTTTTGACTTAAAGTCAGATTTTTTTCTTGACAGTTACCATTAAAAAAAGAGAACACAAAACATAGCAAATCTGCAGAAAAGTTCACAGAAGGTAAGCTATAAAAAATATGAATTAGTGTAAAAAAATAATGAAGGAATAAGTACAGCCAAGAATGTGGCTGCTTAGTTTAGTTAAACCTGTCATTTTTTAAAACCCAGAACTACGCAGAATATTGTGTGACAGCATACCCTATCCAAATAGAGCTGGAACGACAGCATTTTATAATGAGCACTCCACCCTTGAAAACTTACATTTCCAATAAGGAAAAACTTCTTCCTATCATATACTTTTCAAATAGAAAACAAGCAACTTCTGGAAATTTAAGTTTTGTAGCTATAGTAATAATTTTTAAAGCTGAAAAAGCATAGCAAAAACTCACGAATGTGCCTCTAGGTCTTCCAACTCCTGTAAAACCAGAGTATTCTTTTTGTTCATGATGAGGTTTAAACTCTTCATCTCTTTCTTTCTTGCATTCTTTTTCTTCTCGGGAACTGGATGAAGAGGAAGATGGGGAGGAAGTTGAGGAAGATCGAGAACGGTCTTGCTCTCTTTTTTGTTTACTGAAAAATAAGAAACCATACTGGTTGCTGTAGAATCCTATACAACTGCTTTCTGTACTCTCAGAGGCTACCCTCTCCTCTTGTTTGATACTAATGTGGAGTTTTATAGTATTATGCTATTCATCTTCCATCTATAACTTTTTAAACAATTTATGGCTCGTTAACAATTGTTGCTTAACAGAAACAGCTAGTTAGCTATCAAAACTGCATTGGGGGGGGGAATGCAAGAAAGAATCCTTAGAGGTAATGTTTCTGAAGTGATGCTATTTCATTCATTTTCATATCTTACCAAGAATAGCAAAAAAATTGATCTTGCCCTTTCACAATATGGGCACAAGGTACCAGAATTAGTCAGCAACTGATACATGAATGATCATCAGTGTAGGAAAGCAAACATAAAACAGAAGTTCAAATAAATCCATGATCACACAAGTGGAAGAGCAACAAAAACAATGCATATGATCTTTGTATTCAACTCCCCATGGCAAAGACCTCTGACATTGATTTGACCATATTTATATATATTAATATCAAGCCCAAAAGGTGGATATAACTTTTACAATCATTCACTGAATAAATTGCTTTTAAAGACTAACCTGCTTAAGGAGAACCCATTCCCTGTCTTGAGAAAAAAAACCTCTCTTCCCTCCCCCATGTTAACCTTATACATCAGTAAAAAAAAAAATCTCAGTCTGGGTGTTATGAGTTGAAAAAGTGCGGAATCAAGCATAACGAACCAAAGTTCTTACACAAACTGTTTACAGAAATGTACTGCATTGAAGTCCAACCTCCTGATGTAGCCTGGATAATAGGACAGATTAATTTGTCATTTTTTTCAGTGTTAGCTTGCTATTCCAAAGTTTTTGTCCTCATCCACCATAAGCCGTGTAAAAGACAAATACATTTTTGCTGTAAAACAAATAATTTTAATTGTTTAAATTTAGATGTTCCATTGTACAGTGAAAACTGAAAGCAATTAAGCTTACATTTACAAAAGTCTAATTAGAAGCTAAAAACCTAGTTAGAGCAGTTAAACCTTTACCTGTCTTCTTTGTAAGATTTATAATCCTTGTAATCTTTTGGAATTTTCTCTTGCTTTCTTGATCCACTGGATTCCCTGGAACCTTTAGAGTCTCCTCGTTCTTTACTTCGTTCTTTTCTGCGACGGTCGATGTCATGTCGAAGGTCAGCAGCATCACACTTTAATTTTTTATCCCCCTGAATCAGAAACATTTCAAGGAAATTGTTTTAGCACCTGAAGTCTGACTGAAATGCAATAGGGAAGACCTACCACTTACTTAACTATGGGTAGCACCCTCACCCCACCCTGGCAGTAGTCATACAAAACCAGAGAGTTCCACAGTTTTTGTGGCTTCCCTCCAGTAGTTGCAGCCACCTGGGCTGCATCCTACACCATTCCCAAAGGTCCCCCAACAAAGTGGCTTTTTGGGTAAGTGCAGGGGCTGCAAGAGAAAGAGGGATAAGGGAAATACTGGTTGTGAGCTCTGTTCACAGTTCTTTATATTCATTTGAAATATTTAGGTATGTTTCTCTATTTGCCAAGAACAAGGAATACAGTATTTAATCACTACATGTCAAGTTATTAAAACAGCATGATTAGGCTACACACAACTGGCCCACCACATCCATCAAAAATTATTAGAAATGGAACAGGCTCAACATGATCTATGGCATAAAAACACAAAACCAAATCTCAGGAAAACAACCATCTCAGATTAACTTGTTTTTTATATAACTGAGACTAAAATAGCACCAATTTCAAACATACTTTCTGAGTTTCTTCTTTAAAGGCTCTCTCTTCTCCCGCTAAACGGGTGTGTTTCCTCAGGGCACTTGGAGAGATGTCAATCCTCCTAAATGCAAGATTTTTAAAAGTAATCATTATGGCTGCCAATATTCATCTCTCTCAAGTGGAGAACTGGAAACACAAAAGGAAAAGTACCAGTGTGCAATCCAAAAATCAAGCCTCGTTATTATTTTTAAAATACACATTTCCCCAAAATACAAAAATATTCAAATAAAACCAAAATATCAACAACTATACATTTCAGTGAACTTTTAAAAACTGTAGTAGAATATAAACCAGATGTCTTAAAATTTGTGCAGTGAAGAAATGCAACTGCAAAATTTCAATCCTCCAATCAAGTAAAAATATGGACAAACACTGCATTCAGAAAAACTGTAATTTTGTTGTCATGTTTCATTGATTCAAAAAATACAATCAACAATATGATTATAAACCATGTTTAAGAATAATATTTGCTTGTACGATCTCTTCTTACCATTTAGCAAATTTTGGCCAGAATCCAAAGAATTAATTAGGCCCACACAAGAAATTAAGAGTAGAACTTTCTGTGAACAGCTGACCCTCATGCTATATTACACACAGCTTTTGAAAACGCTTCCCAGCTTCAATAGTAAGTTTGCCTTGTGGTATGAGAGGCTGTTATTGGAGAAGCAGAAACCACCCTTGGGTTGACAGAATGACTTACATAGTTCTTTGGCTCCTGAACATGAAATTTAAAATAACCCCTGTATATACAATTAACATTTACACTGAATAAAACAATGGTATGTAAACATGTCAAAAGTAGTACATGTTTCACACAACATTTTCTATTACTAAAAAAATGTAACAATTCAGTATGTACTACACAATGTAGATATCAAACTTTGCATCAGAACCTCTGCCCCATTCTTCTTTCAATTATTATTATTTACTTAAAAAGAAAAATAAGTGGGTAATTTGCTAAGAAATAATATCTCATTTGATACATGAGTGGATATCTGTTAGTTCAGGTAGGCAAGTAGCATACGGAGCAATAGGATACCACACCTGTGAATTTCTGGGCTCTTTTGCCGGGTGCTATGTTCTTCAGTAGCCTTCTGATAAGCAGTGAACCTCTCACTTAGGGTCATCATGCCAGCCGACTTGAAATATTGTTCTGTTGGTTGCAGAGGACACATACTGTCTAGTTAACATAGATATGTCTATTCAT